>NW_026542597.1:9662211-10303262 GCF_028750875.1 Macrosteles quadrilineatus
TTTGTTCACCTCAAAGTGCTTAGGAACGATATATCAGGCGTCAACGATATATCATACTAAAATCACCTATGGTATTAGCACTACTTCCCTATAGGGAAATTCGCTAAAATTAGCCTACTAAAGTTATATGAGTGTTGTATGAGCCTTGGTCAAGAAGAATCAGCTGGGGACTGTATCAGATGTTTTCTTTGTAATTAAAAAAAGGCGGCTCGCCGCTGACCTTCATGGACTGAGCTTTGAGGGCACATTGGTCCAGCCGCCTAAAACATACTACACTAACTAAAACCAGCCGCCTGCTCAGGCCTTGTAGTGAGTCATTGCATGGGTGTTATTGTGTATGTGTTGTGCATGCCATGTGTGTAGAAGTTGTATGAATAGTTTCCAAGTCCCGGTGGTTTTGACAGTACTATTAAATCCTTTCTTAACTTGATTTTTATTATATATTTATTCATTATTTACGTACCGGTAATAATTTCTTTTTTAGGCCTATCTGATTTTTCTTTTTCTTTACACCTTTTAGCAATTTTCAAAACATTTAGGATCTGCTGCGTGGCTTCCTGCTTAGTGCAATTGGTTATCTCCTTTTGTAAATGTGTATTAGTATGTACAGTAGAGTAACTAGTATAATGATGTTTAGATTTTAGAAACTCGTTCCTCACGCACAGGCTTTGCCTAAGTTTATGTTGGGACTATCCATTTATTTATTTTATTAAAATAGCCTAAATGGTATTAATTAGATTTTTATTTGATTCGTTTAATTTTAGGGATGCCTTACTTAAACGTATTGTGATTTTGGTAATTATTTAGTAGCCTATAGGTGCCTCCAAACAGATTTTTAATTTTGATTATCTTACTTTATAGTTTATTACCTCCTGAATCCAAATGTACCATTATTTTTCACAGCAAATGAATGTTACTGACAATATCGCTGTTTAAATACCGTATACAACTTTTGAATAAACAAGGTAGCAAGGATGATATTTACAAGAGGAATGAACTGACACTAATTGCATGTAACTTAAACTCATTTTGTTCTTATTTATGCATTTCAGGGTGGTGGGTCGAGCTTTAGGCTTATACGAATTTGGGCCTGTACTACCGTAAGTGTTTTGAAGTTAGGTTAGATTAGGAAGATAAATTTATTTAAAGTTTAGGTTAGGCTTATAATGAATTGAGCTGTTAGTTTAAGTTAAGTTAGGCCTATCTAAAAACTGTTTTTGAAGGCTAACTAAAACATTAAAAAACAAATAACTTAAGCTTACTAGTTAACAAATGCTTTTTGTACTTTTATGCACATTTTTTTATGTGGTTTATATAGTGTTTTTATAAGGGTTTTAATTAAATTGGGCGAAAAGTCTTTAGGTAGCTCAGAAGATTCTGTTGCTACAGAAGAAAGCAGTCAGGGTAATCTGTAGGACTGAGTATCAAGCTCATTGTAAACCTTTGTTTTGTGAGTTGCAGATCATGACTGTTATCAACGTTTATATTTTTCAGTGTCTCATGGCCATTAAAGAATCAGAAAACACACTTGCTCGAAATTCAGATGTACACCAGTATAACACTAGATTCTGTAACAATATTCACATAAGTTATAATAGACTAAGTAAAACCCAACAATGCTTCCCTGTTACAGGTATCAATCTCTTCAACTCTCTACCAGATCAAGTGAAATCACTTCCAAATTCAAAATTTAAAATCATTCTGAAGAAGTGGCTATTGGCAAACCCTTTTTATAAGACAGAAGAATTTTTTGTTGCTATGAAGCATGGCCCATTTATTTATTGTACCTTAGAATAGGAATCTGAAAGGTATATGTACTATATTTATTGATTTTGCTTGCTTGTGCACCTGCATGGTTTTGCTGATTTTATAGTTTTTAGTTTATTGCAGCTTTCTGTATTGTCTATTTTGGCTGTTTTTTGACAATGCCTATTGTATATTTGTAAATACTGAATGGCTGAATAAATCATTTATCATTTATCATTTATCAGGTAACTTTACATAAACAAACAGAAATTATAATCTAAAATTTACCCTAAACTGTGACTTCCATCTGTTGTCACAAACATCCAAATGAAAATATCGATTGGTTAGGTTATTTTCCTGTTAAAGGGAACATTCATTATTATCAATGATTTCTTTTCGATATATTGATATTTTTTGTTTTACTTCACGATCGGTATTCCTTCTGTTTTAATATCTTCCAACGCATTTAAATTATAAGAACTAACCTTGTTTAGGCAAAAATAATAGCCTTTATATTGGATTAGGGAATTAAACTATTCTAAGCTAAGCTAACATAACTAACTAACCAAACTTGCTGTAGGCTAAGTTATCGTTTCAAAATTCTGATTGATAACAAAAAATGCATGGGGAATAGGCTATCATACGGAATTTTGAAGTGTTACAGCAAGTTTGGTTGGTTAGGTTAGTTATGAACAGTTTCATTTCAATATATTTTTTTATTGTTTGTTGATACCAAACAATATTTATTTACATCTTATCGTAGTTGTAAGATATGTTTCAATTTTGTTAAACTATCAATATATTGGATAGAAAACAAAAATATCGATATTATAGGCCCCTATATATCGAAGAAATCGTCGATAATAATGAATGTTTCCTTTAACAGGAAAGTACCTTGGTTAGTTACCTAACCTAACTAACCAAACAATATATCAAATGAAACAATCAAATAATGAATATTTTCATTCGGTTGATTGTGCCAACAGATACGGAAGTCTACCCTAAAACTTACCTAGAATCCAACCTACCTTCAAAGGACTCAAGTCAAAAATTCGCTTAGAGCCAGACCAACCACCCTGACATGCCTTTATGTTACTGACATCAAAGAAGTTTGCTGACGTTTTAGAAGTTTGGTTCAGTTAGATTATGTTAGAACAGCCCAATTTTACTGCATAGCCTTCGAGTTAAGTTATGTAGGCCTAATCCCATTTTAACAAATTTCCTATGATGATTAACTTTTTTAATTTGATTCCACTTGTAAATGCCGTTTGACTTAAGCCTTGTTTATTTAAACATTGTAACTTAGGCCTACATTTTTACAGCTAAGATCTTGATTTGCTGTGAAAAATAATGGTAGGCCTAACTTATATTTGGATTCATGAGGAAGGCCTAAAAAGCTACAAAGTTAGACATCAAAATTAAAAATTCGTTTGAAGGCACCTATCAGTTGTTAAATTAAGTAAGTTAACTTAATAATTGCAAAAGGAAATCATTTAAAAAAATTTATTGGCCTAGGCTAAGTTATTCTTTTAACACGTTCGCTACTGCAATAGTATGAAATTTTTCATTCACATGGAACAGCGACGCACATATGCGACGGCCGGTTTCTACCCATTGATTGCCGTCGCATATATGCAACGGCTAGTCACATTAAAATAGACTACCGTCGCATACTTGCATCAGGGGTTCTAATGTTCAGCATATGAGTAGTGACCTTTCAAAGGTTTGTGAATGGTCTAAGGATCATGGATTAAAGCTTAACCCTGAAAAATGTTCCGCCATACACTTTGCCAATACAGCAATCTATGAGCAGCTGGAAAAAAATAGCATAAAAGTTACAGTTGATAACTCAGAGCTTTCAACTTCCAAAAGCATTAAGATTCTTGGTGTGACAATTGACTCACAGCTGACATTCTCTAGCCATGTAAAACAGATAAGCAAACGTGTTGTTGGAAAATTAAAAGTGCTTAATAGGTTTAGAACATTGCTCCCAGCAAACATCAAGTTGAGGTTGGTCAAATCCCTGATTTTCCCTACTTTAAATTACTGCCTACCTGTTTTTGGATACAGCTTAACACAGGAACAGATCACAATACTTCACAGGCTACAGAATTGCTCCCTAAGGTTCGTATACAAACTTAAAAAATATGACCATATAACAAGTCACCGTAGGATCTCAAATACAATGTCCATCCGAGAGAGCTGTGATAAGCAGGTTGCATGTATCGTCCACAAAACACTGGTCACTCAGGCACCACAGTACTTGAAGGAAAAACTGAAAGCGAGGTCAGCCGTGAGAGAGCGCAGAACTAGACAGGACTTGTTGCTTGACATACTAAGGGTTGTTCTTGATGCTGGGAGAAGGGGGTTTTCTTACTTCGGGCCGGCTCAGTACAATGCACTTCCTTGCAAGCTAAAAGCACTGTCTTACAACAGTTTTAAGAATCGCCTAAAGAGTTTGTAACTAATCTTATTTTGTTTCGTAGTTATAAGAGGTTTTATTTAGTTTAAGTCCTGACTTGAGTCAATTTGTAAAACAGTTTTGTAACTGAAATTCGCTCATGAATAAAAACCTTATTTATTTATTTATTTATTTAATGTTATCAAAATACTCTAATATCTTTGTAACGGTATATTTGAAGGCACTGAATTCCCTGCAGTGGTCTACAGAGATGTCTGACGCACAACTGCGTCGCTTGGTCTGTGTATATGATGATTGGTGACGTCATATATGATAGTTGGAAAAACTGGTCTTTACTTTTCTGCATCACTGGTTGTATGTATGCTGCATTATCCTATGTAGCTTTTATATTTGTTCAGTTATAAAGTGTTCTTGAATAATCTGTTTTTTTTTACTTACTTTCACCTCAAAACACAGACAAAAATGAACTGTCGCATATATGCAACGTTTGGTCTATTTCAATAAAACTATGATAATTTTCACTAGCCTATTGTCTTCGCTGTAGACCGGGTGTCGCAAATATGTGACATTACAAAAGGTTATAAAAAATATAAAAAACAAGAATAAATTATTTACAAACACGTTTGTAGTGTATTACAGTGTAAATGATCACTGTTTTACAGGTTTTCGTCCGTGGTCTGTGTGTACTGTTATCCAAGTGATAGCCGGTCTGTGTGTAAGATTCAAATGTATACCTCGGTCTGTGGCAATGACCGCGGCGTCGCATATATGCGACTCTCAGTAGCGAACGTGTTAAAAATTAAGTTGTGGTACCTTTAGCCATAGACCCTAAGTAGGCTAATAAATATAGACCATCAAATGTGCTGCGGTTAAACTTACCATGGGTTTTGGCGCACACCGCTGGGAGCGCCATGTAGTTATGGAGTAGGCCTAACTTACGAACTATGTAACTACACGGCGCTCCCAGCGGAGTGCGCCAGAACCTATGGTAACCGCAGCACGGCTGACAGTCTATATTTAATTATCTTTGTCTATGATTTAGCTAAGTAGAGTTTTGGTAAGGCCTTGAAGTTAGTTAGAGGCCCATGATTTCCAATTTTTCACAAAGAAAATCTGACGATGAGAGGATAAGGCCTCACTTTTAGCCTTAAATTAATTAAGTAAGAAGGCCAACTACTCTAGCCTACAAGATCTATGTTAAATATTTGTTATACCTAGACCTGTGGGTCTAATAACTTTAGGCCTAAGTATAAACATACCTTGATTCCCTTGTCCTTTCATCCGCTGGTGTGTCAAAGGGCGGAGATAATGACATGGAAAAGAACAAAATATGTTAGAAATCAAATACAAATTTCAGAGCAACAACATGTAAGTCGTAAGCTACCTAGGCCTATGTGTAGCATATTTTACGCCCAAAGACAAAACTTCCTACCTGATCTGACACGCCTGCTGACATTACCTATTTCCACCACTGTTTTAAATTTTAGCTGAACTAAGCACTTCACTGAACCACAAATAACCTGGTTTGTCTACTCAAAGTTAGTATTGAAAACTACACTTTTCACCGGCTATATCTTAGTCCCAGTGCACAAAAACAACATATAATCTAAGTCAATGGCGACTGACCTAACTCCGAACTCCGCTGATCGTCGTCCACGCATGCGCCGAGAATACGTCACAACACAAGTCGAATACAATAAAGTCAGCTGAAACCATAATAATTATATTTTGTCTTTATAAAGTGCACTATATAAAATCAAATTATGTGTTTATTTTATGTAAATATGTTTTATTTTACAAATTAACCGTAGAGCATCTTCAACATATTTTTACATGATAACACAAGCGAAATATGGTTTACAAGTTATATAGACTATGTCAAGGCCATCTATGTACAGGATTATTATAACTAAGATGATTTATTTATATTTCTGATAAATGCATATAATTGCACATACATTCTGATTTAAGAAAGACAAGTTATTGCATTGAAAGGCAGTGCCTTCTGTTTGAATTGTCACTACTATTGTATGGTATAGGCATGTATAGGTGTGAAAAATAAGATATGACGGGTGGTGTCGTCCACCCGTCGTCCTGTAATCCATCTACAAGGAAGGATTTGAAAGAAAATGTCATACTGCTGCAGTTTTTCTTGATGTAAGTCAGGCCTTTGGCCGTGTTTGGCTTGATGGTTTGTTCTACTACCTACAGAGAATTATTGAAAGCTTCCTTGAAGATAGAACGTTTTCAGTTAATATTGATGGCTCCCTATCAACTGCCAGACCAATTCAAGCCGGAGTCCCACAGGGCGCAATTCTTTCACCTCTATTATATAACATTTACACTTCTCATTTGCCATTGTCAAACCATGTCCAAACAGCCGTGTTTGCTGATGACACCCTACTCTACTCTACACACTATATAACATCGAAGTTGTGGCCAATAAAATTCAAGTTTCCTTAAACGATTTGATGGAATGGTTCACAAAATGGAGAATAGCCATAAATCCGATGAAGATTGAAGCGAAGATTTTTACCCTCCGAAAACCGTTAGATCTTCCAAATTTAGAAATTCTAGGTGAACAGATTGAATGGAACCCTCCTGACCAAGCAATAAAATATTTAGGTGTATACTTCGACCGAAAGTTAAATTGGAAATTTCATATTAATAAAAAATTAAATTTGGCTTATGACAGATTATCAAAATTGTTTCCTTTAATAAAAAAAATCATGTATGTCTATTAAGAATGGAACCCTTTTATACAAAACACTTCTACGTCCACTATTGTTATACGCCTGCCCAGTATGGGGAACTGGCTTCATCGAAGTTCGATTCGTAAACTGCAAACATTTCAAATTAAAGTTTTAAGGATAATTCTAAAATGTCCCTGGTATTTTCGTCAAATACATTTAGAACTGGGAATAAAACCTATCGAATATTTCATCAAGAAAGTTACATCAAAATTATTTACAAAACTTCCATTAACCAGCAGCATTGGATTTTATAACACAGGCCAGCCTTCTGAAATCCAGAGACTCCGACTAAAACCCAGATTGCCTCAAGATGTTTTATTATAACCAATTTTTTTTCATTTGTGTTTCATTGGTGGACAGTGCCTTTTACAGTCCGGCCCGCTAAAACAGTGACAATAAGTGCCTGAGGGGCTAGCCATAGCTGACCTCTACCTATGTTAATTAATGTAATTAAAAATGTTATTTTCTTCTTTCTTATATTATACCTAACCTGGATAGCAATGTAATGCTGATCGGTTAATAAAATTGTTATAAAAAAAGGAAGTTACGAATTGTGGATATTTATAGGCATGGCATGCACTGTTGATGCGATACTCCCTGGTGTGGATTAACGTCCACACGGGTGAGTACTACGACTATCCGCAGTACTATCCTGATAATTAGACCAATTCGTATATACCAAAGGCAACAATGTGGTTCGGATTTCACTATAAACTGTAGGTCCCTTAGTTACCATTGACTGTATGGGCTATTAATTAACAGCAGTGTCTGAGGAATATGTCAGCTTAGTAAGAAGTAAGATTATTAAATTTCAATTTGTAAAATAGGTGTGTATACATTTGTATATTATAAAGTTGCAAATGATCATAGATCCAGGACACTGGCTTCATGTCACCTAAAATTTGCTTTTAAAAGAAGGAACAGTCCATTCTTGGTTCGCTGCCCAAAACGGCACACGGAAGATTTCTCAGGTGCCGTTTGTCGTCAATAACTGCAGCTGACGTCACTTTGAGGGAACACCATTACCGCAACGATACGGTTTTGAGCCATCGGCCTCGGTGGTGTAGTGGATAGCGTGTCGGGCTGATAATCCTTTAATGTACCGTGTTCGGATCCCGCTGGTGGCACTAACTTTTTGTCAACAATTTTTTTCATACAGCAAGTTTGGTTGGTTTGGTTAGGTTATGACAGTTTAATTTTATAATTGAAAAAAAAAAAAATTGAATGTTGGCATTTATAATTTTAGTTTATTAACAAAACTATTTTTTAGATTAGTAAACCTTCATTCGATTTTTTCACTATCAGCACGTTTGGTTAGGTTATGACAGTTTAATTTAATAATAGACAAATTATAAAATTGTCTGTTTCTTCAGACGCAGCAGTTAGTGGCGTCAGCAGTTAGTCAGTTAGTGACGTCAAACGGCACCTGAGAAATCTTCCGTGTGCCCCACCGGTTTTCTGCCACAGTCCAACGTGGAACCGCCACCGCCATCTAAAGTTTTCTTTTCTTTCTTTCATCGGGCGGACGGAGTCGGAAGTCGGAGTCGGAAACTCAAACTCTTCAACTCTTCTCCTCATCGCTTCGGCTTCGCCTTCGTCCATTTTTAAAGGTAAGTTTTATAACTTCCAGCCAAATTTACAATGTTAATTTCCAACTAAAATAAAAACTTTTAGATTAACTTCATTAATTTATACATTTGTTTTGTTGCAGGGCTTTGTAATTGTCACCATGGTTGCACCAAAGAAACAGGTAGGCTTAACTTTTCAACACGTGTTAATTTAACCTTAAAAGAATTAGTCCTAAGCTTCTACAAGCTACTCAATCTTAATTTTCGGTTAAATCTTTTGAAAGGGAATAAATGTCTTGAACATTTTTAGTTTGACTTGATTATGTGGCTCAAATTCACTTTATATTTCTTCACAGTGGTAGGCCTATGTAACACACAGTCTTACACCACATGGTAGGCTACAATCATTTTGGACACTAGGGTCTGGGCCAGGATCTCTTGTCAACAACTTTCAAGATATGGCTGTGTTGTTTGACCCTCCATCTATGACTGCGCAGAAGAGCCACCAACTGTAAAAATATATTTAGTCAGAATTGAACTAAACTTAGGCTACCAGAGGGCGTTTCCCTCTCAGGATAAACTTAAAAATTCTAAATTAACCCTCCAAGTGTCCATAGTTTTGGTGGTAAAACTGAACTTATACTACTTATGATATAGCCTATTGAACTTTTTTTGCCTTATCTACCTAAATTAGACTATTTTAAGCACTTTTTACCATAGGCACTTTTGGGGGAAACGCCTATTTCACCCTGAAAATCGTGTTTCAAAATCAAGAAAAATGCTAGAAATCAATGATTTTAGACGCATGTAAAACTTTTTGGGTACAATTTCTTAACTGGACTAACTTTATCTATTGAAACAATCAAATTTAAAATATTGTTTAATAATCAATATATTTACCAGCTATATTA
The DNA here is from genome assembly GCF_028750875.1 of Macrosteles quadrilineatus. Classification (NCBI taxonomy): domain Eukaryota; kingdom Metazoa; phylum Arthropoda; class Insecta; order Hemiptera; family Cicadellidae; genus Macrosteles; species Macrosteles quadrilineatus. Next base: position 9,671,612 of record NW_026542597.1, read on the forward strand.
GTTATAAAATTAAACTATCATAAGCTAACCTAACCTAACCAACCAAACTTGCTGATGTGAAAACATCGAATGAAGGTTTACTAATTATCGGTATTATCATAGCTAAGTTAAGAAACTGTAGGTAGGTACCCAACTTCTTTTTATTACGTGTCAATAACTTAATACTTATCTAACCTAGCATAGCCTAACCAGGCTTTACCAAAAATCGGTCATTTTGGCACATTGTTAACCTAAGCATGTGTTAGGTTGGGTTGGGTTAGGTTAGGTTAGGTTAAGTTAGTTTATTATATATTTAATTTGGTTTACCCAAAAATGGGGTAATTTTTGGTACTTTACTATTTTCTACGATTTTTCAAACTTGGTTTCCTGGGTAAAAACGGCATTTGCCAAAAAAGTGTTTAAAATGGACTAATAATTAAAAAAAACCACCCTAAGTTAAAAAGAAAATTATCAAGCCCCAAAAATCATTGATTTCTAGCATTTTTCTTGATTTTCAAACGTGATTTTCAGGGTGAAATAGGCGTTTCCCCCAAAAGTGCCAACGGTAAAAAGTGCTTAAAATAGTCTAATTTAGGTAGATAAGGCAAAAAAAGTTCAATATAACATAAGTAGCCTAGTATAAGTTCAGTTTTACCGTTTTGGTCTTAATGTTCGCCCATTTATTGCGTAATCACAGGGTTTTATTAAAATGTATGTATTTTAGAAACTTGAAAACAATACAAAGTATACTGTTTTATAACTTATATCATTTTGTTTGGGTAGACATCATTATTGTATCTTTCGCGGTCCTGTAGACATCGCAATTGTCTCCCATGATTGTGGCAAAATGTTAATCATATTCCGCAGTCGTGTGGAGATCATCAATGTCGCCTGCAATCGCGGCAAATTTCTTACTTTCCCGCGGCCGTGTGGACATTATCATTGTCTTCAGTGATCGTGGCATTATTCTGATCATCCCTCGTGGCTCTGTAGATATCACATTCTTGCGCTTTCATCCCTCGTGGCCGTGTTTGGACACATTATCATCTCCCGCGGTCACGGAAACGTCACTGTTGTCTTGCTCAATTGCAGTAAATTGAAAATTCCAGATAGAAATAAAAAATTCACTCATAATTCCCGGTTTTTAAAAACTCACGCTTAACTTAATTCCCGTATTTCCCGGTCGGTGGACACCCTGTTATGTATATTTCAGATGGGTGCTACTATTATTAGTCACTTAGGGTTGTTCAATTTATTATGTGTCTGTGACTACCACTGCCTCAACAGTAGGCCTACACTACAAGAGTAGAGCGGGAGTATAGTATAGTAGGGATTAGAGGGATTAGTTTTTTGTATTAAATTAATTTAAATTCATTTTTCCTATTGCGAGAACTAGCACGATACTGTCAGACAAAGCTGGAATTGCGCTAGAGACCAAAGCTGGGTGGTCACATGACCTGCTAGTGACTCTTCAAGCGCTTTTAATATTAAACTGTTAATACCCTTCAGCAGCTAGAGATACCAGCTCATGCGAGTGTTTCTAGCAGCTGGAGAATCAATCACACTATGCTGGTTAAATGCTGGTTCTATCTGCTTGTTACTAGCAATAAAAAAAACCAGCTCCGTGTGACAGGCGCTGTAGACTCCAGACTGTTTTTGCACAATGTCAATGAAACATAATATCATTATATTGAGTTTTAGCCTCCTGACCACATTTAAATACTAAATAATGGTGTAAATACCTGCATCTATGTGATCAATGTGTTGCTAAAATGCAACCGGTTTCGACTCACAAAGGAGTCATCGTCGGGCCAGTACAGATGTCTTCTTGCTTCATTTGAAGGTCGTCAATTCGTAATAAATAAATACATTTAACACGCACACATACACGAACATAGAAACGAACATTTAAGGTTAAAAACAAAAGATAATACTATAGCGGTAACGAGACACGACGTGATCGGGCGGGGGTTATGTCTAGACATATGTCTAACCCCCGCCCGATCACGTCGTGTCTCGTTACCGCTATAGTATTATCTTTCCTTTTTAACCTTAAATGTTCGTTTCTATGTTCGTGTACGTGTGCGTGTTAAATGTATTTATTTATTACGAATTGACGACCTTCAAATGAAGCAAGAAGACATCAGTACTGGCCCGACGATGACTCCTTTGTGAGTCGAAACCGGTTGCATTTTAGCAACACATTGATCACATAGATGCAGGTATTTACACCATTATTTAGGAAACATAATAAATAACATTTTCAAAAATGCTTGTTAATAATGTTATTTTTTTTTTTTTTTTTTTTTTTTTTATACAAAAAAGCTCCTAACTTAAAAGACATTCTTTCAAAACCCAAACTACCTCCCACTTCCCAACCCTCAGCAAAACCTTCGGGCTGTAATCAATGCAACAAACCACGATGTGCCACTTGCAAATTAATCATCCCATCAAAAACTTTCACAAGCAGGCAAACAAAAAGATGTTATAACATAAATAGTAACATCACCTGTGAGTCTACTAATGTAATTTACCAAATTTCATGCAAAAATTGTCCTAAAGACTACATTGGCAAAACCACCAATGCTCTAAGAGTTCGTATGAATGGCCACAGATATGATGTAAACCATCCTGATAAACAAAAACCTGTGGCTATTCATGCGAGAGAGCATTCTCAAAATTTTGAACAATGTTATTCATTAAAAGGAATAAGAAAATTGGTAAAAGACGCACCAGACTTGAAATTAAGACAGCTTGAGCAAGCTCATCAATTAATACTTAAATCTAAAACACCTTCCGGTCTAAATTTGAGATAGTATATATATACATATATATATATATATATATATATATATAAAATTTTTTCTTTCTTTCTATCAAAACATTTTCTTTTTTACTTCTTCATAAATTATATGTATTTTGGATTTTTGCTAAAACCATATGATTCAGAGTGGTAAACACTTCTATTTGTTATTGTGTTTGTTCCTGAAGAAGGCTAATGCCGAAATATAGAAATTTCTATAAAAGTGTGTGATAAGTTTATTTTGAAAATGATTAAGCCGTTTGGCAATATTATGAAGAAACAATGTTAATAATGTTAGTTAGGCCTACTTAGCTTAGTAACTTAATTCAATGGTTTGAGAGCCAGTACAGTATCCATTAACTTAAGGACTATTGATTTATTTATTGGTGATATGATCCTGTTAACTTATTGAAGTGGCATAGGATTTATTTGGGATACAGTTCTATAGAGAAGCCAATACCGGTACCTAGTGGTTTTGATTCAGTCGATGTGTTGCGTCTAAAGTTGTTTACCAATATAAACATTGAAAGTGAGTTATGATCTTTAAATCTTCTTATTCATGTTTAATAAATTATAAATTAAAAAACATTGAATTAAATAAAACTACCAATATTCGACCAAAAACAAAATATGTTTCATGAACGTTGACAAAACAAACAAACAAAAAAGAGTTAACATTAACTTTACTTCTTAAAACTTAAAAATTTAAAAAAATAATAAACATTGTAACCATGTTTATTATAAAAATATTGATGCCTATATAATTATGCTGAGTATATATCTTTTTTTTTTTAAAGAGGTTGGCGGCCTCTTTTAACCTTGCATTTGCCCGTCCACATAGACTAAGCGCCCGTGCGTGGATCGTTTGCAGCAAAGCAAGGAGTGAGCCGGTACAGTACAAAGGTGAACTGTACTGATAAAATGTTATCGGCAGTGACCAGGATCCGAACCCACGGCACTACTGCCTTGGGCCCGAAGTCCGTGACGCTACCGACTGAGCCACCGACTCCCTAAAAATACTGTAAAAAATTAAATATAAAATACTGTTAACGTTGTCGTGAAACACACTTGTACTGAAATTCTTTTTGTTAGTTGTCAGAAATAATTTATAGGACTACTTAAAAAAGCGAGTATAGCACTCTGTGTCAGCCTAGATAAGGTTGGTCCAATTTGAGACTCGCTACAACAACTCAAGCACCTATTCCTGTGCACCGAGTTTAAGTGCCCAGTTTATTATGCTTGATATAGTTCTTATTTTCCATAAATTAGATTTCTTATTATCTACCGTACAGCACTGCAGCAACACAAGCACAGCATTGAATTTAAGTTGTTTTTAATAATTTCTCAAATATGCCCTAGTTAGGCCTACATAGTTTAATTTTTGTATAGGCTACCCAAGTAATTTGAATCAATGGATACACTTTTCTTGTGCTAGATTTTATGGCATCCAATTCTACTGTAGGCTATGTCATGGATCCAAATCCCAACATGAAATAATATGTGGCAAAACTTCCTATAATGTGAAGCATGGCTGTTTTTATTTACCTACTTAATGATGATATTGCAAAACACTTATTTACACTCTTCACAAGGCTTTTATTATGTCACTAAATATTTTGGCTTTTTTACACAAGAACTTCGAGACAGAATCTTAGACATTTTTTAAATTCCATTTATGTATTTTCATTTAGTGTATATACATGATCTGTGTGTGTGTAGAAAAAGGCCATGGAGAGCATCAACTCTCGGCTGGCGTTGGTGATGAAGTCTGGCAAGTACGTGCTTGGCCTGAAGCAGACGCTCAAGACTCTGCGGCAAGGCAAGGCCAAGCTGGTGATCATCGGCAACAACACACCTCCGCTCAGGTGAGACTGAGAAGTAGGCTATGCCTATGGAGTCTCAGGCCCCTTCATCTGGTAGGCCTAGTGTTAGTAGAAATCTGTAGTGTCAAGCAAAGAGGTTAATTTTTTGTTGAACAATAGGTTGTTGGGACCGTGACTACCTCGGTTACCGAGAATTTCAGATAACACGGATGTCAACATAGATTTTGAGGTTAGGGTTATGGTACCTTGAAGTCAAATACTTGTAAAATATCTTCAAAACACATCGCGAATAAAAGATAATAATAATGTAATTTTGATGTAACTTTTCTTCCAAATAGCGTAGTATTCTTAAAGAAACAAAATAACCCAGCAAACATATTCAACAGATTTTCAATCGTCTTGAAAGACTTTAAACACAGTAGCCTATAATTAGAATTATGATGAACCAATACACACTATATATTGTTTAAAACAAAACACTAGGTGTTTTTAAGTTTGACCTTATCTATAACTTAGACACAATCACATGTCTACATCAAAACATAGTACCGTAATGAAGAAGAGAAGACTGACAGACTCTTGTTAGCCGGCCAACCTAGTTCTTTACAATTAAGGTTAAAAGAGGCCGCCAACCTCTTTTTAAAAAAAAAGTTCCATGTGATTTTAATTTTTAAGGTTATTGCAGTTCGTTTTAACGTTAAAATAATACTTAAATTAATGGTTATTCCAAGTGTTGTATTTGTTGCAATAAATCACAAATTAATTGCTATATTTACATTTCTTTTAATAGAAACATGTTACAATAAAGTAATTATTGCTTACCTACTGAAAATCAAATAAATATTTAGACCAACCTTGGATAACCGGGACTCGGATAGTTGGGAGTTTTTGTAGTTGCATGTAAACATTCACGGCAAAAACTTGAACTATCACTTTTTTATTGGTGTAATTTACACGCTGGTGATTTACTTGGTTTATCAGTTAGAAAAATATTAATACCAAAAATTTAAAATAGAGGCTAACATTTATTTTGGAAATTTGCGAGTATAGCACTCTGTGTCAGCCTAGCTAAGGTTGGTCCAATTTGAGACTCGCTACAACAACTCAAGCACCTATTCCTGTGCACCGAGTTTAGGTGCCCAGTTTATTATGCTTGATACAGTTTTTCTTGTAAAATATCCTAATATCCTTGTAAAATCAGTAGCTGTCTCTGTAGACTTAATAAAAAGATTACTGTAGTATGTGTTGAATTGTTTGCAGATAACTTAGTTGGTTTGAAATTCTGAAATTGTAAAAACTCTTTGGCTTATGAATTTAAATTTTAACATGTAAACCTACCTACATAATATGTATCTGTAAACCAGCTTTAACTGATCATATTGTATTTTTATTTTAACTAGGGCTATCAGTAGAGTAGGCTATAAGCTAGTTTTCCTATTATTAACCCTTACCACTCTCATTAAGGCCCTATGCCCTTGGTTCTAATTTATTATGCAGGTCATTGCGCCTACCAGTATTTTAACTTCCAATAATTACAATAATAATAAAAAATTAAATTGAAAAACAAATTTTGAAATTTTGTTGGAAGCCGACATGTGATACGATTGCAAACGGTTGATGTCAACTCATGGCCGACACGAGAGTGGTAAGGGTTAAGACTTTTTAAATTTGTTTTAATCATTCAATTACCTTAAAAATACAGACATTACCATTTTACATTTTATTTTACACCTGTTTGTTGCGTTAGTTGATTATGAAATTACCAAATTCTAGACTTCCTTTTGTGATATCCTGTAATACGCGAGAATAGCACACTGCTCTGATCCTGTTAGGTTCAGAAGCAAATTTTCAACTCGCAACATCATAAGCAAGTATTTTAATCCTGTGTTTTGGTTATAAGCTCTCAGGTTACTGTACTTGTGACATAAATAAAAATTAAAAAATTAGTGGTTAATTCAGGTTAATATTCGTTGATAAAATCAGGAAGCTAAGTTTTAAGTCTAGAATTTTACCAAATGTTAAAAATATAAAAGAATGGACTATAGTAATAGGACATTAAGCTATATTGCATAATGCAGTTTAAGTTGAGGACAAAACAATTCTTCTGAAAGACTTTTAAATATACTGTTTTGTTAGGAAAATGAAATCCTATTGAAATTTGAGGACCAATTTTACTAGTTTATGGTCCATACAACAACATAGATAAATAGGTATAGTAGCCTAGCCGGAAGTAAAATAAATACAAATTTCATTATTTACTACAGTTGTAATAATATGTACCTCTGTAGCAAATGGTTAGATACCTCAACAATTTTATTCAGATAACACTGCTGTAAAATACTGAATGAAATAACTACTTTGTAGGAAATCCGAGATTGAGTACTACGCCATGTTGGCCAAGACCGGCGTCCACCACTACTCTGGTAACAACATTGAGCTGGGAACTGCTTGTGGAAAGTACTTCAGAGTGTGCACACTGTCCATCACAGACCCTGGTGACTCCGACATCATCAGGTCAATGCCAGAGTCTCAGCAGTGATTAATTAATAAAGTGTGTTTTTATTAAACTGTTTGTTTTCATTGATTTTGTCCCATTTGCCCTACTCATTGTCTTCAGTACATAAACAAAAGTTTGTGATTTAGTTTTTAGACTGTGTTAACTTATTGTACAAGTTAAGCACTGTAACATAACACAGGATTAATTTGTCTGTAATTAAATTAAGTGTGCCAATGGGGAGTGGACACCCCTAGACAAGGCGACGGCTTAACCTCCCGTCATCAAGGGCTACCATAATTTTGACGCCTACCATCCATTTAGAGTGGAGAGGTCTCTTCAACTATGGTATCCCTTATCGCCAGTGTTTTTTGATTATGTCCGCAACAAACATATTGGTTTAGTTGTATGAAACTGTATTGAAAGCGTGACTGCCCCGTTGTGTGATGGGCTTACTGTAAACTGTGTGGGTGCAATAACATAAGGCAAATAGATGGAGCATGTAAGGCCCATATTTCACTTTTAATCTTTTCTGTGTAGCTCCAAACTTGGGTTCCCACACTTGTATCAAAAGTGGGATTGTAGGCAAAATCTGCTGGCGCATGGCACGGCAGAACCTCCTCTTGTAACTCAAATAAAGTAAAATGTTGTAAATATTTAGAACATTTCACTTTTGAGACAGAATCCACTGTTTATAGGATAGGTGTGCTCTATCTATTGGTCTTGTGTTTCTAAGTGTACACATATTACATGCTTAAAAAAAGCATGTGTTTTGGCGTTTTGTGTTTGGTTGGAATACTGGAGTGTGTCAAAAGTAAATGCAGCAATTGGTAATACTTTGCTTGCTATGATCAGTACAAGAAAGCCCACTTTGTCAAGGAACTGTGGGAAAATGTAATTTTTATTTTAAAATTACTACGCTAACATGTCAAAAATACGACCTTGATATCTTATTCAGTAAAATTCAATGCGATCCACATGAGTCGTTCTCAAGAGGTCCAATCGGTTATTATCAGTTATCAGTCCCCTGCCACACATGTTTGGCTTTATCCTCTCAACTGCAGCCACAATCCTGTGCCTTAGTTCCCGTAAACTTAGCACTCTGACCTGGTACACAATATCTGGTGTTGTAAACAGCTGACTTCTCAGTAAACATCATCATTAGGCTGGTGTTCACAATATTGCCTAAGTTGTTATGGCCAGCAATGATTCAGCTTGGTCACTTGTAGTTTTTAAAATACAGATAAATCAACTATAGGTCGGCCGCTTAAAAAGCGTCCTCCTCCAGCATTGGTTTAGCATTAGCGCGCAGGTCGTTTTCTAAGCGGCCGAACTATAGAGCTATTGCTCTAAGAACCATAAAGGTTGATACCAAAGAAAAAACATTTTTTTATAACAACATTTTATTGAGCGAAAAGCTCTGAAATACAAATATATATATATTTAAATTCACTAGAATCATATAGAGAGAGCAATACAAGTAGTAAATGCACTGAAGAACAGTCAATGCATGTTAAATATCAAAATACAGCTAATGACACACTCCTAATGTGGTACTCTGTTCTCCTTGTCTCGAACTGCAGTCTTCTTGCCCTTGACTAAATTAGATAATGTCTGAAACAGCAGATACAATAATTAGTGATGTCTTAAATACAAATTTAATCAATACTGACTACCCTAAGAGGTATGTATTTCAGTATATGATTGACAAGTTTAGCCTAATAATAATAGCAACTTAACCCCCAAGACAATAATAATATACCACATGTAATACATAATCAATTTTTACAATGCCTCTACCTCTAAGCGGCGGTACGCTCCGGACCTCATAGTCCGACCAGACGTTGGTCTCGGACTATATAAGCGGTGACAAAAAAATGGGTTCACGAGACAGAGCGTAGTGATGTGAAAGCAGGGCTTATTTTTGGTCGAGAACAAATCAAAGCGGAGCCTGATGGCAGGGATTCGCAGGGAATTTTTGTTGAGACATTGATAACAACAGCCTGAAAACACATATAAAGCCACTACTTCTGACTTAATCCGGCACCTCTATACAATAGGATGATCATGAAAGAAAGCTAAACCAAAACAATTATTATTCGCGTATTTTATTGTCTCAATGCTCGTCTATAATAAAATAATCTTATCAAAATTTATTTATAAACATAACAAGCCATGTTTGTAAGAAATCAGATAATTGAAGTCTTTAGCGAAATATATTTTTCTGCGAGTATAATTGTAGTCCAATTTAGATATGCATGACATAAAATAACTGGGTATTTACACCCTGATGAATGCCTATTTTTCATAAATGCCCGATAATTTAGGATTGTTTTTTTTTTATAGGCTAATTTTAAATAAACCAATTTCTATTTATGGTATAATTGGAAGGTCTAAGTATTGAAACTAAAATGTATTTATAGGTAATAGGCCTTTTTATTTTTTTGAGGGACAGGAGGGAAAATGCTTTTAATGCACACAGGTAGCCAGCCTGTAGTGTGAGACTCTTGAAAGTATCAGACTACTCACTTCTGTTGGACACAGACCTAGAATTAATTGTTTGTCACATTACATCAAGTCCGGCCAACATGTGACCTAAGCCCTCAGGGCTTGCGCCATTTCTGGCATTTAGATTATTTATGACCTACACCGCATCCCAGTCAAGGTCGAGCTTTTTGGCCGCTGAGAATACCCTGGATATAATTTGACACACAGGTCCAATTCTCCTCACCCTCCGTCATCATCGGTATGACCGTGTCCACCGACAGCAGTCCTACAAACTGTTCGAGTCTCCAGGTGGGGCCTTTCCCATTGCTGGCAGTGGTAAAAATGTATGTTCCACGTCATCGGGAATACCTGGGCAGTATATGCAATTGGGTGACACGGCTTTGCCCACCCTGAACAGGTGCGACTGGAAAAAGCCGCGAGACATCAGAAATTGGGTGAGGTAGAAGTTCACCTCTCTGCACCGCCAGGGAGACGACGTGATGTAGACCTCTAGTATGCTACCAACCCCGCGCCGTGCCGGACCAAATCAGTATCATGATAGCGCTATCTAAATATTTATTGTGTATTCGTACGATTTTAATGTTTTTTGTGTTCGTGTTGTCCGTGTTTAAAATGTGTTTTCGACGAGTTGAAAGCTTTGAAAATGTTGTCTTCGCAACGAAACATGTAAGCTGATGAAACCTATTATTGTCGTAAAATACTAATATTTTACAGTGGTAACGGAAACATAATAATAGTCTCCCGCGGTCAAAGAACAGTTATCATCAATTCTTCTAACAAATCAAGCGGCCATTCGGACATCATCATCGTCTCTCGCGGTCACAGAAACGTCATCGTCGTCTCCCGCGGTAACGGAAACGTCATCATATTCTCCCCTGGTCACGGAAACGTCATTGTCTTCACCCACGGTTCGGAAACGTCATCGTCGTCTCCTGCGGTCACGGAAATGTAATTTTCATGTGCGATCACGGCAAATTGAAAATTCCTGGTAAAATACGGAATTCACGCATAATTCCCGGTTTTTCAGGTCGGTGGACACCAGCGGTTTTCCTGTATCTACACCAGCAGTAGCTGTAGCAGTTATTATTAGTAAAACTTCAACTCACGTTAACAGCAGTTCTGACTTTGCTCTGTCTTGGAGACTTAGTCTTTACATCAGCGAGAACTCGACTGTTGATGCTAGACTTGGGTTGTGATGTTTTCTTCTTCTCGGGAACTTTATTTGCAGTCATCTGAAGGCAAGAGTATTTTAAAATTGTGATTTTATATTTAAATTGTTTATCTTAAGCATAGAATAACAATCTATAAAATGCATTTCTTATAGGCCTATTTACTATTCGATTCCTGTACATAGGACGTGAGCCAACGTATTGATATATTTTATACTAAGTTATAAAGTTTCTCTTAAAAAACACATATTATTACCTTCCTTGTAGAAGCAAACCTAAGTACCTTATAACCTAATGCTATTTAAATGAGTAATAAATATTACTTTTTCGAAGCAAATTTCATTTAGGAAAAATTAAATCAGGGAAACTGAAATTTGCTTAGCCTGCAGGTATTCTGTGGTGGGTTTATTATTTAATTATTAGTAGCCTATGGTAAAATAAATAAATTAACATCAAATCTTGATATTTGAACAACTTGTGTTTTCAGTACTTCACTTGTAACGATTAAGATTTTCCAAAGGCATTTGGCTACATCTAACTATATATTATTACTTGTTAATTTATTCTTTGCACAATTCTTTTTGGCTCCACTGAACAAAGTCCACAAAAAGCAAAAAAATTTTAATATTAAATACTAAATTACTGCTGAGGTTTCAATCAAAATCACTACCGATGCTAAATGACCATTTTTGGAGAATTTGGGTTGTTAGTGATCAGCAGCATCTTAGGTACGTCGGATTTTAATAATCAATAAATCAAATGAAACCTGGTACTTCACTTCAGACATAATATAGGAATAACGTAGTTAGAATTGAATAAATATATCTAAAATTATATTCCATATTCGAGAAATAATCAACTTTATGTTTTTAATACAGTAACAGGGTATCCTGAACTTAACTGATTCAAACAATCAATATAACAAAAGAAATCCTTTATTTCTACCAAAAATAATATTCCATATCTGAGAATAATCCAATTTACATTTTTAAATTGAGAAATAGAGTATCTTGAACTTAACTGATTCAAACGATCAATATCACAAAAGAAATCATTTATTTGTAGGAGCATTTAGAGACCAAAAAATATAAAATAAAGGTGGCCGTGGGTAACTCCTAAGGATAATTACTATATGAAATACAGCTTTATTATATTATTTTCTTTCTTGACCTCTAAAAATTGTGTATATGTATTTAGTTTGTTATTATACTTTAAAAAATATATTAAATATAAATATTCTTTCATAAAAATAAAAAAATAAAATCATGGTCGGAAATATCGCTTAATTTCAGAATGGCCCATAAGCTAGTTTGATCCCATAATTCTACCTTCTGTTACAATTACCTGAGTGCTAGAGAGGTTAGAGGTAGACTTGGGAGCCTGAGCCAGACCTCTGAGTGGCTTGACCTGCATCACACGAGGAATGCTGGAGCTGGCGGAGTTAGATCTCGGCCTTGCACCTGCCTCGGGCAACACTCCTCGGCTCTTGTGATTCCTGGGTGAAACATTACAAAGATGAGCAACTTTGTTGTTAACCCTTCAACTGGCAGTGAGTCACGGTAGTTAGTGTTTGTAGTGACAGAGACTGTAATAGTCGCGTTTCGTACAGTTTTTTTTTTTATAAATGGTTAAAAACAATAGTAAAATTGAATAATTTGTATACCAACTGAAAGACAAGACTCTAAGCTTTTATTTAATTACTTAAATGCATTTTATATCAAAACAGATAAATGTAATTTAGTACACAATTGGATGAACATTTTGAGCAAAATCAGTTGCACCACGAAACTGCCAAACATGGTATGTTTCAAAATTTATAGCATGGGATATTTAATTTCTTTAAAGAAACTGGTGATGCAATAACAATTCACAATATCACTATCAGTCACTTTTTAAATGTTTGTGATCTGGTTAAAACCAGCTGGTAATAGTCATTAGGTTCATGAAATTCACATACCCACCCAAATTCACAAATTCACATGAAAATACACACCCAAGTATGTGTCACTGTCTTAAAATAATGATTATGATACTTTAAAGTAGGTTCGTGCAAATTCTAAACTTATAACCTACTGTGCATTAGCACCCAGTAACAGTATTTCAACACTCACGCAAAGCTGCCCTCCAGCGAGTGCCGCTTGTTAGTTGCCGTAGACAAGCTGTCGTTTATCTTTGATTCCCCAAAGATTTCTGCTTTGTTGGGAGTCGAGCTCGCCATTGGTGTGATGTTCAACTGACTGTTGTCCTGATAATGTGAAAAAATAGGTCAATACACAGAATTAGTTATCAATGAAATTTAATTGCAAAGGGAATAGGGGACTTTTATTTATGGATTTGGTTGAATTTTTATAAACTTAAATAGTCCAGTAAATAGAGACAAAAATTGGGGGGTTAACTTACAAACGGTCCGGTAGTTCTAAATTTGTTATATGTTGTCTAGGATGGTAAGTAGGTGTTTAAAATGCAAAATGCACAATTTTCCCCCCTCCGCGCCCGCCGACAAATTGTAAAATCAGAATAAATTGGCACTTTCTTGAGATTTTCGCCTATATCTCAGTTTTGGTGCCTTTTAGTGAAAATGAAGATATGGTCAATGTTGTAGACAATTAAATTTCCTATAATTACGTTTAATATTTTGTTTTTAAGACTTAAGGCTAAGAAGATGTTCATTAATAAAACGGGGGAAAAATAAAATCATTCCGAAGTTTGCCAGAATATTTATTTTAGATCGCTGTAATTGAGCAATGGCCTATTCTAGGAAAACAGGCATCACAATCAAATTTGTAGAGAATTTAATTACCTACAAAATGACTCTATTTTTATTTGCCAACCGTTTGAAGGGGGCAAAAAAATTAAAAAAACAAACAAAGCAAATTAAAACAATGGGTCTAAAACAATGTTATTTTGCACAACATGTTATTTTGCTTTAATTACTCCACATTTAATTCAACACTTCAAATTTTGTTGTTGTTTTGGCTTGAATTTTAGTTAATAAATACCCCCGTCACAGCACACATACAGACTAAGCAAATTTCCATTAACCTGGATGGATTTCTATTAAAACATTCCCTTCAAATTGTCAGATTTACTTCCTTATTAAATAACATTAATTTTAATGAGTACTTAGGTTTGCTGCTATAGTTGTGTTTTTTAATGAAATGTTTATAGATTAGTGCTTAGTATGAAAAAAAATAAAATTGCCAAATTTGATTAAAATATATCTATAAACAAACAACTGCAACAGTTTATTATCTTATCTTACTAATATTATAAATGTGAAAGTTTGTGTGTTTGTTTGTTTGTGTGTTTGAAGTTCAATCACGCATAAACCACTGGGCGGATTGGGCTGAAATTTGGCATGATGATAGCTTACATTCCCAATTAACATATAGCTCTGCTAGTTATCCATAAGAACAACATGGATTGTAGTAAATATTTTTAAGGGGAATATAGTACCAGCAACATGAGCATTGTACTGTTACATGTAAGTAACGTAAGAATGATCTTTATTAAAATAAGAAATTTTAAGAAAATTATTTTACAAATTACCAATTGATATTCAAATCTTAAAATTAAAAGAATACAAACAAAAGTACAACATTGACCATATCTTCATTTTCACTATAAGGCACCAAAACTGAGATATAGGCGAAAATCTCAAGAAAGTGCCAATTTTTTCTAATTTTTCAATTATGGCGGAGGGTGCGGAGGGGGGGAATTGTGCATTTTGCATTTTAAATACCTACTTACCATCCTAGACAACATATAAAAAATTTAGAACTACTGGACCGTTTGTAAGTTAACAGACCTCTATTCACTGGATTAGAAAATGGTTTAGTGTTTTAGGTTTTATGAAATAAAATGTGCACAATGTAGTTTGAACTAGATATTTGTACATATTTGTATTTTACGGTTTCTCCAAAGTTTCCCAACTGTCTTATTTTTTTACCTTAACAGGAGTACGCAAAGCATGGGCTGATGATCTTGGCATTCTCGTCTCGGGCGAGCTGTCTTTCTTTGATAATTTTCCTGAAACACAAATCATAAGAAACTGTCTCAAACAAACATAATCTTTGAAAGGTAAAAAGGTATTGCATTGGATTTCGTTTTGCCTCAAAAAAGTTTTGAACCCTATTAAAATGCACAATTTATGGACGGGACCCCTCGTATATGAGTTTGAACCATGTGGTGTATTTGACATCTGGGGACACCAAAACAAAAATAAACTGTCCCTGGGGGCAAGTGTCACAATGAAACCTACGGTAATAGCTTATTCCCAATTGGAAATTTGCTAAAATCAAACATTAAAAAATGTTCTTTATCTTAAAACATCTCCAACACCTTGGAATGTACCAATGTATTTTAAAGTTTGGTCGGTGTTTGGCATCACACGAATCCTAGTTAACATAAGTTTGGATAGTTAATTAAGGCGATTGACTGTCTAAAAGAATCAGATATGATACGAAATAGGTAGGCCAAACATTTTGTAAAATTGTTTATAATAATCCAAGTTGGTAAGCCGTTAAAACCCAGCATTGCTCCTACTATGAAGATTCTACAATCAATTAGGAAGAGCCATCAACGGGCCATCACTGGCCTAGGGACTCATAGTCTGACACTTCGAATCGCAGCTAAATTTCGACCGATAATACATCTTTTACATTTTAAAATACAATAGTTAGTTATTTATTCACCTCAGTGTGAAAATGGTTTTGTTAATAGTAGGCCTGATTCTGAGGTCAAGGGTGTAGCATGTAGCACAAGGGTCTAGGTATTAATAATTTTTTTTAAAGATAACAGGCCTACCTGAGTGGGAAAGAGTCCAATATGGCACAAGGAACAAAACTTTACATCATACACGAAACATAAGAGCATTTCACTGTTAATGACAGCATTTTCAACTAAGGAAGAAATGAGTTTTAGAGAGATGACTTCATGTCTAAAGAACACGCTTTCTTCAACTCATTGCTTCCTAAGTTGAAAATACCCACAGTTAAAGTGAAATATTCTGATGTTTTGTGTATGGTCTAAAGTTGAGTGTTTCATGTACCACGTTGGGCTCTTTCCTATTCAGGTAAGCCTGCTATTCTCACAAGCAATGTTGGGAAGCAATTCTGTTATATTCTCACCAGACATTGTGAATGGTTCCTTCGTCATATTCTGAACTGGCATCACAGCTTTCAATGGTCCTTTTTTTGTATCTCCACCAAACTTCTTTCTCAGTTTAATTGGCTGGGCTTCATTTTTCATGATGTTGATCGGGCCTAAAACAATTGTATGTTAAGTAGTATTCATACATAAGTAGAGTAAATGTTTCATCTCTGTAAATATTAAGCTAATATAAGACAAGCTTGACTAACTTGCAGTCTTTTCATTATTTTAGTACTTTCTATGAAGAAAATTTGTTTTTTGTTGAACTCACCTGCCGCTACAAGAGGAGGAATAACTGTGACTTCTTTGAGGTGAGATCCCATAGAAACACTCCTCTTCATTGTAACCTCTTCCTGTAACATACCCAGCAAACAATTGATTTTAGCACCATCACATTTGATATTGCCAATACGTTTTTGTCTCATAGAAGTACAGTAATTAAAATCATACACAAGTACACAAATAGTCTACACAAGTACTACACAAGTAGTCTTCTACAGTAAAAGTTATATTCATTGCATTTAATAAACTTTAAAGAACTAAGTTTCTAGTTTTTATTTAAGATAAAAATCCAGCCCATTGCCCTTTTATTGGGGACAAAAGGCACATCTTTTGGCCCTATGTGCTAAATGGACCTAACACTATTTAATACAAAGCCTCTGTATATAGAAAAGGCTAATTGATGTGGCACTAGTGTACTTGTTGCTCAAATTCGAGCAATTGCTAAGTATTACAGGGGTTATTTCAAAACAAATAACATAATGTTTCATACCTGTGTGTAATCCAGTTCAGTCTGCACGTGAGTAAGTGAGCGCCGAGACTTGTATGCCAGAAGCGCCGGTGAGTCCGACAACACTCTAGTACATGGCGCAGGCGCAGGTGAACTGCATGTTACTCCATCACTGCGCCGGCGGAAGTTCAGCGTGGGGTCCTTCCGTAGTTTTTCTTCTTCATCTTCGCTGCTATCAGCGTACCACCGGGGCTTGCAAGAAAACAGGTCCTCACTGTCGGAGTCTGATTCTGGTTGTTTGCAAATAACAAATTAAGCTCTTCACAAATATGGCTCACTAAGCAACTTACAAAACTAACATATAGTCAAGGGAACAACTAAAGTAAATGTAGGCATAGCTACAACAATAAGTGTGATCATACTGCTAACACTTTAAGGGTTGGTTTGCCCAGGGACTTCTTCCCTAATGACTTTGGTTCAGTTATTGTCAATCACTTGTAGTGCTCACGGTGGTTTCAAGCCCACCTTTAAATGTAGACGCTCTAGAAGTTAAGGTCGGTAAACCTGACAAACTAATGGCCTTGATAATTGGCCTTTGTTACAGTTTCTGCAATTACTAATGTGTCAACCGAAAGTGGAAGTATTTATTTTTTTGTAAATTGTAGCCCTGATCATCACTTATAGTTTGGTAAAATTTACAATATAACCCTTTAAAGTTGAATTTTTTTCCCATTAGAGCAGTCGGGAAAATGGCGCCCGGTAACCTACACTCGCCATTCAACTGCAAAAATAATCTTTTTTGATTTTTGAATTTTTGATTTTTTTTCAGTAGAGGTCGCCATTTTTGAGCAGTTGGAAAAATGGCGGGCGGCGACCTATGCTCACCGTTTGACCGCAAAGGGTTACGTAATTTAAAATTATTTACCTTGGTCTCTTCTAAAACTTTCTGCAAGTTTACTGAATGTGCGAGATAGTTTATGAGCTTCTTTGAACACTTTGTCTTCAACATTTGATTCCAACGATACCTGCAAGCAACAATCAGAAATAGTTATTTCAAACACCCCTGCTGCATCAAACCTGCAGATTAAGGGAATTTCAATTCATCTGATTGATATTTACCAAAATATATCATTGAGCAACTCATATTTGTTCCTTGTATTAACATTAAAATTAGATTTACCACGTACCGGTACTTATTTAGGTTCCCAAGGAAGGGAACAATAATTGTTTTTCTCTCTTGTTTGTCTTTTACCTTTAATTTTGTACAATAATTCTCATAAAAAAAAAAAATTAAGTCCTACAGCCTACACAATGGCTGTAAAAAATTTTGCATAGGTATCTATATTTAAAGAAAAAAACTTTTGAATAGTTTTAAAACCCCATAACACTCCATTCCTAATGCCCGATCTTGCTGGTTCCCGAACTCAATCAAGTTCCTTTATCTAGAACACATTCATGACAAATTTTATCAAAATCAAGCCAAAATTTCTCGAATAATCCTGTTCATGGACTAGACACACAAACACCGATGAACAAAACACTTGAACAAATAGTGTTTTTGGCCTCTAGAAACATAAAAATGTAAAAGTAAATAGGTCCCGGGCCTAGGTATTTCTAGTATTGTATTGTAGTTTCCACCTATGGTAATAGCTTATTTAGGGAAATTCGCTGAAAAGAAAAACAATCAATTGTTAACAGATATTTTATAGCACAAATATATGGCAGAGCAAACCAGGTTGGTTCATTTGATTTTACATTGTCTCTCTGCAAACATTAACCAACACTCCACTGTGAATAAGATGAATGTATTGGAATTTTACAGTACAACACGTCAATTGCTTAGCAATGTAAATTTTTTAAACTTAAAATGTTGATCATCTAAGATAGCCAATAACTTAGTAAGCGTTATTCTACTTTATCACACAAAATACTTACTTCAGTAGAGTTTGGGCTTAAAATTCCAAAACCGGAATTATCACTTGATGCATCGATATTTAGGTCATCCAAATTTGTAGTATTGATAGCATCTGTACAGCTTTTGTTTAGCCTATCAAACTCCTTGTTAGGCGCAGAAGATAATCCAATGAAAGACAGTGATCTTTTGTTTTGTTGTTTGTTAAACATTGAATTTTTTACGCTGCCATTGAGTGTGTCCTGAATACATCTGTTAACTCTTTTAGCAATAACCTCTTTCAAACTTTCTTCCGTGGAAAAATCAGTTGATATATGAGACTTGCTGTCACTTTCTATTGCAGCTGACAATTTTGAAGAGTCTTTCGTCAAGTCTTGAGCACTCTTTGGAATTACGTTGTTACCCTGGATACTTTCAGGAACTTTATTATCATTAGGAATTTCATTCCTGCTGGTTGCTTCATGATTGGCTATGGAGGTTTTATTCAATTCAATATTGGGGAGGAAACTAAACACTGGTTCCACTAGTTTTTCATTATGTTTGACATCAGGGGACTTTACACTGTTGGTATTTTCACCATTTTTAGGACTTTTGATTAGTTCATCTTTGATGTTAAGAGAAACATCTGACTCTTTTGCTGCTGTTTGCTCACTGATGGAATTATTCGCGGCGGCTTGTAACACACACTCAAATGGGTCAGGTGCGGCAACTTCTTGCACTTCAAAGGGATCAGCAAATGGTTCATCGAGTGCTTTTGGAGCTAAAGTCATTTGAGGCGGAATTGGTATGAGGGGAAGAGCTAAATCATTCTTGTGAGCTGGACTACTGAAGTCAATGAGAAAATTTGATTGATCTGAAAGAAAAAGATTCAATCATTTAGAGGCAATAAATAGATAAACCTCAAATATAAAAAAATAACAATAACAAACCATGTTCATTAATTAAATACCATATTTAGTACCTAACATAATGAATAGTTTAAAATAGCCTATTTACCAGGAGTTTCGTGGCCCGCGATTATCGTTGATCTCGCCCAGTTTTAACCGACGGCCAAAAAATGGGTTCAAGAAATAGAGCGTTAGCCGAGATCAAGCTTAGCCGAGACCAATGCTGGCCGTCAAAGCGCTTTGAAATGAGGTAGGTAGGCTAATAAATTATTCAGAATAACAACTATACTCAATACTAAGCATTTGAAAACGGTTTTTAGCAACATAGGCCTATAACCGATATCAGATTCACTAGGCTATAAGCAGTTGGCTGGCAGGTGGTGGGTAACAGGGTTTCAGCTAAACTGTTGTTTGACAACTGTTTAAGCTAGTTAAACGCTGGCAACTGTTTACAGCTAAACGGTTTAGCGCGAAAAACAGTTCATTAAGCACATCCCTACTAACTATGGGAACTATGGCTCTAACGACCTAGACCTAAGTTTAAGTAAATTTAAATCATTCTGAATACAAGCTCCTAATTACAATCCCTTTGCTAATAGGCCTAGCAGATATTTTAGCATAGGCCTAGGCCTATTAAATTAGCAAATTATAAAAAGTTAATAAATGTAACAAAAATAGATACTCACCCATTTTGGCCACTTTTTGAGTTATGTTATAACTTAATGCCAAATGCCTATGATGGTTTTCAAGGCAGATCCTGAATATTAATATGATTTTTTTACTTTCGACCGAAATATATTTTTGATGCCAACCGAATGAAAACTGGTTTCATATAGGCCTAATCACATTTTTGTATTTCCCGAATAATCTAAATAGCCTATTCTAAATATAAAATAAATGGTCTCGGGCGGACAAGTTAATTCAGAATATAAATAAATTCTCGTACAAGTTTAAACTTCAAAAAGTAACCAACCAAACCAACTAACCTCGAATTTATTTGAATAACAGATTTTTTAATTGTGTCACGGCAGTTTCGCATAGAGTATACAGACATAGAATAAGTAACAAAATTAGTACGATACTGACATGTAAATACAGCTGGCAACATTATGGTTACGGTCTGATTAAACCGCAGTACCATAGACTAACCAAGGGAGTATGTTTAATCTATGGCAGTACTTAGTGTATATGGTTATAAACTTCATCGAATAAATAAATAGCATAACAAATCTATTAGCTATTAACATTATTACGGCCCAGGTTGAGCTATTTTTTTGTTTCAAAAAGCGTATGACACCACCATGGTATGACACCATATGCTTGAAGCTGTTGAATAAAGATATTTATTTGTATTGTATTGTTAGTCAATGATAACTCTCTGTTCCATTTTTGTACAGATCGAAATCAATTCCGACGCACTGATCATAGTTAATACATGTGAAATGGATTGCTAATATACGTTAACAACATTTGAGAAACCATGTGAATGCTATGAGCAAGTATTTTAATCGAGTTTCGATCAAAATCTTAATTATATCACAATTGTGTCCATCCACGCAAGTGGCACTTTTTATTAAAATTTTTTGTAAAGGCGTGAGCTCTACTATTTAACGTCGAATCGAATGGTTGTTTGTTAGAAACCATGTCCAATGGCAATGAGCAATGGTATCTGGGTCTGGTAACAATTTCGCTTGGAATCGAAGGCGAGCTCTATAACCACTCAGCTATCCAGCCAATTGTGTTCTTCACCATTGAAGATGTAAAGACCAAAGTACCTTTTACATTTTTATCCTGATATAAAAGAGATACATAGTTAATAAAAATAAGAGAGAAGATGAGTGTACTTGCAGTATCCAAAGATAATAAAAAAAACTCTATGAATCTTTTTTAGATATATGACTACCTTTAATTCACTAAACACAGTTTTAAAGCTTCATTGGTATAAATATTGAGCTGCCTGCGAAATAAATGAAAGTGAACAGACGACGCTGTGTACTGAAAAACATGAAAATAACTCTTCTTGAGCTGTCACTGTCAAATTTGTATGTAGGTACTAGGTAGGCTATGTTGTGTGCAAACCTAGCAAATAGGACGGTATAAATAATAAAGTAATGTTAATGCAACTGAATGATATGGCTGAAGAATATTTCAATAATATGGAAAAGTGTTGTTATTTGTAGAGTGTCATCTTCCATAAATTGATTTAATAGTGTACACTAATTTTTAAACTTACAAGGTAAACCTACTATGACACAAGTTAGGCTAGTCAAGATTATAGACACAACTTAGTGTTAAAACAATATTGGTACAAATATACCCACAAACTTTGAATTTCATAAAAAAGATAGCTAATACAGTGAAGGCATTTTGTTAAATAAATACCAACCATAATGTTCTTTTTACCTATAATGTATGAAACATTATTTTTTTCATCCATATGGAAGTCAAAACTCAAAAGAAGGGTCTATGGCTCTATGAAAGTGCTACAGTAAATGGAATATTTAACTGAGAATTATCAAATATATGTAGGTGCCTAAACTCTGTTTGCATAGCTTTTACATTTTAGTAGATGACACTAATTTGACCTAGAATTTTACCAGGGCTAATAAACCAACTTAATAGATGTCTTTTGGAGCTGTTTTTGGGGAGCAAAATCATTTGCCTATTTTATTCAGAGTTTAAGCTGTTGTTGCAATTTTTTAACCATCCTATAAGGCTAAATGATATGCAGTGCACTTAGTAGAGTTGTCACAAATTAACTTTTATGAGATGCTGGCAAGTGAAAGTAGCCTATTTAAAATTTGTTGTTAAGTTAGGCCAACTTATTTATTCTATTAGTATTGAATGTCTATTTAGAAAATATTTTTGAATGTTGTATGGGTCATCGTGTATTAAGAAAGTTGCAAAGCAGGAGACAATCATGGTGTTGCCAAAATCACCTAAGTTGCTCTTGATGGGTATTCATGATATCGGGGGAGATGATCTCGGTGTCACCAAAAGCAGAAGAGATGCTTATGGGTGTTGCTTCACCCGTGGGATATCATGTAAATTATGTTGATTGGTTTTAGCTCATACCGAATTGTGGGTATTTTTAGGCATGTACTGTGGATGTGATACTCCCTGGTGTCGATTAACGTCCGCACGAGTGAGTGACTATTTGCAATAGGCCTACTATCCTGAAAATTAGACCAATTCGTTTATACCAAGGTAAAAATGTGGTTCGGAAGCCACTATAAACTGTAGGTCCCTTAGTTGCCATTAGCTGTATGGGCTATTAATTTACAGCTGTGTATAAGGATTAAGTCAGCCTTAGTCACTAACAAGACTACTGTACAAGATCGCGCCACTCATCCTACAATCATCTCCATCTGTACTTGGCTTAAAATACCTACTTTGTATGGTCACCATTTAATTGAAAAGTATTAAAAGTAACTTATAAACAAATTTCAATCTAGGCCTAACTTATTGGTGATGCAATGGCACGTGTGACATGCCTAAGCATGTAAATTAATTATGTTTTGCAATGTACATACTAAATTAAATGAGCCTAGCTTAAATTATGTTTTTGTTTAAGGTTAAAATGTTTTCTGCACTAAAGCGACTGACTAGCAAAAATGAGTCATTACCTTCATCAGGACCTCCAGGCCATCATACAATGTCTCAAAACCTCCAGAAAAAGTTTGCAAAGGGAATTCAGTACAACAGTAAGTTTGGTTAACAAATGTATATAGGTTGCCTAATTTTTGTTTGTTTTTGTTCCGGATCAATATTGACAATCAAAAAAGTTTAAATTACTTGTGTCCACTGATTGATCCTGTTGTATTGTATCCTTTACAGGAGATGCATTTTGGTGAATTAAATCACCATCATCAGTCCTAATATAAGCCCTTGAACTTACCCATTACAGGTGCCTCTTGAAGTTTGAAAACACAGGGCTAATGACATTGAATGACAGCATTAGAACAATATGAAATTTATAGAACAGCTAAGTTAAAACCGTCCCCCATAACCTTCTGAATAATAAAAGTACACTTCAATACAACATTTTATTTGAAACCAATTCTGCTAGTAACGTCTGATCCCAGTCGAGCCTCGACTCACGACCGAAGTGCGTATACATGTTCCTAGTTTAAATGAAAGTAGGCCTACCATGCATTATCCGTTTTTATTCGTTAACGTTTTTATGTGTAATGTTTGTGTATGTGGTTTCAAACTCGAGGTAATGGGGAAGTTGAAGAGCTTATATTAGGACTGATGATGGTGATTCAATTCGCTAAAATGCATTTTCTGTAAAGGATACAACAGGATTGATAGGCAGACACAGGTAATTTAATTTTTTCGATTGTCTAGCCTGATTTCAAAACCATTGCTAAAGTGCAACTAGCCTGGACTATGTATAACAAGTACTAGTAGGCCTTAATCTTTTTTAGACTCAGTACAAGAAGACCTATTGCTTTGTTTGTCAACAATGTCACTCTTGTATGCTCATTAAAAACATGAACATTTCAAAGACATAATTAACAAAACGTAGGTATTTCAGGTAGGTAAACAGTACAACGTTATCAGGGAAGTAATGTCTAGATATTTTTAGAGCAATCAAATAGGTAAAAACATTTTGTATTTTCAACTCAACTATACATTGGTGGGTTTGGGTTATTGTCTTTCTCTCCTCCATTACCACAGATAATCAAGATGAGTTTCTACCAATTTGTCTTATAGAACTCCCACATAGAAAACATAAATTTCTGCATAAGTTTTTGTAACTGAAATCATACTATATATTGTTTAATATGATAGTTTGTGAACAATCCATAATAGTTTCCTATGTTGTCTAGACTTGATTAGGCTCCATTGTTGATTTTATTAAGTTGTTTTTTTATAATTTATTAATCAATTTGTGCTTGATTTTATATTTTCTAGTGAAAATAATAATCAAAGGGGATAGAAATGTTGGAAAGACTTGTTTGTTTCATCGACTACAAGGCAAGAAGTTTATTGAAGAGTACACTCCAACTGAAGAAATTCAGGTAAAAGTTATGATTTTGTAATTTTGTTTGCTCTAGTCAAAACAATAACTCTTTAGATTTTTTCAATCTGAGTCCTTACAAATCACACTTACAAAAATACCCCCGCCGCAGCAAACCTGCAGACTAAGCGAATTTCAACTTGTCTGATTACTTTTTTGCTAAAATAATTCCATAAATAAGACATAGCCTATTTATTCCCTACTACCTGGCCCGACAGACGTCGTCCTGTCCTAATGTGGTTTTATGTCAATGCTCGTTCATTTTCAAGATGAGCTCGTTCGCATGGCTCAATCACGTCCTGGTTGAAGTTCGTTCGCTACGCTCACTCACCTTTAGGTTGGAGCTCGTTTGCTGCGCTCACTTGCCTTCATTTGATTTGACAACAAATATTCGTAAAAAACAAATGGAATAGAAACCTATTTGATAGCTCTCATTTGTTATGCATAGATTTGTTTAAAAAATTAGGTTATTACATTACATTACATTACAACAGCTGTTTCCTTAATTTAATTTAATCAAGATAAAATATATATATATATATATACAGGGTGTCCCGGAACTCTTTACCAATATTTTAGGGCATTGTTCCTGGGTAGTTAACATACCTAAATATCATATTTAAATTGTCCGGAAGTCCTTAGTTACTCACACAGCCGCCATTTTGTTTTTTTAAGTTATTAATTTTTTTCTAAGCATACGAAATTGAAACTTTGCACAAACATTTATGACAACTAGACAAAGCTACCAAAAAATTATGACGATATTTAAAATTCATAAAACAAAATGGCGGCCATTTTAGATTTTGTTTCTTAAATGACTCGAAAACCGTTAAGAAACAAAATCTAAAATAGCCGCCATTTTGTTTTATGAATATTAAAAATCTCCATAATTTTTTGGTAGCTTTGTCTAGTTGTCATAAATGTTTGTGCAAAGTTTCAATTTCGTATGTTTAACCATTCCGTAGAAAAAAATTAATAACATAAAAAAACAAAATGGCGGCTGTGTGAGTAACTAAGGACTTCTGGAAAATTTGAATATGATATTTAGGTATGTTAACTACCCAGGAACAATGCCCTAAAATATTGGTAGAGAGTTCCGGGACACCCTGTATATTAATTTGAACGGATGGTGTTTTTGGTCTCTAGGGACCTCAAAAGGAAAAAGTAAATCGGTCCCGGGTCCAGGTCTTACAATGAGTACTACGGTAATAGCTCATTCCCTATATGGGAAATTCGCTAACACATTTTAGCGAATTTCCCATATAGGGAATAAGCTATTACCGTAGGTCTCATGGTAAGACCTAGACCCGGGACCGATTTACTTTTTCGTTTTGAGGTTCCCAGAGGCCAAAAACACCATCCGTTCAAATTCATATATATATATATATATATATATATATATATATATCCTACTAATATTATAAATGAGAAAGTTTGGATGTATGGATATATGGATGTATGGATGTATGTTTGTGACAAGTGAACGCGAAAAATACTGGTCGGATTGGGCTGAAATTTGGCATGATGATAGCTGACATTCCCGATTAACATATAGGCATATTCTTATTTC
The DNA here is from genome assembly GCF_028750875.1 of Macrosteles quadrilineatus. NCBI lineage: Eukaryota > Metazoa > Arthropoda > Insecta > Hemiptera > Cicadellidae > Macrosteles > Macrosteles quadrilineatus. The sequence goes on from NW_026542597.1 coordinate 9,697,664, forward strand.
AAAAATCCTTTCGGGCTCCGCCCCAGTGGCTCTGGAGTTTCCCATGTTAACCTAATGAGAAATGGAATTATTGAATCTTAACAGCTGTTTCAATTAAACAACTTGGTCCTGTTCTATGATGTTCAATAGCATTAAAGTTACAAGGATTACCAACAGGGTGCAGCACTATTATTTCTTTTACATATTTATGACAACAGCTAATTTGCAACCAAAAGGTGAGTGAGCGTAGCGAACGAACTTCAACCTGGAGGCGAGTTAGCGAAGCGAACGAGCTAAACTGAAGGCAAGTGAGCGCAGCGAACGATCTAAACTGAAGGCAAGTGAGCGCAGCGAACGAGCTCCAACCTAAAGGTGAGTGAGCGTAGCGAACGAGCTCCAACCTAAAGGTGAGTGAGCGTAGCGAACAAACTTCAACAAGGACGTGATTGAGCCATGCGAACGAGATAATCTTGAAAATTAAGAAGTTAAACGGGGCAAAGCCCGTGGGTTACAGCTAGTATACATATATATTCATATATGTGTCCGTTAGAGCGATAACTCGAGCAAAATTGATCCGATTTTGATGAAATTTGGTACAAACGTGTAAACCTACATTTATTCGAACGAGTTCGCGAACCAGCATAATCGGACCATGAGATCAGGGGTTTATGGGGGGTTTTATGGGGTAAAAATGGGGTTTTATCATTTTTGACCCTAAAACTTTAAATTTCTAAATTTCTCTCTAGATCATTTTGAAGAGCTTAAATAAACAAATAATTTAGTATATTGAAGTTTTTTTGAACGTTCATTGACTACGGAGAAAATTAAAAAATTGTAAATTTAAAATTCCCATGTTATTCTAATGGAGAATAAATAAACTGTTCTAATTTGCTTGTTTATGGATATATCTTAATCAAATTTGGCAATTTGGCTTATTTCATACTAAGCTATCAATATTTCAATTGAAAAAACACACCTCAACATCTTCCCCGTAGCAGCAAACCTAACTACTCACTAAAATTAATGTTATTTAAATAGGAAATAAATCTGAAAATTTATAGGGAATATTTTAGTAGAAATCAAGCCGGGTAAATGGGAATTCGCTTAGTATGCAGGTTTGCTGCGACGGGGGTATTTATTTGTAGAAAGATTCTGCTTCTTAAAAACTCATTTCAAGTTGACATCTACATAGGTAGAAAGTTAATAAAATGCCTGTTTGGAGGTGCAACTCTCAGAGAATCTATTCCATCGCTTTTAACTGAGCAGTCCACTTTCACCACATTCCAGGTTGCTAGCATTCAGTGGAACTACAAGGCTACGGACGATGTAGTGAAGGTCGAAGTGTGGGATGTCGTAGACAAGGGTAAGAAGAGAGTTTTGATGGAAGGTCTCAAGCTGGGTGAGAATGACGCCAGCCCACCAGCTCTAGACGCAGAGTTCTTAGATGTATACAAGGGAACTAACGGGGTCATATTAGTCTTGGATATTACGAAGAGTTGGTGAGTGGCCTCTACAATTTACAGTAAACTGCAACTATCCGAATTGCTTAGGAAAAAAAATAACAAAAATAACCTAAAATCACAGTAGGCCTAATGGGTATTGTTAAAGAATGTAAAAGCTGTGATCCGCAGTCTTCCAAGGTTACACGATTTCGTATATACATGAATCATCATTTTAGCGAATTTCCCATATAGGGAATAAGCTATTACCGTAGTACTCATGGTAAGACCTGGACTCGGGACCGATTTTTTTTTTTCGTTTTGAGGTCCCTAGAGGCCAAAAACACCATCCGTTCAAATTCATATATATATATATATATATATTTATATATTTATATATTTATATATTAAGGAACGCGGCAGCGTTCCGCCCCGCCAAGTCCCCCAGCGGTACACAGCTGCTGCAGTGTATATATACATGACGTGACAAAGTGGCTTTTTTACTCGTCTATAGCTCTGAAGAAACAAAAGCTATTAAAATAATTGTTCATCCACTGGATAGGGGCAATCATTCTTGGCAAAATAAAAAAAAGAATTTAAAAAAAGGTTGTGTTTGAGCCAAGAAAAACTAGTTTGAAAATTCACAAATTTTCCGTGTTCTCCTTAAATGTTGACGGACCTACAGCCCAAACCACTGGCTCAATTTTAATGTTTTTTATGTTGTTTGAAAGCCCTTAGCGTGTAGATGTGCCTTTTGAGGGTCACAAGTCGGTGCGTTGACCCATAAACCCTTGGCAAGCCCTCAAAGTACGATTTTGGCCCATTTAAATAACATGGGATTAAAATCAAAACAAAAGAAGGATCAGCTGCGATTAAATCTCAATTAATTTAAAATGTTAGAGAAATTCATAGGATCAGCTGAAAAATTATTTTAAAACTTTTATAAAGTATTTTTTTCAGGTATACCGAATGATTTGAGCTACTTACTATATAAAATTACTTAGAGCAGTGATATTCCCCGATACTTTCCATTGAAAAATGCAGTGTACCGATGGTACACTGGTACAGCAGCTCGTCATTTTTAACAGTTTAATACTACTTATCAAAACATATGAAACCTAGGAACTTGAAACTTAGTACTAGTACTAAGGTTAGTTTTAACATTGTTTCTTCATAATATTGCCAAAATTTATTTAACTAAATAAGGTTAGTTTTATGTTTTGATACACTAAAACAAATAAAACAATCGGGAAAATTCGTCTACGTATGTTAAACAAGCAAAAAAGTGAATGTAAAAAGTGATATGTAAATTTAGGATAAAAATGAGTTTTTCAATATTTGTTTTGCCTTATGCTATTTCTAACAAACCTAATCTGTTTGATTACATTTTTACTTCTCTAATAAGGGCTCAATTTACACTAGTCTTTAGATATACGGGTTTAATTATCGGAACACTTATGTAACACCAATGCATTTTATGTGTAGTTGTGCCCTGGTCTATATAAGAGAAAAGAGGATTTTTATTTTAACTGTTAATTTTCTACAAAAATAAATACAATCTAACAAAAAACCACTAAGTGGTAACACTTCCCCCGCCAAGTCAGCAACCCAAAAAAGACAATAAATCACCACTTTTCCGCCAAGTAAAACAATGTAATGTATGTAACTTTGGCCACTTGGCGGCAGACTTTTGCTTGATCACTTTAAAAAATACCATAAAATTAGTTTCATTGAGCAAGTATCTCTCCCAATAGTACATTGCTAGATGAGAGCTTATTTTACAAAATTTGACCTTATTTGTGTCACATTTCATAAAATCATAATAGTGATGGTTTTATATTTACTGATTACCTCGAAATTATTATACTTAGTTGGACTAATTAATTAGAGAAGTTGATTTGTGAAATTATCCACCAACGTAACTTTAATGAAAAAAAAACAAGCAAAAGTCTGCCGCCAAGTTGCCAAACTTACATACATTACATTGTTTTACTTGGCGGAAAAGTGGTGATTTATTGTCTTTTTTGGGTTGCTGACTTGGCGGGGGAAGTGTTACCACTTAGTGGTTTTTTGTTGGATATATATATATATATGTGTCCGTCAGCACGATAACTCAAGCAAAAATGATCCGATTTTGATGAAATTTGGTACAAACGTGTAAACCTACGTTTATTCGAACGAGTTCGCGATCCAGCATGATCGGACCATGGGAACGGGTGTTTACGGGGGGTTTTATGGGGTAAAAATAGGTTTTTCCCATTTTTGACCCAAAAAACTTAAAATTTTGCAATTTATTTCCAAACCATTTTGTAGAGCTTAAAAAAACAAATAATTTAGTATATTGAAGCGTTATTATGCGCCTAACGGTTACGGAGAAAATTCAAAAAAATTGTAAATTTAAAATTCCCATGTTATTCTTATGGAGAATAAGTAAACGGTTGTAGTTTGCTTGTTTATGAACATATTTTGATCAAATTTGGAAAATGTTTTTATTTCTTACTAACTATTAACATTTTACAAAAAAAAAAACAATTTTACCCTCTCTGATGCAGCAAACCTAAGTACTTGTTAAACTAATTCTATTTAAATCGGGAATAAATGTTATATTTTTAAGTAGACATTTCAGTGTAAATCCAATCAGTCAAATGGAAATTCGCTTAGTCTGCAGGTTTGCTGCGGCGGGGGTATTTGTATGTTACTACCGGTAGCCTACAATAAAAAAAATAAAAGAAATAATTTGCCAAATAGGCCTATTGTTGTTTATTTTACATAAAATAACACAAGTGAAAAGCTTCGTTTTTCTAAGAATGAATAGCAAAAACAATTTCGATCTACAGTGTGAGGGTAGTTCTCAATCTATGCAGTATGCATAATGTGCTGCACTTTGCCGAAATGCATGTATGTATAACGAGAACTATCTATGTTTATTTTCTAACCGCATTGAATAGATACATCTACAGTAATCAAGTATTGTTTGTATGTTTTTTTTTTCATTGAATTCTTTTAAACAAAAATATAAATAAAGCAAATATGTCTGATTGTAATACAGTGATCAGGTTAGTAACAAAATTAATGTTTACAGGTCGTTTGACTATGTACAGAAGGAGTTGGCCAAAGTGCCAGCCCACATCCCGGTGTTGGTGCTGGGTAACCATTGCGACATGTCACACCATCGCACTGTCACAGCTGATATAGCAGCTGCGTACATTGACACAATACAGAGGTAGGCAAATGGTTGAAACGACCATACAGAACTCTAAGGATTACATTTATCTGGGTAGCCGAATGGTTATGGCAACCGCCTTAAGATGAAGGTCACTGTAGTCTTGGATGCCATTTGTCATTGGGCTATCATGAATCTAACCAGAGGTTGAGGTTAGAAGGTAACATGACCAGAGTTTGGACTGTTCTTGCAATGGTGGAGATGAACACAAAATACAAACATTCTTTACCAGACTGGGACCGAAGATTGTTGGTATTGAGTGGCAACTTATCTGTAGAGCAACACTTAAGCTTTAGGCCCACCTGCGCTTAGCCTGAATAAGACTGATAATGCAAACGAGATTTGTGGAAATTTACAGGACCACCAATGGTCCAAATCAACAAAAATATTTTTCTTGCTTGATTTCAATTAGCTTTTTGTCAGAATAACAATTTATAGCTTGTAAAGGTGTCAACTGAGAGGAAAAGTATAAATGGTGGAAACTGTGTGTGTGTACAGAAAGTAAAGTGTCTTCTGCGAAAAATAAAAGCTGCAACATTAAAGAAGTTCCTTTTTATATTCTTATTGAATTTAACTATTTGTAAAATCCTTTAAATAAATTCTTTATCAGCATCGTACGTGTTATTAAATTACCTGAAAGCACAAAAAATATGTCAAATATATAACACTTGTAAAAATTATGTAACAACTACAAGTGTTATTTGACATATTTTTTTGCTTTCAGGTAAAATCCTTTCTATAAAATAAATGATCAAATTGCTCTACATTCAATATAAACATTCACAGACCACTGGGATCGGCTCAGATCCGTTACGCTGAGGCGTCAATGAGCAACGGCTTTGGGCTGAAGCTGCTGCACAAGTTCTTCTGTCTGCCGTTCCTACAGCTTCAGCGACAGACGCTACTCGGACAGCTGGAGCGGAACCAGGCTGAGACTCAGGCGACTCTTGAGGAACTTGATCTGTTCCAGCAAAGTGAACATGCGGACTACGACAAGTGAGCTAGATAACACTGAGTGTTAATTTGTGTCATATCTACTATTGGTTTATGGTGTCTAACATTGGCTATGGGGAGTAGTAGACAACCCATTTAATTGCATCACAGACCAAGTGTGTTGACAAAAGACAGTATTCTATACATTTTCATACTTTAATACTTTTTTATGAAATGGCGACCATACATAGTAGGTATTAAGAGAACACAAGCATAATTTTACAGTGCCATAGTAGGCTACAGTTGATGTCTAATGATGATTTCTGTCTTATACGCCTAATTTATAATTTTAATCAAGCTAAACTGAAAGAACAACATGTCGTACTGTGGACTGTTGTGATTTTTAGAATGAATGGATAAGTTAGTAGCTAGCATCTATAGAAAATACCCATAGTAGACACAGCAAACACAAAATATTTTATAAAGAGAGTTGGGCAAACTGGTGGCTGTAATGGCTGTTGCCACCTATCTAGAATTCAATTGTCAATTTTTTTTTAATAGCTTATTTACACTATTTACAGGTTATGAGGTTATGAACTAACTATATAGTGCTCAGGTCAATTTTAAGTTCAAAACTTGTTTAACCCTCCGAGTGTTAAGCGTCGCGTAATCGACGCACAACACACCCGCTGTGGTGTTATGCGTGGCTTTTGCGACACACAAACATCATTTACGGCGAAGGCTCTGGGACTGACTGAATCAGATTGAACTGGATCGAGATAGGTATCGTTGTTTTCGGCAGATTCCGAGCTTTCTCCTGATGTCTGTTTCTAGACGCTTTTCATTTTAGTTCCGAAAATATTGTAGCAGACAGATGACGTGCGTATTTGTAAACAACTTGGTTAACCTCGCACCAATGACTGATGTGTTTCATTATGTTTATCATTGTTTAAGTGTTAAAAATAAAAAGTAGTGATATACATGGTGCATTATAAGAAGATTTAAGTGATTTTGAAGGGCTGGTTGATGATCCTGAAGAAGTAGGTAGTGATATTGATGTAAATTATCCGCCAGATTCCTAGCTATGGTTAGGCTATGCATTCTTAGCTTACGCTAAATGTACGACATCTGTTTTTCACTCATAACTTATTTATTTGCAAACCTACTTCCTTATATTATTATATTTTTGGAACCCTCATAAAATTTTGAACAAAGTGGCTATTTTAAAATATTTGTAGACCTATAAATTATAACAATTTATTGAGCGCAAACATAATTTTTTTTCATTTATTTTATAACTTTTGAGAAATATTAACCCCACAAAAATTGATGAAATTTTTTTTATGTTTTATATGTTAAATTGAAGCCCATATTTTTCCAAACAAAATTATATATAAAACAGTATACTTTAAAGTGTTTTTAAGTTTCTAAGATACATTTTAATAAAACCCTGCGATTGCGCAATAAATGGGCCGACATCAATACCATTACTATGGACACTTGGAGGGTTAAAGAGAGTTGCGCTACTGGGTTCAGAGAAGTAAGTAAAGAAGGTACAAGACTAAAACTAATTGCATTGTATTAGGTTTGGTCTTCCTCTTTAGACTGGAAAATCTATGGAAATAACACTATTTTGACATTTTCCATAAAGAAGTCACAAACAATTGGGAAAGTGATTTAAGCCCATCGAATTTGTGTGTGTGTGTGTGTGCTCCAAAAGTCTGAGACCCTCCCATTAGGTTGACAGATTTTTTTCTAATTAATTAAATTAATTTGAGTAATGTTAGCATTGTTGTTAGTGTCTCAGACTTCAGAGAAAGAGAGTGGTTTCTGTTAAAAAGCAATTTCTTACATTGTTATGTTTCATAATTTACATTTTATCTTGTTCACTGATGTACATTTTACATTTTGCCTCCAGGTTTATTGAGAACCTAACCAGCAAGAGGAGGCAGCAAGCAGACCTCAACAGCAAGAACGCCCCAGTGATCAGCTCTAGTCAGAGTGCCCAGCAGATATCCCCAGCGATGTCTGACCGGCCGCAGGTCTGTGCGATGATCTAATGGGAAAAATGTATAATATGTCTTTAGGAGAATCGACTATGTCTCAGAATATCAATTGAGTTTAATGTAAAACACTTAGGGCCGCTTTCCCCAAATCAAGTTTAACTTAATCTCGGTTAACTTTAATCGGTGGGTTAAACTTAGGATGGCTTTCCCCACTATTTTGTCATGAAAGTTTAGCTTAACCCTGGTTTAACCTAGATTTCTTTGCAAGCAACAATGTTGGCAACACTGTTATGCAATTTTGTCTGCAATATTAGCTGTTTAGCTCCCCACTATGACATATCTGTCATTAATTTTCTCGTGTTTTGGTTATTTGTATATTTGAATTAAGTTTCGTGTCATTGTCTCCAATTGTTTACATTAAAAAGAAACATTTTTATTTGCAGGCGAATGCTATTATATAAGCATTTCGTTACTTGTGTTTAATTAATCTCAAACTTAATCAAACAGTAGGCCTACTGCACGCATAAAATAACTGCATTAACTACAATCATGTGAAAATAAAATGTTTGGAAAGACGCAAAATTAATGTTTGTGGATTAAAAACTAGAGCATAACAGCCTAACCTTTGTAATGACAGGCATAGGCTACTCAGCATTAGATACGTTCGATCAATGTTTCTAAACTAAATTTAAATTTCAGGCCTAGGCCTACTACAGTAGTTGTTAATTCACACATGATAATAGGCTAGTGGTTAGGCCCGAATGTTAACTAATATTTACTTTTGTGTAACAAAAGAATCGTGTTAAAATAAAATCAAACCAAAAGGCTTATTATGAGCGATTAAACTTTCCAACCAATGTTGCGTTTCTGTGGACAAGGTAACCTATCAATTGTACACAACTACAATACTACCTACCGAAAATATAATAATTTAGGCCTACTTTACGCATTTAAAAACCTTAAAACCATTATATCTGTAGCCTTATATTTTTAAATTTGAAATAGTCATGAATTAATTGTCTACATGGGTTCTGGTTTGCTATTTCTTAATTTATTTCCAGTTCAGTTTATTTTAGGTTATGTTTGACAAGACAAACGTCAAACAAGGATATTTTTTGTCATTGCCGTCTGCCGAACGTAACTAGTCAGCCAAGAGCCAATCAAAATCAAGCTATTCTTCTTCTCTTCTGGTTTAACCCATGAATCGCCAGTTAAACCAGCCTCACCCGGAGGGTTAACTTAAACCTAGTTTAAACGGAGAAATTATTTTGGGGAAAGTGGATCTGAGGTTAAACTAGAGTTTAAACCACGATCAGAGTTAAACTTGATTTGGGGAAAGCGGCCCTTAGAAAATTCTGAAAAACTTTGTTATGACTTTGAGAGACATACCCCAATCTAATGTACCAATAGTTTCTAATTTGCTAATTTTGTATACACCGAATTTTTAACCAATCCAAACGAAAAAGACATCTCCATGTAAGAAGGTATAACCTCTTTTATGTCACCAATCGCTTAAGTACCAAAATCTAAGAAAGAAAATAGAATTTTGAGAGTAGAATGGACATTTTGAAATCTTAATAGGTAACTCGGTTAAACTTTGTTAAATTTGAATGAACAATGGTTTTACAGGACCACATAGATGGTCTATCTCAGATAACATTGTCAATGGTATAAATTAAGTGGGGCTAAAGTTTTGCTTTTGTTATTTTTTAATTTAACTGTCTGAAATAGGATTTTTCAATAAAACATTGAAACTCTTGAATTCCTAAGCTATGTCTGTCTAGCCAATATGAAAAATACATTATCTTATCTGGAAGGGGTGGGCCGAGATTCCAACGCGCTTTATTCGAATATGTTGTTTTGTTGTATATCTTAGTCGAAAAAAGACAACAGTGTTTGCTTAAAGTTACTGTTTTAAGTGCAGTTAGAATGTAAATTTACATTTTTACACAAGTTATCAAAATAAAAATAAAAGTTTTATTGAATGGTGTTTATGGCCTGTAGGTACATCAAAACAAAAAAAAGGCCCTGGGTTTAGGTAGTCATGAGACCTACGGAATAGCTTATTCCCTATATTGGAAATTTGCTAAAACTTGATAATCAAAGATATGCTCTCATAAAATAAGGCAGAACTGCTAAACCATAACCACTTGTTATTATGTGTTGTGTTATGTTGGTAGCCAGTACGGCCGAGTCCGTCAGTGCCAGAAATGCGGCTAGCAGCTCCCCCTCCCCAGCCCTTCCCTAACACCCCTGTGACCGCCAAGATACTCGGCCGGCCTTCCGAACCTGTAGATGACAAGGTTGCAGGTAATTTTACATTATGGTTTGTCAAGTTGCTTGGTCGAATGTGTTATACAGGGAGTATAAACTATCTTGAATTATATCTGGCTTTCAAACAATCTGGGATTCTAAGTCCTCATTAAGGTGACCTGTCAGGATTTATGAGAGTATTTAAAAAAATGTTTTGTACAGAAGCGTCTTTAAAAGGTTAGTAAAACACAAAATACCAAAGAACTCTCAGGACAAGACATATGTGAATTGAAAAAAAAGAGTTTAAACCTAATAAAGTAATTACAATAATAAACTGATAGGTTTCAAAACCTTTTTCAATGAATTACATTTTACCTTTATTGAAATTAGCGGATGTCTAATTTGAATTGTGCTTTTTTAGCTATTTCCAGTAAAATCCATAGTGTGGAAGAATTTGTGCCTGATGGGGGAGAATTGGACAGGTCGTTTTTAGAGGAATCTCCAACCAACAATAAAGGTCAAGTAAGAGAAGACCCAGTTGACTCAGACAGGTACACAAACAAATTATTTTGTTTTCATCACATCACTTGTTAGTTTTTATCAAATAACAATTTATATCCTCACTATTATATGACGTTAAGATTTTTTTTAAGGGGTTGGAGGTTTCTTTTAACCTTGCATTTGCCCGCCCACATAGACTAACTGCCCGTGCGTGGAACGTTACCAGCAAAGCAAGGGGTGAGCCGGTACAGTACGAGGGTGAACTGTACTGATGAAATGTTTACGGCAGTGACCAGGATCCGCTTAAATGATGGATCCTCCACTCCAGATGAGCACTTAACACTTAAATTTTCATGGGAATTAATTGTGCAAGTTTTAGTAATATAAATACAAATTTAAATTTTGTAAATATAATATCGTCTTAGGATCTCTAGTAAAATTTTAAGTTGTGTGTATAACAACTTAAAATACTCTAATATAAAACCCAAAATGTGTCCACTTTACAAAATGTGTGTTTACTTTACCCCCAATATAAAAACAAAAAGTGCCCTTCATTTGTCGTAAATTGGTCTCCATAGAATATCTACAGAATTACCTTTGACTAGAGATATTTAGGTCAGTGTTAGCAGTGAAAGTTAAAAAGGGTTTGTTGGAAGGTGGAATTTGATATGATTACAACTGAAATAATTTCCAGGTCTACCTATTCCAAGAATCAAGAACAACCCTAATCACTGAGCTATATAATGAATATCTGTAGATAACACTTCTCAAGGAGATTGTTTGTTGCTTGCAGTCATTTTGTAGTTTCCTGGATGGAATTTGCCAAAGTGAAAAAAAGCAAAACCCAACAATTGTTAAATCATATTGATTCACGCATGTGTTAACTTGTAGCTTCACTTAATTCATTATTATAGAGCTGTTGGCAAAATTAAAACACTGGACCAGGCACCACCTCCTTACCAAATGGCCAAATGACCAAATGGTCATTACCAAATGACCAATGGCATGTTTAAATTAGTCAACCTCTAAACTAGGCCTACCTCCAGGTAGCTCAGTGGCTCTAACAGTTTTAGATGAAATTGTACTTATTCTGAACGGAAAGTAACAATGTAATGCTGCAGTGAGGTGGAGACAGGCAACCCCCTGGTGGCAGGCTTCCAGGATGACCTTGACCCTGAAGACACACTGATTGTTAGTCCACCCTCACCAACCCCTCCACAAACAGAACTGGCCAAGAGATCAGTGGAAAACGGACACTTTTCACCTCAGGTATAAACGAATAATAAGTAAAACTAGTGTAGCTGTTGCTCGAAATCGAGCGATTGTCAAGTACAACTCTTACAGGAGTTCCTTAAAGTACAGGATTTCGTGGCCCGCGGTTATCGTTGATCTCGGCCAATTTTAACCGATGGCCAAAAAATGGGTACACAACATAAAGCCGATACAGAGCTTAGCCGAGACCAACGCTGGCCGTCGCTCAACAGCAGGGACTAACGGGGAATTTTTGTTGTAAAGTTGGCAACAGCCACATGGGCTACCTACCAGGCCGCTACTCGCAGTCGATGAGTCCCAAAACAATAGGATGACGTTGCGTCATAAATTATTATGATTGGTTCATTTCATAAACTATTATTATTATACAGGGTGTTTAGTGATATTGTATAAAAGGTTGTGACCTTGCACTTAAATTCATTTTATACTAAAGTTTAAAGTTACTGGATTAATCCTTGAATTATGAATAATACACTTTTACTGAATACATTTCATTAAATCGGAAAAATACAATTATGCCAGTACTTTAAAATTTTCAATACCTAAGCATGTTCATGCAAAGAGCGTGAACTATTAACACTAACTATAGTGTCTAAATTATGCCATCTGATTTGAAATTCCACTCCTCCACACAGTAAGTACTGTAATAAAATATTCTAACATCACTTAGCCTTATTACTAATGTTCATAGTTTTTTGTTTCTGAATAAAAATTAATCTACCGCACCTATGTTACAATCACTTAAGAACAAAAACATTTACGTTTTATATTATTATTTTTTACGTATGAGGGCATCCCGACTCCTATAATAGCCAGTTGTTCCTCCAACTTTATTTTTTTAAACAAATTACTGATACAAAAAAGATAATCATAAATCTTTGAAAAGAAGAGTCATTTTATGAAATAATTTTAATGTTTGGATAAAACTGCAAACCTGATACAGTATCTCACATTTGAAAATAATTGGTGATCTAATTTTAGTTTGCAAACATTACCAAGATTTGCTTAAACAAATTTTAAAGTACTGGCAAAATTGTATTTTTCCTATTCATTGACATGTATTCAGTAAAAGTGTATTTTTCATAATTCAAGGATTAATTCAGTAACTTTAAACTTTAGTATAAAATGAATTTAAGTGCAAGTCCACAACCTTTTATACAATATCACTAAACACCCTGTATGATAATAAAATTGGTGCGTCATTTAGGGTTTACACGTTACATTTTTGGCGCCACTTTGAAGCCAGAAAAAGGTGGCCCCATTGCTACATGTTATTGAAAACCTAGCTTAAGTGATTGTAAACTGAAATGTAACTACGTTGACCATACTCATAGAGTTTGTCAATACTGAACACACTGTTATTTACCTTGTACAGATTTAGAGTCATCACAAAGTGGGAATGGTTTGAGAAAACTTGATACTTAGTTCCATTGTTCACAAATTAAAGTTTATTGCTGCCAGTTGCAAGTAAATAAAGTAAAGTATAATAAAGTAAGTACTTTACTTTGCAGTTGCATAAAGTAAAGTAGTTTTACTGGTTGTGTTTTTACTGCAATTTGTGTATTAATCTTGTTATGTTTACGATAATTTCACACCCTAGGACAGGATCAGATTCGATATCCCAACTTATCCGGAATACTTTGATTTTTAGTAATCAAGGTAAAAAATCCCATGATAATCCCTTCAATAAGTTCAGGAACCCCTAATAACTGAAATTTAAGGGTTGGTACCTCGACACATCACCCAAAGATTATTGTGCATCTAATCTGAAATAAAAGGGGCAAGGCCGTTTTGTATAACCTATTTTTTCAGTTAATCAATGTTGGGAATTTAAAGGCTATTTACGTGAAAGATATCCTACAACTGTACAAACAAAACTTAACTCCTGTAACAATCAACAATTGTTTTCTAAACATTATCTTCTCAGATGTTGCGAGCAGCCATGTCTCTTAAACTCGCCTTGATGGTTTTTAGTTTTTCTATCTTTTTAACTATTTAACAATAGTTTGAAGTTTTTTTTTTTTAACAATAGTTCCTGTTGCTTTGCTAAATTTTCAACTGGTTTGAATATTTACTGTGGTTTTGGTTAATCAAAGTTTCAATTTAACGGGAGTCTTACCAAGACCCCACTAGAAAAACAGGCCATGCTGCAGGATCCATGATGTCACACTAGTGGATAGATTAATTGATAGATTCACTGTCATATCCCATATTTTTTGGGTAAATAAGCTGGCTGTTCGTCTTAATGGTAAGATTTTAGTACAACTATCCACCACTGAGACGTAGTGTTGCGCTTCCCGCACTGCAGCATGGCCTGTTCTTCTACTGGGGCCTTGGTCTTACTGTACCTCACCATCACCAAAAAATAATTTAAAACATTATTGTTCTGATAGTTTAACATGCTGTGTAAAGTTGGAATTTAAAGCTTACCAACTATAATAGTCAATGCATTGGTTGTGTTTTACAGGAAACAGAAGATGTTGATGGAGGTTGTGTGGACATCACAGGAGATGCTCTGGATGAGTGGGGAGCAACTCTGGGAGTGGGGGGAAGAGTGAGTCCTGAGGGAGGAGAGGACAGTGGCCCCGGAAACCACTCTCCGGATACCATGTTGCAGGCATCTGACAAGCAAAAGGTACAAGTTTTTGTGTTGCCTACTTGTGTGTCTAAGTTTTAGGTATGTAAATGTTTACAAGATATTCCAATGTTATTTAAAACCCTCCTTGATTCTAACACGGCTATTTTATTTCACTTGTGTGTTGTCTTCTTCAACAAAAAACTTTTAATCTTGTTCATCTTGCACGTTATGGTATTGTTGGACAAGTTACACAAAGTGTTGTATCAATTCCATTCGAAAAATTCTTGCTGAATTGTCTTTATTGTACACCTACAATTATATACTGGGTTTGCAGGGTGAAAAAACAAAGAAGTCTAAACAGAAAAAGAAAACAAATAGTAAAGATAAAGAAAAAGAAAGCTTAAACAAAGAAGAGAAAAAAACAAAAAAGAAAAAATCAAGTCGGAGAAGTAGCACTGTGACGGGGCCTGCTGGAGAAAGAGACGAGCTTGAAGAATTTCTCAACTCTCATGATTCCGCATATGAGGCTTTCTAACCTCCAAAACTATTGTTTAGCATATATGTATATATATATGCCTGTTATCTCTAAAACACTGGAGAAGTATTAAATTGAATTTACAGTCAATGTCATCCCTAAATTGATCATGCTAGTAATATTTTGCCTATGTCGACATAACAATATACCGTACGCAATAAGTCTCTGTTCAAGATAGCCAATAGAATGTTTATTGCATATACAAATATATATTTTTAAAAATGTAACTGGGCTTGTGATAGGAAATTACGTAAGCCTGCTAAAATTTTGTTTTATACAGGGTGACACAAAGGAACCGGACGTTTTTTTAAATAAGCAGTACACAGTAGTTAAAAGGAATAAACTGGTTTTAATACTGTACATAGTGAGGTAAACATTTGCCATTTGTTACAATACAGTCATTTTTTGAAAATGACTTCATGCTTATGGCGGCCATGTACTTATCTACAAATGTTCATTCTGGTCTGAAAATCATCTGAAACTCGGGTCAGGAGGTCTTGTTCAATGCCATTGATATCTTCTATGATTACAAACTTCATATCCTCTAGTGTGCGTGGTTTGTGAGCATGAACACGCTCCTTAAGAAACACCCAAAGGATTAATCACTATTGGACTATTGCACTAGTGGCCACGGTATGTCGACAAAACGAGAAATCACCTTGTTAGGAAACATTCATTCAATACTGCTCTCACTCAGGCGATGTTTTCGGGTGTTCTCGAAGTTCTAACAAGGCCTGGTGGTTTTTTTCTTGTTGTATTCCCAGTTGTTCGGAACCCTGAAACCCATCTTTATAGCGTATTTCGGCTTGGAACCGGTCAATGGCGTTCAATATTTAAATTTCGACTAAATTCCCGCTGGATTTGACGACGGATTCACCATTTCCGACCAAACTATCGTATGCGAAAACGCAATGGTCTAGGTTCCACTGAGCTATTTCAACAAAAATGGCAAGCCTCACTGAAGGTAATGACTTAACTTCAATCTTCCTACCACGTTCGACAACAATGGAACAGCTGTTTAAAAAACGTCCGGTTCCTTTGTGTCACCCTGTATTATACATTTTTATACATAATTAGAGTAGTTTTGTTAATTTATTATCTGTTGAACAAGTGCATTTGTTACTGTTTTGTCTTCCGTCATTCAAGCTTTACAATGTAAATGTAACCTGGTTGAATACTAAATGTGAATATTGGAAATAAATAATCAAAATATGATAGTGCAAAATTAATTATTTACTTAAATCTTCTTAAAAAATATAAAACTTTGATATCTATATAATTAATAGGCAAGGCATGCATGTTTCTTTAAAACCTTTTTTCTCAGCTCGTGTGCATTGCAAGGAAAATCTACGCATACTGTTAGAATAGTTATTTGTGTAACTAGTGAGCAAAGTGGCACTTTGCTGCACACGAGAGGCGAGTGCGGAATGTTTCTTGAGTGCAGCAAAGGCCATTTGCGCTCGTGTTCACATTATATTTTTCCTACAGTCACTATAAGAATATAAATCATTAGTCTTTCAAACACTATACAACACGTTTTTAGTTTAGGTTAATGTTAAACCCAGGCTTTGAACAGAATGGGAAACACTGCGCACCAGCTGATTATTACTGTTTTATATCTGTACTCTTGATAATAAATAAAGCTGGGTTTTCCTAGGCGCGGAAGCGGAGAGAGGAACGCGGAGAGCGGAAAAGAAATTAACATGTTGTTCCGCTCCGCTTCTAGGAAAACAGTAACATTAAATTACCTAAGACAAGTGGAGTCCGCTCTCCTCGTTCCTCTCTCCGCTCTCCATTTCCGCGCCTAGGAAAACCCGGCTTTATTTATTATCAAGAGTACACATATAAACAGTAATAATCAGTATTAACAGAATAAACAAGTATGTAAACAGGTGATATTTTTTTATACTGACGAATTTGTAACTTTCTTACTTGCACCAAGAGGAAAACATTTTGTATGCTTGTTCATACTTCTTTCTTGATTTTTCAGGTAACAGGTTTAATTTAACATTTTTTGCAGTTTCTGCCGATTCTTCTGGTGTACACTTATATTCACACTTTCATCATTACTTTCACTGAGTTCATTATTCTCAAACCTGTTAGGCCCACTTATAATTATTCTTTCAAATACAGTACTTACTACACTTTTGGTTATGTTCAAACCAAGTGTTGAATGAAAATAGAATATAAACACGAAATGACAGGTCAAATCGTAGTATCAATAGTCAATGATAGTAGTTATTTAGTAGCAGTATCTTTAAATGTTGCCAACCTATTTCCAAGCATACACGGATTACGTGCATAATAAAACCACACTGTTTTGTGTTGTTTAGTTGGAATACTGGTGTGCGCCAAAGTATAAACCGTGCGACAAAGTATAAACGGTGCGACAAAGTAAGTAAATGCAGCAATTAGCAGCTTAGCTACTAAGGCTGTCATTTTCTATTTGTAATTTACTAGCTGAACAATTCTATTATCATAATTCTTTTAGACTTTTACAAAAGGATTCTTTTGGATTAAAAATAAACAATACATAACAATAACACATTTAATGGGACAGAGTTCTATTTACATAAAATTAACATTTGAATAAATTATAACACATTAATATAACAGGATGCAACACAACCGTGTTAAACGTACTTGAAAACTACTTTGGATTCAAATTGTGTCAACATTATCTTTCAGGCATGAAAATGTACTATTTTTATTATGAAATTGTGCTCCTTTTAACATATTTCTACTACAATAAAACCTGCGAGGAATCCTAATTTCCAATTCATTTTCTTTAGAAATCACTAGAGAGACATTTAGGATGAAAGTAGCGAGACATTGTGGCTTCAACTTAATGTAAGTTGAGTCTACTTGCAACTAAACAAAAGTGTGACTTGTTCAAGCTATCTTGTCTAGTGGGAGCATGGCGTGCTGTAGACACTCTGTGTTCTCCTGGAACAAGGAGAGAAGCTGGGAGAGGTCCAGGTTGTCCCGCGGGACTAGACCCAACATCAGGGCCAGCTTGGTTGCCAGAGGGGACTTGAGTTGGTTGACAGGCTGAAGCTTTTCTTCCGGGTCCGGTTGCATCTGTAAAACATAACTTGGTGTTACAAATAAGTTTGTAGTGCAGACATCACAATAATATGTGTTTTTAGGATTTAGTGCAAAGTTTTGCATTTCTTGTGCCAGTTTGGACTTTTTCCCATTCATGTTTAAGCCCTGCTAGCCTTACAAAAAATCCTAAAAACCTACACCTTGTGCTCTATGTTGCATCCTTAACCACAAAAATAAATGTTTGTTTTTTATAATATTTGTAGTAGGCCTATAGTAGTGTCAACTTTTCGGCCCGACCTACTTTGTTACCTCACTCTTACTGCTGAGGACTGTACCAAGTAGTCATATATTATTTGGGTGAGGTTTATTAAGTCCAAATTTTACAAAGTCCAAAAGTAAAATATTAAATAAACATAGCAATTCACAACCTCCAAATGTCACTAAGTCCAAAAAAAAAAAACAAATCTTAAATAAACCTTGTTTCACAATGTCCAAATTTCACAGTCCAAACTAAGACCAAAGTACAGTCCGGGCCAGAAGTGCTGCATGGTGCACGTTCTTGTATTGTAGTCACGCGTCACAAAACAACATTGTGGATCCATAGATGAGTTGTAAAGAGTGTACAGTAGTGGTATTAAAAACCAACGATCCAATGTACTATATATATTTGTAAATTTAGATAAACAAAGTTTATAATATCATGCCGCTAACTGCCACTGTGTCACTTTTCTAGTGTATTACTGTATCATACAACTACTGTAGGGTAAAACAAACAAAAACTGTTCCAGTAGCGGAATAATAAGTTAGTAGTAATTAACAAATTCTTAATTATTGTTATTAAAAATTACTATACAGCGTGATTTTAAATTATTGTTACACTTTTGAAACTCTATAAATGAAAAACTACACAACCTATTGTCACGGGGTGAGAATCAATTGAAAGAGGAGATTCTGTAGTTTTGTATGACACCACTTTGGTAAACATAGTTGCAAAATTAGCCTCTACAGGCGTTATTAAATTTTAACTACGGTTTTGAATTAATTATACAATTTAAAATTTATGAAATTTGCTGCGTAAAAATTTTCAAACAAAATGGCAGGGATTTAATAAAGAAAAATAACAAGATTATGGCTAAAAATATAAATGCTCTCTCTGTAGTTGAGCGCGCTGGCGGACGGTGCTTGCAATCTGACTGTGCCAACCACTGCAGCAACTTCTGGCCAAGACTGTACTTTTGGCCATAATGAAATTTGGACTTAAAGAATCGCTCTGCTTAAAGAAAACTGTTTTCTACATACGCTATATATTTTATTTCGCTTATATCAAGCTTTAAAATATATATTGGAGATTCTTACCTTGTCTACTATGTGCTTGTACACTTTTCCGTCAGCACCAACATAGAATATGGAGAATCCATCGTACCAACTGAAAGTATTTTGACTATCGTTAGAAAAATAAATAGAGTACAACGTAAGTTGTCTACTTACATATAGGAACTAAGGCATCCACGGCATGGTTATAAGTTTATCTCTGTAGCTTGTTTGTACCCAGAAAACCCAAGTTTGTTGTGTTACCTAGTAAATATTTATATCAAATAAAAAATCAGCAAGAGCTAGACGTAAAAACCTACGTAAACTACTGTATTAAGGAACGTACACTAAATCGTCCTTCAAAATTATTTCAACAACTTTCATGTAAGTACTTTCTAATGTGAATGAATCCATTGGAAAGCACTATTTGTGGTTTACATTTTGATTTTACATTTTTTAAGTTTTTTTCTTCTCCAAATAGTTGAAAATTGTTTAGTCTACTTACGATTCAGACTCTCTGTCAATTGCCTCCCTTATCTTCAAAATGTTGAATTTCCAGAAGTTCATAAACACCTGGAATAAATATTTTACTAATTTATACCCTTACTGGATAATTTTTCTTAAAACTAGTCTCAGCATGTCTACACTAAAAACTATAGGCTTTGTATCTCATTGTGGGATCTCTTTACAATTTTGATTTAAAACATTTCCTTGATGTATCTATCTGGCTAGGTATTGTTTTAAAATCTGCGTACAGTACAGTACCTGGGTGTACACGAGGCTAGAATTGATTAGTGCTTATAAATTAGTCCCTTGTAAATTATCCATTAGCAAAAATAACTAGCACACTAGTATTTTATTTGCTGCTAGTCGCTTTCACATGTTACAAGCACAAACAAGTGGGGAGGGTAGTCACGTGACCACTAGCGCTGGCGAATTAGCGCGCTACTAGGGGGGTGTGTGCACCTCTGAGAGCGCCAGTGCTAATCGCCACTCGCCAGGACAAGACAGTTGCTACTTGTTTGTCAAGTAGAGTGGTTATGGACAGTTCTTCCACTGCCTGTTCTCTTAAACGAGTAATCAAAGCACCAAGAATTTCTCACCTAAACCACTTTTGAACCCGAAATCTCATCTCTTTTTATTAAGTTCCTTTTCATAGAACTCCTTTGAACATCAATTCTTACAATTTGTCTAAAAAAAATTGTAATTTAAAGGAACAGAAACCATTTGTAAAACTGAAATTGTAAGTCTGAACACTTAATTCTACAACTGGCTAGCACTAATAACAGCGACAATAACTAGCCACGTGTAGATGGGAACTTTTGCGCTAATGTGCCCAGCTTGTATTAATAACAAATATTAGCTGTTACTAAACTAGCCTAGTGTACACGGGCCTTATGATATTCCTTTTTAAATGATTTATAAACATATAAGAAAATATTACTAATTATTCTCCACTGAGTGAAAATGATGAAGAAAAAATGGGGTTCTGTGGCTAATTTTACAATTTCATGGTAGGTCACAAACCAAGATATTTTATCAAGCATGGTAAAACTACAAGGATGGCAATTACTACAAGGAACTTTGATCGGCTAAATCATACTCACCTTCATACCAGAAATTCCCCGTATCCTCCACCTAACCTTTACAGTTCCGTCTTCAGGATGAGCTGTTATTTTGAGAATGTCGAATTTAACATAGGCAAATTTGAAATGACCGATCATCCTTAATAGAGCTATTTGCTTCACGTAATGAAAGATTCCTCTGAAAAGAAACAAAATATTTTTGACACACTTAATACGTGACGGATTAAGCTAAATGTAAAATTGAGAAAAAGCCTGGTTAAATCTATTGTGTTTCAAGAATCATCTAGAAGATTCTTGGATTGTTTTATAGGCTACATAAAAACGTAAAAAAGTTACTAAATCACCATTTTTCAATATCGTTTGAAATTTTTCTTTCTGACTAGTATGTGCATAGAAATTGTCATTTGACATCGATAAAATAATTTACTCATCACTCAATGGTGGAAAAAAGATTGTGATTATTCTTAATAACTGGTACAGTGATATGATAAGGATTTGTCATTTCTGAAAATCATCAGTGCTGGTAATATTTCACATTTTGGCTGCCGGTACATAGTTCTGAACGGACAGTTAACACTGTACTGGATGGTTAACAATGTACTGGATGGTTAACAATGTACTGGATGGTAAACAATTTACTGGATGGTAAACAATTTACTGGATCGTAAACAATTTACTGGATGGTAAACAATGTACTGGATGGTAAACAATTTACTGTAGATGGTTAACAATGTACTGGATGGTTAATAATGTACTGTATGGTTAACAATGTACTGGATGGTTAACAATGTACTGGATGGTAAACAATGTACTGGATGGTAAACAATTTACTGGATGGTAAAAATTTTACTGGATGGTAAACAATTTATACTGGATGGTAAAAAATTTACTGGATGGTAAACAGTGTACTGGATGGTAAACAATTTACAGGATGGTAAACAATTTACAGGATGGTAAACAATTTACTGGATGGTAAACAGTGTACTGGATGGAAAACAATTTACTGGATGGTAAACAATTTACTGGATGGTAAACAATTTACTGGGGATGGTAAACAATTAACTGGATGGTAACAATTTACTGGATGGCAAACAATTTACTGGATGGCAAACAATTTACTGGATGGTAAACAATGTACTGGATGGTAAAAAATTTACTGGATGGTAAACAATGTACTGGATGGTAAACAATGTACTGGATGGTAACAATGTACTGGATGGTAAAAATGTACTGGATGGTAACAATGTACTGGATGGTAACAATGTACTGGATGGTAACAATGTACTGGATGGTAATAATGTAGGCCTACTGGATTGTGGACAACAAATGTGATGGTGGTGAAGAATCTCACAACAAAATAAATCATAAAAATACATAATATATCAATAAATCAATTTAATAAATCATATTAAAACTAATTTTGTAATAAATCTGGTACCTAATTACTAATTACCATTGTCAGCTACTTACACTGTCCTAGTGCCCCTAATGTTGTTTTCAAAAATTAGTTGAGGATGGTATATCGTGTAGTCGAGAGGGTGGACAAAAAGCTTTGGTAACTGAAAAAACAAAATAATATTTTTAATATCTGACATATTACTTATAGAGTATAGAATTACTTTAAATAAAAAGAACAATGAGAAGGCTCAACATAAATGATTGCAAGATTTAATATCATAAAAGGTAAACTGAATTATAAAATAAAGTTTTTAAATAAAAAACTTAAATAAAAACTTTTTAAAATACAGTAGAACCTCTTTAATCCGAACCCCTGTAATCCGAACATCCACTAATCCGAACCCCTCATTGCTGTACTCTATACACAGTACAGCAGTTCTTTATTGTATACTGTATTTAATTTACAGTACTGTTTATTCACCATGTTTACTACTGTATTAAATAAACACTGTACTTTACTTTACAAAACATTTTTTCACTTTTCCCAAAATAATGTTGATCAATTTTAGCCATGTTTTAGCTATTGTTATGTAAAAACAATAATATGTTCTGTAATCCGAGCTATTCAATAGTCCGAACTACCCCTGGTCCCAATTAGTTTGGATTAAAGAGGTTATACTGTACTACGTTCTTAAACAAACTAAAAAGTAGAAAATAGTTTATAAATATGTGGAGAGAATAAATACTTGTAAGATTTAAAACTAAAAATGTGGGCGCATGCAATAGCTAATTTACAATTATTATCTTCAACAATTGAAGTATTATTACCTATTGCATGCGCCCACGTTTCTATTTAGTGTACAACAGCTAGTTAATATAATTAATAGGCCTATTAGTAGGGAGCCTATATTTTCTGGGAACTCGTAATTTAAACTTTACATAAACTAGCAACTATCACTAGACAAGTGTTAGAAAGACAGGGACCCCCCTTCTTCACTGATTCAATAAAAATATCGATATCAAAGCCATGGTATCCATCGCTGGTGTGCACAATGAAACAAAGCCAAGTATGTGAACTGCAGTGCAATGACCGACTGCATGTGTGAACACACTGACATAGCTGTATTGGTACGCCACAGAGCTGTTGGCTGGATATCCACGGCAAGCCACTAGGAAGCAGTGCCAGCTGGTTGTCTATGACAGAGCTTGTCGCAGCTGCCGTAAGCTCATGTTAAACGTTGTGTTTACGACCTAGTCACAGCCTGGCCAATAGATGTGTCGCTTGTGAATCAGGCCTTAGGCCTAGTTACTATTATTAACACTCAAAACAAAATTTCACAATTTCCAAAAATGCCTAGATCTCAATGATCATAATACACATTAGCAGGAAGATTGCTTAGGTTTTCAAAATCAATTTTTCAAAATACCGTAATAATTTAGCCTGCTTAAACTAGCATGAGTAAGTAAGTTATCCAACCATATATTTAGGATTGTGTTCTTTTTTAAACCTTAGAAACTAGTTTTAAGTAGGCCTACTGGTTCGGTTTCTTTATAGTATACCCATACTATTTAAAGAAACCGAACCAGTACGGTATTATATTTTATCACTTACATTTTCGGATAAAACATTGAAGACATGTTCAAGCTGTTCAGCCGAAGGTCTTCCACTGGTACCATTTGATGGTTCTGGTGTCGGGTCTTTACTTGCCTCTGAGAGCACAATCATTCGTTTTTCATAATCAGAAAACATTTCAACAGACGGTTTGCTGAAGGAAAGTGAGCGCAAATGGCCATTGTACAAGTAAATTTCTTTGGCTAAACTGTTCACAGGTGTTTGAAGTTTATATTTGTTTGGTAAATTGTTGGTGCTTGAGTTTTCTTCGTAGTTATGGTATTCTATGTCGGCCAAGTCAGGTTTGGGAAAGTTTCCGTTCGATGATTCAGAAAAAGATGGTGTTGCTACACAGTTGTTTGAAGGAGTTAATTTATCGTCAATCAATTTCACAGCTGGAACGCTGCTCAGATTTCTCTTGCATAAAAACTGAAACAAATATTAACTAAGTAGGTCATTGTCATGGTACCTAAAATAATAAGACTAAGATAGGTAGGTAGGTAGGTTATGGGGGGGGGGACTTACACTACCTAGGTTAAGATATGAATACCTAGTTTTAAAAACTACTTAGCTGACAAATTTCTACAGATTGAACAAAAAAAAGAAAAGTTTCTCTACTTTGGCAATTAGGATGTGTACAACCTCTATACTTCCAACCTTGATATCCCTTTTTACAAACTAAACAAAAAGAAGAAAAGTTTCTCCACATTGGCAATTGGGATGTGTAGGCTTACAACTGACTACGGGTACCGTACCTCTAGATACATGGTACCTACTTTCAACCTTGATATCCCTTTCTACAGACTGAACAAAAAAATAAAAGTTTCTCCATATTGGCAATTAGAAAAAATGGTAGTGTGCACTGGATGAATATTGACTTCTAAAGCCTATGGGCTTATATATAGCTTAGGCTATGGGTCAATGCCATTTTGAAGACTTGACGGTGGACATAAAATGCAACCTGGACAGTTCCCTTTATCTTTCACTTAAAATGCCTGTTGCCTATAGCCGAAGTTAATACTATTGTACTAAATAAGCCAAGTCTTCAAAGTCCAAAGATAACTTAGTTGTTGTGGTTGTGTCGTGCTCTGGCCACTTAGTGGAACACAGCTACGACTAAGTAACTTAGTCAAGGTTTTTGTCGTGGTCTAGCTTGTGTCATTATACCCTTGTGACTAAATCCGGCTGCACTTTACTTTAGGTCCTTCAGTCATTCAAATGAAAATATCGATCGGTATATCGATTGTACGATAAGTTATATCGTTTGGTAAGTTAGGTAAGGTTAACCTAACCTAACCAACCAAACGATATATCGAATGAAACAATCGAATAATCGATATTTTCATTCGAATGAGTGTAGGACCTAAAGTAAAGTGCAGCCCTAAATCCTTCTCTAGGCTGCACTTTACTTGACGTCCTACACTCATTCGATTGTTTTTTCGATTCGATATTTTCATTTGATTGTTTCACTCGATATATCATTTGGTTAGTTGGGTTAGGTTAACCTTACCTAACTAACCAAACGATATATCGAGTGAAACAATCAAATGAAAATATCGATCGATATTTTCATTCGAATGAGTGTAGGACGTCAAGTAAAGTGCAGCCCTTCTCTACTCAGCGGCTGTACAAGACAATTTCAGCAAAGCAGAATAAAGTGCCTAGTTCATTGTGCTAACTTAATGCAATGAGTACCCATCTATAATTCACTCCAACTTGTAGTAGTCTAGGTAATGTGGTTGAGAAACTGTACTGTAAGTAGGCCTACCCCTCTATTCACACAATTAGATTTATACATTGATCCACTTACCTCTGAGAGGAATGCTGATCTGACATATCCCCCTTTGATACTGGACTTTGATTCAGAAAAACTTGTATTCAGCAATAAAATATGTTTCCTCATGTTAGGGATAACCTGAGCCGCAGGAACAACTTTACGACAGACGGATCTTAAAGTACCTGCCATTAGTTTAAACCTATTTAGGAGTATTGCACCATCTCGCTACAAACTAACTGAGTATTTTCCCAAACACAACAATCAATGGATGAGAATATCCACTCGAACATGTACTAGCAATACTAGCATTTAAATTAAATAAAAATATAGGCTACACACAGTACGTACGGTTAAGGTTTTTAGCAACTCGAAAAACCTAACCCAACTTCAGTGTTCAGTCTCCACTCTCCAGTAACTCCACTCCACTCCAACTCCAAGCAAGGCGTGACTCCACTGTCCACTCCCACTCCACTCTCCACTCCAACTCAACTACACTGGCGTCTAATTTTCCCCTTACAGAAACTGATGAGAACCTTTTCTGCGAAAGAGTGGGGGATTGTGGGAGAGCCCCTCACGTCGATTTAAGAAAATCTTTAAATTTATTTTATAATATTTTAGTTTGAAAATTAAATTTTTAGCTATAAAATTAATTTTAAAATTTTTAATTATAGAATTAAACTGTCATAACCTAACCTAACCAACCAAACTTGCTGATAATATAAGATATAAAATAAAAATCGAACGAAGGTTTACTTATAATTAATTTTGTATTATAAAATTAATTTTAAAATTTCTTATTATAAAATTAAACTGCCATAACCTAACCGAACCAACTAAACTTGCTGATAATAAAAAAATATATAAGTTAAATTAAAAATCTAATGAAGGTTTACTAATTTAAAGAAATATTTCTGTTCATAAATAAAATTATAAATGCCTCAAATTCTAACAAAAGATGTACAGTTAAGAAGTATTCGCAATCTAAGCAAAACCTTGGACAAAAAGTTAGTGTCACCGGTGGAATTCGAACTGGGGAGTGGGGACCTCCAGATCACGAGTCCGAGACGCTATCTTTCAACTACGCCACAAACGCCGATGGAAAGATTTCGTCTCGTTACGCAGTGTTGCCACACAGCTTCGGAAGAAATCCGTCCTTACAAGCATAAAAATCCCGCCTTTCCCTCTCTAATCTGCGCACAATACGTTAAAAATACGTGCACAATCCGCGTACTCTGTAAATTAACCTGAGTCTAATATAGTGCTAAAAAACAAGTTTTTCCATTAATTTTTTCACCTATAACGAAATGTAACACTCAAATATTTTACAGGATGTTTACCGTGTATGTGTGCTTTCAATATTGATTGAACAGATACAAAAAATATTCAGTGAAGAAAAATAATAATGCTAAGTTATTGCATATACGAAAAATTAAAAATTATTTCATATTATGTATTGTACTTATGCTGCATTTGTATCATTTGTAACTATTTATTTTTCTCACGTTGGCGACTTGGTTTACAGTCAATAGTTACAGTACAGTTTGTCGTCTGCGTCTGGTTTGTTTGTTTACTTAAATTTGATTAGTCTTGATCGAAATCGTGAACTGAATTTAAAATGATTTTGATTAGGTAATATCGCATTACAAATCAAGTCATTCAAAATGTTAAAACGAGAAGATTTTGATGCTGGGCCGACCAGTTTAGATAGTATTGAGAAAGGTTTGTTTTTAGGTAAGCATTCTGAACACGTTTTTACATTCAGCTAAGTACACATTATGTACCGGTAGGCCTACTTCAATAATTTACCTTATTACCTCCTCCTTGGCTTGATACCAGCATAAGCTGGATAGGCTGCGTCAATATTTACAATTAAAAAAATAAAACTAATATTTACAGTACATATATACAAACTTCCATTTAGTCGGATTTTCGTATGGTCATTAGACCAAGAAGAACTTAAATAAACTTAATGGCGGTGGATTTAAAGTCCTGTGAGGTCGTCCTCAAAGAACTCCTTGAGAGAGTGTAGTTGCTGTGTATGGTGAGTATAGCCTACCCAAGTCAGCAAATATAGGCTTGCAATGCTCCTGTCGCCCACTGCCAGTCATGATTCTCAGAGCTTTCTTCTGCTGCTTAAGGATTCTGGAGACATTGGCTGCATGACCCCATAGCTGGAGATCGCAAGTAACGTGACTGTAGAATAAAGCGTGGTAGAACACAACTAGGTAAGCTTTATCAACTAGTCTCGTTAACTTGCCCCCAGAGGGGTGGCAACTGCCGGCACTTCAGGTAAGGCCAAAGTTATAGACGACTGGGATTGCCAGCCCTCAGGGGAGCCCCCAGTGACATTCCTCCATCCAGGATGGTGGGGTGTTTAGCTCTCAGAGTGTAATTCTCTGACCTGTGGCTGTGGTTCTATGGGCTAGCCCTGCCTGTTGTGTACAACTAACATTTTGTGAGGCAAATCCTCGGCTCTGGAAGTAGCCTCTTCCTGGGAGGTGAAAGACGGGCAATTGCTAAGTCCCCAAAGGGGAGGTAACTGTTCGGGGTTGGAATCGGCATTTCAAGTAGGCCATAGTCATGGACGTCTGGGATGCGCCAGCCCCTTAGGGGGAGCCCCCAGTGACATTCCTCCATCGAGGTTGGTGGGGTGTTTAGCTCTCGGAGAGGTGGAAGTGCGCCATCATTTCTCCCATTTACCTGTGACTATGGTCCTATGGGTTTCGGCCTGCTTGCTTTGTGCGACCAACATTTTGTGTGGCAAATCCTCGACTTTGGAAGTAGCCTTTCCTGGAGGTGAAATCAGGCGAGTACCCGTAAGCTCACGGGGATACTCTAGGGGAACGGAACTTTCCGCAGTGTGAGGGCAAGGCTGGGCGCACTCCATCAGCCAATCCCTGTCTCTGAGCCCGGGAGGTATGGTTATCTAGAGTGTGGGGGGTTTTCTCCGGAACCTCAATTGAGTTAAGGGTGTCGCCACCTTTGGTGGATAGGTTCATCCGGGTGGGTCCCATTTCTATACCTGCCTCCTTTTGGGGAACCCTGATGGCCCGGCAGTGATGTTGGGTTAGATGGGCAAATGAAGTAGATCGGGTGCTGGGATCAAGCCTGCAGGGGGTATCTGGGGATCTATCGCCCTAGTTATCCCTGGTTTCCCAGCGAATGAGATAGCCTCAATCGGGTAGTGGTGTAAATAGGGGGTTGGGGTTCCCCTGTCAGCTTGCTGACGGTCCCCTTCCTCCTGGCTTTGATGGCGGGTTATGGCCTGCCAGGGATTAGATAGGTCCCAAGTGTCGCTGGCACTATGTTGCGTCCATGGACACCATCATGGTCTGTCGGGGTTTCGGCCCTGGGGGAACCCAGTTGGAGGGATGTAAGACCAAGTAACCGGTACCCCTGGTTAGGATTGAGGGGCAACCCTCTTTCTGAAGGGTTGCTTCGGCAGCCGGTGAGCCTGATGACCTTAAGTCATCCACGCATGGTGTGTGAGATTTGAGACCAGTGATTATGTGTCTAAATACAATGCTCTCCTAAATTTAAGTCGAAT
This sequence comes from Macrosteles quadrilineatus, assembly GCF_028750875.1. Lineage (NCBI taxonomy): Eukaryota > Metazoa > Arthropoda > Insecta > Hemiptera > Cicadellidae > Macrosteles > Macrosteles quadrilineatus. The sequence continues at coordinate 9,726,662 of NW_026542597.1, forward strand.
ATCACAGTAAACGGTCCGTTTTAATGAGTTTTTGGAGACGTCGGTTTAACCGGAAAAGCCGTTATCCGGACTGGCCTCGGTCCCGAGGAGTCCGGATAAGAGTGAGTCTACTGTATGTCAAATTTTTAGGCATCTCTATCGATAGGAATCTGAACTATTTCTCTCATACTAATTGTGTGACTGCGAAGTTAGGCGATCACGCGAACACAACAAAATCGGTAACACCTCCCACAATTACCTAAGGCACATCATCATCATTACCCACGCGCAAGGCCCCTTTTGCTTGTGGCTGCAACCTAGTAACCCGGCACTGGTAGCTGTACAATTAACATGCCGGTAACTGAGTGTATAGTTGTTAAGTAAGTGAGGGTACAACAGCATGTTTTTTTTATAACTTTAATGCTGGTTACACAGAAGTTAGCGTAGTCTACTTGAGTGATTTGAGTAGGCCTACACTACAGGCAGACTCTAACCTATTTATTTGATTTTTATTTTGTAGGAAACTTGACAGCAGCAACAGATAAGAATGTCATAGAGGGAAACAAAATAAACAGAATTCTCACAGTTGACTCCTGTCCTCTGCCGCAAAAAATCACAGATATTTCAGGAATCAAAACATTGTTTATTCAAGGTAAATTTTCTAGATTGAATTCTCAATTTATTTTGAGTACCTAGGCCTATAGTATGCGTGCTTCCTATCTGATGTGCAAAGTCGGAGCATCAAAATAGAATGTGATAGTCTTGAGTTCCTACCTAGTGGGTTTCACAGTTGACATTACAATAGTGTATTTAGTAAAATAGAAAACAGAATTATCTTCAGTTCTGTTATAGAACTTACTAAAATATGATGTTATAATGTATATCTTAACAGTAAACAAAACTGTAAAAATATTATTTAGATTGAGACAGAGATCAAATGCTGTGTAATTAACTGATACCGAGTGAAATATGAGATTTTAATGAATTGGCCCTTATTTTAAAAATACCCCTCGTAGTATTTAAGTGGTTAATAACTATTATTACTACTCTTGGAGTAATAATTAAATTGTACAGATTAGGGTGATGTTTGATAAAAGTTTTGTTGCAGTCACTGACCTACCCCATGAAGATCTTCTAGGACATTTTGAGGAAGCTTATAACTTTATAAAAGAAGCACAAGACCGAGATGAAATCGTTTTAGTCCACTGGTAAGGTTCCTAGGGATTTTTTAGCTTTAAATTATTCCTCAATCATAAACTTTAATCACTAGTCCTATTCTTGAAAACTCTTTATTTACGTGATGATAATCTGTATCATTAAAACTTGTGTTTCAGCTACTTTGGCGTTTCCCGCAGTGCTACAATTGTTATCGCCTTCATGATGAAGAAATACAGCCTTACCTATTCCGAAGCACTTGAAAGGTAATTGTATCTTTATTCTATACTAAATCTTATTTGATAGAAACTGTGTCTACATAGCTAGTCTCGGCTGGTCTGGTCGTTACAGGACGCAACATTGTCTTGAAGCTCCTGGTTGAAATGATGCTAATCACCGATATCTTGAGGCCCAACCCTTACCTACCTTTTGCTAAATGTCCGAAAAAATAAAAGGGATGGTTCTCTCAGTCAAAACTTTTTCTGTACCGGTATTACCCTACTAAAATTTTGTATGAAATTAACAAATTATTCTTTAGAATAGAGGGTGAACCTGAAAATAAAAATGATTATTTTGCTAGTTTGTATGAGGGAGAGGGTATGGTGTTTATTACTGGTCTGATTGCAACAGCGAATTTTACCCTAAATTGATGAACCTAACTGACATCACCCTAGAAGAGAACGAAACCAAAATATTAGAACTTAATCCAAAATTTCATCCTAATACATCTACTCTCAATCACAAAAACATAACCAAATCATTAATTGATACAAAAGTAGCACTACAAATGGTAAAATAGAGATCAAATAAGATATGGTGTATCTGATATAATTTGTAAAAAGATTAAACACAACCACCCAATCAATAAACCTTTCACCGAAAATAAAACCATGTAGACAACAAAACAAAAACTCATTGCAAACAATGCACAAATCCTACCAGCAGACAAATCTAATTCCACTGTCATTATTAATGAAGATGAACTAAACGTCAAAATAAATAAATACTTCCAGAAAAGCAAAATTAAAGAAATAAAGGACACAACAAAAGTATACAACAAGGAAATAAAATATTTCCTAAACAAAAACTGTATTATCAATCCAGAACAGAACTTTTATACAACAACAACGCATCGCCACCAATCTTTAAGCTCCTAATAAAAACGCACAAGGAGGGTAATCCAATCAGACCTCTAACAAATGATTCTCCTACCACGATAGACTAACTACTTATCCTTCTATGTGTTAGCTTATGCAGAGCCTCTTAAGCTTCAAAGTAACACAATTAAATTGTTCCAGAGTGAAGAGTCAACGTAGATTTGTCGGACCAAATGCAGGGTTCCAAGCTCAACTGGAGCTTTATGAAAGGATGGGTTACACTCTAGATCGGAGTAACGCTCAGTACAGAATGTATCGGTTGAAACTGGCTGCTGATAAAGTCAAGAAAGGTAAGTTTACGATTTGTTGACTGAAATGTTGAGTATTTAATCTATTGGAAAATATTCTACTGATACAATCCAGCATCAGAGATAGTATATTCTAACTAAATTATTTTAACTAACTTGCAATTCTGTAAGCTCCTTTAATTGTTGCTATACTGATTATCATGAGTAACTCAACTTAACATATCCTTTATTCACAATCATTTATGGATAAGTAAAAAAAAGTGCTGAAAACAATGGATGACCTACCTAATGCCCTACAATCCTAGATACAAGCTTACAACTACAGTAGGGCCTTATGAGCATTATAATTTGCATTTTATCAACATTGTAATGGATGTTCAAACAAATTCTATAAGCTATCTTATTAGTTTTATGTGGTTTTATCAAGACATAATAGTATACTAAAACTCTTCTAATTTTATCAGCATTTTGTAGCTGTTTTGCCTGATGCTTTTGAATTTATTTGCATTCTTTACATAATTATTTTGTGAATTTCCTGTACCGTTTAAAACATCTATTATGTTTGTTTCAGTAACTTAAACAGGTTTTTGGTGTTGTAGCTACAAGGTAAAATAATAAAAAACTAATTTCACAGTCAGCTGCACTGTAGTTTTACTTGCAATTCACTCAGTATTCACCATATTTGAAAACAGTAAACTACCAATTATCCGAGCCCCAGTTATCCGAGCCCTCGCTTTATCTGAGGTCGTTTTTCGGCTAAATATGTATTTGGATTTTCAGTAGGAAAACAATAATTACTTTATTATAGTATGTTTATATTTAAAGAAACATAAACATATCAATTAATTTGCAATTTATTGAAATGAATACAGTACTTGGAATAACCAAAACTTATTATTTTAACGTTAGAATGAACCGCAATATCCTTAAAAATTAAAATCACATAGAACTAGGTTGGCCGGTACCAATAGCAAACTGGACTGGACGAAATGTCTGCAGAACATAAACAATAGCAGTGTCAACCAGTCTTCTGCATTTCTATGTTTTGATGTAGACACGATTGTGTCAAGTTATAGATCAGGTCAAACTTAAAAAATGTAATTTAATACTTTTAACACGTTGACTGCGCGCGCCGACTTTACAGGCGCTCCCCAGTGGCGGGCGAAGCCCCGGCGCGCAACCGAATCAGCGAACGCAATTGGCATTCAAATATTTCAGTCTGACGAATCACAAAAGAGCAGTGGTGACTGTGCTGCGTTACCCCGAGAGTGGATGTAGTTCACTGAAACACCCAAAGGTAGCAGCACTGCACGGATCCGTATCCAGTGTCTTTGTAATGTGGGTTGAAGAGAAAAAATCCCCAAAACCGGGACAAAAGCATTGCCAGACAGGATTTTACGGGAAATTTTAGTACCAACCTACACCAAAGTAAAGCTCGCATTCTAAGCTGGCAGGCTGGCAACGATTATAACGTCTCCGTCTGAGGCTAAGCTCACACTGACTCAATATATTTCTGTTGGTCTGGTGCCGCCTTTAGTCGGCGCGCGCCACCTGGGAGCGCTGGCGACGCCGACTAAAGTCGGCACGCGCAGTCAACGTGTTAAACAAGAAAGATCACCCTTAGTGTTTTGTTTTAAACAATCTAGTTTGCTTTGGTTTATCATAATTCTAATAATAGGCTATTGTGTTTAAAGCTTTTCAAGACAATTAAAAAGGGTTGAACATGTTCGAGGTGTAATTTTTGTCTTTAACAATACTAAATTATTGGGAAAAGAAGGTTACATCAAAATTACATTAAGTTATTACTTATCATTTTTAACTCGCTATGTGTTGTTTAAAGATATATTTTACAAGTATTTAACTTCTGAAACCCTTACCTCAAAATCCACGAGACCTCCGTGTTATCCAAGATTTTTGGTAACCGAGGTAGTCTCAGTCCCAACAACCTCAGTTAATTGAGAGTGTACAGTATTTATAATGGTAAAAATCATGTTTTATTACACAAGTAAGCTGCGACACTTCGTGACTTCAAAATCCGTGATATATAGTTGATACGAGTGAAAACGATTATTTCTCTTCATATCCCTATTATTTGCACTGTATCTTATAAAAATTACGAATACTAATTAAACATACTTTGAAAACACAAAACCTCCAAAATCACAGGACCTCCAAATACCCCCGCCGCAGCAAACCTGCAGACTAAGCGAATTTCAACTTGTCTGATTAATTTTTTGCTCAAATATTTCCATGAATAAGACATATTTATTCCCAATTTAAATAACATTTCAACTGACCTACTAATAGAGCTATTGCCACAATATTCACCTTGCACTGATTGTAGTACAGAAAGAAGGAAACTCATCTAGCTGTAACATGTCCTTATAAAGTGGACGATTTAAAAAAATGAGCACATCTGTCTGAGGGGTTATACTGTATTATATATTTTCATTTTTGTTAGACTATATATCTTCTCCAACGAAACAACACAAAACAGAGTGGTTCTATTATGCACGTAATCCGTGTACGCTTGGAAATAGGTTGGCAACACAAAGATAATAATACTATGAGCAGCTGATTGACTATTATAACTACGATTTAACCTGTCAGTTCGTGTTTATAGTTCCGGTATTTCTGAACTTTCTGGAATTTTCTTTTAAACGTTTTTAAAACATTCCTACGATCTTAATAAACAAGAAAATACCTTTAAAGCATTTTTTAGGCGCGGAAACCACTGAAAATTACAAAAATATACGGAACTATTTTCTCAAGTCGCGGAGCACATTGCTTGCCGAGGAAAAAATAGCCGAGTGATACGGACCGGGAACTACTTTCTCTAGGGCACCTATTTGTGTTGCCAGCTGAACCTAAAAACGTGTTGTATAGTGTTTGAAAGACTAATTATTTATATGCTTTTTATAGTGACTGTAGGAAAAATATAATGTGTAACACGAGTGCAAAAGGCCTTTGCTGCACTCGAGAGCCTGCGGCTCGTGCGTAAACATTGCTCTCGTGTGCAGCAAAGTGCCACATTGCTCACTAGTTACACAAATAACTATTGTACTTGCAAATCTAGCTGTGGATTCCGAGATTCAAAGTTATTGTTCAGGTTTTTGTTTAACTAATTTCATTGTATGGATATTCTATGGTTTCACAATGTTTATCACAGTTCTTGTAACTCCACATTAATTGTTTTGTTGGCAATGTTCTTTCATGAAGGACAGAACTTCCAGGTTAGTGTGTAAAAAAATCATGATATATCTGACTTGGCTTGGGCCTGATACGTAACCACTAATGTTTCAGTGAAGATACTGCCACTGGACTGCCTGGATGTTATCCAGCCGGATCCATCCCTGATCCGAGTGAGTCCGGATCCTTTGGTATACCGCTGTTGTAGATGCAGGTTTGTTTGTACTTGAGCTCAACAATAATTAAAAATATTAAAATTATTGTCCTGCGCCAGTGACATTTTACAAGAGAAGTCACGAGAGAATTAACGTTTAGTCTTACTGACTTAACTTTGTCATAGTACTTACTTAATGAACAAATAAATACCCGTACGAACCTATTTTATCTTTATTCCCAGGTTGTTTTTGAAGAGTAGCCGTTGAGGTTATTTCACTTCATTCCAAAATATTGATTAAACACTACAATAAATCTCAAATAAACACACTGGGACGGGTGGCGTCGTCCTGTGATCTTAAATTTAAGTCAAATACTGCATACAGTATGCATTCAAACGGTCCGTTTTAATGAGATTTAGGGGACGTCAGTTTAACCGGAAAACCCGTTATCCGGACTGGCCTCGGTCCCGAGAAGTCCGGATAAGAGGGAGTCTACTGTATTTCAAATTTGAGTTAAGGTTTTATTCTGTTTTCGCAAAACTATACATTTCTCTTATTTGAAATATCTACATTTTTAGGGGGATTTTGGTGGGGATATTTTCCTTCTAGGTTTCATAATGAATGTATAATTTTGTATAAGCGGCGAAAAAGTGTTTCTAATTAGTTCACTCACCAACAATATTTTGCTATTTGTCATTAAGATGACTTCTAAGAATGGTAAAAACACACCTTGTCAAACAATCCTTAACATGTACGGTAGTGTCGAATTTTACTTGCTACATATGTTTTGTTGGCTCTTTAACTCCACCATCGTCAGGCTTACAAAATGATCCACTTCTGAAGGTGTCGTCAGAATACGTTACAAACATTTAACATAAAACAAATACGATTACAGATAGGCCTATCAATTCACGCGGGCAGGACTGTAAACTGGAAGTAAACTGAATCACGTTATGACAGACCGACGTGGTCTGGTTGTATGGTCGCCATTTAATAAGAAAGTATTAAGTATTATCAAAATGTACTGTTTGAATAAAGGATTGTTTTATTTGATTTGGAAGCATATTGTTTGTTGTATGTACTGTTTTTTATTGTCGGTTCTAGTTTTGTCGGTATAGCTAGTTTATACACCGTAGTTTTCGACTACGGTATTTTCGGTTCTAGCGGTAGATGCGTTAGTTCGATATCCGGATCCAACCATCACTAATATAATTTAGAAACATTGTGGATGGTTGATTTTTAACGTTACATTTTGCAGACGCATCATTGCGTCGGCTGCTAACTTGATGCCGCACGTCCCGGGAGAGAGGCCGTCGTGGAAGGACCCGACGTGGCCGCAGCGTGTGAGAGAACAGAAGATTTGTTCCGCCACACACTTCGTAGAGCCACTAGCCTGGATGAAGACTGTGCTGAATTCTGAGCAGGGCAAGCTGCACTGTCCCAAGTGTAATAACAAGCTAGGCTCATTCAGCTGGATCATGGGTGGGTTAGTAAAACGTAGATAACATAACATTTTCAACCAATCATATAGGTGCTTAAGTTAAAAGTGCAGCAGTAGGATTTTGGAAATTTGTATTTTGAGGTCATAGCCCGTAACGATGGCAAACATTTATGCCTTAGTTTAGAGTCTAGGATAATGTGCTTAAAAAAAAAAATAAACTTTCTGCCATTTAATTGAACAGGTGTGATAAACATTTATTGAGTTATTTTTCTGCAATATGGTGTGGTTAGCCCTGATAAATCCAACCAATGAGTCTTGTGGTCACATTGTTACCAGGTTGGTCCCTATCCTAAGATTTAGGTTCATCTTTAAAGAAAATCAAGAAATATACAACTCTCTAGAAAGGAGAAATCAGAAAACACTCTGTTTTAAACAACTACATCCTCCAACAGACAAATTATAGGAATATAGTACCATAGACAAATAGAATAAATAGACCGACAGTAGTGCTGCGGTTAGCATATGTTCTGGCATCCACCACTAGGAGTGCCACATAGCAGATCTTTCCTTTGACAGTCTATATTTATTCTATTTGTATATGATAGTACTAACAATTTTGTCATTGAATGGTTAAAATTATTGTTGAACTTGTTCAACAACTAAAACACAAGTGTTTGGCCTTAATGACTCCCCTAAGAGTATATTTTCTTGTATTTAGATTTGGCTCAAATTAAACCAATATATTTATTTAGTCAGAATGTTAAACAATTTGTCTACTTTAATGATACATGTTTCATCAATTTAGCTTATCTTAATGCACTAAAATTAAAATACTTACCACTAGTAGGAATACAACAACATACTGAGGTCGACATATACCTAAGGAAGTGTTTGCTAAGTAGTCTGGGATGGAATATTAAATCCTATCAAGTAATATTTTCTTGGTTCTGATCGTAAACTTTGATTGCCATAAGTTTAGTAGGCTGGCTAACAAACTCAAAAAGATGTAGATTTACAGACGCTCTCCGCATTTTGAGAGAAAATTGCTTTTGCTTACGGGTAAAAATTTACAAATCTGTAGAAGTATTATAACAACTGGTACCTATATGATCAAATGGTTATTGAATAACTAAAAAATTTTGATAGTTTTTAGGAAAAGGGTTAAAAAATCATTAATTAATTACATTTAACATTGATATAAAATTTACAGGTTGCCAGTGCCCATGTGGATCCAAAATTTCACCTGCGTTTTATCTGGTGCCTTCTAAAGTGGAGTGGAGTAATTTTGTTCAAAATGTTCAGGTAACTGTATAAACTCACAAGCTGCAACAAAATGGTCGGATTATCATATACAAATAGTTTTAAGAAAGTGTTTACATATATGTATATTTTATTGACTTTTCATGATAATTTACCAGAACTTTATACATTACTTGTAGTGAGTTTTGAATTTATAAATTTTTGCCATTTACAAATTTTAATATGTACATTTATTGTGTTTTAATGTTACCTTATTAGTGAACTTGAATACCAGTTTAAAAGACTATGCACGTAATATTTATATGTAGAACAATATTTTCATATTGTATTTTGTAAAAAATGAAAATTTATTATGATAATAATAGCATTGAATTTGGATATAAAAGTAGACATCTCATCTTCATGCGTTGGCGGCTGTAGTAATAGCTAAGTTAATCATATTTGGATTAGTCTCTTGGCTTCTCAAAGAGTAAGTTATTATAGTCGGATGTTCTATTTTAGTTTTTTATTCCATGAAATTGATTGGGGGCATAAAATAATATGCTTCCAATATTATATATCCTTAAGATTGCAATAAGTTACTCTAACTTTTCCTCAGATACAATTTTGGTTTAGAAGAAAAAAGGATTGTTGGTGTGTTACAACAGTTTATTCTAATTATTCAGTGGTTCAACTGAACTGAGTTCTTCCTTATTTTGAAACTGGTTAAGAGAGAGTCTACTAACATCAAATATTCAATCGTTCCTTTATTTTGGCAAATACCTGCAGCTAGTTTACATCCCATTGTAGTATTCTATCGTAAATTTACTTATTAGAAAACTTTTAATATTATTTATGTATGTAATGACCTATGTAATTATTTATGTGGATAGGAATGTGTGAATGTTTTAGTATTTATATTTTATACCATTAGAGATAGTAGGCTTAATTGAAGTTGTTTTATAGGAGTAAATTATCGTATGCACTTTATCAAATATTAATTACATTGTTTTGTAAAATAATGTATTTATTTCCGTAGTGGGACCAATTTAAATATTATTTTTTGTAAAAAGAATGGTAATTTAGTTGATAGTTGTAACTACATTGCTGCACAAACAGCGGTGATTTCTGTCTTGCAGTCTAGTTTTCTTAGTTACTCGCAACTAAAATGCATTGAAGGAAAAGGTCTTGCAAACAGAGTGTAAACGTTGATGTTGATTTTTAAAATCCTATTTATCAAGACGGTGTTATGTTCATTATTTTTTATTTTTTGTAATAACAACCTTTATGAAGCATTTGGTGAGTATAATGAAATCAGCATTTCTAGTATTTTCATTATACAGGGTGTCCCGGAACTCTCTACCAATATTTTAGGGCATTGCTCCTGGGTAAGAAACATAACTAAATATCATATTTAAACTGTCCAGAAGTCCTTAGTTACTCACACAGCCGCCATTTTGTTTTTTTCAGTTATTAATTTTTTTCTAAAGAATGATTAAACATACAAAATGAAAACTTTGCACAAACATTTATAACAACTAGACAAAGCTACCAAAAAAATATCACAATTTTTCAAATTCATTAAACAAAATGGCGGTCATTTAAAATTGTTGTAAAATCAATGGTTTTTGAGTTATTTAAGAAAGAAAATTTTAAATGGCCGCCATTTTGTTTTATGAATTTGAAAAATCTTCATAATTTTTTTGCAGCTTTGTCTAGTTGTCATAAATGTTTGCGCAAAGTTTCCATTTCGTATGTTTAACCATTCTTTAGAAAAAAATTAATAACTGAAAAAAACAAAATGGCGGCTGTGTGAGTAACTAAGGACTTCCGAACAATTTAAATATGATATTTAGGTACGTTTCTTACCCAGGATCAATGCCCTAAAATATTGGTAGAGAGTTCCGGGACACCCTGTATATGCAAATTATTGGGAATGAATAAAAACTTGGGGTTTCAAGATATTAAATATCTTAAATCATAAATCATGATTCAGTACCTATTTTGTGTTTCTTTTACATGTGATATATTTGTAAATACACTTTATGTTAGAACTTACACACATAGCAAAACTAAGATCTTAAGGTACAATTCCTAAGCATTCAAAATTCAACAAGTTGCCAAGCTGCAAGAATCTTTTTTAAATGTTAGTAATTGGTCACCTCTTTAAAATAGCTTGATATAATGTAGACTGTTATTTTTCAAACATGTGGCTCTTGAGTTTGAAATGTTTGACTGGTTGTTCCTTAACTGCTTGAGGCAAAAAGTTATACATCCTGAGAGACGACGGCCGTCTGACAATGTTCTTTGAGTTTTGCCGGGACTTGTTTATAGTAGGATTTTCTCCTGTGATTTTGTCCCAGTTACGAACTGACTAAACTTCCGCAAGAGTTTCCAAGTGTGCTTCAACCTTTAAGTAGCGGCGGACATGCAATTTATATTGTTCCAGTGATGCACAAGGTCTAATTGTTTGTCACAAACTAAATTACACTTATTCTACAACCACTCGGCTGGGATTACGAAGCTATTGTCGCTATAATTGCAGCTAAGGAATTGCACCTTTAGACACATTTTGTAGATGTTTCATTAGAACTTTGACAATAAAGATGAGTTAGGTTGTTTATTCAAGGCTGTGATATTGTAGCAGCTGTGATTTATTGATGTTTATCGTTATTATCTCACAATTTCCTTTTCTTTACCACTTTTCGTTTATATTTCTGAACATAGCACACTTTATATACGAGACTTTTACAAGATCAACCTGTGTTATTAGACTTGTCTTCGCCATAATAGTATTAATGCGTAAAATATGTACAAACATTAGTTAATTTTTTGTATGAGTTATGAAATATAGATAGCAAAGATGTAAGTACCTAAGTAATTTTTTTGCATTATAAAATTGATGTGTTTAAAATATTGTCAAGCTCTGGAATGATTAAGAATAGTTATTTGTGTAACTAGTGGGCGAAGTGAGAAATGTTTACACATGAGCCGTAGGCGAGTGTGGAAAGTTTCTCGATTGCATCAAAGGCTTTTGCTTTTGCGTTACACATTATATTTTTCCTACAGTTACTATAAAGTATATAAATAGTTAGTCTTTCAAACACTGTACTATGCTTTTTTAGGTTAGGTTATATCTAAACATTGAAGGAAATGGGAGACGCTGCACAAGCTGATCGTAGTCGTAATATCTTTAAGTGTTGTCAGCTTATTTCCAAGCTTACAAGTATTATATGCCCAATAAAAGCACGCTGTTTTGTATTGTTTGGTTGGAATACTGGTATGAGGCAAAAAAAAAAACAAAAAAACTGTGCAGCAAAATTAAAAAGTGTGCGGTAAAAGTAAGTAGATGCAGCAATTTTCAACTTTCTGTGCTATAATCAGTGCAAGGAAGACCACTTTGTCAGGTGACTGTAGGAAAAAATAATAGTAGGGTAATATAACTCATTTTAAAGTACCACTGCCCTCTATTTGCACAACCTAACTAATAATTTACAGTAGGTATGAATAAATAAATTGTAATAGTTGTTAATCGTGATAAATTTTGTGAGTTAAAAAATATTTGTAAATAGCCAAATAGGCTTATCTTGAATATTATCATTATGTGAAGTCCTAGAAGTAAAAGTCCTCATGAAATGGTTATATTATTTGTTTTGTGTGATATTTAGAAATACACAATTAGCTAGCTAAGAAGTAATAGATAGTAGTTACTGTACTTGCGGTTGTAGTGATAGAAATGTTCTGCATTTGCAAACTATTTGCTAAATTTCTCTTAAAAACCACTCTCTACACAGCTTACTCCTAAAACTTATTATATCACAATCTATTTGTCACACAAATCTCTTCTGAAAACTTGCCCCTGATACTAATTTACAAGAAAACTTAATTTGTCTTGTCATATGCAATAAACATTGCTTCTTATAAGCATTAATAGCCCTAATAACTGTTTACAATAAGCCATGGTCCTGATAACCATTTGCAAAGTGACTTGCTTCTGACAACTATTTGCAATTGCAATGTCACTTGATTTCCAATGTGAATTGTTTGTGATAACCACATTCCAAAAGAATTACTTCTCGAAGTTACATTAGAGGTTATTTGCTTTTAATGACTATTTTTGTAAAACACTAATGGTTAATTTGCAACAAGGGCAAGTTTTTGTGTAGTGAAACTAACCCATCGTCTAAACAAGCTTTAGTTACTATTGTTGGGAAAGACTTGTATTGTCTGTACTGTAGACAACAGTATTGTTAGAACTGTATTGTCATGTTATAGAGAGTTTTAATTTTATATGATCCTCCATTCTGTATTAGGACTTTGTTTTATATTATTATAATAAAATCCCATTACAAGAGCATAAGTAGACTTCTGTGTTGTTGAAAATGATTGTTGGGCTTGAATATGTTAAAAGGTGATATCATTACAATGGTTATTGTAAATAATATGGGTTCAGTTTTATAATTACATAAAAATAAATAAATAATCTCTTAAAATATAATTTTTACTATTTATTGTGGATTTTTACAAACATTGATTTCATGAAAGCATCAAAGCTATGGCTATGTAGTAGATATTGTGTGAGTGTTTGTAAACCTTAAACTGTTTGCTGCCACTTGTTAAACGATAGAGTTTACATATATGAATAAAGAGTTTAAGTATGCAAAAGAGAATAAAAAAACTGTATCATATTCTTTGAACCTGTTTCATTAATATAAAAACTAGTGGTTTGAAGGGACATAGGCCCCTAAAAAGCTCAAATGTAAAACAAATTATTGTAATATTTAAACAAACTCAGAATCAAATTACCTATGTGTCATGATATATATGACTGCACACCATATCTTTTGTGTAAAAAAACAGGCTCGTTGTTTGGTTTTTTGACGGTATTTTCAATAAATCATTTGAATCATTCCAGAGGATTAACTCTCCTAAAGGCAGAGAACATATAAATACTTTGTGAATAATACTGGTTTACTAAGGTAGTTGTAAAATGATAATAAAAAAAGGCTTCCCTGATTGGTATTTTGGAAATTGTCTTGGTATCAAAATGCATATAAAGGTGTGTTGAAAGATTATTTCTTGGTAAAAACCGCTAAATTAGCACCCCAACCCAGCTATTATTTCTACCTGTACGAACCTATTTAATCTTTATTCCCAGGTTGTTTTCTAAGAGTAGCCGTTGAGGTTATTTCACTTCATTCAAAATATTGATTAAACACTACAATAAATCTCAAATAAACACACTGGGACGGGTGACGTCCTGTAATCCAGCTACTAGGAGGTCACGAATTGTGGATATTTATAGAGATGCACTCTGGATGCGATACTCCCTGGTGTGGATTAACATCTGCACTAGTGATGACTACGACTATCCGCAGTACTATCATGATAATTAGACCTAGACCGATTTGTTAATACCAAGGCAAGAATGTGGTTCGGATTCCACTATAAACTGTAGGTCCCTTAGTTTCCATTAGCTGTTGGGCTATTAATTAACAGCTGTGTCTAAGGAATATGTCGGCCTTAGTCACTAACAAGACTACAAGATCGTGCCACTCATCCTTCACTCATATTTGGGTTAAAATACGCACATAGTGGCGTTGACGTCCCCATCTTAAATAATTGACGTTGATTGATATAATGATAAATCACGATCAGCTGTGTTGAAGTTAACAAAAATCAGCAGTAAATGGCTTCTAATGCTCTATGGAGAACATTTTACGTTATATCTAGTTTTGTGTTAAAATTTGTGGAATTTTACTATTTTTCTCGCTGTCACGGGATCGAGACCTTTAATTTGAGCCCTCTTCTGTCGTTCTACGACTTCCCAGTCGCCCACAATTTTGACGCAAATAATCGGCTTACGTAATTAGTACATAGATTGTATTAGATTTATAACCAACACGCCAAAAATTTAATTTAACTATTAAATAGGATTAATTATCTGAAACTGTTTGTGTTTAAAAGGACTTAAAAGGTCTCTTTGTATTCCCGAGGGGTATATGCACAGAGACGATTCTTTTTATTTGTTACTTACTAAAGTAATCGTACTGACGAGACAACTTATTGTTAAAATGCTTTTTTGGTAGGTATAATGTCCTATGGCAAATTATTATGAAAAAGAGTAAAATGCCCTATTGCAACTTATTTCATAAAATCAAACTGAAATAGTGTTTAAAGGATAACAATTTTAACAAATAGGCTTTATTTGACACTAACAATGAAACCAAAAAGAAACAAAGTTTGCCATGATAAGTACTTTATTCATTTAGTTGGTTGGGTGCATGAGAAAGAAACAGAACGTTGTGGTCGTGAAGGAACTATTTATATACAAGTATAATATGTTATAATTACTACTCAGAAAAATAAATAATTTGTTAATACTAAGTAACACTTTATCACCTAACGTAGTTCACAGTATTTACAGCACTAACTTTAAACTAAAGCACAAGTGTATTTAATAAAATGTTTTAAATACCGATATGTTTGTACAGTATCTTCATTAATAATATTAATAGAAATCAAGAGTACAATGTTAGAGGTGCGTTGGGTGTAGAGAATATTCATGAGCTCGGAAACGAAGGTTGGCAATACTGTTGGAGACTGCAAGAACTGTGGATCGGCAGCTGACTGTACGCTGAGGTTGGCAAACCTGGTAAACAGCGGATCAGTTAGAAAAATAGTTTACCCCAAAACTGATACAGAATTTTTTCCCATGTCCAGCGTGCAATACAGAGTTATGTACTGTATTTCAAATTGAAGTTTCAGCAACAATACCCATCCAAAAAAAAAAAAAAAAACACCAATAAACTAAACTTAATTTTTTTTAGTTATGCTCACATACCGATTTTAACTACACCTAAGTCAAAATCCAAATGATTAAGTCAAAATACTAATCTAACAGAAACATAAACTTACATGAATAAGTGAAATTTAATTAAGTGCCTTCACAAGGGTCATGAGGACAGATGACACAACCCACACGACATAGATTATGTTTCTAGTAATTTTAACTGCTCGACTATCTCCCATAAGACTTGTACTGCAGGGCGAACTTTGAATGGAGTATAGACAATCTCTTATTATTGTTAAAGACAATAGGATGTCTCATTTTATGTCAAATAATCTTACAAGACAAAGGCATCCGCATGAGATAAACCGGATAGTTAAGGTATAATATATACACGCACACAACAGTACAGTATATATACAAGTATTTAGTTACTACATTGATTACAAAAATGATCAATGCTATAGTGAAAACAAGATCCCTGAGGGTAGCGTACATTGGCAAAAAATTCATATAGGTTTACACCTAGCTGCTCATTAGGCAAACACATGAAATAAAATGTATTCTAATATTGCATGATTACCATTTTCTTGAGAAACACGGTTGATATTGGGTAGATACTTATTGAAAATTTTTACTAGGATCTGTTAACTGGAAATAATTAAACAAAGTGTTATTTTTATGTTTGATATATTAATAAATCTCACCAGAAGGCAGGAAAGTGCAGGCGGGGGAGTGTTGGGACGGACTCGGGATGACTTGAAACTGCGTTGAAGCTTTCCAAGAGCCGTAGTAATCCATGGTGTGGTTAGGCAAGCCTGGATAAAAGCATGAAAACTATGATCATCATATTTAATGAATTATGTTTAATTTGCTAATTTGCATAAAAACTTACAAATAAAACATAGTACTCGTAATATCCAACTAAAATACAGTAATTCATTAATAACAATCATTAGTGTTACAGGTTTGAAATCATATGGATGGCAACTTATGGGAGCTTGCTTTGAATATTATTCAAACAGTTTCAGTTTCTTGAGAAACAGTTGAGAAAAATGTTGATGGACTCTTTTAACATGTCCGTCCTTTAGAAGCCTCCGTCCGGCCAGTGCAGGAAACACATCAAGTTAAGCAAGGAATGATCGAATGATCCGATACAGTACAAGAATGAGTTCATTCTTGTAAAGTAAAGTTCCAGTAATTCCAGTTAAAGTAATTCCAGTAAAGTTTTACTGGCTGTCTTGTATTCATATTCTTTGGAACTATCGCCATTTGTTGCATCTGACACTGTGAATCAGTTATTCAAGAGGCACTTTACAACTGAAATATTGGTCAAAAGTTTTTAAAGGCATGTCAACTACTATCTTCAGTTTAAATCAAATGCCATATGGTTTTTTGGTGGAAATATTAACACAGTAACAGTCCTCCTCTCTAGAAAATCTTTCTACGATGATTGGATTTACATCTTGAGGGCTCTACCACCAAGTCACTGCACCGCATTATCAATTGATAATTGTCAATTAATTGAGACAAGGAGTCCACCTAGGTGCGTATTTGAACCTAAATATGAGTGAAGGATGAGTATGACGGTGTGAGATGATCTGTGTAGCTTTGTTACTAAGATCAGCTGTGTCTTTAGTCGGGACCATTATTAAATGCAAATTGCCATCACCTCTAGGACAGACATGAACAAACGTTATGCAGAGCGTGCTATCTCTGACTCTGGGTATTTCATTGCCATGTTAAACTTGTATCCAGTTTGAAAAAAAACCTGCATGTAGTTGAATGAGCTAACAACAGAGTGTTGAATTTTTCAACCAAGCCAAACTTAAAGGACAATAAGTTATTGTAAACTAAAGCGTATTGCATGTCACAAAAAAATCAAGGAGTCCATTTAACTAGGTATGTTCATCTATCTATACATATAAAATCCAATGTATGTTTGTATATTTGTATGTTTGTCCTTTATGGACTCCCCAAAATCGCTCGACAGATTGTAATGAAACTTTCAGGCATTATTAAGCATTATTCAAGGATGGTTTGTGTGAAGTTTGGTGCAGATCCGTCAAAAGGGCTCCGCCCCAGTGGCTCTGGAGTTTCCCATGTTAATCTTATGAGTACTCATATTTAAATGGAATTAAAGAATCTTAACAGCTGGTTCAACTAAACTATCTGATTCTGTGATGTTCAATAGCATTAAAAAGTTAATAGGTTTACCAACAGGGTGCAGCACTATATTTTTTTAATTTATGAGAACAGCTAATTTGCAACCAAAAGGTGAGTGAGCGTAGCGAACAAACTCCAATCTGGAGGCGAGTTAGCGTAGCGAACGAGCTAACCTGTAGGCAAGTGAGCGCAGCAAACGAGCTCCAACCTAAAGGTGAGTGAGCGTAGCAAACGAACTTCAACCAGGACGTGATTAAGCCATGCGAACGAGCTCATCTTGAAAATGTACGAGCATGTGACATAAAACCACAATAGGACAGGACTACGCCTGTCGGGCCAGCTAGTTTCCAATAAAATATAGGCTTCAGCTCGACCAAATTGGATAGTTACTTCAGTATGCAAAAGTGAACATTATGAAGTAAATGATGAGATCAGGTCCTACCAGTGGCCGCTGGAGAGGTAGAAGGCCGAGCCACCAGTCTAGCCTCCGCAGTCTGACTGTCAGAGACTCTAGTAGGCTGTCTCTGTGAAGCCAAGGTTCTCTCATTGCGTCTGAACTTGGCTCTTCTGTTCTGGAACCACACCTAAAACATTGTAAGGGCTGTTTTGAGAAACTGGACCTATCCGTATAAAATTATGTTTGGACAGTCTGTCATTCACAGGTCTAAATAAAAGGTTGTACTTTATCTGTATAACATGTAATTTACTCAAACATAACTATCAAGTGGAGAGAGTTGTGTAAAACTCTTACCCTTACAACTAAATTGTTTAACACTATTTAAAGCTTGAACAGCGGTGGATAGACGAACAATGTGGTAGTGTGCTACTTTGTATGTCTTCTGTAAATATCCAAAGTGTGCTAAATTCTAAGTGAATCATTGCCTGTATTGGGTTTCTATGTGATAATAATCAATTTCTTTAGTTTCTCTAACTTTGATCCAGGGATTTGTGTGTATTTTATGTTTGTTGTCAGTTTTAATTGATTTTATGTAAGTTTTAATTGAGATTATTCTATGCATATACTACAAAGTAATATCAAACCAAGATGTGTAGTGTAATTGTAACAAACTCATCAGTGCTGTGAAATCATTCCACTACACCCCATGGATACTGTCTTTTTTCTATCAGCAATGAGCAAAATGGGTCTTCTGGTTAGTTCATGTTATACCCTCATCAGCTGTATGTTTGTTTGATAAATTGAAGACCCAAAAATTTGTTATTGGCTCATGACACATAAAAAAATGGATATTTCCTGATTCCTGGTCTTGTAGATTGTGGAGAAGAAGCAAAGCAATGGTAAAAGTGAATATGTCATGTAGTGAAGCCATTTGTTTTGGTTTTTGCAAAAAAATATTTAATTCCTTTGCAAGATATTACCGAATCACAAATTGTGTTCAGATTTACAAGGTAAAATAACATTCAACGTTATTAACTAATTAAAAACCATTCAAAAATTTTACTTGACTTCTTTTACTGCCATGACATTCTACTTTCAACCCAAGGAGGTTTTGAAGGCTAGAACCAGCAAAGTGTCCACAGCATTTCAGTGTGTGTCATCTCGTATTCAGACCGAGAAAGAGAGGGAGATAATGAGAGGCGAAGTACGAGACATGTGTCGGCGCTTGCAGATCGCATGACCGCCCTGACAGATCTACAGATACAGCTGGCTGTGGTTAGTCGCTCCACTGCCACCTATAGTCGACACTGCTGCCACTGTCGCTGTCCACGGAACTGTCAGCTGATCGGCTTCGACGGCTTCACAGAATCAGCTGTTTATGTGGAAACACTTCAAGGGGGCGAGCATTGGATCGGAATGGATTTCGACACAACCAATTAAAGTTCAAACGCAATAGCGAGATAAAATTGTCTCATATGATGAACATTGGTATGATTAAAAATAGGCCAAAATATTACCCTAGTAAATTATGGATTGCGACAAGTTGGCTTTTAATATATTTTAATTTCTCAAATGTGGCATGCAAGTTAGATTGAGCATTAAACGGTTTTATGATTATTAAATTCAAAATGTCGACAAGTTTTATACTTGTTATAGTGTAGTATCGAGCTTTGAGGGTTTAACCAATCAGTAATGATTGCTTAGTTTATGTTCACTACATGCAATAACAAATCTATAAAAAAAATACCATTTAATGCTGAGAAATAATGTTGATATGTTATAGCTTAGAGATAGTCTGTGTACATAAAGCCGTGGTTTTCTATATGATAAACGCCTAAAATTTCGTTGGTACTGTAACAACACTTTCAGGCAGCTGTGCAGAGCAAGGCTAATGGAAAAGGCTTTTTCATTAGCCTTGTGTACAGACTACATAAAGGGAATTAGTATTTCCCTGTTGTTGGTGGTGACTACCATCATAGACTAACGAACCCAAGTAGACTTCTCATCCCAGTGTAAGTTTTGAAGCTAGTTTTTCGTGTCTAGTTCATGTCCGGTGACACTGTTCGCTAGTGTTGATGAAATTTAGTTTTGATAGTTTTATTTGATTAAACGAGGTTTTAAATTACTAATATAACAAGAAAAAAAATTTAATACCTCTACAGTGCACAGGGCAAAACTAACAATAAAATTGGCTTTCGCTGTTCCATAAGGATGAGAACTCTACTAAGGGAGTATGTTTTATCTGTGCTACCATACTACCGTTCGTTTCAAAACGTCGTGGACGATGTCTTTTCTAATCGTCATGTAACATGTCTACAGTAATTTCTTAAATTACATAAAACAAAGAATATTCATTTCCATACTCGGAGATCTCACTGTTACTCGGTGTAGGCCTACTGACCTGTACTCTAGCCTCGGTGTAGGCCTACTGACCTGTACTCTAGCCTCGGTGTAGGCCTACTGACCTGTACTCTAGCCTCGGTGTAGGCCTACTGACCTGTACTCTAGCCTCGCTGAGGCCTACTGACCTGTACTCTAGCCTCGGTGTAGGCCTACTGACCTGTACTCTAGCCTCGGTGTAGGCCTACTGACCTGTACTCTAGCCTCGCTGAGGCCTACTGACCTGTACTCTAGCCTCGCTGAGGCCTACTGACCTGTACTCTAGCCTCGCTGAGGCCTACTGACCTGTACTCTAGCCTCGCTGAGGCCTACTGACCTGTACTCTAGCCTCGCTGAGGCCTACTGACCTGTACTCTAGCCTCGCTGAGGCCCACTCTCCTCGCCAGCTCTTCCCTCACGAAGGCGTCTGGGTAGTGAGTTCTCTCAAACACCTTCTCCAGAGCGCGCAGCTGACCGCTGCTGAAGGTGGTGCGGTTCCTCCGAGGTTTACCCTTCCGCTTGCTGTCGTCGCTCTCCCCCGCGTACTCCTCCTCTGGACATAACAAGTTTGATCATATTGCTGTTTGTCTTTTCACAAAGTAGAGATCAAGGAAACTAAATGGTAAACATCTAAGGCCACAATAATTGACGCAGCTCTGCTAAAAAATTCTAACCTCATTGTTGCATGTACATTTGTTGAATACATAACTATTTTTTAGTTGTTACATATCAAACCCTCTAAACGAAATATAATATGCAACTCGTGTCAAAAGTATATTTTTTTACTCAATAAAATTGAACATTTTATTTTGTTTAAAAAAGTGCCACTTTAATGCATAAATAACTAGGCCCTATTGTTGACTTTAAAACATTGACACAATTAATTCCCTGTTTTGGATTACGTCTAAAAAATCAAACTACTAAGAAGTTTGCAGTTAGTAGAATGCCTTTGAAAATAAAAAAAATGGTAGATTAAAATATATGCTGAAAAGCTATTATTGTAGACAGACAAGTTAAACCATCGTCATCGAAGGGGTCATAAACTATCGAACCTTTAAGTGTACGTTTGTATTAATATTCTCAAATTCAAATGGTTGTGAGCTGGGTACCTGAAGTGTAAATGCTCGCCTGCCTATCAAGGTCACCGGCTCGAACCTAAGAAAAGTTGGAAGCTTTTTGATGTTTGGAAACTGGATTCTACAGTAGTGTCTATGATGATTAGTCCATGGAGAAAGGTCCTTGCTAAGAATTAGCTGATCTAAGTTAATAACTAAGCTAATCATATATCATCACACTTCATGCTACGAGGACCCTGCTGCGTCCATATTCAGCTTCGCACCTTAATTAAGTTTTAAAGTACCTATTGGTCTATTGTATTGTGCGGCAAACAATCAATTAAACCCGCAGGCAAAAAATATGCTACGGCAACAGAGAATAGAGGTTTAAGTATTAGAGGATAGAATAAGAATATATTACCCTCTTTGATACTTTAGCAGTTCCCTACTTTTGTTTAGACTTCTACAGTTTGTACAAGAGTGAGAAGGAGGGAGGGAGGGTAGAAGAGAGAGAGAGTTTGAGTTGCGACGCCAGCCGCTCGTTGTCTGCCGGTGACAAATCGCCAGCTAATCCCAGCAGTCCAAACAGAATTAGCCGCGGGTTTACGGCTTTGCGCGCCTCGCTGCTTGGTGTTTAACCTCAGGACCTGGTCTGAGTTGTAGACATTCCCCGACACTTGTACACGGGGTGCAACACTGGAGGAAAATGCAGGTGGCATTCCGTGTCTATTCTCTTTTAGCTCTGAGAGAGATCACCCATAATATTGTAGCTTTTAGCTGGATGAGTTACGAAAGGAACGTGCGTAGGTAAAAACTGGCTTAAAACGTAGTACCACGCTTCACGCCTCCTTAAAGGGTTTTACGCTCTCATTTAGTTCTGATCGTGATCGTAGAGGTCACCTTCACCTATGATAGCTTGAATAGCTGGGTACCTAAATGGTTAAAGTGATGGGTCTTACTTATAAGAAAGTCAATGGTCCGATTATGAGAAAGTACTTTTTGATGATTTTAAATTGGACCTAGCTATCCTCTATCGTCTAGATTTCAATAAATAATCCTGCCTGAAGAAACAGCTGGTTTTAGCAACTAAGCACCCAAAGAATCCCACTATTCTGACCATTAACTTAGAGGGATACCGAAGTAGGCATCCGATCCACATAGACCAGTAGGAGTCAATCTATTATATTATTAAAGTGATACAGTCAAATTTGTGATCTTTGTATAAGGCCATTGACAAAATTAAAATATAGGCATATGGTTCATCAAAATAAAGCTTAGAGTGCGTATATTTGCGAAAAAGTATTGGCATAAACAA
The DNA here is from genome assembly GCF_028750875.1 of Macrosteles quadrilineatus. Classification (NCBI taxonomy): domain Eukaryota; kingdom Metazoa; phylum Arthropoda; class Insecta; order Hemiptera; family Cicadellidae; genus Macrosteles; species Macrosteles quadrilineatus. The sequence goes on from NW_026542597.1 coordinate 9,749,327, forward strand.
ATTCCCTAAGGGCTCTGTAAATTTATATGTATTTACTGTACTATAATACTATAATTATATGTATGAATACTATAATTGTGTGGAATCCATACACTCGTGGTATATAGAAGACAATTCCTGCAACGACGAGAAATTTGTGTTTAAATTTTTCATTTTCTACTCTCGTAACTCATCTTCATTCTTATCACCATCACCATCTCCAGCTACTAGTTTACTCTTTTAAGGTTTTTGAATAATTTTTACTATTAGATATACTGGGTCAAACAATTTCTAAGGCATATTTCCTAAATCGTCCTTTCTAGTCGGGCGTACCGACGTGTTTGGGTGGCGACTTAACTTAAGTGATGTCGAGACACAAACTTAATGAGCCGACGACAGGCAATAACTCACACACACATACATACACACACGCACACGCATGCACGCGCGATTTATAACCTAATTAACACCACCAAATCGCTCCTACAATTTGGCTTCCAGTTCAAAGGACAATAATTAGTTTCCAGATGTTTAGTTACATTGTTGCAAGTGCGTCTATTGTTGACGGTCACGCCTTGAATGTTTTTCTTCGGGATGATTTGTAGCGTTTTGTGCCATGCCACTTATATACTGGAAACAACACTGTTTATAAATAAGACGCAAAAAGATATATATTTACTTGGAGTTGGATGTCCCTCACAAATAGGGAATAGGTCTAAATGAATTCACTAAAAAGATATCCATTAAATAACGTACCTAGAATATTGATTTTGAGAAATTACGAATATAACCCCCTTAAATAGATCAGGGGGTTAGATTATTCTGATCTAAATAATTATCCTTAAGCTCATCAGAATAACTATTTTATTGGGAGATTTTCGTGGGAACAGGAGAAAACTTACAGTACTTAAAATGTGTTTAGATTAGGTCTCATATGTTTGTTTTTTTTTTAAGAAGTAAATGTACATTTTACCAATAAAAAAAAAGTTTTTACCATACATTATTTCTCTTTCTTTTTTTAAACTTCGAAGTTTCGATATCTTAGTTTTAAATTACTACCTACCACAAATTCTGATGGATTTTGCCCGGAGGTAGTTATATTAGTGAATTAAGGCGAATTAAGTAAGACCTAGGCCCGGGACCGATTTACGTTTTCATTTTGATGTCCCCAGGGCCAAAAACACAATTCGTTCAAATTATTATACATGTCCCTCCAGACGATAACTTGAATAACTTTTGTCCGATTTTGATAAAATTTCGTTTGAAGGTGTAAGGCGGGATAAACTTGAATGAGTTCGCAAACCAGCATGATCAGACTATGGAAACGGGGTTTAACGGGGGGTTTTATGGAGTAAAATTGGGGTTTCCTCATTATGACCCTTTATCAAGATTTATCAATTTTTCTCCATACCTTTTAAAAGAGATTAAAAAAACCAAATAATTTAGTATATCAAAGTGTTTTTGTACGGTGATTGGTTATGGAGAAAATTCAAAAAATTGTTAATTTAAAATTTACATGTTATTCTTATGGAGAATATTGTAAAATGTTTTAGTTGGCTTGTTTATGGATATATTTTGATAAAAATTGGCGGATTTGTTTATTTCATACTAAGCTATTAATATTTTAATTAATATAATTGATATTTCATATGATATACATTATTATAAAATCAATCCAGGCAAATGGAAATTCGCTTAGTCGGCAGGTTTTCTGCAGCGGGTGTATTTTATTTTTGCATTGAATCTGGAGAATGCAACAAGTAGGTCCAAATTTCTTGTTCAACTTTTTTCCTGAAGATTTTTCTTCCTGTTTTATACGTTGAAAAAAATTAGTGTTGAGTTTTCTACACAGCTGCTCAGATTAAGCCAAAGAGAATACACTAAGACCTTTGACTATTAATACAACAACTTCTGTATCCAATAGTCAATGGTAAAACAATGGAACAGCTGAAGCCAATTTGATTGTTAGTTCTGTACGTCCAACTATAGAGGTTATGTTTTGTTTACAATTTGTTTCTTGTTATTGCAGTAATTTAAAACCTCGTTTAACCTAATAAAACGATATAATCATAAACAATAACTGGTCTCCTAGTTAAATAACCAAATAGTAAAGCACAAATCATGAAAATAACCCTAAAATAATAGAAACAAAATGTTGTCTACACTAGCGATCAGTGTGGACGTACATGAACTAGACGCAAAAAACAAGCTTCAAAATTTACAATGGGACGAGGAGTCTACTTGTAAAACTAAGTTGAACCAAGTATATCAGCAGTGTGGGTGTATAGTGTGTAGAGCGCGGTTTTGGTTGAACTGTCTACAGTACTCCTTTAATCTATGGTTGAACCATGTTGAACTTAACGGTATTGAAATACTCAATGCAAAATCCACATCTCAAATTGAGTATGTTAATGAAAGGACGCAGTTGACTTTGGTTTCTGTAATTAATGGGAAGTGTGTGGTTTTGTGTCAATACCAATAGTAAATGTTTAAATGTAATAGTCATTACTTTTTTGTACTACATTCTAACTGTGAAATTGATACAATAATTTGCAGGTTAAGAGACCCTTGAATTTGGATAAACAATAATATTGCATCTTACATCGATATAAACTATTTAATTTTCGCCTCACTACAGGACCGTATTCTGCAAGGTTGTTAAATGTTTCCATACGTGTATGATTTTAGACTGGTTTCACACTATCGCATTCAATTATTATATAAAAAAATATAGGTAAAACAAATGCACAGTATTGTATAGGCTACATTACTGATAAATGTTTCGATTTCAAGGGAATTTGTTCCAAAACACGTTAGATAGCTCAGAACATTGAAAAACTGAAATAGTGAGATTAAAAATCTGTTTTACTAAACAGGGTGATTGATATAAGTGTGCCAGCTATTTTATTAGAATGTTATGAGATATATAACAAAATTTAAATTGTAATGTAAAGAAAAATACACTTTTCTGACGATATATTTAGATATAAATATTAAAATATATTTTATTTTCGTAAAAAAGTCTTAAAATTGCATCTAGATTTTAAAAAACCATAACATACATAAAAATATTGGTTCCATTGTTTCAAAAATGGTCACCATTTTCCAAAATGGCAGGGAAATTTGAAAATAGGATAACTTATAATCTAAATGCAATTTTAAGACCTTTTTACTCTTTGCATTTTTGCTCTAAACGTACTAGTTTATGAGCTACATGATGCAGAATTTACACAGCAAGTAATTTTATTAGCGAATTTCCCTATAGGAAAGTAGCTATTACCGTAGGTGGCACGGTAAGACCTAGACCCGGGACCGATTTACTTTTTCATTTTGATGTCCCCAGAGGCCAAAAACACTATTCATTCAAATTTATATATATATATATATATATACAGACATATATATATATGAAAAATAGAAAAATAGGGCTACTATATATAAATAAAGATTAAACATTAATAAACTTAGTACCCAAGTAAAATTATTTATTAAAATATTTACTTAAATATTTTAATAAATAATTTTACTTCGGTACTAAGTTTATTAATGTTTAATCTTTATATATATATATATACGTCCGTGAACGCGATAACTTGAGTAATTTTCGTCCGATTTTGATGAAATTTGGTTCAAAGGTGTAAAGCGGGATAAACTTGAATGAGTTCGCGAACCAGCACGATCGGACCATGGGGACGGGGCTTTACGGGGGGTTCTATGGGGTAAAAATTGGTTTTTCTCACTTTTGACCCTCAAAACACAAAATTTCCCAATTTCTCTTTAGACCTTTTTAAAGAGCTTAAAAAACAAATAGTATATAAAAGTATTTTTGTTCGATTAGTAACGGAGAAAATTTAAGAAATTGTAAATTTAAAATTCCCTTGTTATTTTTATGGAGAATATTGTCAAATGTAGTTTGCTTGTTTATGAATATATTTTGATCAAACTTGGCAAATTTATTTATTTTGTACTGAGCTATCAATATTTTACTCAAAAACACACTTTATTAGTTTCCTTGTAGCAGCAAACCTAGGTACTCGTTAAACCTAATGTTATTAAAATATATTTAATTGAAAATCAATTCAGACAAATGGAAATTCACTTAGTCGGCAGGTTTGCTGCGGTGGGGGTATTTTAGTTTTAATACGCTGTAAATCTTAAACAAATAGCTTTAGAGAAAAAAATTCCATAAATAAAAACGTTTTTAAATTGAATTTACTTCCTAAACAATCATAAAATATAGGGTCTTCCATAAGAAAATTCAAAGTTGGCGAATGGCGGCTAAAATTAATTTTTGAACTTGACCAAAATTTGTTAAATAAAAAATCCAAGGCAGCTACAATTTAACATTTTGCTATATCTCTTATAACTTTCGAATAAAATAGTTGGCACACTTATATCAATCACCCCTGTATTTATGGGACACTTCAGTGCGATCTATCCAATTAAGTATTGACCTTAAATTTATTTGTTAATCATGTTATTTTGTACTTTTATATTAGACTTAACTGTACATGTTTATTTTCTACTTGAACAACATGTAAACAAAATTGTATAATGTAAACATTTTTCTACCAGTTCCCTAAACAATGCATATTTTTCTGTGATCTTGCAATAAAGAATTATCAGTAATACAAGTAGTTTACCCCTTAAATTTCAGAAACTACAAGTTTATAACTCAGTACTTTGTTTTGATTTGATTGAAATTATTAAGGTTAAAAATGGAAAATTATATTTAATAAATCTGGCGTATATATACATGCTGGAAAATAATTATTATATGTTAAGTAACCCCCAATTCAATCCTCGAAATGGTATTCGATTAATAGTCTCGGAATTTACAATAGGACGACATTTAATGATTACAATGTACGATTCACGATTACAATGTAAATACAAATACAAATACAAATATATACAAATATATTTATTCTGAAAATTACAACAGCTTGGCCTCACCAAGTTTATAAAACTTGTTGGTGAGGTCCAATTGATACAATAAGGCTAACAAACAAATAATTTACATTTTTTTTCTTTTTTTTTTTTAACAAAGATTTCTTAATGTCCTATATTTCTACGGCGGTTTGTGGCAGGCACTTTAACTTAAAACAAAGTAGTTGGCAGCACACTAAAAAATCTAAAATGTAGTGACATAATATTTCTTTATAACTGAAAATAAATAATTTCACTTTTGTTAGAAATATATGCCATGTGGGGTCTCCCTGTTCGTTTATGTCTCTTTTATCACCGTCTGAGGTTTCCATTCGAAGTTATGTTTTAACACTGTCTTATGGATAAAACCAAAGTATCGATTGATTACACATTCATATAGTGAAATAAGCACAGTCATAGATAATTAACCAATAAAGACAATCGATTTATTTTGGTAATATTTTGGTAAAAAAGTATTGTATGCTTAAAAATTATTCGTGCTTGGTTGTAATTGTGAAAAACGTCTTCATAAAACTGATTCTCATCAATTTTAATTCTGTTTTAGGTTGTCTTGCTTGCATTGCTATTAATTATCTGTTTAGTATAATAATTTAGAAAAGATGTTACCTACAAGTAAACTTTATTTGTTATTTCATTCATGTCCACCAGTTAAAACATTATACACCTTATCATTATTTTGTTTTACTTAAAGATTCTCCCATATTTTAATTTGAATTAGACGGTTGTGTTTTAATTGTAAATTAATTAACAAGGGCAAATATCAATTTTCTTTTACCAATATGTTTCCATTGCTTATACAAACAACTTAACAGGCCGAATACGTTGCCAATAACATAAACATTAGGACGGAATACAGTATGGCTCCAGATGACAAGGTATGGATTTGCTGACTTTCATCTACATGTGTAAGTACACCATCTCGTACTCAACAGTTATTTTGATAACATCACTTACCATCACTTTTCTCAACATTGTTGTCCAGTTGCAGCAGAGAAGTAACGGAGAACCTGTTCTGAGGAGGAGGCACAGAGTACAGACAGTCCGCGGCAAACATGTCTAGCATGACAACAAACTAGTCAATTAAACAAACTACTACAACTGAGGAGCGACTGGATTAGACACGATCGGTTTATTAGTTGACGGACAGTCGGGGGAACAAGTGTGAACATTGAACAAGAGGATACTAAACATCGGACACGTGGTGGGAGGGAGGTTCTAAGATGGGACATTTGGGTAGAGGGGGGCGGGTCCCGCCCCTCGGGCAAAAAACTAGGATGAATGTGCTATTAATGCAGGTGACAAGTCGTACATCATTGGTGTTAAAGTTGTAAATCATGAGGTCGGAGTGGCGCCGACAGTGATGTCTTTATAGACTCCTCCCGGTGGAGTCAGGGAGTGAGGACCACCGGAGGCCCATGGGAGTCTATGGGAAGTGGTAAACTGGGTGGATCAACCTTCATATACTTGATAAGTAGTGAGAATTCCAAACAAACATGATCGTAAAATTGAAACTTTCCAAATGGTGCCTCCTTCAACATTCAACACTTTATACACTTTCAAGGCAAGTCCTCTATAAACCTGAATCTGTTTATTAGTTATTTTTTTCTACTAGCCTTCACATTTAAAATTAAAAATAACAGCTGATCATTGTTAATCAATTCATAATATTGTAAAAAGACATTCCATTCTGGTCCTTCTTGTTACAATGACTTGATTAATTTATTACACACAAACACTCTCCAGAATCTGTCATTCGATGTTCTCTAAGCATTGAAAATACAAATCAGAGAATAACATTATTGACCATTACAATTTTTTACCGGATGCCTTTTTGGGTTTGTTAAAAGTTTTAGTATAGCCACAAACTATATACCAATGAGTAGTTGAGTTCTTATAATACTCGTCTTGTGATCAGAAGATCACCGGTTCGATACTGAGAAAAATTCTAGATAGTAAATTCATTGGCTTATAATTTAGTTAGTTAGTTCTTAGGCTTTTAAATTCAATCTGATGAGAACTTCTCAAACTTGGGCTCTTTAAATGAAATATAAATACAACATTGATTAATTAGGAAACACTTCTCTGCTGTACTTGAGCATTGTGGTATTTTTATGATCTTATCTTGGTCAAATTGTTTTGGGAATTTGTTGAGTATGCAGGTTTGCCACAATTGATCCCTGTGTCAATATTTAACGAAAACTACTGTTTACTCTATAGTAAGCTATCACTATATTTACTATATTTATATTTACTTTGTTTCCTAGTAAATTATTTATTAAGATATTGAGATATTAATAAGCTAGGATGTACGTTTTCAGAGCTAGTAGTGTACGTACACTATTCCCACAAATGGCCAGGCGAAAATACGCCTGGAATAATTCCGGTAAGAAATGTATACAAAAGATAGCGCAACCAATCGTAAAATACAAATCATCTCCACCTTAACTTTTAATAATTACGGCATATATCACATTTATCTCCATGTAAACTTAAAATGTATCACTCTTTGAGTACGATTATAAGTACGATTATTAAGATCGTCGTACTCTAGTTGATCGTTAAAGGCTACACCCAGCTACTTATCTTTTGTGTTTTATATGGTTTTATTTTATAAAATAAAATAACCTGTAAACCTGAATTATTGTTTTATCCCTTTAACGCTATTTAACTTACGTCGGTACTTTCCAGTTAAAGGGAACATTCATTATTATCGATGATTTTTGTATACATCGATATTTTATATTTCGATCCGATATACAGATATTAACATTGAACCAGTTTATTAACATTGAGTCCTCCACCATCTCTGTTGGTTGCAGCATCTCTTCTATATCTTCCGAGATGGCTAATGAATCTTTAACCATCACTGTCCGACGCGGGATGTCTTCTGCACCTCCCAATATAGCTGATGAGTCCTGGACCATCTATGTACTATTCAGGATCTCTTCTGAATCTCCCGAGAAGGCCGATGAGTCCTCAAAAGTCTCTGTCTGACGTAGGAACTCTAGGCTATACCCATGTTTATAGTTCTATGGCTATACCTCCTGGGATGGCTCATGAGTCCTCGGCTAACTCCAAGATATTTCCCCGGTTGTTGAATTTGATGTCATTGTAATTAATTTCTCCGATTTTTCTGTTTCATAGGTGTTAGTAATTAGTTTAGTTTCTAATTTTGATAGATTTTCCAAAATATTTTTAATGGAGGATCAAATTTCATTTTTGATGTCTGCAAAATGAATATCCTATTGTTTTCATCGAGTTTCTAACTGCACCGAAATATTTCATAGTAACATACTCACCGGGTCCGCTGGTTGTCTAAGCTGTACCGACTGGATTTCGTCCTACCCGTGGACGGCACTCGTAGGTTCCATCTCCCGTCCCCATCTGATCACCTTCGATTGTAGGACAACCTTTCCCAGGGTCTCCTGGCCAAGGGTCGGTCGTAAAATATTTCTGCGGGGGCGGCCAACCTGTCCCAGGGTGCATGAGGATTAGTGCAGGGACAGGTTGGCCGCCCTAGCCAAAATATTTAATTGCCGACCCTAGACTAGTAGAACCTGGGACAGGGGTTGAAAGTAGGTACTCATAAGATAACAGTACTTAACTGAAGCATGCATCAAATTGATATTTATAGGCTGCAACATAAGCTTCGAATACAAGTAACAAAGCTTTTAAGGAATATCTTTGCGTTTCCGGGATCAAACACGGAGAACACAATATGTTGCAGGGACTAGAAAATTAATTGCCTTCCTTAATTAGCTTGTTCCTTGCGCTTCTTAACAATCGAGTCATCGTGAAAACCTTGGTAAAGTAGGCCTATATTAAATCAGTGAATGTAGGTTTTTGAATTTACTTTTTCGTTGCATTTTCTATGTCTTTCAAACATAGCACATGATGTGACAGTGAAGAAAATATACGCCAATCAAAAGAGAAAGTCTTAAAATATTGTTTTAATATTAATGATGCAAGGGCTTAAAAAAACCCCAAATAAACACATTTTCCGCACTAATCTTTTTCATTACAGTAGTAGGTCATCACACTTTAGTGCCCAGCAATATTAGCGAATTTCCCTATGGGGAAGTAGTTATTACTGTAGGTCTCATGGTAAGACCTATCCGGGACCGATTTGTCCGTAAACGCGATAACTTGAGTTATTTTTGTCTGATTTTGATGAAATTTGGTTTGAAGGTATAAGGCGGGATAAACTTGAATGAGTTCGCGAACCAGCATGATCAAACCATGGGAACCGGGTTTTGTGGGGTAGTTATAGGATTTTATTATTTTGAGCCTTAAAACACAAAATGTCTCAATTTCTCTCTAAACCATGTTAAAGGGCTTAAAAAATAAATAATATAGCATAACAAAGTGTTTTATGGTGTTTTTGAAGTGTTTTGTGTAGTTAATGGTTACGGAGAAAATAAAAAAATTGAGTTTTTAAAATTCCTAAGTAATTATTACAGAGATTATTGTAAAATGATGTAGGTAGTTTGCTTGTTTATGGATACATTTTGATCAAACTTGGCAATTTTTTTTTAACAAGGCTACGATATTAATATGTTACAAAAAACACTTTATTACGCTCCCTGTAGCAGCAAACCTAGGTACTTGTTAATCCTAATGTTATTTAAATAGATTTAATTGAAATTCCTACGAGGCACATGGAAATTAGCTTATTCTGCAGGTATGCTGCGGCGGGTATTTGCCACTTAAATGTCATATGACAAAACTACATTATAGGTACGTTATTAAAATTTTGCACTGATAAAATTGATAAGTATGACGATTTCATGGATGTTTTAAAATATTAAGATGTTATGTCAACTTACTATTCATACTAGTGTTTCTACAATTATTAACAAAATGTATAATATGGAGGATACGTGAATGTATATTTTACAGAATAACGAGTATGTTGATAATGAAGAAAAAATTTTATCAATACGCATCAAATGTGGCATTTTTTTAAAAAACAAAATTGAATACAATTGAATAGGCCCTAAGCCACTCACAGATTGTACAGCTACGGCCTATAAACCACAAATGTCCCTTAGTACAACAAAAACAAGTGGTAGTGATATATTTCATGTGATAAAAAAGATGCTATAGCTTACAATAAGTCTTCATCTCAGTTTGATTTTTAAACAACAGATGTTTTTAGGAATTTTTCGTTTGGTGAAAAATTTGGGATGGAATGTCTAGTTGTATGTTCAGATGGTTTTACATTTATGTAGGTTTAAAATTTTAAGTACAGTAAAAATTCTTAACTTTCCATGATACCCTTACAAAACTGTTAAGACCTAAATAGTTGGCATTAGGTCTACCGTATAAAAGAGGATAATATGAATAATACGTCTAATATAAAATGTGTTTACAAAATAAATAAAGATAAATTGTCTCATTTCCCACTTATACAAGAACTGTATTGTGTTTACGTTAATTTAATGTTTTAAACGTCATTAGCGCAGCCAAACGTTTTGAACGTTACACACTTGAAATATACTTAATATTTTATTGTGGGACGAAATATTTTTAAACACTGTTTAAAGTCATTAATAGCTCACGTTTCTACTAGTATATTTAGATAATAATTGATTTGACTTTTTGCCTGACTTTTTCCTTTTTCAAATCACATAAATAAATATCACAAATGAAATCTGTAAACCCCAACAATTCCTTAAGGGATAATATTATCTTCTCGTGCATTGCAGTGCCAATGCTAGAAATATAATCCATTGCACCCACTGTCATCACCTATCGTCAAACTCCGTGATAATCCTGGCAGTAGGGGCGGCCAACCTGTCCCATCCCGAACCCTCATTAGTGATGGGAAAGGTTGTCCACCCCTGCAAAGCAGGCCAGAAATTCGCAGGTCAATTTCAACCCTGGGAAAGGTTGTCCGTTCCAGACGATCCCCCAGCATTTCTATTGTCAAATCTCCAGTCTCCAACTTCTAATTTTGTCATTTCTTCTTAAGGTCCTGTCACGGTCGCCAATTGTCGTCGTCACTTTACACGATTCACTTACTTGTGATATGAACGAAATGAAATTCACGAATGACAAAATATAGGATTTAATTCAACACCAAAATGAGCTGTGTTCTTTACAAATCCAAACAACAAAACTAACTTTGTTTACATTATTGATCACACATGAAAATAACTTATGAAGACAAAACTGTCTTTAAGCAATAAGTAAAAACCAGTCTCTCAGCAAAAGTTCTTTTAAATATATATTGAAGTTTTAACCAATGACTTACAAGTCATATAACGACACTTTTCAGATTTCCCGCTGGTAGTTCCAAATCAGAATGAGATTAATGTAAAGCACGATAGGTTGTTCATAATGTTTATAGTTTGTTTGTATTTTACAAAGTGGATAACGTACGCCTAGTTATATTAGTTAAGAGCATTTTTCAATCGCGACGGTAGAGGGGAGAAGAGCAATGTTATGGTTGTAGAGGGAGAGAGAGAGAGAGAGAGAGAGATGATAATGGAGGGGGGGGAGGGGGGACTTAGTGATATACTACAGTCAGGTGCCACAACTCAAGACTCGAGATCCTCTACCATCTCTCTCCGTCTTATATAAACAAAACATGCCGAAATAGTTAGTCTTCATATAGTCCAGGCAAATTAGACTAAAAAAAGGTAGTGCTCCCCGAAAAATCGTCTAAAGCTGGAAAGTGTTTTAATACCTTTTGGGGGTCCCAAATAATAGTCCTGTGAGTTTGCGACGGATTCTGACGTCTGCTTAAGTTTTGGGAGTTGAAAAACTATGAAAATTTTGCACTTTTTTCAGTTTTTCGCTTATAACTGCTAAATGACGAATCCTACGGAAATTGTTGTTGAAAGGTGTCTTTTAGTGCATAAAATTCTGCGTCGATTGGTGTAAAATACATTGAAATCGGCCGAGTGGTTTAGCCGCTGTAGCTTTTCAAAGTTGGGATATTTTCATTAACATGGTAAAAAAGTTAATTATTTGATCGGTTTTTGGCTTACAACTCCTTAACGACGCATGCTATACAAAAATGCACTTTAGTTAGTTTTAAGAACACAAAATTCTGAGTAGAATGTTTATTAATTCTTCAATACCCGCAATTGATTGTTAAAATTTGGAAACTTCACTAAATTTGGTTACAGCGTAGATTCTGTCCTGGATGGATTTTGAACTATTAGATAGTGGTTTATTCCATGGCAATCATCCAGAGGTTTATCCTAGAAGCTGTGAAAGGAACAAGACCCCCTATGTAATTTTAAATCTAATATTCTTATCTGAGGTTAAAAAAAAATTCTAGGATTCGTCTCAACCTCCCATCCCTGGACACATTTTAAGCGATTCTAACATATGATAAGATATTACAAAGAGAAAGATTTTATTAAATAAAAGAAATATGATGATGGGACGGATGTACAATGTATATTGTCTCATTATGGATTTCGCCTATTTTGAGAAAACAATTGGGAGTCTTCGTAGATTTCACCATATAACTTCTCTACTTCTCATCATTGGAATGTTAAGAATAAGGATTCATTTCTTGCTCTTATTTGTCACAAATGGAGACATTCGGTATACCCTACAATCTTTTTTTTCATATATCGAATTGAGATAATCGTGGCCCTTTCTAGTCTTTCAGAAGAAAGCACCTTTGAATTTCAAAAGAAGCAGGTTAATGTAAACCTTTTTTTACATGTACACTGTAGTCGAAATAGGAAGTTACAGGATAGAAGTTCTTGTCGAACCGGTGGATTAGCCGTAGTGATGGGAGTTAACCCATTGGCGTTAATTTTCCATACCCATCTCTCTGGATTGAGTACACTTTTAAATGAGCTCTAAAGGATTGGTGGATAGCAGCCCCTTTAGTAAGAATTAAGTCAAAATTAGTTTTTGAAAGTGTCCTCTAGAAGAGGCCAAACCTCATTTGATATGGGTAATTTCTGCTCCCATCCATGTACACTGTACAGGGTCAACCTGCTTCTGCACCTTCGCCAAACGTTGTAACCCGTCAGAACACAGTGAGATCCACATTGATTGGAGTGAACAGCATGAATAGTTCAAATTTTCTACTCTTCCACATCACGCTTTCGTCATCAAACAGTGCTAGTGGGTACGGAGTACGGACCTATTTGTAATCTAAAGTATGATTCAAATTGAGGCTTGGATTTAATGTGGAATATCGAGTGCTGACTTGATGGGGGAAGATTCTTCTTGAATCTTTACTGGTGCCTTCACAGCTCGCAAGGTCACCACTTCCTTTTTTTCTGCACAGTTAATGATCAATATAGGCTTGCCTATTTACAATTTTGATGCAAGCTGAGCCTTTTCATTATGCTTTTTATATCTCGTGTTGATGCTATCATATGGGATAACTCCTGAGCTGTAGACATGAGGGAACTATTTTCAGTAAATTGGTCGTGACACTGGAACCATTTGATGAATTTCTTTTTTATCCCACTGTATCCCTGGAGTTAATATTGTCAACGTGCTGATAATATGTTGAAAAGGTGATCCCACAATATCCCTCAATTTGATGGGTAACATTCACTGCGATAGGCATGCCAGCGATCCATCTAGGTCCCCATCGTAAATTCCCATATTTCGGAATAGCTATCCACAATAGGATGTTGCTTTCATGAGTACTTACTTGTTCAATGGTCATATTACGCCATAATCCGGACCAATACTTTTTTCCATGCTTTAATTGTCAAATATCATTGTTCAATAAAAATTGTATATTTAGCATTAGCCAGTTTGCCATTCAGCTGCTAGAAAATAAATTAAATTGTTTACTATTGTTGAAAATTTAGTGTTATTATTTGACATTTAAACCTGTGTTGCACTGAAAATATCAATAAATAATAGTAGCCTACATTTATTTTGTTATTATAGTTTAACTATTGGTTACGGACGAGTTCAGACAAGGTCCCACCAGAAAAACAGGCCATGCTGCAGGATCCATGACGTCACACTAGTAAATAGATTCATTGATGCATTCACTGCCTTATCCCCTATGTTTTTGGTAATTAAGCTGGTTGTTTGACAGATTTAAACGGTAAGATTTTAGTACAATTATCCACCACTGTGACGTAGTATTGTTCTGCCCGTAGTGCAGCATGGCCTGTTTTTCTTCAGTATAGCTTTCAATTTTGGAAAGTTTCCGTCAGCAAAGAAACTTGACAAGCATTCGATCTATTGAATCCGATCTTAATGAATTGAAAAGCATTCTACGCAGACGTTTATGTTCTTCACACTAACTACTGGTACATTTTTTCTATAGCATGCTTCGTTAGAAGATGTAAGCCGAAAACTGAAAAATGAATCCTATAAATGGGAGGTTGAAATGAATCCTAGAATTTTCGGAACCTCAGACTACAATATTAGACTTAAAATTACATAGGGCGTCTTACTCTCTTCACACGTTATTGGATACACCTCTGGATGATCACCATGGAATAAACCACAATTTAATAATTCATAATCAATTTAAAGGACAGTATCTACGTTATTACCCGTGTGACCTTAACTATCCTTATGAGTCCGTACCGTTACTATAAACTATAGTACACGCTTCACCCGATTTAGTAAAATTTCCCACTTTACCAATCAATTGCCAGTATTAAGGAATAACAAAAACTTGTGACAAAGAATCTTGTGTTTTCCAAACTAACTACAAGTGCATTTTTGTATAGCATGCGTCGTTAAGGAGTTGTAAGCCGAAAACTGATCAAATAATTAACTTTTTTACCATGTTAATGAAAATATCCCAACTTTGAAAAGCTACAGCGGCTAAACCACTCGGCCGATTTCAATGTATTTTACACCAATCGACGCAGAATTTGATGCACTAAAAGACACCTTTGAACAACAATTACCGTAGGATTCGTCATTTAGCAGTTATAAGCGAAAAACTGAAAAAAGTGCAAAATTTTCATAGTTTTTCGATTCCCAAAACTTAAGCAGACGTCAGAATCCGTCGCAAACTCACAGGACTATTACTTGGGACCCCCAAAAGGTATTAAAACACTTTCCAGCTTTAGACGATTTTTCGGGGAGCATATGTCTAATTTGCCTGGGCTAATATTACTCATTGTAAAAATGGTAAAAATGACTCATTGTATAATGCCCTCCCAATCATGGGGTTTAACATTTAAAGGTTTTTAAACCAATAGTTTAGTTCACCTACATTTATTTTTCAGGGATATAAAGGTTAAGTGGTTTTGGGCTAAGATAATTTAGAACTAGGAGAACCTGCGTGATTTCGCAAAAGACTTAATAAAAATCTCTTCTTTTGTAAGTTAATCTTTTCAGTTAATAATGTAAAATGACAACGTCGTAAACTATAGAATTTTTGCATGTCGCATCCAACTATCAGAGTACCTATTTAAAATTACCGGAGGAATAATATTTAGATAGTAGGGTACTTCTACGAGTGGCTCATTCGACTATTTCGTTATCTATAAGTCAATGATACCAATATCAGTTTAAACGTCGTTTTGACATCTGGAAGTAAGTACAGAGGTCACAGGTCTAGGAACTTGCATGAAGACTATAGTAATATCATATCACATCTGTATTCTCGATATATATTACACAGTGCCAACCAACAGCACAGTGCCTTCCAAGCAGGATATTTCCGATTCGATAATGGAAAAGATTGAAACTCGTTGGATACCAGATCAACTTCCCTTCATGATTTGACTGTCCTTAAGGCTTTAAAAAAGATCCTGAACGTATAACTAGCTGTATTAGTACGGAACAACACTATCACATCCATTCAACACCAATCCTTCACTTTTGTCATTAAAATAACCCCTCCAATGTTTTGGCATCCTACATCGTCACTCAAAATGTGAACTAAACTAATTGCAATAATTAATATAAATCCACAATACTATATTGTAATAATAAATCCGCCAAATGCCACACAAACTGTCTCTGACAGCTAATTATGTTTCTCATATTGTTTCCCGACGCCGAACAAATCTTGCTGGATTCCTGCCATCAAACAGCAGTTTTAAACCCATTACCGCCTCCGCCTCCACAGACACCAACCACCCCTTAGTGGCGATAATGTCTGCTATAACGTTGCAAACACCGATCATAAGGTTTGAATTGCTTCTTAAAGCGTTGCACACTTTGCAACTTAACAAATACTGCAGATTAAACGCATTCTTGACTTCATTCAAAAGGGGATTTGGATTTATAGAATTAAAATAGTATGTTCAAAGATTAAATTATGTATTTAACCATGCAATATATACATGTAAAATATCATTTGTTTTCAACGAAACTTGAGGTTCAGATACGTATATATTTATTCATTGACAATTTAGTAGCTTGTAGCAAATGTCACATCATGTATACAATATTGCACTGCGTTTTTCAATGTTTGATTTGAATATTTTTATTTTTATTGCAGTTACGGCATATAGGGCGAATGGAGTGTTTTGATTGGCTGGTCCAACAGTGACGTCATGACTTTGGGTATTTCTTAACTGTACCCTAATATTGATTGAAAATATTGATTTGGTTAGTAAACCTTTATTGGATGTTTTGATTATCAGCAAGTTTGGTTAGGTTAGTTTATAAAAGTTTCATTTTATAATTGATATCGTAAAAATATCGAATATCTGCATCTGACATCCGTCACTTATGGATCAGCTAATCAAATGACTCCATTCGCCATATATGCCGGAACTCCAATTGAAATAAAAATATTGTTTGATGCATTGTCTTTTGGGATATGTGGGGAAACGAGTGTTAAATTAACTATAGGTTGGATACATCATGTTGTGGTTATTAGTACGTTTTATATTTTTCCAACCAATCTGTATTATACAATATGGTGTTATTGGTACTTAAAATTTGTAAAATTGTTTACATTTTTAAATGATTAGGTTATATGATAGCCTGTTACGTGCTTCCAGCAGAATATTCAGATTAAATCTTAATGTTATTACTTAACAGCTTTCTTGAACTTACATGTAAATCATAAATTAATTGTTATAACGATTTCGGTATATGCATGTTGTCAAGATAACCGCTTTTTGTATTTTGATTTGTTAAAACATTCACTGATCCAGCACCTACAAAAATGTAAACGTCAAAACAGAAGTAAGAGAACATGTATTTTATGTGCGCAAAAATATAAACAATGTGTAACACAGAATATAAAAGCGGAGTTTACGATGTATACAGGTGGCAGCACTGGTAACAACTCTCTTCCGTATCCGGTACTGAATTATACAGCAGCTTTGTACATAACGCCATATCTTTGCGTTCAACTACCGCACCTGTACAACACGTATACTTTGGTGAAATTATATGTTTTATGAAACCTTACTGTGGTTATTTCTCCATGAAGACATCAATAATACTGGCAAGTATAGGCCTATGTTATTTAGTGGGATATTTCAGACATTTTTATCATGATTAGCAAGAAAACCTTTCATAACGTTTGTGGGTATAAGATCTGATACGGTCCACAAGAACTTAAGAGGAATGGAATCTTGTTATGTGACACTTTTTAATTAAAAATAATATACAGGGTTAGTAAAAAGTGTGGAGACCCCCTGTTATTTTTTTAACGGCCCATACTAGAAAAACCAAACTCGGCACACCATTATGGCATGTTATGAAGTACTTTTTAAGCATAACCGCCACTTGGTATTCATCCCCAAAATGGGGGATTTTAGGGGGAACTCAAAAATTTCAAACACAAAGACCCATCGAGTGACCCCTCGTTTTAAAGGTCCTGGTAAAAGAAAACCAACAACGCAAATTAGAGGTCTCTATCTCAATTTAGTAAACAATGGCAGCCAATTGAAATTCTCATAAGTTCCCAAACCCAAAATGGGGGATTTTGGGGTAAACTCAAAAATTTTGAATGATAAGCCCCATCGAGTGACCCCTCATTTTGAAGGTCATGATAAAAGAAAACTAACAACGCAAACTATAGGTCTCTATGTTAACACAGTAAAATATGGCAGCCGATTGAATATAAAATTGCAAGCTATTACCGATTTCTAAAGATTTCAATCGGCTTCCATTTTTTACTGGATTGAGATAGAAACCTCTAGTTTGCGTTGTTAGTTTTCTTTTACCAGGACCTTCAAATTGAGGGGTCACTTGATGGGGCTTATCATTTAAAACTTTTGAGTTTCCCCCCAAATCCCCCATTTTGGGTTTGGTAAGCAAGTGGATATTAGGCTTAAAAAGTACTTCATAACATGCCAAAAAGGTGTGTAGAGTTTAGTTTTCCTAGTGTGAGCCACTACAAAATTTACAGGGGGTCTCCAGACTTGGAAAACTGTAAGTTAAATTTAACTTCTGAGAATTTCAATTGGCTGCTATTTTTTACTGGATCGAGATAAAGACCTCTAGTTTGCGTTGCTGGTCTTCTTTTACCAGGACCTTTAAAATGAGGGGTCACTCGATGGGTCTTTGTATTTGAAATTTTTAAGTTTTCCCCAAAATCCCCATTTTGGGGATGTACACCAAGTGACGGTTATGCCCAAAAAATACTTCATAAGATGTCATAAAGATGTGCCGAGTTTAGTTTTTCTAGTATGGGCCGTTAAAAAAATAACAGGGGGTCTCCACACTTTTTACTAACCCTGTATAGTAAATATTGAGAAACATAAAATATTTTATGCTAAGTTCGGGAGATCGTCGAAAGCAGGAGCAGTTATAAAAGGACGAATTTGACCACGATCAGCACACTCCATATGCATACTGACTCAATGATCACTGTATCTCAAAAACTACTAACCATAAGACCTCAGGAATCGGCATGGAGATTCTAATTAGGCTCTAGGTGTGCAATAAGAAGCGTTTTCAAGAAATTCCATCAGGGCTCTGCCCCAGTGGCATCAAAAGTTCCCATGTTATCCTTATGGAGAAATGATTTGTTTACATTTGAACAGGTGAGTGTTTTTTTTTTAATTTTATACTATTAACTAAGGAAACAGCTGATTTTATTTATTTGATTGAAAATAATAAATTGGTGTTTAGTTTAACTACATAACACTTTTTTTAGTAATCGATAAATGAATTTTAATAATCAAGATATACTTTATTTGTTGATGCTTTTAAGATCTGTTTCTCAGCAACTATACCAGTATAGGTATATTATTTCATGTGTTTAGAATATCTATGGTCAAAGGAACGATTATTTCCAATCGAGTTTCACCTAATATTTTAAGGGATGGCATCTGCCTTCTTCTATCACTAGGCTTAATGGGAGCTCAAGAGAGAAGATCAGAAGTGTGATAAGTTCAATCACTTCCATCCCTAGGCGGTATTTACTCAGGGGAGGTATAGAAGAGGCTACGATGACAGCTGTGGGCTTCTTATTAGCTGAGGGAACGCCATTACCGGAACAAAACTTTCGATAACCATCGGGCCTCGGTGGTCTAATGCGGTCTAATGTGGTTAGCGTGCCGAGCTGATATACTTTAGGTCCCGGGTTCGAATCCCGCTGGTGACAGTAACTTTTTGTCCAAGATTTTTTTTATTATCAGCAAGTTTGGTTGGTTTGGTTTGGTTATTACAGTTTAATTTTATAATTAAGTCATTATAAAATTTTAATTGAGCAATTTCTAGTTTTATTTAATAAACAGAATTATTTTTCCGACTACTAAACTCTTGTTATATTATTTCTTTATCAGCAAGTTTGGTTAGTTCGGTTAGGTTATGATAGCTTAATTTTATAATTAAAAAATAGTAAAATTGAATTTGAGGCATTTATAATTTTATTTTATGAGCAGAACTATTTTTGCGATTAGTAAACCTTCATTGCCAAAGTGCTCTCTACTACAGCACTGTTCACGGAGGAATTTTGAACTAAATGCCTCATTTGTACCTCCCCTAAGTCAGACCCATCCCTAGGCTAATAAAAATGGCACAATCATGCATTTCAGATGTGTATGTTGCTTTACAATCTCAGTTCACGTTTTTGACGGATTATGTAAAAACTAATAACTATTTATGTTTTTTTTTCGTATAGAAATGTATACTATGAAGCCACACATGGTTCTGCTTGGTTAAAACATCTTAGACATTGTAGACCTTCAACTGTTTAGGCCCTTTGAGGGTTAAGAACCACAATAAAACATCGTGCAAGGTGTTTATGTCACTTAATGTTAATTTAAGATAAGACTAAAAACTACCCAATAATGTTATGCGAGATCTGACAGTACTATTGGAAAATAAGGTTTAAGCATGTAAACCAGTAAACCTATGTAAAAGCAGATACAGTGGGAATAGTTTTCTGGCCAAAATATTATGTAGGGGGTTTCAAAGTGAACAGTCCGAAGCTCCTGGTAGAAGAACAGTTGTTGTAAATGAAGTAAATGAAGTTTTCTCTTGGTTTAATTAACCTAAGTGGTCACATGTTTAACTTAAATTTTCGTGAGCGAAGCCACGACGGGGTAAGCTAGTAAATCATAAGATTGATACATATTTATTCTTTTTAAACTTTTGATTGTTTAATTAATAGGTCAGTAACTTATACACGATATTGCCCGTCCGCATGTACCTCATTCCCTCAGGCCTGTCAAACCACAATATTGCTATAAACTCGCAGTCTACGCAACTGACTGACACCAACTAACTAAATCCTTAAATCACCTCGCACGTCAACATTGCAAAATAACGATGAAAGGAGGCATTCAACATTCCACGTAAGTTATGGCACGAAGGGTCTATTACGGGAGTTTTTGGCCCCGCTTGATATACTACCCTGCCACACATGTAGAGGAACACACGTGTTGACGGCGTCAGGGTGTCCTGATCCTGCTCCTTGGTCCTGTCTATTAGCCGCCTCCTGTCAGGACCTTCTGAGACATCAGTGGAGCGTGTGTCTGGCCAGTTGGCCATGTGGGATGTGGAAGTGATTGCTAATATAGGGTGTACTAAATTATCGTTTGGCTGCAGCGAGTTTACAACGTATTTATAAATACCCCCGCCGCAGCAAACCTGCAGACTAAGCGAATTTCCATTTGACTGATTGGATTTACACTGAAATGTCTACTTAAAAATATAACATTTATTCTTGATTTAAATAGAATTAGTTTAACTAGAATTAGTTTAACAAGTACTTAGGTTTGCTGCATTAGGGAGGGTAAAACTGTTTTTTTTTTGTAAAATGTGAATAGTTAGTAAGAAATAAAAACATTTTCCAAATTTGATCAAAATATGTTCACAAACAAGCAAACTACAACAGTTTACTTATTCTCCATATGAATAACATGGGAATTTTAAATTTACAATTTTTTGGAATTTTCTCCGTAACCATTAGGCGCATAATAACGCTTCAATATACTAAATTATTTGTATATTGAGCTCTACAAAATGGTTTGGAAAGAAATTGCTAAATTTTATGTTTTTTGGGTCAAAAATGGGAAAAACCAATTTTTACCCCATAAAACCCCCCGTAAACCCCCGTTCCCATGGTCCGATCATGCTGGATCGCGAACTCGTTCGAATAGACGTACGTTTACACGTTTGTACCAAATTTCATCAAAATCGGATCATTTTTGCTCGAGTTATCGTGCTGACGGACACACACATATATATATATATATATATATATAAATATATATATATATATATATATATGAATTTGAACGGATGGTGTTTTTGGTCTCTAGGGACCTCAAAACGAAAAAAAAATCGGCCCCGCGTCCAGGTCTTACCATGAGTACTACGGTAATAGCTTATTCCCTATATGGGAAATTCGCTAAAACAAACTTTAGAGAAATTGTTTATAAATTACCCATTAACATCTTTGTTAGAAATGTCCAAAAAGGCAAACATTATAATCTGAAAATGTATTAAAACAATTTTTGAGAAGTAGACGTTAACAATTTAATTTTTGGATACCAACATAGGATAAAAACGATACCGTGTCCTTTTCTTGGCATATACAGTAGCGATCTAGCAATAAATAAATAAAGGTAAACCGCTAGATAGAACGGTTACGATAGACCAATATGCGCACTAACCACAACGTGATGTGACATGATGTCCAATTCCCTAGGATCGTAAAAATCAAAGTTAGTATGTATCTAAGTAGACTAGTAAAATTAAAGCCTCTTTTTTACCGCAGTCATAACTAATACTGCAATAATCTTTTATTCCTATTGTAAAATATTTATTTTTCATTTTTCCTACAGTCATCTGACAAAGTGGCCATCCTTGAACTGATTATAGCACAGAAAGTTGCTAATTGCTGCATTTACTTACTTTTGCCACACTATTTTTTTGCAGCACTCCAGTATTCCAACCAAAGACACAAAACAGCGTGCTTTTATTCGGCACGTATACGTGTACGCTTGAAAATAAGCTGTGTAAAGAAAAAAAATAAACGTTCTTTACTTACTTATTACTTCAAAATATACTCTTTACATTAATTGATCATTCCATCACTAAAATCGCCTCACACCTTTATGTAATGCAATTTGGCTATTCCATATAGGTGTGAGTACAACAAAAAGTTGCCCCCTGGTGGGGTTTCAATGAATTTAATTTAGTTGATCAGACAACTGAGGACCAATCACAGAGCCGGCAGTGGAAGTAAGATGTTGTATTGAGCCCTGATAATTGTGTATCCCAGAAGTCCGATTTATGGACCGTTGAGAGGTCTGATATGTCCTCCTGAAAGTGCTTTCAATAATCTTAAACGTAACACTTCTTAAGATGCAATAAAAAGTACATCAAATACTCTGAATGCAAAATTACACTCTTTGTTGAAACTTTGTTAAAACATTGGTTTTGACTCTGAAATATTGAAACGATTATGCAAAATATTGATGAACCAATATATAATAAATTATGTGTCAATTGACTACTTAATGATATTGTACTTTATTGCAATTGTCCGGTTAAGCCGATTACCTTGAAAAGATTAACACAGGAGAATTAATAAAATTGATGAAAGAATAAGCTTTGTGTATTATCACTATAAATAATACAAATATTACAAATAATCAATATTAATATTCAAGTTTCTGCTAAAATTAATAATATTCAAGTTTCAGCTATAATTTATAATATTCTAGTTTCTACTAATTACACTTCAATTTAATGTGAGAGAGTATTGATTGTGGTCTTTTTGACTTTCTTTCCTGAAATATTGACAGCAGAGCCTCGGGAACCTAGGTTTAATTTATTCAATCTGTTTTAGGCTATTAGGCTTCCCAAAGTATGGTATTTACTTACAACTGGCCAGTTGATCTTATGTGCAAAGGGGCTATTCGTAGATCTGTGTACAGCACACTTTGTTGCTCAGTAGCAAACTGGACCAAAACGACTACTGAGTCGTTTGTTTAATTTAAGTTAAAAATATGATTTTTATGGCGTTAATGGAAGCCTACCTTGTAGCCTGTATTGACACCTAACCTTCAACCGGGACAATGCTCTGATTGAAACCTGAATTTGCACCCAATCAAATACTCTCAGTGATCTCTTTATGTATTTTTGAAGTGATTTCAAACCCAAATATTAAAGCAAGAACAAATTGTAACAGTTTTACGTGACAGACAGCTGATTACCCTAACAATATAATTTGAATTTAAGCACAAAACTAATATGAAATTTAACTGGTATAAAAATTTACCCAAATTATTAATATAACAATATCTACAAATGTATCACAGTACGTATTTTAAAATAAGTAAATGGCAATAATTCTAAAGCAATGTGACTGAATTTACACACTAAGACATGAAACCTGCAAGAAACATGATTAAACAAATATGAATGTGGACAGATTGGCTTCTCCTAATGATATAAATACAATTTACACAAAACATTTACTTACATACACAGAAGACAATTTTGACGACACATAAACATATAATTACGACACTGTACTTGGGATAGGCTCTACGAAAATGGTCAAATCTGACGAATTTTGCCGGTCGACGTCGAACTTAAAGACTCGTTTTGTTTCAATTCGTAATTTAGTAAATGCTGTTTCACGGTTTTAGATATCAATGCACTCCGGAGATCGAACAATTGATTCGTTGACGAAATACACGTTACGACTACCAAAAGTGATTTTTGCAAATTGAAAAGGAGAATTTAAAGATTTCCGTACATCGCGGCTCAGAGCTTGGTCCCAAGTGACCGTTAGAAAAAGACGTCCGCACAAGTCAGCAAATTGGTGTTCCTCCGCGCTCACGTGATTGGCCGTTGTTGGTCCTTGCCTTCGCGCGTTTTCAGTTTGATTTGAATTTTCATTTGGTCATTCATTTTGAATCGGTACAGCTGGCAACACTCAAAGACATTACGACTACGATCAGCTGGTGCAGCGTTTCCCATCTTAAATAATTGATAAAAAAAAATTCGTTCAATGTTTGGATTTAATCTAACCTAATAACGTGCTGTACAGTGTTTGAAATAATTGTTTATATGCATTATAGTAACTATAGGTTGTGTAACGCGAGTGCAAACTGCCTTTACTGCACTCGAGAGACTTTCCACACTCGACTACGGCTCGAGCGTAAACATTTCTCTCATGTGCAGCAAAGTGCCACTTCGCAAACTAATTACTTACAGTAAATAAATATTTTGTAGAATGCTTGGTTACAGTCCAGTGTAATTATGTTAACTAAATCATTTGTCTCCCTAAGTAAATTATACAATGTACTCTTTCCACTTAGGCTATTTTACCAGAAGACAAGAACTAGCTAAAAATATTTACAGGATAATTTGGTTAAAATAATTTCATGATGGATAAATATCAAGAAAAAATACCACACATCAAAATGAACTCTACATATTCTGATTTAGGGAAAAACTTAACAAACTCCCAATAGGGTGACTTTTCCAAGATAATATTCAATAAATCCTATTGGTCAACGAGTCCAGTATTTCCTTAATGAAACTGGCATTAGTTAATTATTGTAGGAGCTTGCCCGTCTGACGTCCCCGGTGTGGGTGGGTCTAGATGGGTCTAGATACCTAATTTCCAAAGCACAGGTTTACACGCCCCACTGGTTGAGAATTAGCACATCCGCATTCTCACCCTGGCGTCGTTGAGCTTAATTATTTGTAATTAAACCCCTCTAGGTGTCACACACCCCCGCTGTCATCAACCGGTTTCCTGCTGTGCTGTCGGAGTGGGTATAAATAAATAAACATATTTTACCTACTACTGTTTTTTAAAGTAGCCGTTTCAGTACAGTTCTTAGAATTGAAAAGTATCTCATAACAGCATTGTTTACTTTCTTAACAGCATAGTTTTACTCATAACAACACGGGTAACGGACCAATGAGGTTCAAGGATTGAGAGAGGAGAAGCAAAATTGTAAAGATTCGAAATTCAACTAATCAGCTGTTCAGGCCAATTTAATTGTTGATTGGTGCAATTAGTATTTAAAACAATGTTCCGTTGCAACAATGTCAGTGGCAATTAGAGGTTATAAACAAAAACATAACCTCTCTTATAAGTTATGAGTAGTGATTTTTAGTAATTAAAACACCGTCGTAGGTAAAGTAGTGTACGCAACTCGCGTAAATAGTGTTAACGACACTCGTAGAAGTTTTTAAGGCACTCGCCAAGGCTCGTACCTTAAATTTTCTACTCGTGTCGTTAACACTATCTTTACGCAATCGTTTCGTAAACTACCATAAATAATTAAATGCTTACCGGTAATATTTGTAAAAGTAGTATCTTTGACTATTAATAGTCAAGAGTAGTATGTATACTGAGGGTTGTCCATAAAACTTTTGCAATAATCATTTAATCCAAACAGTTTAAAATTTATATAAACTGCTATTAAAATTACCGAGGACAATTTTTACTGTCGGCCCCACCATTTTATTTAAATATGCAATAATAAGTATTACAAGAAAACATATGCAATCAGGAAATAAATTATACCTTACAGTTTCGATATGATTATTGGAGTGTATTTTTTCTGAACAGCAATTTTGATAAAAATACAATTTATCAAACACATTCCAAAAACTTGTGGTGAAAATTCCAACTCTTTTTATGCCCAGAGGATTTTTTTTACCAATGTGGAACTTAGATTTTATAAGAATATCAAAGCATCATGAATTTTTTAATAACTTGAATTTAAGTTTTTGTGAATGTTTCGTTATTTAGAATTCTTCTATAGTTGATGAAGTGTTTTTTGAGTTAATTGTAGAAGAGATAGACAATAATCGCTGTTTTTCCGGAAGGATTTAAAATGCAAAAACTGTTATAAACAAAAAATTGGTTTCGTTTAATCGGTATGTGTATGAGAGAAGGAATGACCTTTCTACGATCTGTAAAGTTTGCTCTATTAAACTAATTCGGAATGGGATATCTAAATAAGCAAATATACGGGTTTTAAGAAATGGGGGGTTTAAAAATAGTTAGGCCTACATCTCTAAGATTCCAAAGCCATTTTTTTACAAAAAAATATTAAAGACCTCAATTTGTTTGGTATCTCTTTCTATCTGTACTATATAAGAGGTGGTGTCTGTCTGTCTGTCTGTCTGTCTGTGTGTGTGTTTGTATGAGATAAACTCAAAAACTACTAAACCGACTGGGCTCAAATTGGACTGACATAACGCTACAGCTCCGAGGATACATATAGAACTATTATTCCCGCTTCGATATTGTCCTAGGGCTCTCTCCCGAGGGTTTTCAAAGTTCTGAGGTGAGAGTTTAAAAAATAAATATTGATTGATCTCCATGGTAACAAAGAACTAACCCACAAAGTTTAAATGTAAACAAGTAGAGCTGTCAAATGAATCATTTTGATTTCACATTTCCACACAGCTAATTCAAACATATTAAAATACTGCACGAATATTAGAACAGAAAGGGTATGGATTATAAATAATAAAATAATGATGTCACTCGCCCGAATGTAAACATTATTTAAAATTACTTAAATGTAGCTGTGAAACCATATGTTAATGCCATTTTATTAGTACTAGTGGTCGAAAACTCGACCATGTAAGGTACAGACGTCTCTATTTTCACCCCATGATGTAAATAAAACATGTGATTGTAATTTCTTCCATTTGTTGTTTTGATTTCTGTTTATATTTTGATGTTATTTCGTCACCAGCATGGCAACCCTAAGGCCCATGTAAGTTTTTTAAATTTTAAATTCATTTTTGGCGCTTATTTTTGATTGTATTTTAATTTGTAAAGGGATTCTGCACATCTACAGGAAAATATCTTTCTAACAATATGCGTAGGGTTTCCCTGCGATGTACACGAGCTGAGAAAAAGGGTTTAAAGAAACATGCTTGCCTGTTAATATATAAATAGGATTCTTTCAGTTGCCGTACTTATTTGTTTATGTTTATGATCTAAAAGTTACTGAGTCTGTTATAATATTTGTGAAATGCTGTAATACAATTTTACAGGGAATATTCATTCTAAAAGATATTATTCATGGATATAGGAAATAATTAATATTGTATAACCATTGCCGTGCCAACCTAGGCTCTTATCCTGAGTTATATGAAAATTATTTATGAAAAATTATTATGAATTTTGAAAATTATTGTTTAGATATATTTTTGTGTAAACAGGATAAAACCCCTGCCGCAGCATATCTGCAAAGTATGCAAATTTCTATTTACCTGATTATAATTTCACTAAAATATATTAGAAAATTACACTACAGACAGATTTGGAACTATTGTGACAGCTTTTCGTTTACGATACAAACAATTGAACATGATATTTGATTATGCCTTAAAATCTATCATCGCTTTTGTATCCTATGTAGCCTAAATAATTTTTCACAGTCTGAGTGAACAAAAACATACTATTATCAAGTAATACAGTTAAATTTCGTTTCTAAATTAAATGGTAGGAGTGAAACCGTTTCAAAGGAATTTTCAAAGAGCATGTACCAACATTGTCTCTTTTACATACTGACCCCGTTGCAAGGCACGGGTATAGCTGCTACTTTGATATAATTTTAATATTTTTACCATCGATTTATTTTTTACTGGTTAACTATTGTTGGAACGGGAGTTTATGTTCTGGATAAACACACGCAGAGCGAGACGCTTTGTCACAAACAAGTGTATTATTTATTTATCAACGACTCATGTTAACTAGAAAGAGTGCTATTGTTCCAATTGATACCAATTGCTAAGTCAAAATGTAGATCTCTTCGCTTCCTGATTGTTAATTTTCTATATTTCAATGCTATAAAAATATGCGTTGTCTTACGACATTGACTTTTGGATATTCAATTGAAGCAGGCATCTAATCAATATGGATCAGCTGTATTCCAATGTTTTTGTTCAAACGAGCTGGAGCATGTTGAGTTTGATGAACATTTCGGTGAATCGTGGTAAGTTAGTTTTCTACCCGTGGACGATATCAAATGCAACTAGCCTCACTGTGATGGTGTATAGTTGTATCAGCAGCTGGTTGTGGTTGTATGACACTAGGCGTCAGAAGACTTCTTGGCTCACACTATTTCTGGCTGCCGAAAGGAAGTCCTGTCTCCTGTCGCCTTCAATCAGGACCAGCTTCGCGTCCAACACATATAACAAACATCGCCCACACTTGAGGTGATCGTCTTTGAAGTAAAACTCGCCACTCGCAGTGCGACGAGGGGAGCGGCTTGTTTCATTTGTATGGATAATATAACAACATTTACCGTTGTCTTGGTACTTAGGATTGGCCCTTTACGCTTAAAAGGGCTCTTAAAAAAGCCACCGTAGATTGTTCTGATACATGTAGACAATACAAATCTACCAGTAAATATTATGCAGGATGTTCCGTAAGTAAACAGCCAAACTCCGTGAAATAGTCCTTTGGGTATAAAGAGAAAATTAAGTAATAAGTATGACACTTTTTCCAAAATTGCTTTGTTATCCAGAATCCACCATTTGCATTTTTATATGAACATTTTTATCTGTGAATAGTACCAAGAGATCTATATAGAACTTGCTAAGTATGTTTAGGTTAAATATATCTCTATTATACGTGATTTTCTCTTAAAATATCCCATTAAGACATTTCCTTGAGTTTGACTGCTTACTTACAGGACACTCTGTATATCTGTCCTCGAAAAGTTGAATATCATTTATAAATTGAAGCATAAATCAGGCCGGGATCAGGGCAAAGTAAAAAGTAATTCTGTGCAAGTGTACAATTGGTATTTTCTGCTCATTGTTATTCCAAAAGACAGCCACAACTCAAATTGCCACTCCCCAAATTGCGAGAATATAAATTTGAAGAATTATATTTGGTTAACTTTGCTTATGATACTTATTAGGACATAAATTCTGAAAAAAGTAAGGATATGAGTAAGAAAGTCCTGGTAATATTCAGCGCCTACGAGCTAGACACCCTTCCGCAACACACTTGTGTCTAGACATTGCTTACACTGAGTCAGCAGGCGCTGAGGTGAATCACCATTTGTGGCGCAATGCAGCAAAATACTTTTACATCGTGTGTAAAAATCAATAATCATGATACCTCAAAATGAGATTAATTAGTTGTTTAACTACTGGGTGAAGTAGCAGAAACTAATAAGCCTTCGCACAAACACTCGGGAGCGAAGTTCTGCACTCGAGAAACTTTCCTTCTCTCGTGTGCAGCAAAGGCAGTTTTCACTCGCGTTACACATTATATTTTTCCTTCAGTTACCATAAAGCATATGAATAATTATTCTTTTAAACAAAGTACAACACGTTTTTAGATTAGGTTAAATTCAAACATTGAACGAAATGGGAAACACTGCAACAGCTGATCGTAGTCGTAGTATCTTTTTGTTGCCAATCTATTTCCAAGCGTATATGGATTACGTGCATAATAAAAGCACGCTGTTTTGTGTTGTTTGGTTGGAATACTGGTGTGCGTCAAAGTAAAAAGTGTGCGGCAATTAGCAGCTTTCTGTACTATAACTAGTGCAAAGAAGTCCACTTTGTCGGGTGACTGTAGGAAATAAATATTTGTATTTTTACAAATTTAAATACAGTAGGTATTTACTACGGATATTTATAAATCCATGCGCAAGATGACTTTCTTAAATACTGACTTTTTCGATTGATAGAAGTATGGTAGACATTTCATCCCCATGTTAAAGATGTAGCCACTTTCAGAATTAAATTGAACCTAGTTGAATTGAATCACCGGCAGAGTGCGTTGTTGTTAATTACTTACTTACTTGACTTCTGGCAAATACAAGAACTTTTAGCCATGCCAAACTTAAAATACCCTGCTGCAGCAAACATGCAGACTAAGCGAATTTCAATTTACCTCGCTGGATTTCTACTAAAATAATCCCTTAAAATGGTCAGATTTATTTAATATTCAAAGAACATTAGTTTAATGAGTATTTCGGTTTGCTGCTGCAGGGAAGGTAATAACGTTTTTACGGTTAAATTTCAATACTATGAAATAAATAAAATTTCCAAATTTGATCAAAATATGTCCATAAAAAAGCAAACTACAGCTTATTTTCAATAAAAATAACATGAGAGTTTTAAATAATCGTTTTTTTGCTATTTTCTTCTTTACCATCAAAGTACATGACAATAACACAATATACTAGGCCTAAATTATTTGGGTTTTTAGGCATAAAAAACTTTATATATATCGTTGCAAATTTTAAGGCACTCATATCCAATAGAGAAATAATTGAAAGAAGCACAACATGTCTACACTCTAATTTAACAAGGTTAGCTACAGCTGGTCCATATAGATGGGGTCTATGGGATGTTTATTTCAGAACACAATTTTGGATGATACTTCACAGACGTACTTACATCAACAGTAAGTTTTAACAAAACACATTAAAAATTCAGTGAAGAATATTATTAAAACCTATCATTTTCATTATTTATACCTCTTGTACTATTAAAACACACCAGACTAACAAATCCATGCATTTGAATAGATAGTCTCTAATTATTATTGAGTTACGTAGTGGCATTGCAGGATAAAATCCGAAATAAGTTGGATCCGTTGATGACAAATTGGAACTTGAAACTAAATAAAATTGTAATTAAAGAGTAGCACCGAGGTCTGTAATCAAACTTTCGTGCTGAAACAACTCGTCAACTGTGAGGAGGCTTTAGCTTACACTCCACTTGATCACATTGCGGAGCAGCAATCAAATGTGAACCGTACAATATACAATAAACGGTATCAGCAATCTGACACATACTTTCTCCCATAAGCTAGTCAACAACCTTTATTATGGGTAAGCGGTGGGAGTAACTATGTTAATTTTGTGGTAAAAATCACAAACGTTGCAATAACTTTGGAACCGTAATTTTTATAGTAATGAGGGTTGCAATTTTGTTTAGAATTATGAAGACCATAACACATTCATTTGAATCAAAACCGGTTTTTTACAAAATAAGAATTTTTATTTTATGAGATTCTTTATGGGGAAATAACACAGGTTACAATAACTTTTGAACCGTAATTTTGTTCAGAATCTAAAGGACAATAACATACAAAATTTTTATCAAAATCGTTTGGGCCATTTACGAGAAAATCAGATTTTCCATTATTATATGGAGTTTTATGGGGAAATCCCCATTAAAAATCAAAACTTAAAAAAAATGAAAAAATACCTGGAGATTCCACGGATTAGTACCTACATACCAAATTTCATCAAAATCGGACAACAGGTGTGGTCTTTAGCTCTGTACATATCCACACACACACAGACATCACTTCTTTGGGTTCCAGAAAACCACTTATTTGGGTTCAGAGGTACCCAAAATGGATATATCCACTCAAACTCAAAAATTTTGACGAAAACAATACTTTCTCCATATACTATGTATAGGGGGGGAAAGTAAAAAAAAAACAAAAAAAAAAACACACACACATGCATACAGGTACTTTCACTTTGTTTGACCTTTGACCATAAATAGTACTAGACATGCCCATGTTATACTTGCCAGTTTTTGTAAGAAACGTACATAATTGATCATGGACAGAATTTGGTGTTGTAATTTACTGGTTTTTAGGTGTATACTTCGACCAAAAGTTAAATTGGAAATCTCATATAATTAAAAATTAAATTTGGCTTATGGCAGATTATCAAAATTGTTTCCTTTAATGAACAAAAAATCATGTATGTCTATTAAAAATGGAAACCTTCTATACAAAACACTGCTACGTCCACTATTGTTATACGCCTGCCCAGTATGGGGAACTGCTTCATCAAGCTCAATTCGTAAATTGCAGACGTTTCAAAATAAAGTTTTAAGGATAATTCTAAAATGTCCCTGGCATGTTCAAACCCGTCAAATAGATTTAGAACTGAGAATCAAACCTATAGAAGATTTCATCAAGAAAATTACCTTAAAATTCTTTACGAAACTTCCAATAACCAGCAGCATTAGATTTTATACTCAGGTCAACCTTCTGAAATCCAGAGACTCCGACTAAAACCCAGATTGCCTCAAGATATTTTATTATAACCTTTTTTTAATTGTGTTTCATTGGTGGACAGTGCCTTTACAGTCCGACCCGCTAAAACAGTGACGATAAGTGCCTGAGGGGCTAGCCATAGCTGACCTCTACCTATGTTAATGTAATTAATAATGATATTTTGTTTCTTATATTATACCTAACCTGTATAGCAATGTAATGCTGATCGGTTAATAAATTGTAAAAAAAATTAATACTTATAAAGTCAAAGGGGGAGAAGGTCGTGGGTAACAGCATAGACAAAACCACAATCGTGGATAAAACATAGTCCACAGCTAGTTTGTAATCAAACAGTTTTTAGTAAAGGTAAACAGCTAGTTAAACCATAAATTAAGCGTAAGGGAGTATGCTTAATCTATGGTTAAACTAAGTGTCGCCTTGAGTTTGCTAATGTAATATTTAGCTCTGAGAACCGTTTTGTCCCTTTATAAATCACATTGTTGACAATCTTAAGTAGTCTTCTCTCTTATTTATGATACAAACTAATGAACAGTTATGTGTTGCCTTGTAGCTTCCATGCAGACGTTAAATATCGTGTTAAATTATATTAAAATACTCTACAACTGAATTGATGATTCTGTTTTAAGAGGATTATTTGTTTATAATGATTCTTCTTGGCTCGGTTATAAATTAAATCATACCTGACTCAAAAGATCAATCTTTCCTACTGAAACCTTTACGATTTTTACTGAACGTACAAAAACATTTAATTATATTTGACTTAAATTTAGGAGCATTATTTTTTGCAAGTAGTGTGTCATTTCATTATTTTACCTAATTACCTTAAAATCACTACTTCTTATTACTTTTGAATTAAAATTTAAAAAATTAAAACACATTTCTGGTATTGTGAATGTATGTCAGTGTAATACAAGCCTAATGTATCAAAACGCCTGCTGTTGCTGAACAGTCAATATCTCATCATTATTGAGCTGCTGGTCGTGTGGTTACATTTGCAGGCGTTATATTTTATTCTTTTTCCTTTATTGTCCAACTGGATTTCTGTCGAATATACTGTACTGTAAACACCTAGTTTTAAACCAATGATTGCGTTATTATAAATGTAAGTTTTTTTTATTTAGTACATTAAAATAAAATACAACAAAACTCTATTGGTAGAAACACAATGAGGAGCAAGAACTTCGTTTTCGATATGTAACATCGGCTCTATAGTTAAAGTTTATTCGGATGTATTTGATGCGGATGTATTTTATTGTAGAACTAATATCAAAATACATTGTATTTTGTGTATATTTTATTTCATTAAAATTGTAAACCACTATAACGGTTAACTTACATAATTCACAATGCTTCCATACGTAACCCTTCATTGTGAAGACATTATTGTATTTAGTTTATCATATTTTATAATGCTAAACAATTGGATGTTCCGATTGCATTGTAGAATTAGGTACCGTACTCAAAAATATGATTGCAGAAAGTTTAAAATCAAATTCTATTCAGGCAAAATGTCCGTATTCTGTGATGGCAGTCTTGCAACAGTCAACTAGAAATATAAATTAAATAAAGAATGACAATATTTAAACTTGATAGATTGTAACAAGAATAACAAATCGTTTCTACTGACTATAATAACACTGATGGCCATGATTAAAAAATATTTTTTTGTAAACTAATAAGTACAAAGGAAGCCTAATTAATTACATATAACAAGTGAATTGGATAGGTTTAAGATGTATTAGAAAACACCATTCTCTAACATAATCTGAGTATTCCGTCCACTATTAACGATTTCATATTGTTAAGTATTTATTAGTTTTCTTTATTTCAATCATATTTCAATTATTCCAAACAAGTCAATCAAATTTAATTAACCAATGTTTAAGTTTACAGTTTATTATTATCAAAGTTTAAATTACAATTCATTTCAATATTAAAAATTATCATATGTTATTACATCAAATTCTATTATATCACATTTTATCTTGAAGAATATTTCATTATTAAGATTGGCAACACTGTTAATGTAAGCAGTTTAACTAACTCTAAATGAATGTTCAACAATTAAATTATTTCAAAACAAAACATGTGACTGTGATGAAGATAAGAAGGAAGCCAGAATGAACTGATGATAGAAAATGCATGGTAGTAAATTATTTTATCAAAGAAGAAATAAGGGGAAATTCGTTGACTGTTAGATACTGTGTTATTACGAAAATTACAATTAAATTCAAGAAAATTACTAAGTAGGCCTATATAACATTTGTATTAATCAAGATTAAAGAAGTTACCAACAGTTATTGATATTTCTTTTATGTAATTAACACAAATACAGTCCACTTATTCAAAAGTCAAAACGATTTTTACTCATCTATTTTAACCATTAGGTAAACTAACAAATTTTTCAATCAATTATCAAAATTTCATGAAACATATAGTAAATAATAAATTGCACATATTAAATTTTATATAGTAAAATCTTTATTCAACCAGATTTTTTTCCACCTAAAACTTTAACTATTTTATTTACTGTCCTGTGTCGTAACTAATTCTTACGGCCGAGCTAGGACAAACATATTTTTTAAGTTTTACGGCTTGAATCAAAACTTTAAAGCCAGTTCACTAATTTGTACGATATAGATGCGTGTTTTTATATATAATAGTTATGTGGGAGTAAGGTTTAGAGAAGCCCAAGAAGCCTTATCGGGAACAAGCTTTGCATGTGCGTATTAAATATTACGAGTAATGTCCAGTGGTCGAAACTCGACCAAAAATATGTAATGTACTCACTTATGTTAAATGTTTCACCCACATTGTAAATAAAACATGTGATTGGAGTATCTTCCATTTTGTTTTGATTTTCTGTTTATATTTCGTTGTTATTTCGTCACCAGCATGGCAACTCATAAGATCCATGTTAATTTTTCAAATTTTTAAACTCATTTTTTGCGCTTATCTTTGAGCCTATTTAAATTTATAAAGGGATTCTGCACACCTACAGTAAAATAGCTTTCTAACGGTATGCGTAGATTTTCCCTACGATGCACACGAGCTGAGAAAAAAGGTTTTAAAGAAACATGCTTGCCTATTAATATATAGATAGATAACATTCCTTAACTATAACTACAAATTGTTATTATGTGTGAATGTATCACACTAAACATTATTCTTTTAATACATTTCCTCCTAACAGGATTACCTTTCATGTCTATCCCTAGCCAACGTTTCAGCAGAGCGTCCGTCATAATAATTTGATACATACTAATCAGAAACACTAAAACTCCAACCCCTTACAACTAACCATTTACATCTGGAAATTCGATCTTTTCACCATTAACATTTTTCTGTGTGAACATTAAAACTAGTAGTTTCTCGCAGAGGGTTTGAGAGTCCCGACCTGATTTAAATGAGCGAGCCGTGTTGGGGTGTCTTCCTAGGGGTTCTTGGGTCCTTGGGGTCGATTTTGGCACCCAAAGCCAGGGGGAGGAAACAATACCGACCTAGGCTATGCAGTGAATGCCTCATATTAGCCGGGGGGAGGATCTTAACGGCACAGCTGCGTCTTGAGCACATGCCTGCCTAGTGCCTAGCCATCCTCAATGCCTCATCTGCATAATTTCAATATGATTCCACTGAAAGTGATTAGGGAAAGAGCTCAAGAACCTCTTTAATAGGGTCTTATGCAGCCTATCCTTACATAATACGTGAATGTGATATCTACGAAACACTACTCCTCCGTCAATAATGGACGGATTGTTACAAACTAGGTGTCAAAATTAAGTATTTCTTGTGTAGACGCCCCCTTTCACCAATTCCTGTAATAAAAGTCCTCGGGCTTTGCCCCACAGGCCATCAAATTCCCAATGTATTTCTTATGAAGAAAATATTTTTTTTACTTAAACAATCCATACAATTAATACGCTACATGAAACTTTGTCGGTTGAACTCTTTCGCCATTTCTTAACCGATTTTATCCAGTGACGTCTCATTGGAAAGAGCGTGTCGCGTAGATTTGCAAACTGACCTTACAGTTTTGAAAAAGTCCCTTGGGCTCTGCCCCAGTGGCTGTTAAAGTTCCCATGTAATCCTTATGGAGAACATAATTGTTTACATTTTGATCAGCTACATATATGATTTATTTGCTGTTATTTATTTGTCAATTCAAAGTCTTTTAAACTCATCGGAAATTATGATGACTTTTATTTGTTTTTAAATAACTACTTTACTTCTTTGCAATTGCTCGATTTCGAGCAACGTGTTTACTAGTTTGTATTAATTGCATACAAAAACAGCTGTTCATAGTAAACACATGATGCACACAAGAGCGTTTGTTTTCAGTTTCAATAACTGGAGTGGAGTGATTGATACATTATCTTTGAGTTAACTAATTTAAGTGATCGGAAATTATGACTGTTATTCGTTTTGAGTTAATGCCTGTAATACTTTGCAATTGCTCGAATTCAACAACAGGTGCACTAGTCTATAATTAGTGATAGCTCTATGTAGGCTAAATATTTTTATATGTTGTAGATTTTGACATAAATATGTTTACACTTTTAGGAAGTTTTTTTCATATTTTAATAGGTATATTATAAAAACGAAAGTACAAATGTCAAACAGTCGTGAAACACAAAGTAGTAAGAAAGGCAACTAAGTTTGTCAACGATGTGACTTGAAAAGTGGCAGAACAACACTTGAAAGTAACTGCTTCAGTGACTTCACAACTGATATTTACCGTCTTCTGTTTTTATTACCTTACTTACTTAAATTATTGTTCTCATATGGAGAGCAATTAATTAGCAACACTTGTTTGTGTTATATTCACCATCTGCTTTTGCCTTTATTGCTATGCTGCTGTCTAAACTTTTTTAAATATACATAGTATATATATAATAATTTATTTTAAGTACATTCTTTTTTGACATAGTTTTATGATAGGATATTAAAAGTGCACTCCACTTTACCTTCAAGAAAATTTTTATTGTAGCCTATATAAGTTTTTGATGATTTTTGAATACTAACATGTATAGACATCTATATGCCTCTTTCAAATCAATGTTTCAATCAAAACTAAAATGTATAATAATTAAATGAAATTTAAAGAAAATTATTGATAAGGATGACTGAAAAACATGTAAATAAAGTCTTATTGCTGATCAACATCAAAGAACATAGAGAGTATCTATATTCCTATCTGGGTAGATGAGTGGATGGAGCGCTTGCCTTAGAAAAGTCAATAGCTTTTTCTTGGTTCAAATAACTTATCCCAGCTGACCTTGATAATAAGGCTGAACCACGTTCCTGGTAATGTTATTCAGTAATAAATCTGTCATCTTATTCATTCTACAATCATGATTCACCTTAAACTACACACCCTGACGTGTCGACGGCGTTAAAATCTGATCTTATCCGTCTTTTTATGTTGAGACCAATACAACTAGACATTTAAACTTGAGATTGTGGGTTTGCTCAAATAATGGTACACTTTAACTGTGATATAAAGATACACTTCAAAACCACAAAGTGTTGAGCCGTCAACCGATCGACATAGATAAGTGCAAAATGTAAAATACAAAAATGTTTTATTATTTTATGTTGTCTGTTGAATTTTATTTGTTGGTGTGATAAGGCATTTGTATCTAATCAGTTATCAGGTGTCCAATGTCATTTACACTTTCTTTTGTATTTTCTTTGTAAAAAGTCTTTGAAAAATTATCGTGATGGTTCTCAATTTGTCAATTTCATACATATTTAGCTACAATTATTGCTATTTTTACTGTTGTCACGTAAAAACTCTCTATTTACATGTTATCGTTTATACTTTCACTCATAATGTCAATCTTCTTTTGTTGTGCACTAAGACATTTACCAATGTTATTTAACTAGTGTTGTATAATAGTGTACTGTCACTGTTAAGATAAATAAATAGATAAATACAAAAGAGTAGTTTTTGCTGTTTGTGAGTTGTAGTTGTAGCTCGGCATACACATGAGTGGTATACGTGACAAGACGTTACCTCAAGCGAGGAGTCATTCAAGAGGTCAAGGGGTAATTGGTCTCAGAGTAGTCTGGAGTACAGACTGTCTGCAAACATCTTTTCCTCGCACTACGACTTTCGTTTTCTTTCCATATATGGTGGATGGGTTTACTTTATTCCCCGTGGGTTCAATACATGGTATTTGTAGAAAGTATTGTTTTCATAGAAATTTTTGAGTTTGAATTTTGGGGGGATATGTCCGTTTTGGGTCACCGACTACACAGAAAAGTGGTTTTTGAATTGATATCTCTGGCATTTGGTGGGTACAAATCTATTGTATCTCCAGGCGTTTTTTTTTTATATTTAATTTTAATTAAAAACAGAACACTCGCATCTTCAATAAACGGCACGAACGATTTTATTAAAATTTAGTACAGGGTAGCCCAATTAATTATTATTTACTAGTTGTACAAACTTGCTCTATCTTCAAACTAATATTCCACCATTGGTTATTACATATTCCATTCGTCTTTGCATGTTTTAACCATTCCTGAACATTGTTGTGGAGTAATGTCCATTAAAACAGAAGTTAAATTATAAGCAGTCCAGTTTTTATGAGTACCTTTTTGGACCACCCTGTATGTTGTAGCCCTCACAGCTATAAAAAATGGCACAACACCCATTGCTGTGGAAATTACGGTTCAAAATTATTACAGCTTTTGTGATTTCCCCCATAAAAAATCATAGTACTCCCACCACTTGCCCACGATAAGGGTTTTTGACACGCTAATAGGAGTAAGCATGTGTCAGACTGCTGATACCATTTATCGTTCTGTTGTAGTTTATGAGACATAGAAGGTTCTATAGCTTACAAAAAGCTTTTTTCTGAGTTTGGCTTGGTTTAAGCTGGGTTTTCCTAGGCGCGGAATCGGCGAGCGGAGAGAGGAACGCGGAGAGCGTATCCACTTGTCTTAGGCAATTTAATGTTACTGTTTTCCTAGAAGCGGAGCGGAATGCCATGTTAATTTCAATTCCGCTCTCCGCGTTCCTCTCTTCGCTCTCCACTTCCGCGCCTAGGAAAATCCAGCTTTAAGCTGGGTTTTCCTAGGCTTAAGGTAAGGGTATTCAACAGAAAACAAAATATGTTCAACGCACTCAGTCATAGGCTAGAGTTCGACTATAGTAATGTTATTCTGAAACTAACAACAAATATAACATGAAAATAGAGTATCTAGAGAGAGAAACAGAGTATAGAGTATCCATATTCGATGATATTTACAAGTTGACATCTTATCATGTTGAACTTGAATCAAATGTATGAATTAAAATAAACGTAGGACCTATATGAACGCGTTGGTCAGGAGCGCTGCTTCCATTCCAGAGTTATGTCACGTACACACAACTTGTAACTGAAAGGATAACTTCTTAACTACTGCTTTCAATTTCTATGGAAACATACGGTTAGTATTTTTTTAAGATATTACAATCTACTATTAGACATCTTATCCATATAGTTGTAGCATCGATTTAGAAGGGTGCAAGAAGACTCCTCATTGTAATGTAGATACAATTTAAAGTCTGTTTAAATTTGTGACATTTGAGCACTAGTGTTGACAAAATGTTTGCTATTCTTATTTACATTATATTTTTTGATTAGTGCTTTACTCTCGGTGTATACTATACGAAAAGAAATGGTTTTTAAGTGGACATTGTTATATTGTTAAAATCCTATACTGAGCAATGTTTGCTTGTATGTATGTATGCTTGCTTGCACAAATATATCGAAAAAGGCTTCGACAATTTCTTTCTAATGTTGTAAATAATTTATTTTTGGCCTAAAAACGTGTTTCATGCAGTTAAAACTGCCAACGAAAATCTAATTACGTAAACAATTATATTGAAAGTCAAAAAAGTTAAACAGTGAGCCTTATGGGTTACTACTTCGGCAACGAAATAGTGACGAAAATCGTAAACATCAACAAAAGAAAATAAATAAATATTACAGCTGATTACAACAAACCTTAAAACAAAGAGGTTTTTAATTTATGACAGAAGGACAGTGAGATGATATCCTTACTGTTGTTAGTGTAATAGTAAACCGGTGGCACAGTTGATTTATTGGGTTGGAAAGCTGAGCAAAGCTCGGTCCTCTAACTTGTTTTAAAAAGTTTTACATTTCAAGATACAAAATGCAGTAGTGAGCATCAAAAAAGCCCTCTGTGTAATACGGACTGAACCAACTTAAAATAATTGCCTTCAGATGATCTATGAGATATATATATAAAAAAAAAAAAAACGATTAATCACCAGTCTATGAATGGAAATAAACGTATTTGGATAACTCACTGGCAGAATGTGCAGATCCTAACCATAGATTAAACATACCCCTTGTGTTAGTCAATAATTTAACGTATAAAAACTGAAAGGACGATGTCTTTCAACCTGTACATAAATGTATGTCAATAGTTTTTTAAAGGTATAGTTCAATAAAATCTTGTTCCATTGTACAATTTAGTAGACAGTTTATTAAAAGAATAAATTTATTGAGCCAACGTCAGTGTGCTTCTGCACCAACGAGTGAACGTAAACTGCTTTTTACTGTAAAGACAATTGGTACTCTATTGACCAAAACCACCATGTCGTTACGTAGTGCGTGCCAGGTCGCGACGCTGCCCAACCAATCTACATTGCAAATAAGGCATGATTCTACCGGAAACGGATCTGGACCAGATGTGACAACAGTTACCGACACCAGGTGGTACCAGTGCTACCACTACCGGTAACTCTCGTGGTGTATGCCTCTAGTAATGAGATGGGTAGGTAATTAGCAAGGGGATTCCTCGGGCTTAATTGCACTTAGATACGGCTGGCGGCTTGTGCTGGTAGAGTTAAATTGACCAAACAGGAATTAAAATGAAATTACAGTGGTAAGGGATAAGTTGGTCACACGCAAGGTATTAGCGAATAACTTCGAAACCGCTCTTGATCAATTAAAAAATTGTTTTAGAAAGGACTACGACCGCCTGCATAGTAACATTATTTTTAGGTGGTCTTTGTTCATAATCTGCCTCCACTTATTGTGAGGCGGAGTTGCTTGGTTCGGAAGAGGTCTACTGGCCTAACAGAAAACTTAGAATCAAACTGATCCGGTGTTCCTAGACCATTTCCAGTTTCTGGAGTAAAATTTTCATTAGGTTAGTAAAGCTGATGGATCGAAAGGTATAATATGGAATTACTAAACACATGAGTTATCCTCTTTCTGTGTTTATGAATAGTTTAACAAATCCTCACCAATGAAAAAGCTACTTCTCATCAAGCCGAATCTTTCTCATGCCAATTGAGATGGATGCAATGTAGAGAAATTGTAGAGATTGTAATTGTGTAATTAGAGATTGAAATTGTAGAGAAATTGAGATGGATGAGATGTATTTCAATACAAATGAATAATGTAAATGTATAATGTATAATGTATAATGTGAATGTAATTGAATATTGAACAGACAACGAAGTGAGACTTCTTGAGTAGTTTGTAGCTAATTAAGATTAGCAGATGTTTTGGCCCGGACGATTTATTTTAAAATTCCTATGAAAAATGACAGCTTA
This sequence comes from Macrosteles quadrilineatus, assembly GCF_028750875.1. Lineage (NCBI taxonomy): Eukaryota > Metazoa > Arthropoda > Insecta > Hemiptera > Cicadellidae > Macrosteles > Macrosteles quadrilineatus. The sequence goes on from NW_026542597.1 coordinate 9,791,227, forward strand.
CCGGGTTGTAAAACATTAAAAAGCTACTGACCTTTGTCAGTCTCCTTGTGATTACCAGGCAAGCATTACTTGTCAGCTAAGCTTATGCAAAGCACATTTGTAGAATCCAATATAGTATCAAACACGTCTTAGGTGTTTCTCAGGTATGTTTTACTTAAGTGGCATTCGATACTTCACCGTAACCGTCAAAATTTTAATTTCACACCCCTCCGAATGTGTGCAGACTCTCTGACAGCCAAGTGTTCCCTTAGATTTCTCAGCCTCCCCAAATTGGTTCGCTAGGAACAAGTCAGGAGACGATCACAACAATAGGTATCATACTTGGGTCCGACATGTCGTGATTACTTCCTTGTACCAGGACAGCTGTCCTGCCAGTCCAGGTGGACCAGAAACTACAAAGCCTATTATTTTAACTTGGGTCTTTTGTCGGAAGATGTCTTCCTTTAGATCTCGTGTAGCTTTTTGTCAGCTAAGGTTGCGTTGTCAGCTGCTAAAGGAATCGATTGAAGAGGAAATGCCGCAAGAGGGAAATTGTTGGTTAGGGTAAGTGAGACATTCTGTCAAAAAATTGAGTCGTACAATGTTTAAAGGACGTTAACCCTATATGTATTGGGCCCTTGAAGCTACTAACGAAATACTTCGTCGATGTTTAGGGATGTTGATATGAAAAAGCTCATAATTTTATAGTAGAATTGTCGCCTTACCAAACTTGAGAACGCAATGAGGTCAACATCAATAATAAAAATGTAAATAATAAATGTTGAACTTTTTTAAAGGCTCAGAACTTTATGTTAGAAGATTGACATGGGTAAACAAAAAGTTACTTAAGATAGTAACCTGTTGAGTAGCAATATTTATTGGAATAAGAGTAGTATATCAACTGATCGGTAATGAAGGAAAGCATACCAGGCTACCAAATTATGACCTTTTGTGTCTTTAAAGTGTGTTCTTGGTACTTTTAACTTAGGTTGCGTTTATATTAAACACCCTGTACATACTGTGTGTTCCCAAAATAATTTAACTTAAAGGCTTATGAACTATCAGTGCACCTTTTTGACAAACCATGCAATAATGTTAGCAAGCAAACAATATTAGTATTTCAATAATTTCTCTATTACAAGATTATGGCACTACCCCCCCCCCCCCTGAAAAAAGAGTGTATAGATGAATTTGAATCTAATCACGTCATACTGAGGTGAACCATATTTATGTTGCAACATGAACTAAATCACATAACTTCTAAGGGAAATATTTTGTTGCTATTTAAAGTAGGGGTTACCTAACGTAACCTAACAAAAACGTTATACCACATTACAAATTTACAAACGCTCTACGTACTTTAACACATTCACCGGTTACACAAACCCCCCTCATACAGAGGAGTGTAACGACTGGTAGATAACGTGTTAACAGCTTTTCAAGAGCTGAACAACTACCCACACTTGATACCCAGTTCCTCTACCTCTCAGTGCAGGGACTGACTGCACAGCCTCGGCAAAACAGGAAAGAAAATCTCGAGTTAATTTTATCCCAAGGACTAAATAATGTCCATCTCCCTTTTATTTTCCATAGACTTTAGTTACAGTTGAGCTCTATAAAGTAACATATAGATCAACGTCCCCAGCTGCCAGCGAGATCGCCCCAGCCATCGGTGCTGTATGAATTGCTGTTATGGGGATACGGGTTACGGGTGTACTGAGGTTCCCGATATCTCCGCCGTCTGTACGGGTAGTCTTCGTAATCTTGCGCCTCCTGCAAAAGTCAATCATCAAGAAACATTATGAGAACATGCTTTCAAATTGTAAAAATAGATTTTTATGCTGAAAAAGCCGATACATTTAATCTCTATTTTTCTCTATTTTTGTGACTATCGGTGATACCCAAGATGACCATTTACGCTGTCTACTCCGGTAAAACTAGAGCCCTGATCAAGATTAATTTATTTGTAATTAATACATCTGTTGATAATCTGATTGGCTAATCTAACCTGGCCTAAATTATGTGAAAACTAGCACACCCGTCGTGACTTCGCTCACGAAAATCGCATTAAAAAGTTAAATGATCAACCTGAGTAGTGCCTATACTTCTTGTTTTCTTTTAATTCATTTAACTATAAAACATGTGTTATGCAGTAAAGTAAATAGTTATTTGTGTAACTAGTTGCACCGAATTTCAAACACTGTACAACAAGTTTTTAGGTTAGGTTAAATCCAAACATTGAAAGAAATGGGAAACGCTCCACCAGCTGATCGTAGTCATAAAGTGTTACCAACTTATTTTCAAGCGTACACGGATTACGTGCATGATAAAAGCACGCTGTTTTTCGTTGTTTTGTTGGAATACTGGTGTGAGCCAAAGTAAGGCTTTCTGTACTATAATCTGTGCAAGGAAGCCCACTTTGTTGGGGGACTGTAGGAAACCACTTTTTCAAGCCACAAAAATAACGTAAATATTTTAAATTTATGTAATAAAATATAACCAGCTGTTCCCTTATAATAGTGCAGATTCAAAAGTATTCATGTGTTGAAATTTAAACAAATATGTTGTCCATAAGGATAACATGGGAACTTTTAAAAGCCACTGGGGCAGAGCCCTGATGGAATTTCATGAAAACGCTTCTTATTGCACCCCTGAGGTTGATTGGAACCTCCATGCCTAAGTTGTTATGGCTTGTAGTTTTTGAGATATTGTGATCAGTGAGTGAGAGGTATTTTACTTTTATAAGTACTGTATAGATAGAAGATACAACTAGTTAACGTGATATTAGACACATTTCAATCTCCATTAGGCTTCATGCAAAAGAGGAATCTTTTGTTTAGAGAATGATTCTTTCTACAAAATATCCCTGAAACGTTTGTGTTTAAATTGTTTTCTATTCATAATGTAATTATGTCATTGATGGTAAAAAATATAAAGCAATATCTATCTAAGCTGTAAATTAAAATAGTCTAAGTAGAATGGAGACAGTAAAATATCTCACGTGGATAACTAATTAAGTGATAGGGTTCATCTTACAATTAGAAGGCCGCTGGCTTGATTCTAAGAAAAAGCAGTAGCTTTTTTAATTCGAAAAGAGGCAGAGGTGTCTTTGATCATTAGTCATGTAATAAATAGTTCTGGTTTTAAAAATCAGCTTATCTAACTAGACAGATCATCTCACTTTAATCTACTCTCACCTTATTGCCATTATAATATTACCAATTGCGTATTTTAACGCAAATATCAAGGATGAGCGTAGAACGGGTAGACTGGGACGGGTGGCGTCGTCCTGTAATCCAGCTACTAGGAGGTGTGGATATTTATAGGAATGCACTGTGGATGCGATACTCCCTGGTGTGGATTAACGTCCGCACTAGTGAGTACTACGACTATCCGCAGTACTATCCTGATAATTAGCCCAATTCGTAAATTACAAGGGAAAAATGTGGTTCGGATTCCACTATAAACTGTAGGTCCCTTAGTTGCCATTAGCTGTATGGGCTATTAATTAACAGCTGTGTCTAAGGAACATGTCGGCCTTAACTAACAAGACTACAAGATTGCGCCACTCATCCTACACTCATCCTTCACTCATATTTGGGTTAAAATACGCACATAGTGGCGTCCCCATCTTAAATAATTGATAATTGAAATTGATTGAACGTTGTGAGATGCCCTGTGTGTGTATTTTTTAACTGACTAAGGTCAGCTGTATCATTAGTCAGGACCATTGATTAAAAGCGCAATGATTAGGGACTCTGGGTCCAGTTTAGAACCATCAAAAAGCTACTAACTTTTGTCAGGATTGAACCAACAACCTTTGGATTACCGAGCACTAAAACCACCCAGCTTGCTATTATGTTTTATATACTCTTCGCTGTTTTGAAGTACAGTACTGTAACTATAATGCTAATGTAAAAATAACTGTAACCATTCATAGAAAAGCCAACTATAGATGAAAAATAAATAATTACTAGTGTCCCTGTTGCTCAATTGCCCTGTGTTGAGCAATTGCTAAGTAACAGGCGTAATTTTAAAACGAAAAACAGTCATAATTCCTGATGACTTTAAAAGATTCGACTCAAAGATGATGGAAATACTCAAGATGTACATAACAGTATTTTATACAAATTGCCTTAGTCAGAGCCGCATTTGGTTGTCCATAATAATGATTATAAATTCTAAAAATACAAACATTATTTCTATTTCTTCTCCTTGGTGGTGTTCTATGACTTTTCTACGTTTCCATAGTTTGCAAATCGGCTCTTTCAATGATTACTAAGAAATGCAGCACAGTGATTAATTCAGTTTTCTTTTTAGTATATCAAATCTTCCAGGCTCTCTCGCTTTTTCCATTGTAATATTTACGCCAACCCCAATTCAAATAGTAGATATTTCATTTCAACCAAGTCAGTAAATGTTTGTAGCAAACTGCTAAATAAGCAAACTTATTGACTGTTTACAATTAACATATGTTCTTCTTCTCACTTTTAATTTCTGACAACAGCTGGAGTTTCATAACAATTTTTCTTTCCCATGTTAATCTTATGAAGAAATACGACACTTTAAAGGGCCTCAGAGCCTCGCTCTCTAATTATTTCCCTGAACAGAAAGTGTCCTGCACAACTTCACGTTACGCTCTTTCCAATGACACCAAAAACATGTCAATCGGTTCAGTAGTTTCGGAGGAGTAATTGTCACAAAAATCCTGCTTGCGTATTAACAAGTATAGAATTGATGTCAGTGAAGGATTCGCTAGGAAACCAGGAACAAAATCCACAACGGAGGAAATAAAATACACGACAAAATGCGAAAAAAAAACTAAAGAAAGGCAGTGTTTTACATGATATTACAGAGTGTCACAAAATATAAATAATTAATTTAACCTTGTAAAGTAAAATAATAAATGTTTAAGTACACGGAGATTTCATTCAACTCACCGCAATACTCCATAGAGCGAGGACACTCAAGACGACGAACATCAGAACTGACTTATTCATCTTGGAAATATGGATTGCCACAGTTACAGGACAACAGTGAAGAAACTGACGCAGTTTTAGTAATTTATATGCTTTCTTTGCACGGATGATTTCAATTGTACAAAGCCCGTCATGAATCAAAGTCAGTCAACGGTTGTTAACGAGATACGTAATTTTATCGTTCTCACTATTACGCTTGAAGAATATTTCACAAAGAAAACATACTTGTATTTAGTTGTACAGATCTATAATAAATTAAACTTGATCTTTGTAATGTCATGCTTATTTAATTTATATAATTGCCGTAGCTTCTTACCTATTGTTTAAATCCTGAAATGGGTTAGAACAGAATTCTATTTAATTTTCTTTCCCTAATTTTTTTAAAGGGGTGTGAATTGGAGAATACATAGTATATGGAATCGTATGCAACAAATTAGCTTAAATAGTTTTAAACATTATTCCTGCAATTCAATTGATAAATTGCACCCCTGTGATAGTTGGGTTTGTTCTGCAAGCTAATTATTTTAATAAATTACTTTAAGTTACTTTAAAATTAATACATTTTGTATAAATCTGGAACTGGTATATTATTCATGTCTCGTATTTCAAAAACCTGACACCATGATGATAAATCTAATCCAAAGTGTTAAAAGTTCAAAAGTATTTCAGAACACATTTTAATATTGAACTCAATCACAACAACAACAAAATACCCCCGCCGCAGCAAACCTGCAGACTAAGCGAATTTCAACTTGTCCGATTACATTTTTACTAAAATACTTCCATAAATAAGACACATTTATTCCCAATTTAAATAACATTAGATTTAACGAGTGCTTAGGTTTGCTGCTACGGGGAGGGTAAAAAGTGTTTTTTGACCATACGTCAATAGTATAGGATGAAATAAATAAATTTGCCAAATTTTATCAATATATACCTATAAACAAGTAAAATACAACAGTTTTCATTTTCTCTATAAGAATAACATGGGAATTTTAAATTACACTATTTTTGAATTTTCTCCGTGACCTTTAGGCAAACAACAGCGCTCCAATATACTAAATTATTTATTTTTTAAGCTCTACAAAACGGTTAAAAAATAAATTGCAACATTTTTTGTTTTTAGGGTAAAAATGGGAAAAACCCATTTTTACCCCATAAACCCGCGTTTCAATGGTCCGATTATGCTAGTTTGCGAACTCGTTCGAACAAACGTAGGTTTACACGTTTGTACAAAATTTCATCAAAATCGGATCATTTTTGCTCGAGTTATCAAATATTGTCATTGAACACTCCCAAAATGCATGATATAGAAAAGTGTTCCATAAGTGGATGAAACAACAATCAAAGTGTCTTTATAACCATTATTATAGGTAATTAAATTTTTGTGAGGTTGAAATTAAATTATAAGTTAAAAGATACATACTTACATTATAATGTATTTATGAAATAGTAAAATTATTCAAATAATGTAATTATAAATTTTAATATAATAGTGTGATATAAAGAAAGGTTCTCTATAATATTACCAAGTTCATTGGACAGAGTTAAGGGGCGTCTGAAGTCACAGCTCTGTAAACATTGCTAATTGGATCGATTCAGGCAATTAACCTTAACCCTTGGCTTCCTCAGGATGTCTTAATTGGCCTGGATGGTAATAAAATAATGAAAGTAATTTTTACAATCCTATTCTCACGGGTAAGATTTGCCTACACTTTATCATTGCCTTAGTAAGTAAAATTTTTAAGAGAATGCTATGACGTGTATTTTTTATATTTGTACAATGTTAATTAAAGCTGTAAATTATCTGGGATTAAATCATCCATTGGTTAAAACATTTTACATTTTTCCACCCCATGCATGAAGTTATAAATTAATAGGCTATAAATGGACTAACTGCTTTTTGAGTAGATCAGTTAGCCCTAATCAAAGTGTTACTATGGTTTCCAGCAAGTTGTCTACAACTAGTAGAAAAGACTAGTACAATTTAAAAGTGAACAGCTGTTTCATTAAAAAGTATTATTCTCATGGCCAAAATGTAAACAACTCTGTGGAGGGATTTTTAAAGGCTTCTGGGGCAGAGTCCTAAGGGATTTTGCTAAGTTTTTCTTTTGATAACTCATCTACAGACCAAGACCTTTCTTTGGACACCTCTACCAAGTTTCTACGCCCAACCGTTCTCTCAAATTAGTGGGGACAAAGTTTCCAATCAAATATTTAGATTCCCCCATGTTAATCTTATGGGAGAAACTCCAACTTTGATGGCCTGTGGGGTAAAGCCCGAGGATTTTTACTACATGAATTGGTGAAAGGGGGCGTCTACACAAAAAATACTTTATTTTGACACGTCGTTTGTAAAAATCCGTCCATTATTACCGGAGGAGTAGTGTTTTGTAGAAATCGCCTTCACGTATTATATATAAGGATAAAAATGAATCCTTGAAGGGTGATTTTCTAAAACATATTTCTTTTAATTTCCCGCAACTACCAAACTGTATCAAACATAATAAATTTATAAATAATACGTGTAACAGTGATCTATATATATAAAATCCAATGTATGTATGTATGTTTGTTTGTTTGTTTGTCCTTTATGGACTCTGAAACCGCGTGACAGATTGTAATGAAACTTTCAGGCATTATTAAGCATTATTCAATGATGGTTTGTGTGAAGTTTGGTGCAGATCCGTCAAAAGGGCTCCGCCCTAGTGGCTCTGAAGTTTCCCATGTTAACCTTATTACCTTATTATACTCATATTTAAATGGAATTAAAGAGTCTTAACAGCTGGTTCAACTAAACAATGTGATTCTGTGATGTTCAGTAGCATTAAAAAGTTTATAGGTTTACCAACAGGGTGCAGCTAGCTTTTTTTTATATTTATGACAACAGCCAATTTGCAACCAAAAGGTGAGTGAGTGTAGCGAACGAACTTCAACATGGAGGCGAGTTAGCGTAGCGAACGAGCACCAACCTAAAAGGTGAGTGAGCGTAGCGAACGAACTTCAACCAGGACGTGATTGAGCCATGCGAACGAGCTCATCTTGAAAATGAACGAGCATTTGACATAAAACCACATTAGGCCAGCTAGTATTCTATAAAATGGCTAAGCGAAAATGTATGTTTAAATTAATAGTTTAATTGCCTTTTTGGAAACCTTCTTTTATTACTGTGACTTATCAAATTTCCCAGATATTAATATTTTCCTACGCGAATTCACCAAATAGTAGGATAAACAAAAATCCGTTTCTCAGCACCAACTATTCCCAGCTCTGTCAAGGTAGACATTGTTAACCATAATCTACGGCCTGGAAGTCTACTTCCTCATGATATACAGCGTAACCTTGCACTACAGATCAATTATAAGCTGCCCTATAGCGCTAGGTCCCGGCTAGGGGAGTTGCGTATAAATCCTTGCAACAATGTAGACCTTGCGTAAATCTCGCGGGGGTTTTGTTGAAACGTCGTCGCTTTCCTGGTTCCTGCAGACACGGTTAGTTAGGGTACTTCCTGTCTCCCGATCTCCCATTGCGGTAGGCCTTTGTGTTGTGGATTCACCTGAGAAATGTCCACATCTGGTGAAGGAACAATCCATAGAGTAATCAGGTAGGGGAAGTGATCAATACAAGTACAGTGGATTTTTAACCATTTGCTCGTTCTTGCAGTGGTGATTGGTCCCAAAAAGTATCACAATTGGTTACGGAATACTATGTATTTCTATGATCAACTAGTTGCTCTGCCCGTGCTTCGCTACGGGTTGAGAATGCAGAAAAGAATAATTTGGTTTATTAAATATGAGTCAACAGCATAAGTGTAAACGTGTCATTGTTACTGTATTATACATTGTTTTATTTACTTTCAGCATTATAGCTTTTTTGATAGTAATTTTAAAAGATAGTGTACGAATTGCCTGGTTATTATTCATAGTTGCTTTGAACAAAGTTTGATAATTTTGAAAATTATTGTATTCAATTTGTTGGAATCACACATCCTAAAAATTGTATTGTTGATTTTATTGGTTGTTTTCTTTTTTGGTGTAAAAATCTGTATACATAAAATAAATGGCATAAAATCAAAATACAACTGTTTGCAAGATGACGCCACCGGTCCGTGAAGACATCTTGAACAATCGCTCTCCAGTTTCACCTCTTGCATGACGCAGCAAATGTTACTCACTCATGATAATAGAGCCATAATGATTTGTCTCTTGAACGAGCACACCATCGATATATCATCTCAGCACCATCAATGATAGTTTCGGCACAATTATACAGGCTTAAGTGAACATTTCATTAGACTCCAGGGGCGAACACACCCGTGCACATGGATAATGCCGTCCCCTCGTCTTACAGCTGTTTTTGCAACCCCATGGGAAGGCTGGGTGATCTGGCTTAAGGGCAAAGGGTGATCTTTATTTTTTTAATGAGTTTTTGCGTCAGCTATGAGTTTGAACAGTTTTTTCGGCATTTGTGTGTTCGAAAAGCAGCAATGTAGTTAAAGTTCCACGCTTTCGTATCAAAAGAAGTGGTAAATGTGCATATACTGTAGTTTAAAGACTAACGGTCAATAGTGCAAAAGGATCATGTGTAAGGAAATCTCTCAACACAGTGCCATTAATATTAATAATGAAGAATTCAATACATTTTTCAAAAACATTGGTAAAGTAACCAAAGTTAACAAATCATCTTTTGAAACATTGTACAGTTATAATTATAAATTTTTACACGATACAAATAAAGAAGGGGTCATAAAAACTATAAACGATATGAAATCCTCTACCTCTTGTGGCTTTGATGAGATTTCTTCTAAAAATTTTAAATTTTGCACTTCAGAACTGTCTACTCCTGTGACGTATTTAATAAATCAGTCTATAACTAATGGTAAGTTTCCACAATTATTAAAAACTTCCAAAGTTATACCAGTTTTTGAAGCTGGTGATTCTCAAAGTGCAAGCAATAACAGACCAATATCTACCCTCTCTTCATTCAGCAAAATACTGTATTTGAAAAAATAATTCTGAATAGACTTTTATCATTTCTAAAAAAATAACATATTATCAAACAATTGAATTGGATTTCAAAAAGGAAATACCGTATCCACCACAAACGCTATATTTGAATAATGTAATGGCGCTATTTTTGGATAAAAAAACATTCGATATGGTATGTCATTAAAACTTTTAACAAAATTAAACAATATTGGAATACGAGGAATTGCACTACAATCGTTTGAATCTTACCTAAGTAACAGGCAACTGTCAGTTCAAATTCCATTTGTTGTTTATAACAATTATGTAAAATACAGTATTATAGTTCAGAAGAGTTCTAAACTTTCTGTTCTATACATTTTAAGGATAACTAATTACACCATAATACATTTTATTCTGGAAGCTATAAATATAAAAATACAGGGTTTTATGTAATTTGACACAATGAAGTGATATTACTTAGGTTGCACGGATTTTTACCAATCCGTTACTAGCTTTAAACCACTGGAGCATTTATAGAGCTTTTAATGTTAAAGTTAAGGAGCACTATGACTAGTAGTATTAAATATAAAGGTCCATACTTTAATGAGTGCTTTAAAAAATCGTGATTGCAGGCAAACTTATACAAGTTTACAGGATTTTTTCGATTCCTTTTGATGATTTTTGTGGGTGAAGCTATAAGTAGCTAAGTAGGGACTCACTAGGTACTACAGTGAGCCGGTTCATGGTGGAATATAATAAACTAGTTACCGTCAGTATTATTCCATATCAAAGTAGCACTATTACTATACAAGTCGTAATAAATATCAGCATCCTTAAGAGTAGTTCAACGTCCTTTTTTTCTCTAAAAGTACTTCCTCACTAAGTACACGTATAACAGCATGTGCATCATAAAGAGTGTTCATCCGCTTATCAAATTTTTAATTCAAATCCACCATTATTACAATACCATATACCTCCCAAGACAATCCTTAATCCTATAATCTTAAGAATTTAGAATCCAAAGACAGACTATTAAAGTTGTGTTTGGACTTTCCGAAGATCAACGAAAATCGGCCAGGCTTACGTTTTAACGGTGCAAGACTTCACCAAAAACTATCAAATTACAACTAGTATTTCTAATTGACAGTCAGCCAACGGCCCTAATTCAGTTATACTGGAATACTTTATAACTTAATCTTAACCACATAAAGGGAACACGAACCCTCATAAAACTACCCTCCCTCGCTGCGACTTGGGACCTTTGAATGGTGTTTAGCGAGTTTAGAATGCCAAGAGGTCTAACAGGTTCATAAACTATGAGTTGCACAATGAGTTTAATGGGTGAACCCATAAAGTCTTCAGACCCGAGGTCGTGTGCCCGTATGGAACATTTTACTGCCCAGGGGCAGTTGAGGGCATTAAGTAAGTTTATGACTGCCCGCCGCTCATCCCCCCTCTCACAGGAGTCTAGCACCCCCTTCTCAGCATACCTGCACAGTTAGCGCCAAGTGAATAGCTTAAGTCAAGGGAATTTAAAATATTACTTTTGATCATGGGAGATGTCAGTATCCTTTTGATGATAATCTTTTTTTTCGTGGGGTAAGGACGAGTTGATGAGCTCATTGGAGCTGTTCCAAGACTTCAACAATCCTCTTCGGCCTTTTTATGTTTGGAAACTTATCATTGTTGTTCTTGATTATAGTTTTCAATCAATTAGCTAAAAAAAAAACAGTATATCTCAGTCGGCAACAAATCCAATGGTGTCTTATCCAATTCCATAGCCATTTATTATATCATTCTTTAGTTTTCTGCTTGAGTATCGAGTCTTAACAAAATAATAAATTATTAACTTAAAACCCCACATAACGAGAAGAGAAGGGCTATCAAGCAAGAATTAGATGAAAATACTAATATTAAGTACCTTTTACTTTGGAAGTGTTTTATTTTGTTAACCTAAAAATGCATATATTTTGCAATAATATAAGTAACTTTAGTGCTCTATCTAACACAAATACTTTCAATGTACAACCACACTCTACTCGTCGAAGCATGTTTTTCAACGCAGCAGTAAACTCACGTAGTCGCTAACGCAGGGATCGTGCATAAAAAATTATATTTCATTTGTTTGATTCAAACCAATTCAGAAGTTCAATTCACGCATCGAATGTAGACGTCTCATCCTACTGTAAAATTTGATGCCGGTTTTATGTGCATTTCATCTTGGTGGGGTTCGTATTTGCTAATGTCAGTAAAAGTTTCTCTCTTATTTTAGAGTAGAATTTACGATTTGTGTTTTACTCTTTGTTTATGTTACAGATGAAGAGCAATAGTTTACACTACTGTTGTGTTCAGTTATAATATTTTTAATATTATATAGATATAGAAAAGTATTAAAGAACAAAACAACTTCAACATGGATCGATTAGAGCTCGCCGTAAAACTTGTCATCAGTTGATCCATCAGGATGACAAGTCTATATTGGGATATTATCAACCTAACCTATAGCAATTTAATAGGTAAATCGATCTTTTTATTTAATACAACAAATTAGATAAAGTATACATTAGATAAAGAATTTAAAGTGTTTAAACAAATTTATGTAGTATCAATATATTTTGTTAATTACAATTTAATATATTTTAATTATAAAATTTTCAATAATATTTAGTAACTGGAACGTCCTCTTCAGTATCCAACATCAATAATGAAACATGCACATGCAATCTAGTAGTTACATGAAACTCTTCAAAGGAATTCGAGTTCAGTTATAAAACAAAGTATGTCACGACATTATACTATGTCAAACATGGGGCTATTGCATAATGTTACTACAATTGCTGTATGTGACAATGTTTATAATTTTACAGATGTAGAACACCTTTTACAACCAAGTACATATTTCTTTATTGGTGTGGTCAGCTATAACAAACTCTCAAATTTTCCAATATTTTCAGATTTCATGACAAGAATAAACTTATTCATTTTAACTCTATATCTATGCTGTAAGAATGATTATCAGGGTGGTGACATTTTTGTTTTTGTTTGAATATTTTTCAACTAATATAGTTTAGAACATAACTGCAAGGTAAGTTAAGACCTTCTTAAAATATTATATACAGTATTTATTTTATAAAAGATAGGTATAGGAGAAAGATATTTGAATGCAAACATTAAATGAGGAAAAGGAGCACATACTCTAATAAAAGTTTTTTGGTTCGCTATTTGTACAGACAAATAACGAAATAAAAACTTTTATTATTTAAGTCTTATAAAGAGACATATTTCCGTACTGATAGCATGTAAATCAATATTACAACAAATTCCGAAGTATTGTACAACCCTTTTCAATCGGAAAAGTTTCTCAATTAACTTTTCGGCTTAGTACGAGACTAAACCACTAGAAATGCATTATTAGCCACTTGTCACCAGAGCATGTGATTTCATTGGCGAATGCATTTAGCGATCAAAAGCTAACGTATGAGCGATTTCAAATTGTCGTTTGTCGCAAAGTGCGCGGGCGAGGAAATGGGGGGTCGTGGTTCAGAGGGTTCAGTTTCTAAGTAGGGGTTGATTAGACTAAAGGACTTGAAAATACTCTCTTAGGCGAGTGTTCGAGTACTATTGACTTTTAACAGTCGGCAAAGAGGGTGAAATTACTACTTTGGTTTGCATTACGAATTTGATCTCGCGTTAATGGTTTAACACTTGTGGAGGACCCGGCGAGTGGTCTGTAGAAGAATGTGTCAGCCAACGTGTGTCTGGCTAGAACCAAACTTGTGACGTGGCTACGAGCTATACATTTTGTTGTTTTAACCCAGAAAATAATGGTACTGTATAATGTTGACATAATAGATGATCGACTCCCTTGACGTGGATTTGGTGAGTTTTCAAAATGATCATTCACGTCTGCTCACCACCGATCAAACATCAACAACACTTAACCCCTTTTATTAAAGTAAAAATATATATCTTTCACAAATTAATGGTGAAAACACGTATATGAGAACAGAAACAGTATGGAACACAAACATAAACAAATTACGTCACTGGCCCGAATCTTATACTAAAGGTAATACGTGAGAAGACAAAATAACCTTGAAAACGCCGCACATTTTTGGTGCGGCAAAACGTCGGAGTTGAGAGCTTTAGTCTGTGATTTTACATTCAATTTTATTTATATTTTTGTATTTTTATCAGTGTGTATGTGCAATGCACTGTAATATGACAAGCGCTGTGTTCTCCTGATTTCAATAATGTGAGTGATGCCCAAAAATATTTATCATACTGAACCTTAATATCATCAGTCTGGATTGGAAAATATTTGACAGATCCATTGAAATAGAATTGCATAAATAATTTGTATTTTTTTTCGTAGTGTTAAGAATTTTTGTTTAGTTTAAGTCCTGACTTGCGCCAATTTATTTATTTAATTAAATAATAATACAACAATTGACCCATCGTTAAGCAGACGAAAATTATAAACTTGCTTTTAATTTTATCAGGCTTGGTAGTAACCATGTTGTATGAAAGACATTTAATTGTATGATTTTGACAGTTTCTTTGTTTTGATTTAGCCTTAAAGTTGACAAGTCTGATCACACGCTCACATTACAGACAAAGTTAATTGTCAAAGTCCACCATCCCTCAACCGTTTCTAGTTTAAAAAAATCCAACTGTACCTTAGTAGATAGCAAAGTGGTTATGGTAATCACCTAACAATTAAAGGCAGTTAGATGCTTAGTAAAGACTATATATTTATTTTTATTTTTTTAACTGGTTCAAGCTAAATGGACTGACTAAATAAACAGCTGATCTTAGTCAGTAACAAAGCTACACAGATAATCTAACTTCATTTTAATTTTCGGTTGTTCATATTCAACTAAAAATACTCACGTAGTTGTCGATGTATACAGCCATGTCCTTCTCTAGTGCACACAGCTTGTATGGTAATACTGTAGTTGATTTTATTTTACGTTCCAACGGTAAAGAACATTATATAATTGAAACGTGTAACTGCAATCTTAGACAAGCGAGGACTAGTTATTTCGGCTACTGTAAGAAGTTTTTATATGTAGTATGGTTTGTTAAGTTTATGCTGTTATTTCCAAAGAAATAAGTTTTAACTGTTCATATGTTTTAACATTCGTGTTTTCAGCAACAACAAAATAAATTAAATATTTCTTCTAGTATATATCGATAAGTCAAAATGTGATACAAAAAGGATCCTTAATTATGCCCTTAATACAAGGAAGCAAATGTCTTGAATTAAATAATGTAAATCTAGCAGTGAAATGGGAGGACACGTTTCCCCTTGTTTACAATGTATTCTCTCCATGGAAACGTATACAAAGTCAAATTCAGCTAATAAATTACGATTATATCTAGTAGGAACGTGATCGTTGAGTAGGAAGTAGTAGGTGTACGAATAATGCAATGATAAAAGGCGGATTCGTATATATTGTACAATATATTCTCTATGGAAAGAGTAAGGTTATTAACCATAGCTAATTAATTAGTGGGGTGGATAATGGGTTTATATTGATTAACGTCCTTTTTCATCTCAATGAAACTTAAATATTCATATAAATTAAAGTTAATGTTTAATTTCTTAATTTTAAGTCTTAGTAAGTAGCATACTTAAAAAAGGATGGTTCTTTTATCCAAGTAAACGTCACAGAGTAAAGGTATTTTGTATGTTGAGCTAGATTGATGTTTAATTTTAGTACGTAAGGAATTTTCATTACTGACCACAGAACCTGCTAAAAAGAGGTTCCAAAGACAGATTGTTTTTGTCATGTGAATTTTTAATGGAAATAAATTAATTTATTCATATTGAAGCTTACAAACTAGACTGCTTGAAATAAAATACCAATGTTCATTAATTTATAAAATTGTTTACGACAGTATAAAAAATAACCTAGTGTGGGTGTGATACCATTAGTATTTTTGATACACAGACAAGCTGTCATACTGTTGACAAAGTCATCTTACGTTAAACTCTCTCTTTACGGCAAATGAGATTCTCGTATTTATTTATGTAATTTTAAAAGACAACTAACTATAAAATATTTTTTTACAAATTAGGTTTCCGTATGAATCCATTTAATTAAAAAAGACAGTCATATATCTTGGGGGAAAAGTTGTCGACCAAGTGGTAGATTAACACTTAACAACTAAAAACGAAGTTTTAATCCTTAATTTATTTCTGTGACATATCTCAGAGTATAGACATTTGACATTTAAAATGTATCGCACAATTTATAGTCACTTATTAAGCTGACGTCTTGACTTGACTGTTTATCAAAATCAAAATATTATCAATTAACCTAAAATTACCTCTGTAATAAACAAACTAGTTTAAACAGTTTTTTTTTAGTTCATCAGAGCAAGAAGTATGTGTTTTGCAAATTGTTTGCAACAATTTGAAACCACTCTAAAAAAACTGACCTAAAAAGCAGTTTCTTTATATTTGCACAACAAGCGTGCAGAGTGGGAGGCTGTTTACAATGTTCTATAAATGTTGGTTTTACGGAAGAGTGACCACTTGGGCTAAAATTTGCGCCCGGAGCGATACTGGACCAACCGACACTCATTATTTCACCCTGCTGTATGCCATTACACCCTGGGATCTCTCTCTCTCTCTCTCTCTCTCTCTCTCTCTCTCTCTCTCTCTCTCTCTCTCTCTCTCTCTCTCTCTCTCTCTCTCTCTCTCTCTCTCTCTCTCTCTCTCTCTCTCCCCTTCTCTCTTGGTGACATGTCTCCTACAGTAACCCCTAATTATATAGAGACGTAACCACTAGATGCAGCTATGTGCAAGAATGCATGCGGTTTACAGTGCAGTCTACCCTCCCAGGATTAAGGGGTGAAATGTTGTAATACGATTCGTTGTGGTTAACAATAGCGAGTAATACACCTCTATATTGTGGTTGTGATTTGTGTATTGGTAAGCCTGATGTAGTGTAAAAGAGTGGATGAAGTTATTGATATTTCATTAAGTATTTAAGGTATTCAGGGGTTTAAATACGGGTGATTTAATGGTCTGTGGCACAGTAATCGGCAAATAAACATTGCATACTGGCATCTCTGTATCCAGAAGCTTAGTAGGGGTTTCAAGGAATTGAATAAGTTATTTGACTGTTGTAACTAAAGGGTGAACATGTGGATTGATCCCACAGCCTCCACCCAAGCATATTCTCCAAGCCTAAAATTAAACCAATGTTATAATTTGAATATATATAAAAAAACCTTAAACAATATTTTTTCTGAGGGGAAGAATACGATGCAAAGCTTATGTAATGGCAACGTTGTACAACATGGGTTAAACAACCATTGAAAAGGTTTAAGCACCTGCTGTTAGCCAGCCAATACTCCTGTTTATATGCAGTGGGTGTTTTTATAGCAACAAACGGTAGGGTTCCTATTGAATTGTATATTACAAACGATACATAACAATCTTCATCAACGAAGAGTTAAAAATTTAAGCATTTTGACACGTTATACTTTAATTTTGGACTGACGGCAAAATCCAAAAATTATCCAATAAATGTGCAATGTCAGTCTTCACAATGCATAAAATAATATAAACAATATGCCTAAGTTTAGAATTTACTATTTACAGTACTTCGGTTGAGTGAATTCTGACAAGTTGCGATAAATATTAGTAATTTTACTATTGCAGTACAAGTTAATTTTAAGATGGAAGGAAAAACGTTATGAGCGAGTAAGTTAAAGTATTGATTAAGTTTTCAAATCAATAACACCTTAGTGAAAAAAACCATCAATAACCTAGTGAAATTCAAAAAGAAAATATTTAGCAACACAAATGCATAGACTAGACCTGCTGAATAAAATAGACAAACAACGTAATTATCCTTAAAACGCCAGTTTAAAGAAGATAGCTTTTCTTAATGATGAACAGCTTATAAGGGAGGTACAATGCTAATTCTATTCCTCCAGTAAAGGTGCAACTCAAAGGCGAATGTGCTAATATCATTCATCCATTCTGAAGACAAATTAGCGTATCAAATCCGCTACCGTCTTAATGATCTCTGTTGAACGGCGGAACTAGTCTTCTTTACAAACCTGATTTAACTGTGAAATCTCCACTAAATCATTCAGGTTTGCCGTTACCTTCCCTTGTTGATTTCCATGTTTTTGGCCTGACAATATGATTAATACAGACAGATTAGTTGGCATGTTAACTCCTAACTTGTCACAAAAAGAATGGTCCAGATTGTTGATGAAAGGTTCGTAAACTAAGATAGGCAAGAGGATGGTTCTAAAAATGTATACTAAACAAAAATACTACTTTTTGCATGAGGACGAAGCATTTTACTACAGTATTAGGTTTCCAGGATTTGTTGTAAAGCTCTCAAAAGATAATAAATTGTTTCATCCTGACTTACGGTTAACTATTCATTAAGTATTGATTATTTGCCCATATATTTGTATTTTGGCAGTTTCAATGATAATCTACTTATAAATGTTGGGTGAACGAAGTATTTTTAATTTTTGCTCCACTTAACAGCAAGTTAAGTCATAAAAAGTCATTTAAGTTGTTTTGCAGCGCACATTGGGAAGGCAAAGAGGCTGTACAGTGTACATGTCCAAAAGTCTGCTGCCAGAGTCTGCAAAGCTGTGCCTCGTGCAGTCACTGGTTCTGTCAGTGTTTACATATTGTCTCCCTGCTTATGGAAATAGCATCTCTTGAGAGACATGCACTGATTAGAAAAAATGCAAAATTCTGCAATTCATTTCATTTTTGGGCTCAAAAGAAATGTCTCCCCATTCAGAGCTGTATCAGGGATAGTAGACACTGTTTGCAGGATTATGACGTGCTGCATGGTACACAAGGCTCTTGTCCTACAGGACTACATGAGCCTCAATGCCTTCTTGAGAGGCTCTCTTTCCGGCAGGAGATCTCTCAGCGCAGTACCCGCCATGAAAGTCTCCAACTATTTCAAAGAGTGAGGCTTGAGTTTGAAAGGAGAAGCTTTTCTAACTTTTGCCCAAAGCTGTACGAAAACCTCCGCTCTGGCCTAAAATACATGCCTTGACATATTTTACAGTTAAAATCAAAGAATCGTACAATGATGGTTAATTGGTATTTAGACTGTCTTTTTCTTGATTTGTTATTGTTTCTATCTCTTTATTTGTTATTTTAATTATTGCTATTTATTAAGACGAAATTTCTCTGGGGAGCAGTATGTATTGAGAAGCGTTTAATAATTTAAGGCGTCATTATTTATTTCAAAATTTAAAGTCTTTAAAGATATCCAAAGTGTATTAAAATATCCTTTTGATTTAGATACTGTGTGATTTTTTCTTAACATTTCCAGCATTCGACATCAATTAGATTCAAATCCATGAACATTTCTTTTACAAACATACAAGTCAGGTTATTAGATTTTAATTTCATTAAATACTCCATAGCCGATAACGGCTAGATTTTGTTTTTGTGTGAATCACTTCAACAAACAACTCCTCAGTACATATTAATTTAATTCAATCAACTCAGACAAAAGAACCTCGTATTCCCGCGATTCCTTTCAATCAGAAGGAGACACTCCCATCAATTGTACAGGTAACTTGGGCATACTTTACTCAATGGAGGTTGGACCGAGTAATTATAGTACAAACCGGGAATCAGCCGAGTTGTTCGGACCGGTGAAGAACAAAACACGTCTACTGGAAGTCTTTTCACCAGTTGTACAAGTTTGTACGCAAGCACGCTTATAAGTTTTGGGCGGGTTCCGTAAGGGTTGATTCGGGCTGACATTCGTACAAAGAACCCTGGGGTGTAGGTCGTTGGGGTTTACACGGATTAATTATAACTTACAGGAAGTCGAAAAACTCAGGCTGAAAATTTAGACTTCTCACTCATTGTTGGGCCTTTGACCTCAGTTGAACTGTATTAGGTCAGTTTTGTCGGGAAGATTGGGGTGCGTTTCTTGGTATGCATTTCAAATAACATTATATTTTACGATCAAAAGAACATTATTAACAGCTTTAGACTCAAATATTGTAATCAGCACAACCCTTTTTGAACTCATTATAAAGGCCCTCCTAAAATATAGGATGATTACATATGAAATAGACAAACTGTATATTAATTAAATAACAACTGTCTATTTCATTTGTAATCACCCTGTATTATATTACTAGATACTTTTGTAGTATTAGCATTGCAATGGTAAAGCCTTGAAATGTACTATTTAAATCATAGTTCGGTTTTAGTAGGGTAAAATATATACAGCCGGTCCTGCCTGAGCTTTTAATCCTGTTTCAAGAACTATAATAGTGTTTTTAATTTATCAATAATTTATATAATAAACGAAGTACCTTACGAGTTATGAAAATGTTAGAGAAAAATTGCTCGCTTTCATTGACTAAACAGGTACAACCCTGTCAATTTGTAATATAAATTTCCAATATAAGTCACAAATTATTTTAAAAATTTATAAGAAGATTTCCTGTCAATAAAGCAAAGACTAGGTTATTAAATGAACTGTCGTGTTAAATGGATATTGAGATTTTGTCACTCATAAAAATTAACATTTATTATTATTGAAAGACTAAATACATGTGTAATTTATTTTCAGTGTCCTCATATGTTGGTAGAATGGTAGTACACAAATTCTCTCTTGGACATAGAGTTCATTTTATAGTAGTTTCATATTTTGTCAAATATTACAATTATATTTTACTTTTTAAGTAGTCTATTCAAGTAACAAAATCTGGAACTCCTCTTTAGTTTGAAACCGAAGAAGAGGGAAATACAAAAGTGCAATGAACTATGACACTACATATCTGAGCTGTAAAAGAATTTATTTCTCTTTCGCTGGACAACAAACAAAGATTTAGAGAATGTCATTCTGTTAATCATTGGACAAAGGTTTTTTTTACTAAAACCGAAAGCAATGCCACAAACCATACTTTAAAAGGTTCATTGGATAGATCATTTTTTAATTAAACTTTAATCAAAACAGCATTGAAAATGCAATGCATTTAAACTTTTACAGTGGTAAGAAGGTGGCTTACCTCTTAAATTTTTGGATGATGGGAGGGGGTTCTTTAGAATTTTTATTTTATTCCCTATTCATTTCAAAATTATTTTAGCTCCAACATTTTATGTTTTTAAACCTTTAAAAGTAATACTGTACAGCTCAAATATAATTTTCTATAGTTTATTTGCACTTTACAGTCAAGTATGCAATAGTTATCAGTTAAATAAGACCTGTGTGCACCATTTCCAATTAAGTTGTTCAAAGTTTAAAAAATACCCCAAACGTAATCCCACCTGAAAACATAAATGTCATCATTATGATTATATGTCAAATTGGGCAAAAAGGAGGCACCCTACAATCAGTGCAATTTCTTAACCTCTACACCACACAAGAACACAACCTAGAGTTCTAGAGAAGAAACTTCGGTAGCCTACGGTCAACAGCTCGAAGCTTGTGTTTCTTTTTGGACCCGCTCCAGCTCCCGGAGGTTAACCGGGCCCAAAAAATAAAAAGGTCTAGAGGACTCGTCGTTATTCAAATAGGGCGACGGCGGCGCGAAATTAATAGCAAGGTGAAGATGCGACCTTGGGCGACCGCGCGTTCAAGTCTCCAGACGTCGCGGTGCGGTATTGAACCACTAACATGTGCCAGCAAATCATCACGTGTTACGTTGACTAGCCGCAGTGGACTAGGATATATTGAAATAAAATAAAGGCTAGTGTTAAATAAATACTTCTACACACAACGTAAATACCCAAAGAGATGTGGTTTTGGTAAACGTGAAATCAGAAGTTACAAGCAGTCAGTTACATGGTGCAAAATTCAAATTCTCTTCTAGGTACTGCGACTTTCTATGATGCGGTTTGACTATCTTGATTTTTTTGTAATTAGCAAGTTGTTTCGAGGTTAAAAATTATTTAATATCAAGGTAGATATGCTATTTATGTTGACGTAATAAATAGTTTGCGATACTTAAGAAGCAAAGTCTTAATCAATGTAGTTTATTTTACATTTCCTTGAACAACATCCTACATTTAATTGAATCCGAACACATTGCCACACAATGTTTTATTCAAGTAAAATCCAAGTCAAATTCAAATCAAATCCAAGCCAAGTCTCTGTAATATACATAATTAATTTATAAGCTACTAATTTATTTCACCTGAGACTAAAATCAATGATTATTATTTTGGAAAGTGGTTATCGGGTTTGTTTTCATTGGCGTTAGTTGGCGTTCAGTTGTTTTCCTACCAAGAATTTAACAGTTACGAGAAATACTTTTAACTATGTTCTGTAAAATTGTTTCATCATTATTATTGTGTTCATATTATTGTTTTATCAGATATTATGATTTCAAAATATATCTACCTTCATATTTAAAAAAAAAAAAAACTGTTATCACATTGGACACAATTCATTCGCAAAAAAACATCTGTCTAGAGTAACTCGGAAACAGGTTTACACCTTTGAATTCCGGAAGAACAAGATCATACTCGAATTCGAGCATCAGACATGCAAACAAGTGTTGCAGGTTGCATATTGTTCCCATGCGATTAGAAATCACACCCGGGTGGAGGGAGGGGATATCACAGAAAACAATAGCAGTGTCACCCAAAACTGGAGTAAAAAACCCTTCCCATTGGTCTTTTGTTGGGCAATTTTAACGGCAGCCGAGTCGGCGCGGTGGAGGGGGGTCTGCTAGTGTGTGTATGTGTGTGTAGACCGCCGGTCTGACTCGATCCCCAGACCTCAGCTCAGGTAGCTTAGTGACTCTCTGTCGGCTGGAATGTGAATGTCGGAGAATAGTCGCGAGTGTTGTGCTTGGAATATAACCTATGTATGAACGACTCAGGTAAGTTGTGTTGTGTTCCTCATGTTGTCAATTATAGTTTATGATTGTTTTCTAGTGTTTTGTGACTTGCTACTGAGAAACCTCTACACAATGTTTACTTTGAAAATATTTTGTGAAGTTTTTTTAATAGTACGTGTTTGTCTTCGTTGATTTTGATGTTTGAAATGTCTTGAACTCTGCTTTTATTCATTATACGTGTTAGGATTGTATCGTTTTCAAATTGGTTTTGTTAGCTTCGATCGTTTTACTCTATGTGATATTAGGCATTACTTTTCATAAACAACACTACCTGTACCTAAGATTACAGGAATTTGTTGTTAAAGTACCGTTTCGTTCATGCACTAGTTTCTATCCAGTCAAAAAGGTCTATCGATGATCGGTATGTGCATTTCAACTAGTATTTTACATAGTCTTAACAACCAACCAAAACATATCAAACATCTTTTTTCACCAAATCAAGGTGCTTGATAGGTATTACAAAATATTTTTACCTTGCTACATACAAATAATTCATATTAGCTTAATACCGTGTTGGTAAAAGACTACAATATCTCGTGTTATCCTGTATTTGTTCTCTATATTCTTAAGTTTATATTTATTGCAAACAGTCCTCTACAACTCATCTCACCCTATGCTAATTCTAAATTGATCAATCATTAAAGCATTTACGACTTAATAATTTGTCTTCACCTTCATGCGATCTCGAATACTGGCATTAGGAACACGCATTTCCTAAACTTAGATATGAAAATACATTTCTAAAATATCTAAATAAAAAGATTAGAAAATACAATCAGCAATGGTGTTTGATATTGATTAATCTAAGCAAACCAACTTTGCATTGGAATCGACCTCATAATAGAATGCAATACACTCAAGTAGGTCTAGAATTATGAAGCAATTCTAAAAGAATCTTACTGGCATAACACATAATAAAATTAGGACTTTCATATTTATGATGGTTTATTTCTGTGGTGTGATAGAGTAGATACTTTAAACACCCTACATTTTTTCAGAATCTTATTTGGATTGAATTTGGTCCATTTTTGTCATCGTTGATGTTAATGTCTAAAAACACGTATCAATTATGAACACTATGATCTTTTAACATGATGTTCATAGAACGATCATTGGTCTATAAGCAATTAATTGTGTTCATGACGAGGTAGCAAGGCACAACCGTTCCACTAAAGCAATAACACTTTACAACAGGTTGACAAATAAACATTAAGGTCTTTGTACAGAAAACAACAGAACCAATAGAAAGTTCCAAGTTTTATATGTATATCTGGAAACCTATAGAACGTCAGAAGTGCTAATCCTCCTAGCTATTGGCGTTCCACAGACAATTAAGTGTGGACTATAGTACGCTAAACATTCGTGCGTGTGTAAATAAACTGTATAAAACATTTCTTTACTGTTTAGAAAACTAGCTTCCAACCATCGAAACCATCTCTATAATAGCTAGAAAACAACGAATGTTAAAGAACACTATTTTCATCAACGTATTGTAATAAATTGTCGATTCTGTTGAGTTTCTTAAAGCATGCAAACTCAATAAGCTAACTGCTCTCCGAAAAACCAATAAAATATTCACGTTGTACGTTGACCAGACACACTAACTCAAAAACTCTCCCTTGTACACGTGGATTCGGTGATAACGAATTTTAAAACTCGCTCGAGGTTGATCGACTGCAGTACTTTTGCATGCTCATTGTGACATGGCCATTGGACAAGATACAACCTGGCCTATATATTACTCGGCATACCACCGTAACACCGACTCTGTCATTAAATTTTCTGCTTCAGCTGCCAATAAATTATGAAAGGGTAGACACCAGTCGGGGGTGACGACCAGATGGTTATGGTCTGAGACGTGACGTACTCCAGTGACCACCCTTGACACTTGAGGAAGTGGTCGACTGTTCCTTGGTCATGGAATGTGCTCTTTACCCAAATACCCCAAGTACCCAAGGCTTTTGTGGCTTGTTCAGAAGAAGGAAGATGGAAGTGGTCAACAGTTTTTTTTTTTTTTTTTTTTTTTCAGTAGAATATGTTCTGGTCTAGCATAGGCAAAGGTTTCTTTAAAATCCCCTTGAAGGAAAACTCAAAAGTGAAAACTACGAATGCACCCTATAGGACTTGGGGACTAAAAGTCCTTACCAGGCGCTTAAGGGGAAATTGGAGTGGGTTGATTATTCCCTGGTTATGTACAATAGGCAATGTACTGGTTTAGGCAAATGTTGGTGTGGAACCTTCTAGAAGGCAAATTCAAGAGAACTATGAATGTACCCTTGGTTTTGTGACCCTGTTATTTATCAGGCACGAGAAGGAAGTAAGAAGATTTTTGCCAATTTTTGGTAACTGAATATGTTTTGGCATAGGGAAATTTTCCTCTAAAACTTGCTATAAGAAATAGTCAAGTATGTAGACTATGGATGAATCTAGGACTTTGCACCAAAAAATGTTAGTGTTGTGGTGAAAAATGTTAGTTTGAGATTGCATGATGTTAATGTATCATTCAAGTAGCATTGTAAACAAAAACTATACAAAAAATAAACATTATTATTTAAATATAAGATTTACGTGGTTAAAACTGTCATACTCTCGTAAAAAAAACTGTTAAAAACTGTCATACTCTCGTAAAAAAACGGTTAAAACGGTATGTATACTGGAGAGTATACATACTCTCACTGGCTACATACATTATCCCTGATAGCCAAACCCCAAATAACCATGCCTAACTTCTATGTGCAAACGACGTTACTTCTTTCCTTTTATCACAAAATCAATCCTTACATCATAAAATAAAACCATCAATTAGAATGGCACAAATAAAAATTTTAATAAAGCGTATGCGTGGGCAGAAAATAAAAGTCCCTTGATCTTTTTAATAGATACCTACCGTAGTTGACTGTTTGTAAATACAGCCCCAAATGCGTGCTCCAGCCCCAGACAGACAATGAAGTATCGATTACGTCATGTGGGGACAGTGACATTATGCCTCATGTCGGTTGTCATGTCGTCACGGTCACCTACACTCCGGCATGACACGCCATTATGTAATTACAGTAAACGCCAACGATTTAGCCTGTTAACATATGGCCTATTATTGCTCCCCTACAAGACAAGCCCTCGTCAGTTTTACGGGATTTTTGAAACCAAACTCTGGTTGGGAAATTCATTTGAGTCAAACCAACCGTAAATTTGGAGAGTTTCGGATAAAGTTTCGTTATTATAACGGACAGCAGGGACTAGACGTGCTAGATTTGTGCTTTGGTTGGATTATAACATTTACTGTTTAGTTTTAGAAAGTTATATAATACAGTATATAACGTATTAATTAATTTTGTAAAAGTAACAAAGTATGCATTGTTCATATTTGTTTATTATACTCCCAATCTCCATCAACCTCATTGAACACCTCATAATACAGAATCTCTTAATCAATATGTACGATTTCGCATATTTTCACCAGATGAAAGCGAACTTTGTATGAACACAGAGAATAAAATGAACATTTTCGGAGGATTTCAAATTCTATTGAATTGAATGAAAGTTTCGAGTACAAATAACAAGTTCATTTGTTTTCATTTTAATTCAAACAATTCTTGATTACAAATAAACACGTTATTCTACCAGTGGACACGAATCGAGCTTAACGTTCACGTGCTGAGGCAATTCTTATAAAATACTAAAATGACATCTTGTAGTTTAGATAGTCGTGACCAATGTGGCTGCCAACCTCTGAAAAAAGCATCAGATGCAAAAAATCTATTACTTGAGATTATAACACAATTTAACATTGGTACAAAGAGTATCGATATAAAAACAATCCAAAAAATATACTGGTATATTGTTTACCATTTAAAACCTATGTAGGTATTTATGATTTTGCAATTGTTTCCAATTTAAGTACATATTTTTCTGTGTAATGTTGGTTCTTAATCATCCTCTCAAAAACTATTCTTTATAAAAATAAGGATAGTTTCGATATTTAATAACCAGTTAACTTCATGAATTCGTAAACTTTTTTCCATACGAACCCCGTTACTTTATAAAAAATGTATTCAAAGAGCTTCCGAACAACCCAAAACCCCCACGAACAGCTCAAACAATACACAACATTGTTAAAGCTCACTATATCTTATAAGTCTATTACCCCTCGCCGTTACAATCGGACACACATTAACACCCAGCCCATTTAGCGTTCTGGTTAACGTAATAAATCAACAGACACAAACACAGTGAAGTGCGGACTACCAAAACTAATGACATCGATGTAATCGCGCGCATCTGATCGTATGTACCGCGATAAGGGACAATGGCTCAACCCTTTTGTGCAGCCCATTGTACTGGACATTCGGACAGTGGCTCGGGGCGAAGCTGCACCCACATGCAAGCAATGCTGAGATTAGCAAAACTGTCATTGTCCTATTGTGCTCCCAGCTCCACCTAGATATGCAAACATACATGCTAATAAATGCTAATATTCCCATTGAGCGATGTGGAATCGAAATCGTTCAATGGAAGTCAAAACGATGCGATCTGTCCAGCTGTACGTTTGATTGTTCCCAAAACGCCGCCGGCCGGGTTTGTCATTGACGCGTCGAGTTTAGAGCTTAATTTGAAACTAGTTTGAAATTAAACTCCCGCTGTTCCATCACGTTGTATAATGAAACAACTACAATTTTTTTTTTTTAAAGATATGATTTTACGTTCCTAATGTAATAGACATTCAAGATCATGTGCAGGTTTTGATAAAATAAATCGTATACAAAATAAAATATCCCCAACTCAAACCTACAATAACAATAAAATAAGGTAAATCGTATAGTTTTTGTTGCACAGTAAAACTTCAAAAATATTGTAAACACACCATTAGATTTTGGTCTGTGCTAGTTTGAACACGTTTGACAGAAAAATAAAGCATTTATTTATTGAAAAAACAGCAAATCACTCCAAATGTAACACTTCAACGTCCAAATTACAAACTATATCCATTTTAAAACATCAATTAGTAATGATTTATTTAATTGTTGATTTCGAACTGTTTCGTTGTCTATAGAAGGTTTTATTGACCAGAAACATTTTTCCATCGCCATAATGACGAAAACAGATCAGCGTGTAGTAAAAACCACGGCACCATCAATAGAGTTCAATAGTTTCAATAGAGTTTGTTATCCATCTAAAGAGTTCACAAATTATTAACACAAACAGATATCACAAAAACATATTGAAACAGTAAACCACCAACAGTTGCAGCTAAAACTTCGCATTAAATCAGACAATTAACATGTAATACTAATTTGTTTAAATACTGTACCATGACATGTTATCATCAAGCACTGACGTCTGGCTAGTCCAATTAGTAGACTGAAAAGATCGTTCCAACCAAGGTAACATTTACAGCAATTACTATAAAAACCAGAGGGTTGGGGACATGAAGCACTTGATGAGTGAAATCGTTACATGAATATGTAGCAGGGGCTGCGGCTGCTGCGGCCTTGTAAAAAGTAACATAGCAAAAACTGCACTTTGTAACGTACTGTTGGCTTCCTGCACTCTGCACTCGGTAAACTATTGGTTATGTTTTGTATGGCGTGCAAGTTAGTTATGTATTGTTTATTGTCAACAATCCTCAGCTAACGTGGTTTGAACAGTTGTTGTGTTGTGAATATTTTTATTGCCTTACTTTAGGAACAACATTTTGACCAAAGTTAACTCTAATTTGAACACCAAGATCTGGTATTCATTACAGAAAAACATATGTTCATTAATTATGTACATCATTGGAGTAACCAGGATGTAGGTCAGAGGTTGAGTAGTTGAAAGTCCTTTAATGAAAATGATAGCTAACTGGAAACGTTAAGCCTGAGTGTAAACCACGAATTTCTTAACTGGAATCAGTATAATATGTAAAAAATATTTCCAGTGGTTGTCGAACTATTGAGGTACAACACGAGCTGGTCGATAACATACACGTTTTCTTGATACATACAAACAACTATAAAATACTATATACCTACGTATACGTAAGTGATAAAACCACATTACCTCAAGGCATCTCAGTACGAATTCAGTGGAGTTTTATGGGGTAATAATGATTTTTCCCATTTTTGACTCTAAAAACAATTAATTTCAAAACTTATTTCCAGACCATTTTGTAGAGCTTAAAAAAAGAAACAATTTTGTGTATTGCAGCGTTGTTGTATGCCTAACGGTTACGGAGATAATTTAAAAAACTCAAAATTCACATGTTATTCTTATGGAAAATAAATAAACTGTTGCTTGTTTATGGATATATTTTGATCAAATTTTTCAATTTCGTTAATTTCATAATAAGCTATTCACATTTCAATAAAAAAAACACATCTCAATACCTTCCCTGTATTAGCAAACCTAGGTACTCATTAAAATTAATGTTAATAGGAAATAAATCTTACCATTTTCAAGGAACATTTTAGTAGAAATCCAGCTAGGTAGATGGAAATTCGCTTAGTCTGTAGGTTTTGGCGGGACATTATTTAAAGTAGAACGTATTCAATAATTTAGAAACCTGTCTCAAGTTTTAAGTAATTATTTAGATCGACAGATCAACCATTAATAAAATATAAATATGTTTATGAAAGGTCTAATCACATTTGTCGTCACCTATAAACTATTTATGTTTTCAAATAACAAGTAATGTAGATATATTTGAAAACAGGATCTTTTCTTCGTGTTTAATACGTAAAAAGTACAAATGCATTTTTAAATTATTAAGTCAATCTTATTATTTTAATCGTATATTAAGTAAAACCTAAAGTAGCAAACCTTGGCAATCGTCAGAATTTCCAGTTGCTGGATTGAATATTTCTACATTTTTTAATTACAATAAATTAATAGATTGATTCCCATTTCAGATACTAGATATTTACACACATTGACTACAGCAAGTGCGTAGGTTTACTGGTAATCCCAGGTTATTCAGGTTGGCAACGTGTGACAGGTGTAGGCTATTCGTCCATTACGGCGAACTACAGCAATTAATTAATTGTTCTCCGTAAGAACAACATTGCTGGAGGCAATGTCCTCCAAACTCGATAACTCTAAACGAGATAAATTTCGAACAATTTATGCTTGATTATTTTATACAATTAAACTGAAACTTCGTTTTAGTTCAGATAAATACTACCTAACTAGTTTGCATATTTATAATGTAGCAAATATACAGGGTGAATAAAAAGTCAAGATTCGCCCCCCTCTAATATTTTTCCAAGTAAATATACAGAGATATCCTTTTGGTGGTCAAGCACTCCTACCAAGAAGTTTCATTTTATCATTTTGAAATTTTTGAGTGTCCCCCCAAAAGGGGGGATTTGGGGGGCATCTCAAATATTTTAAATGTAAACCCCCTTCAAGTGACACCTCATTTTGAAGTGTTTACAAAAACTTAAAGAATGGTGAAAACTAGAGGTCGCTATCTCTTCTCTATCCAAAATGGTAGCCCGTAAAATGTTGTGGAAAATCAACGGTAAAATTGTTAATATTGGCTGCCATTTTGGATAGAGAAGAGATAGCGAGCTCTGGTTTTCACCATTCTTTAAGTTTTTGTAAACACTTCAAAATGAGGTGTCACTTGAAGGGGGTTTACATTTAAAATATTTGAGATGCCCCCCAAATCCCCCCTTTTGGGGGGACACTCAAAAATTTCAAAATGATAAAATGAAACTTCTTGGTAAGAGTGCTCGACCACCAAAAGGATATCTCTGTATATTTACTTGGAAAAATATTAGAGGGGGGGGGGGTTCTTGACTTTTTATTCACCCTGTAGTTATAGATTCTTTAGTCCATAGTTTCAGACACAATCAAATTTACGTTAACAATTAAGGAAAAAATTGAATCCCGAACAACACAAATAACAATTCCATCCAAAGATGTTGTTATATGTTAAATGTTTGACGTTATACTCTACAAAAATAATACAAATAAAGACCAATTTTGTAAATGCAACTTTATACATTAATCAAACTCGTAATTCGTATTTAAATTAAATTTCTTTTCGGGAAAACAACCCCCCCAAAAAAACTGAATTTAAATAGTCCCCAAAAGTATAAAATGTATCCAAGTGTTAATTTATCTAACGACATTTATCTTGCAACGTCCGCGTGTCCAGTATTGTTATACATGGCAGCTTTGTATAGCTTAGTCAGGATTTACGCTTATTTAGTGAGTTTCAAAGATTTCCGAGGATGTGAATCGAAAGGAATATAAAGCCGCAGCTGCAACCCACCTATTTGTACCACGTGCTGGGGCGTCTTGAGCATGGTCTTGATTCTTAGCCCGTGCCCCCGTCGCCGTCGTCGGCTTTTTGGCGGTCCGCCCCTGCAAAACGAGTTTAAAGGTTCACCCCTCTTTTTTATCCCGCCCTTTGATATATTTTTTGCACCTCGAAACTGGTTCCTTTAACTTATAAGTCGTTTTAGAACTGTTGGAGAATTTAGCTTAAAACGTTAAAGCAGAAATTGAGAGGAATGCAAAAAGCTTAACATTTTTATTTCTTTAAACATGTTGTTAAAAGAAGTTGGCATATAAGAGAGTGACGGAAAATTGGCTCGTAAGGGATGTGGTACGTAAAATTATCATATTAAACAACTAATTCTGTAATAGTAGGATGTGGAAGCACTGTGGATGCGATGCTCCCTGGTGTGGATTAACGTCCGCACTAGTGAGTACTACGACTATCCGCAGTACTATCCTGTTAATTAGACCAATTTGTTAATTACAAGGGAAAATGTGGTTCGGATTCCACTATAAACTGTAGGTCCCTTAGTTCCCATTGGCTGTATAGGTTCTTAATTAATAGCTGCTGGCTAAGGAACATGTCGGCCTTAGTCACTGACAAGACTACAAGATCGCGCCACTCATCCTACACTCATCCTTCACTCATAGTTGGGTTAAAACACGCACATAGAGGCGTCCCAATCTTAAATAATTAAAATAATTGATTGATAATTGATATGGTCCAAGGGCGTTAGATCATAATGCTTGCCAATGAATCATCTGAAAAAAATTATGACATGAATTAATAATACTTTACTTTTAGAGTATCAGATACTTACTGATAAAGTATAAGTCTACTATTTACACAGGATGTTAAAGAACATTAGGTAATTTATCACCATGTTAAGATCCCAGGGGAATTTCAATGTTCTGTTACTTTGTATGATATGGTATAATAGGATCAACAATATGTAGATCATAATCGGAACAAATGTGGATAGCGTCATGCTCTACTTTACTAGCTAGAAAATCATATTGTGTTTGTCGCCCCAATAAATTCAATATTATACATTGAATCTATCATATTATTCGATCCTAGAGTGAAAATTAACGTAGAACTTGATATAGTGTGAATTAATTTCACTCCCTTTCCTTCAGAACCGGGTTGGATTTTTTTTCATAATTGGGTACAAAATTGAAATCAAGATGGGATTTGCATTGGGGCAATCAATAACAACATAAAATGCAGCATTTATTTGCTAATTTTTCTCTCACCACTTCTGTAAAGGCATAGTCAGGAGGTTGGTGAAATGCACATTGCAGCCCCAGACAGGTCAACCAAGTCACCACCATTGTCTCCACCGAAGAACAAGACCGACATTATATGCGTCTCGCCGTTCCCATGCTTCCTGTTGGAATCGGATATCTCCATTGTTTGGGGTAACCAGTTTTACTAATCTTCGATTCTGTATTTCACGTCGACGAAAACCAGGGCGAAATTAAAGAATAGCGAGAGTGAAGCCTGAATAGAAGGGAAAGAACTGGTTCGGAAGAACGAGACCGAGGGGAGTTTCAACGGAGTTTGTAGATTCTAATGGTCTAGTATTGATTTATGACTAGGCTAGAGAATCTAGTAACAGTTGAGGTAGGTACTAATGCGGTTGGGTCTAGTTTCACCTGCGATTGATAGTAATGTGGCGTGTATTATGAATTATTGAACTGGTTAAGGGATAATTTAGTCTAGGGGACATCTATAGACATTTTAAACGTTGCGAATTGATTATAGCTCTAGGGGTATGGGATACATTGACGAGATACACTAACGAGAATTTTTTTAAATATGATAGGATGGACCATACTCATTGAACCAATTCGCCGATGATTTTTTGACAATTGTATACAACGGTTGATTTTGTGAAAATTTTGAATGTTGATTTCAAATTATAATTAACGTGCTAAAAGTAGGAATGGAACAGAGATGACCTTAAAATACAAAAAAATACGAAGCATTGGTGCATACGTTTTGAAAATTAAATTAGATTGCGGATATGCAGGTAGGAGTGTTTTCCTTTAATGTTTTCCACATCCATCAAACTTTTGAAAATCTATAGATATTATTGGCTTTAAGCAGACACCGACTCCAGATCAACGATTTTATTGGATAAGCACAATTATCAACACAATCATTGACAATTCTCAAACTTTTATATTGTTAATCAGCACGATTCGAATGCTCTGTATTTGCTGGACCACTGGACCGAAACTGACTAAATTTTACAGTCTGTCAAGCGATTTTGAATACTTGGATCAATCATAACTTCGGACCGTAAAGGTAAAAGTCGCGGGCACATTGTGTTGAAGGGCAGTGGGCAAAGCACGTTACAATACGGGCAATCAAGGGCAAAACAGCTGCGTAGTGCGTCGTAAACATTTCAAAACCGCTCGTAAACCCGGCATCGTACACGTTTTGGGGCTTATTCTGTAACAAAGTATTGTTATGTGGACGGAAATGTTGGGTAAATAAACTAGTGGTAGAAACAGTTTGGGGTAATTTAATCAATTTGTATCAGAACTCTGTGGGGTGCGCACATAATAAAACATTATTCGTTATTTTTGTTTATTTTTTCGTTTTAGTATCAAAACCAATAAATTAGATGTCTAAATACCAATAAAGTATATGGATTGTCTAGGAATAATACTTTTTAGTTTTTTGTTTCTTTTTACTTTTTTATAGTGTTCATAGAATGCACACAACAAACAACAATAATTCCATAAAAATAAATACATTAGGTACTCATGAATAAATCCAATACAAAATTTAATATAACCTACAGTTTCCAACTTCTTTAGTCTAATTTAGAAAAAAACACGAACTCTTCTAAGTAGTTCGTAAACTGACTGATACAGCACGGTCTTTTCAAAGAGGGTGACATGGGTTCAAAACTATATTTTGTACACTAAAGTGAGACGTTGAAAGTGAATTTAATTTAGTAAGCTTTCATTGTTAAGTTTGAACAGGATGATGTATTTTGTTTTATCGCTATAATTCTAAGGAATATTTTCATAAATTGAATAGAATAATGTAAAATTATCAATATAATCTGTTTCGTTTACACAAAAACGATAAAACAACAAAAAATTAAAATTGTCATAGTCTCCATGATTGCTGAAACAAAGGAGATTGATTAAAAATAGTGTTGGCCGTTTCAAGGTTGAACTCAGTACAATAAAAGAGTAAAGATACAAGTATTCTCTCCAATACCAGCTGATTGATCATATGATTGGTCTTTGCGGTCACCGGTTCAATCAATAAACCATTACGAAACCATCGACTTATTTTGACCTTGAGAGGAACATGGAATTCTTCAATGTTAGTGAATGTGTCGTTCGTTAACATGAATATTTTGCCATTGTAAAACCTCCATAACAATAGTTAGTTTTAAACTAGTCTACTTGGTATCTGGAGGAATGTTCAAAAATATTGTATGGTTTAAATCTGGTTACATTCGATTTGGCATTCACTTTTCAATATAAAGTGTATAAACACGTTTTTATTAGCAACTTAAAAGGGATAAATTTGTCGCGATTAAAATTAATATGAGGTGTTTCTACCGTTAGGTCAAATATTAGACAATCACATACGAGGTCTGATCGTTGCGTTATTGTTAAATATTACATCATGGAATCATATGTTTATATTGTTGCAGTTGTTGAATAATAAATCACTAGAACAGGTGTTTCGTTGGTTGTGTTGCAGTATTGTTTAATATTTTAACAGGTGTATATATTTTTTTACTATGAACTTAACAATTTACCAACTTTAGAAGAACAAAATATTTCTAATCTAAAACATGTAGGATGTTGTTGCAAAATGCAACATATAATGATTTACTTCGACTCACTAAAATAAGGGGAAACAAATTTGATTGAAATGTTAAGCGTTTTACCGGTTGTCTCGTCGGCTGTAGACACAACTACGACCTCTAACTCCAGACGGCAGGGGCGGATCCTAGATATGACAGGTGTAAGTGTGTGTGAGTGTGAGTGAATCACTCAGTCACTAAGTCTGTCTGTCTAGCCACTCAACAGACAGCCCTAATCAATGCAGGCTACAGGTTACCCCTTCATGTTTTTGGTAAACCCCATCGTCAGGCCAGGGGCAATTCTACAGGGTGTCCCATAAGTAAAGTGCCAAACTCTGGGAATAGGTTCTATGGGTCAAAATAAAGAGAAAATCAAGAATAAAGTTTTTTTCAAAAACGCTTCGTTTACCAGATATCCGCCATTTTGTATTTTTTACTAAATAATTTATATCTTCTGATTTTTTCAACCGATCCTTATAAAACTCGGTAAGTATGTTTAGATAAAAGAGACCTACTGTAGAAAAAAAATTCAACTTGGTCCAATTTAAAATTTCAAAATGGCGGCCATTTTGAACATTTAATCTAAAATTACGGGAAAACGGTAAAAAATACAAAATTGTACTAAGAACACTTTTTTTTATAAAATTTTATTTCCAATCTATCAACACCAAAAACATGAAAATCGAACAAAAAATAACCGAGATACATTAAAATGTGTGTTAAGAGGCAGCAAAAAATCCATTTGTTGTAAATAGCCCCAATCACCAGATCAGCTGTTTTTAGAAAATAATTGTAATTGGTATAATTCATATTTTTTCAACCGACCTGTATAAAACTCGATAAAAGAGACCTACTGTAGAAAAAAATTAAACTTGGTCCAATTTAAAATCTGAAAATGGTGGCCATTTTAAACTTGTAATCTAAAATTAACAAAACAATAACCGAGATACATTGAAACCATTTATTGAGTGACAACATAAAAAATGAGGAAACTAATTAAATACAAAATCAAATCTTAACAAATGATAGCTTTTTTGAAAGTTATCAACTACAACAAATGTTCCATGTGTCCTCCATTCATTTCTACGACACAAACCATCCTCTTTCTCATCGACTCCCTCACTCTTTCAAATACCCCAGGCTTTTGTCTTATCACTTCACAACCTGCTACAATTCGTTCCCTTAAGTCCTCAATACTGTCAACAGGGGTATGGTAAACCAAAGATTTTAAATAGCCCCATACAAAAAAGTCCAGGGGATTAAGGTCAGGAGACCTGGCAGGCCATGGGATGGGCCCCCCACGCCCTATCCATTTATTTCCAAACACTTGATTTAAATGTCGCCTTACATCCAATGAAAAGTGTGGTGGCGCACCGTCTTGCATAAACCACATATTGTTTCTCAAATGAAGGGGTAAGTTTTCTAGCAATCCGGGAAGATCTTGTGTTAAAAAGTTTAAGTAAGACACACCATTAAGTCGGTTGGGTAAAAACCATGGCCCTATAAGATAGTCCCCAACAATGCCTATCCAAACATTGAGAGAAAAGCGCACTTGATGCCTTCTTTGTGATATCTCATGGGGATTTTCATCGGCCCAGAAGTGATTATTATGAAAATTAAAAATTCCTTCTCTCGAGAACCCAGCCTCATCGGTAAATAAAATGTTGGAGAGAAACAGAGGAAGTAATGCGATCTGTTGCAAGAACCATTGACATAAGTTAATACGGGGTGGAAAGTCCCTATCGGTTAGGCATTGCACCCTTTGGATATGGTAAGGATACAACTGCTGATTATGTAGAATCCGCCACACAGAACTTTTTGAAATACCATGTTCAAGCGATATTCTTCTAACACTAGTACTTGGGTCTTCTTCCACGGCCGTCAAAACTCTTTCTTGATTATTTAATGTATCTACAGAAACAGCCCGTCCGGTCTTCTCAGTGAATTTTAGTGTTCCTCGTTCCCTCAAATTCCTGTGAACATTTACAAACACTTTCCTACACGGAATTCGTCGGTTGGGGAACGTTTCTGCGTAAAGGCGGCATGCCTCACGCGAATTCCCATTACCTAAGCCGTAAAAAAAATGAATATCAGCTAGCTCGACATTAGAATAGCTATGGTTCGGCATTTAAATAAACTTAGAAAATATCAACCTAACCTGATCACAATGATGATGTTTAAAGTAAACAGAACAATAATAACAACAATGCAACTCAACAAACACATGTTTTTCAATCAGCTGTTCAGCTGATTGGGGCTATTTACAACAAATGGATTTTTTGCTGCCTCTTAACACACATTTTAATGTATCTCGGTTATTTTTTGTTCGATTTTCATGTTTTTGGTGTTGATAGATTGGAAATAAAATTTTATAAAAAAAAGTGTTCTTAGTACATTTTTGTATTTTTTACCGTTTTCCCGTAATTTTAGATTAAATGTTCAAAATGGCCGCCATTTTGAAATTTTAAATTGGACCAAGTTGAATTTTTTTTCTACAGTATGTCTCTTTTATCTAAACATACTTACCGAGTTTTATAAGGATCGGTTGAAAAAATCAGAAGATATAAATTATTTAGTAAAAAATACAAAATGGCGGATATCTGGTAAACGAAGCGTTTTTGAAAAAAACTTTATTCTTGATTTTCTCTTTATTTTGACCCATAGAACCTATTCCCAGAGTTTGGCACTTTACTTATGGGACACCCTGTATAAGGGATGACAAAAGAGGGGTGGGAACTCGGACGTTATCAGGTACCGAGTGGTTTCTCCCCCCCCCCTCCCCCCCTGGCGGGGTGGCAATAGAAGCAATTTAACAGTACTTAATTTTAATCGGCTCGATTCAATGGTATGGGGATCTTTATTGCACAATCCACACTTGCTACATCATTCAGACATGGAGATGTAGTCAAAGTGTGGCATTGAATTTTGATTATTTTTCCAATTCTTCGTAAATATGTTAAATATTATAATTTACACATAAAAAATATAATGTTATTCAGTTTTACACAATTATGTAGCCTACCAATTGGCGAACACCTTTTACATAATTGTTCAAACTATTTTTAAATTTTGCTTGTATAGTTGGAAACCAAATTCTCTACTACATCAAGATTTAAAACAGTAAATTAGTTTGGATTATTATTTAAAAAAATGTATTTTATTTGGGTTGTTAATTTTGCAAAAAAAGTAGTTAATTTATATTTGAATGTTCTTCTAAAATTATTAATACAGTCGAGTCATAACAGTTTTTTGTAAGAGACTTTAACAAAACTGCAGGCTTGCCTATATAATTTTTCACACAGAAAAGGGATTTTTACCTTCATGCAGCCTGTGCTACCTTCATAACGTTGTTTTAAAGACCAAGTTTGGCGCAAAGGTAAAAACGACGAACCTGAAGCACTATTTCAATTTATTTTAAGTATATCTTCACGTACCCTAAAATTGCTTATTATTGAAAAACTAAAAACATTTCATATATTTATGTACCAATGTATGTATCAAACTCACAGAGCACTTAGTACTTCACGACAATTAAAACTTTCTAAAGAACGACTCCAAAATGGGCAGTCTAGATCGCTGGGAAGATCAGAGCTCCCCTTCTTTTCAACTCGCGGTCTTTCGAAACCGAAAACCAATTTAAATTGGGTCCCAGGTGTTTACACGGGATTTCAGGACCTCCCCTCCAGACGGTCGCGGGATGTTACAAAGTCCCAAATCCCAGGCGCGGCTGGACTCGTCCCCCCGCGAAAGTCTTTTCTTATTCAAATTATTCAACCCGTTTGAGAAAAACGGGAGATATATTGAGCTCTTGTATTGTCTGACCGCGAGTTAGTGTGACCTCGAGGGGTTGCCGGAGACGTTGAAAAAGTCACATATTTACTTTCCACGGTTCATTATTCGTTGGAGAGCGGTTACTAAATAAATCACAGTTGTGTGATTGTGAGGCGCTTCTTTTTAAGGTGTACATTTTGGTTTAAAAAAGGTTATGTCAAATAAGTGTTAAAATTTAAGGATTTATATAAGTCCAAGACGCTAACGATTCCAAAAATTGCAGTACAAAATATATTTTAATTCAAAACACGTCAGAAACCATTTTCACAATTAAAATATCTAAAAACATTTTACCTATTTAGTGTTGCCATATCATTACTACAAGCTTGAATATTTGTTTCAATTTGTATTCCAACTCCAAGCACAACGTACATGATGATGTTAGCACGGCACAGTTTTGAACACTGCTGTTATAGGAATGTTGTGTGATAAATCAAGTGTGCATGACTGTGAAACATATGGGATGTCGTGTCTCTTCGGGTTTGTGGCTTTTAATGTCTGCGGAAACTGTTGCTTCATTGGGTAAGTTGTTTAGTTGTATCTCAAATGTAAAATATTGTATTGTAGTGTATAATATATTGAGTTTAAACGTAAGTTGATTTTGTTTTTGGAACATAATAAAATTAATGTAAACTACTTATACAAAGAAAATAGTGTGAAAATCCTAAGATTACAGTAGTTGTGTTCAATCTTAATGTCTTGTATTACAATATAACATTGTTTCTTCAGTAACTATTGTCTTCACGCTATTAATTAATGATGTGATCTAAAAAGATACTTTAGGTAGTAACTATACCTGAGTTTTTAGACGGCTCCCTTACAAAAAAAACATAAAAATACCAATGGCGTCGAAGTACAAGTAAAAAATAAATAAAACGTTTACGGTATATGGAACGTAGTGACGGCGACGCTGTGTTCGGCACCTTGTACCCATATCACGTTCCCCGCAATTCAGGCGTTGTCCACTTCAAACTCGAGTGATATCGATCCTTGCCTTTGTCTCATCTTTGCAAGCTTTATGCAAACTTTTCGTGAAAAATGTTTACATTACACTGCTGAGTCAAAGATAAATGGAACCTGTAGGTTTAACAACATACTATGCAATATGTATTATGAAAATTGATTGCGTATGGGTAATATAAAATGATTTCGTATAGTGGTGTGTAGGTTTAGAATAGCTTTTTTAACGTATATATGTAAAAAAATCAAATTTAATCCTTTTTCAATCATTTAAACATTTGTATTATGGATTTTCAATATTTTAGACAATAGCTTTTAAATACCGTCGCTGTCCATAAACTGATTTATCTATTTTCACCCCACGCTGTAAATGAAAAAAACATGTGACTGTAATTAATTTCTTCCATTTGTTTAGATTTTCTGTTTATATTTTGTAACAAGCATGACAACCCATAAGGCCCATGTTAGTTTTTTAAAATTTCAAATTCAATTTTTGTGCTCATTTTTGAGCCTATATTAATTTATAAAGGGAATTCTGCGCATCTACAGGTAAATATCTTTCTAACAGTATGCGTATATTTTCCTTGCAATGCACACGAGCTGAGAAAAAGGTTTTAAAGAAACATGGTTGCCTATAAAGATTCCAATTTAAATAACATATAAATGTGTTCATGTTATTTTTATCGAAAAAAAAAACTAACTCTATGCATAAATAAAACATTTTACTCAATAATAAATTTTGTAACCAATCCCACCCACCGGTTGAGCCATTCAAGATTTGAAACAAAAGAATCTTGAAGTCATGTTGAAAGTCTTTCAAGTGACTGAAATGCTTAAACTATTCAAAACTCCGACAGGAAATTGACAACTAAACCGGAAGTAAACGGAGAGAAATGTCCGACTAAGGACTTATCAGCTGATCGGCAGCTGCAGTGCCACTGCGACATTTGGAAATAATAGTTTCTGGAGGGCTGCTCCAGTTTTTGTGCTGAGATCGCAATCTGTGCGGTGAAATATAAGCTGACATTGATATCGGTGAACTCGACTGCTAGAAAGGCAAATTCATTAAAATGAAACGTTTGAATGTATATGAAAATGGTGATTTGTATTTGTACTTGTTGAAATATGATTTGTGTGAATAGTTCATTTTGGTATCACATGTGTTCTGTGTACAAATTAGTTGTCATGGATACCAGATGTGTTTTGTGGAAAGCTATGTTGTGGTTTTGTATTGAGTAAATCTTGTACCTAAAACACCTTTCTCTTTATCATTCTACATAATTTAAGTCCATTTATAACAGGTTATGGGCCCAGGATATTTTATTCAGTGCTTCATTTAAAGAATACCAACTTCGTAAGTTTGTAACAGCAATATGACTCAAAATTCATTACCAATTGAAAGGCTTAAAGGTCGTGAGAATTTTGATACATGGAAGTTTGCAGTACAAGCTTACCTGGAAGATTTGGATTTGTGGGACTGTGTATCTGGTGTAGAACAGGATAAGAAAAAGGACACTAAATGTCGATCAAAGCTGATCTTATTGGTTGATCCGGTGAATTATGTACATATTCAAAACACAACCACCGCAAAGGCAGCTTGGGACAATTTAACGAAGGCTTTTCAAGATGATGGTTTAAGCAGGAGAGTTGGACTTCTCCGTATTCTAATAACTACAAAGCTGGAAGATTGTAGTTCTGTTGAGGAATACGTGAACCGCAT
Organism: Macrosteles quadrilineatus; assembly: GCF_028750875.1. Classification (NCBI taxonomy): domain Eukaryota; kingdom Metazoa; phylum Arthropoda; class Insecta; order Hemiptera; family Cicadellidae; genus Macrosteles; species Macrosteles quadrilineatus. The sequence continues at coordinate 9,832,649 of NW_026542597.1, forward strand.
AGTCACAACTGCTCACAAGCTTACAAATGTGGGTCTGCAGGTAACCGATGAATGGGTTGGAACAATCTTACTAGCTGGTTTACCCATCCGGTATGAACCAATGATAATGGGAATTGAATCTTCAGGCAATAAAGTCACAGCGGATGCAATAAAAACAAAGTTATTGCAAGATGTGTCTCCGGTACAACGTGATATGACTTTTGCAGGAACTGATTCTGCACTGTATGGTTCCAGTTCAAGAGGGACAGTTCACAAAGTGTATGAAAAGAACAGAAACACGAGTAGTTCGGACAAAAATGTGAAGAAAGGTCCGAGATGTTATAGATGCAATGTTTACGGTCACATCTCAAAGAACTGTACATCTACAAGAGTAGTGAGCAAAAATAACGTAAACTCTGGCAAATCTAATACGTCACTCTTTGCTGCATTTTCAATGCAATCGGGCGTTAGTAATGAGTTCTTTTTAGACAGCGGTGCATCTTGTCATTTATGTGTTGATGTTAACATGCTTCTGAACGCAAGAAAAGGCCAAGCACTAACGATCACCACAGCAAATAATGAGACAATGGTGACTGATACCGTCGGTGATTTGAAGCTTCCAATATGTATTTCTGGTGAGGTCTCGGAAGCAAATGTAAGTAATGTACATTATGTGCCTAACTTAAAAGTAAATCTTTTATCAGTGAGTCAAATTGTAAATAAAGGAAACTCTGTGGTATTCAATAGTGATGGAGCCAAAGTTTTCAATTCAACAGGACAGCTCATTGCTTCTGCTAGTTTAATAAACAACCTGTTTAAGTTGGATATGCCTATGAACACATCTGCATTATCCATGCAAAGCAGTGGCTTAACGCTCTGGCATCAGCGTATGGGACATTTGAATTTCGATAGCCTTACAAGATTAGTTGATGGCTTGGCTGATGATATCAAAATTTCTGGTAGTAAGCCAGAAACTGTTTGTGATATCTGTATGATAGGAAAAAGCCATCGTTTACCCTTTCCTAAGAGTGAGTCTAAAAGCAGTCATTATCTGGAGCTAGTGCATTCTGACTTGGTAGGTCCTATGGAAGTGAATAGTCTTGGTGGGTCTAGGTATATTTTGACCTTTTTAGATGACTACAGTCACATGTGTTTTGTTTATTTTTTGAGATCAAAGGACGAAGTCAATGGTCACTTTAAAACGTTCAAAGAGTATGCTGAAAAACAAACTGACAAGAAGATAAAAGTGGTGCGTACAGATAATGGTACGGAGTACTGTAATCGAAACTTAACTAAGTATTTTAAGTCATCAGGTATTGTGCATCAAACTACATGTCCTTACACACCTCAGCAAAACGGAAAGGCAGAGCGTCTCAACCGTTCCCTCCTAGAACGAGCAAGATGTTTGCTGATAGAGTCTGGGCTTCCATCTAGTTTTTGGGCTGAAGCTGTGAATACTGCTGCTTACCTTCTGAACAGATCACCATGCAGGTCCGTGGAACTAACTCCAATACAAGTGTGGTCAGGTAACAAGCTTACTCTACAACATCTCAGAATTTTCGGTTGTAAGGCATTTGGTCACATTCCTGCCGAGAAACGTAAAAAACTTAGTCCACGATCTACTCCTTGTATATTTGTTGGTTATTGTCAGTTTAGTAAAGGGTACAGGTTGTATGATACCCAGAAGAAAATAACTTTCATATCTAGAGACGTCACTTTTTCTGAAAATCAGTGGGGAAGTTCTTTATTGAAAAATGTGAGTAAAGACTTTAGATTTTTATGTGTTTCCCGAACCAACAGGAAGTTTGTCTGATAGTCAGGACAGTACTAGTGGTCAGACACAAACCGGTCCTGATGTGTCCAATAATGATGATGTGCTTCCAACAGGATCTGGTGTAAACCGAAGTAACGACGATGTTACTGATGTTACTGACATGAACATTATTCCGGACACAACAACTCGACCGCAGCGCGTCAGAAACCTCCCAGCTGCGTTGAACGATTATGTTACTTATTTCTCTGGCGAGCTATCCGATCCAATATCTCGCGAAGAAGCATTGAATAGTGAGTTCAACAGTACTGAAGAATTTGATTTTTATAACGTTTTCTACTTTTGGGGTTCTTCAGCACTATGAACGATAAGTAAGAGTTCAGAAAAGTAATGATTCAAATCGTAATTTCAATATATTTTGTCTAGATTTTTTACTAAAAGTCAAAACTACCTCGGTTTACTGATTTAATAGGCTAAGTTATATCTTTACAAACTCCGTAAACCTTGGAAATTGTGTGATGTGTAATGAAATCGAAAAGGCCTAAGTACAAATAGCAGTAATTTAATCAAATTTATCTACAGTAGGCCTACTTTTTCACCAAATAAACAATTCAAGTAACAAATTGGTAAATTAATAAGTCATACGATTGCTTAGTGAATATTACATTCATTTGTTTCGTCTTTCATTGACTATTCAAAGTATGTAAATTACTATTAGGTATTAAAACTTAAACTTGTTTGTCCTCAACGACAATACCTTGTGGTTTTCTAACTATTTGTTTTCATGCAATCATTATTAGATGTGTTTTGATCAAGTAATTATCCTATACACCAAAAGGTTTTGTAAAACGTTTGTTAGATGGTTTTTTTTTCAATTATGTTGTTTTTTAACGAAAAGCACTAAAACACTCACTTAAACCACTGCTGCGTGACCTCACGAATCATCTTTAATTGCACGAACTGCTCTAGTTCTAACGAAGATTCTCACACTGTAATCCTTCGTGACTTGTACTGAGTGACTTGGACCGGAAGCCCGAAGGAGGGACAGATCCTTATCAAGGAAGGACGAACAGGTGCAAGATATCCTGCAGGAACGGCTCAACAAAGAGTCCTTAGAGCAATTAAAGGACCGCTGAGTCAGTCTTGTGAAGAACAATTGAGTTTATCTGCGTTATCAAGCGTAAGTCACGCCTGCCGCCGTACACTCGACCTAGTTTTGTGTTTGTCAACTACGAAAAAGACTACGAGACTCAACCCTTCTAGAATACTTTTGGCATTCTGTGAAATTTAGCGGTTCTGAGCTGCTCCTGTTTTGGAATTCAATATTTAAAGTTGAAAATATAACAAGTGGTGGTCGCCTTCAAACCCGAAATTGTTTGTTCGTCTCATAAGGGATGTTTTCTGGACCCAGATACCATTTGTCATCTGAAACAATAAGTTTTTAAAACTTTTTTATTGTGAATCGTAAGTCTAATTACGTCACCATGTTGTTCCTAAATTGGTTTATTTTAATACCCTAATACCTTAATACCTATACCTCCTTCTTCGTATTTTACCCACAATGTGGGATTGACAGCGTCACTTTATATGGTTACTAATAAAAAAAAACTATACTTACAACAATTCACATACTTCCGGCAAGCTACAGGTTTCTTAAATCATCCCTTAAATACTCTGAGATATTGTAATAATAAATTTTAACAGGCGTTTCGGCCACACGCACTATAAATTTGGACAAATTTTATAAAGTAATAAAACTGCAAAGAAAATGAATGATTTTCCATTGTTTTGTTTCTTAGATTATATTTTACCAAGTATCCGTGATTGTAGCCTATAAAAAATTGTTAAGATTTTCTTTAGACAACTTTTTTCTTCTGTAGGTCATAGCCCCGAATAGCGTATATTCAATTTTGTAACCAAGGGAACAATATATTATACTTACCACATAGTCACGTCATCGGAGTACAGTTGTATAAACAATGACACACTCCCTACAATTCCTTTTCCCAATAACCTTCCTGATCAATCCTTACAAAACGTCATGTTGCATTCCCAAACATAATGTATCCCTTGCAAAATGAAATATGCCCAGGCTAACCTGGCACAAACAATAGGAATCGACAATGGGACTGTCATATTGGCTCAAAATCGAATCCGTTACGGAAATACAAGAAAGGCGCCCTTCCCCAGGCGCCCAGAACAATGGGGGCGCATCTTTTATCCGGGCGCATTCATTGTTGATACGGCAACAACTGTCGCATCTTCAAGGCTTTTCGATCGCTCCCATGTATTCTTGTCCCCTCCGGACTTGAGTTCGTGTTTTGTTTTTCTAGTACAATAGATTGCGTTTTTTGAATTTCAATTTTCCCAGGGATATCGGGGTTTGAAACGTATGACTATATTTACATTGGATCTTTTAGTTTGCAAAATTAACAACCCAAATAAAATATGTTTTAAATAATAATCCAAACTAATATATTGGAGATTTTTGTGATGATTTTTATTGGAAATTTAAAACATTTTGCAACAATCAATTTGTATTTCATTCTAAGCTGTTTGGGCATTAAAGTTTCCCTTTTCTGCACATGTATTCCATTGTGTTATAATGACACCATTATCAATTTTGTCAAATTCCATTGTTTATCTAAACTAATATATTTAAAAAATTTTTCTGTCAGATAGCTTAAAAATATTTTGAGCACTTCATAGCTTATTGCTGAGGATATATCTTTTTGCTTCAACTCCTCAATAAACTTGTTGCCTAAGGTAATAAAAATTGATTAAGTTTCAGGTGGGCAAAGTATAATATTTTTAAAAATATATCCATATTGTTGTTCTTTTAACGCCTATTCAAATAACTTAAGGGGTTTCTCTGAAACTTCTGAATAATTCAAAAAGAAACCTGCCCAAATATAACGTTACCTTTCAAATTTCCAGTGAAAATATCCCGTATACACATTATCCGTTGACCACCATACACTCAACACCTTGCAGATCATAATTTTCAACGGCAATATCTCCGCACCTTGACCACTATACGTTTACGTTGACCATGTCTACACCTTGGCCATCATAATTACGTCCCGCATCCCACATACCCAAGACGGTTGAGGAAGTCAGCGCTCTTTGCTCCAATCAAATAAATATTAGGAATTACGAATGACTTGACAATGCTACACCGGAAGTGGCTCACAGCTGCACGCGTTTCCTGGGGCGCGTGCCTTAGTTTCAGCTGACAGATGGCCAAGTGTGAATTCTTAAGCAGTTTCTTCACTGGTCACCACCGCGTCGTCCGCGTCCACATCCTGGTATCACTGGACCTGGTCATGCGCGGTGAACCGGTGTTGTACTGAACAGACCTCCCACTAACTGAAAACACCGCTCGTGCTCTAACTGTCACTAGGGTTAAGAAGTAGATTGGAGAAATATTATTTTTGTAATTTTAGAAATGCGAGATGGTGTGAGTTTGGAGTTTTGGAGGATAACAACTTAATCAATTCACTCAAACGAACTAGTTTGTTTCCAAAAGGCATCATACGTATGTGAACCGTGGGTGCCTCCACCGAAACCACTCCATGTGAACGCAGCGTGGTTGAAGAATGGAGTGAGATCATCTTTTATAGATTATCTGTTTATTTGTCGAGGATTTACGACCTAATCCTAATTTAGGTCGTATATACCAGCATTTCAAATAAGGAGGGTGGTGAAGATTTCTTTCTAATTGTCTACATTCTTCTAATGCTTCTAAACATCGGAACTAGACTACTTTACTACAAAGTTCCGATCAAACACAGATGGGGTAAATCTATATATTAATAGGCAAGCATGTTTCTTGAAAACCCTTTTTCTCAGCTCGTGTGCATCACAGGACATATCGACGAATACTGTTATTTCCTTGTAGATGCGAAGAATCCCTTTATAAATTAAAAAACAAGCTAAAAAATAAGCACAAAAAAAGTTAAAAAATAACATGGTCCTTATGGGCTGCCATTCTGGTGACGAAATAACAACAAAAGATATGGAATTAATTCCAATCTCATATTTTACTTACAGCGTGGGGTGAAAATAGGGAAGTCTGTACATTACATATTTTTGGTCGAGTTTTTGACCACTGGAAAACATCTAGTACAAATTAATCACAAAGTAATCATTCACGAATTTTTTTGAATACCGATTTAAAAGAATAGTTTGGTTATCCGTTGCGTTTAAACTTGCAAACAACAAGTAAATTGGATTATAAGTCGTAACGAATCAACCGTATTATTTGGATGCTGTAGTTTGGCTATTGAGAAATATGTTTATTATTTTATTAGGAATATTAATTATTATGCAGATAATAATTTATTATTATTACTGGATTCAACAGTGTAGTTAAGAGTAAGGAGCAATACGACCTCCTATACGACACTATACGATCATGGAAAATTAAAATAAAATATTGAAAAGAAATTAGAGTACACATATGAACACAATGCAAGAAGTTATTGAAACAAACGTTATAAGCAAAGTTTGACTAATATACAATAAACAGAAACAACAATTAAATTGGGTATAAGGAGACCAGTACAACCATTTTTGACTGCTATCTAATATCCTTATAAATAGACATAAGTTAACAAAATTATAAATACATTTTGCATAGTCACTTCAGAATTCGTCAGTTTGAGAGCCTTTCAAACCCACCCTCAGACGTGTGATGGATGTACAATAAATCAGCTGTGATACCTCCCCCAGCCAAAACACCTTCCTGTACACCCTCCCCCTCCCCCTCCCCCAGTGACGTCACTCAATCATCCATGACAGTGTAGTGTGTCAGTGGTGACGGGCGTTTACACTTGAACTGTTCCAAATCAAATTACAACTAGTCAAATGATATCCCACTTATCCAGACGTGTTAGATAAATGGACCCATCATTTAGTTTGGATAGTGAAAAACTAGTGATAAAACCTGAAATATTTTGTTTGCAAAGAAAAGTGTTTACAATGACTTTGAACACGAACACTACAGTAGACTTCTTATGTTGTAGCATTTAAAGCTTGTTTTCATATTTGTTTCATGACAAAATAAGTTTGAATGAGTTTTCAACTACAAGTCTGTTCTCTTGGGTTGGGTGAATTATAAAGTGATCTTTGGTTATAATACCATAGAAAATATTTGAAATGTATCGCTTTTTTTGGTAAAGCCAAGATTTTATCATGGCAAAATGATAAATTGTGATGGTGAAATCTTTGAATACGTTTTAACCACGAAAATACATAAAAAAGTGTCATTCACTGTTAGTGTTTGAAAAAGTTTATGTAGGTTGAACTAAAAGGTTAATCATCTTTATTGATCAACTGGAGAAAATGTAGATGCCTCAATTATTACACAGAACCAACGAGTAGGAGTAAGAAGATAGTAAGTTTTAAACGCTCTTAGATGAGTTTTGCCAGGTCCGCGTAGAAGACATATTGGTTATCTATATACAATAATGGTTCTCTCTGTAACATCTCTTTTTCAGCTGTCCTATTTAACCGATTTTAACGATTGAGATGTTATTTTAAAGCTTATGATCTAGCGCACGCTGTGAATGGTAGCTACAAGGGAAATTAATTACCTTGATGACGCCTGCCTTGTGTTTAAATAATTTCTAGAATTCACTTTCAAAGATCCAGTGTTGCTGACATACTTTCTTTTGAACGATGTGAAAATGAAGTATAATCTAACATCTGAATCCTTCAGTTGATTGTTTAACCACAGTTAAATTGTTAACAAGAGAAATATGAAACGGTTATTGAAAATTGATTTTAAATATGCTACTTTTTTATAATAGCTTCATGATTGAGGTGGATAAATTACTCTTCAGTCTTTATGGTGTAGATATAGATCTTCAAAAAGTAAAATGGTATTGCATTTTTTTATTAAGTTTTAAATCCGATAAAAATGTGTGATTTGCACATGAGTTCTCTGGTCGATTTTATAACTGAATGAAATGAACTCATTTATTCTTACACTATTTCCTTTTCTCTGTTATTACATGCATTGGCCCAGAATCGTGTAATTGCATTTTTTTTAAATCTTTGTACACGAGACAAACATTGCGCACTCAAACGCAGCCGACCATGAAATATACATACAAATAAGATTATGCAATTAAATGAACAGTCTACAACATATCATTATATAACTCAGTGGTACACGGCATTTGACACATTTGTTCACTACACTCCACAGTTGAAACAATTGATTGCCAGAAGAATTACTGTATCGACCCTAACATTCGCTGATTGTACTGGTGGAGTTGATTGTAATTAATGCTATTGAATGGCTTAATGCATTCAAGACCTTAATTAAAAGGATTTAGGGCGGATAACACTCATCAATTAATTTGCAGCGTTGCCTCGTCAGCTGTTAGTGTATAGTGTACAGTGTTATTGACAAAATGTATTAAGTAGTTCAATGGTTAACTCATGGCTTATCATACTTTTGATGAGAAATATGCTAAAGTGTGAGGAATATATATTTGCATGCAATATCTATTCCATATTTGTTGTTTAAATTACACTGTCATTGATATTTGTATGTCTAATTACGATTATTCGTTGCTAATATTAATTTAATTATAGTAACAAAACAATCAACTAAATATATAAAGTAACTAGCTGTAACCCGCGGGCTTTGCCCCGTTTAACTTCTTAATTTTCAAGATTATCTCGTTCGCATGGCTCAATCAGGTCCTGGTTGAAGTTTGTTCGCTACGCTCACTCACCTTTAGGTTGGAGCTCGTTCGCTACGCTCACTCACCTTTAGGTTGGAGCTCGTTCGCTGCGCTCACTTGCCTTCAGGTTGAAGTTCGTTCGCTACGCTCACTCACCTTTTGGTTGCAAATTAGCTGTTGTCATAAATGTAAAAGAAATAATAGTGCTGAACCCTGTTGGTAATCCTTGTAACTTTAATGCTATTGAACATCATAGAACAGAACCAACTTGTTTAATTGAAACAGCTGATAAGATTCAATAATTCCATTTCTCATAAGGTTAACATGGGAAACTCCAGAGCCACTGGGGCGGAGCCCGAAAGGATTTTTGAAATAAGAATATGCCTATATGTTAATCGGGAATGTGAGCTATCATCATGCCAAATTTCAGCCCAATCCGACCAGTATTTTTCGCATTCATTTGTCACAAACATACATCCATACATCCATACATCTAAACTTTCTCATTTATAATATTAGTAAGATAAGATAAAGTACACCACAGCATACAAAATTCTAAATTATGTAGTCAACCGACACATATTACGTAAATACAAATATATTACTTCATCCTTGGTTAACTCTCACTATAGCTTGGTAGAGCCCACTATTTTGACAAACACAATAACAGCTCACTAAACTATCACTGTCACGTCGTATACCTAAGCTACCAACATGTCGCAGAACTTTGTTATTTGTTTAAAAATATTAAATTATATGTTTTCAAGATACAAAAGAATACACCATCAGTTTTTACACCTGTACAAACACTTTCAAAATATAAAGCTTAGCGGTCCTTTTCAACCGAGCCGCACTAATAATTCAAAAAGCTTCTATTTCACCCCGGAAGCATTTCGATTAAACTAACAAGCTGTTATAACTCTATAAAGAGGTGAAATATATTAATCGAATGAGGGTTAATGGGTTCGTTACACGCTGTATATCAACTCTTGTCAAATTGCTTCCTGTATGTTGGCAGCCCTGCGTTCCACCTGTTCCATCCCTAGTCCAGGGTTCCGATTCTTAATTGTCCATTGTTGCGAGTGATCGGCGTTCAACAGGTGAATTCCTGTAATTACTTCCTACAGCAGATTGGAACCGTACGATCGTAGAAGAGTTTAATCGGAAGAAGAACGTTACAGCAATGAAGATTAAACTCGTAACATAATGGCTAAAATAACGCTTAAATTTTGCAATATATTTTATGAAATGATACATATAATTGTTAAGGTTTCACCTTAGACTCTGAATAAAACTAGACATTCCATTTCCTTTTTTAAACTGTGAACAGTTATGGATTAATGGAATGGCTTAACTTTTTAACCAAGCTCAATTTAATTTACAAAGACGTAAACTACCGTATCTTTCATAACACATCAACTACTGGTAATGCATCACAGTAGTTGAGGTTAAGGACTAACATTCTGTGACTTAATTAAAAAATTTGTCCTTGAATAAAAAATTGGCTACAGCTTGTCTATAGTAGGTGGGTCTTTGTGCGTGAATTCCGCTAATAAGGTACTAATTAACATGTTTCCTAATAAAATTCAACTCTTTGTTTATATCTTTATAAGGGTATTTACTTTAGCCTAAGAAGTCAGGGTTTTACTGTTTAGTTCTTCGATCAATTATAGTGGTAAGTCATAGTTTACATTGACAAAGTTAATTAAAGCACTATAAAGGATTCTAATGTTAAATCACGGACAACAATGTTCTAATTAAAAGACCGCGAGAACCTTGTAAGAACTCTCTTCAGGTAGAAGTATTATTTTGTTTCAATTGCATTAAACGCTCTATTGGCGTGATTTTTCAAGTTGTATATTTTCAATTGTAGAATGATGTTTTACGATTTTTTGAGCTCCTATGCTGTTTATTTTTTACATTTTTATTTTTATTTGTATTGTTTGTAAATAATTAGGTGATTAAAAAGTACGTATGTGGTTTCTTTTGGGATCTAAATTTTTTTTACGTCTAAAGATAATCGTAACAGTTCAGATGTTTTGTCAAATCTATATAACTAATACGCTACATGAAACTTTGTCGGTTGAACTCCTCCTCCATTTCTTAACAGATTTTATGCATTAACGTCTCATTGGAAAGAGCGTGTAGCGTAGATTTGCAAACTGGTCTTACATTTTTGAAAAATTCCCTTGGGCTCTGCCCCAGTGGCTTTAAAGTTTCCATGTTAACCTTATGAAGAACATAATTGTTTACATTTTTATCAGCTGTATAATTTAATTGCTTTAATTTATTTTCCATCACTCCTCGCCGAAAGTATATATTTTCGATAACAGCTGTCACCAACGAAAGTAGCTGTTTCCCTCGCTCTAATTAAGGGCGAGGGAAAATCGATCAGCTGATTTTCCCTCGCTCTCAATTAGTTCTCCATTTACTCACTACGCGTGCTAGTTTTTATTACAAACAACTATTATTGATTTATTGAAAATGCTTGTAGTAACAAGCATTTTCTTTGATCTTTTTCACCATATTATCTCTAGTCACCTCAAGATAGTTTTGCATACGTTGTGCGTGTTTGAATGCTATCCGTGAACTCTTATCAGCATTTCGTGTTTTTGCTCAATGTGGATTTTATCTTGACATTCGTCTGATGAAGGTATAAATATCCCGAGACTGTCCGATACCTCACTGACTAGATATAGTCAAGATTGCTTTTGTCTATCACGGTGTGTAAGAGGAATTTGTCTTGTAATTTCGAGATTTAAATTTTAAAATCTGTGAAGTTGTATAATTCACACGTATTGAAACATTTGATTGCAACTACATTATACAGGGTGGCTGAAAAGTAACTTGCACCCCCCTTAACTTTTCAACCATTAGATATATTTGAAATCTGTTTGTAGTAACCTTCTTAGCTATAAGGGGCTACCAAACTTTGCCCTTAGGCGTAGTGGGGGAAGGGGGTAGCTCAAAAATTTTCAAATAACAAGAGTTTAGTATCATTTTACAAGTCTTGACGAAACATACAAATTGACATAAAGAAACCGAAAATCGGCCCACTAATAACAAAATGGCACGCCAAAACGTTTCAAATCCAAATAACCAGTTAATGGCTGAAAATTAACTTGCACCCCCTTTAACTTTTTAAATATTTAATATATTTGAAATCGGTTTGCGATATGAATCGGTTTGCGGTTGTTTGGATATATGGCTACAATAATTATGGTCAGTTTTGAAAATTTTGCCCTAAGGGGTAGAGGGGGTAGGGGGTAGCTCAAAATTTTCGAATAGCAAGTATAGTTGAGTTAGGTATCATTTTACAGGTCTTGACGAAACATAACAATTAACATAAAGAACATAGAAATCGGACCATTGATAACAAAATGGCAGCTAATAATGATTAAGACAATGGTTATTAAAAGTAATTTTGAACTGCCATTTTGATATTAATGGTCCGATTTATATTTTCTTTATGTTTGTTTATGTCTTTATGTATTGAATCTATGGAAATTTAATATATATCACGCACTAACATCATGGAAATTATTCATAGTATGTCAAACGAAATTATCTTGTGTAATAAAGTAAAAATGAACCAAATGTTCAAAAAATATTGTAAAATATCATAGCAACTTTCCAAGTAAATGGATTCTGTTATTGTGGAATCGTCTAGAAAAGTCTGAATGATTTGAGTAAAAACTCAACTCGTTACTTTTATGTGAATTGCCTGATACAAATTTAACTGAACTACTGTGGATGAATAGTTATAAAGAGTCGCTTGTAGTTAAAATAACAAGTGCGGTATCAGTAGGGAACGCAGCGTACCTGTGGCCAATGAATACAAAACTTATTCATTGGTAGCTGGTTGGCCACATTCCCAATAGCCTTACTTATTTGAACAAACTATAATTGTTTCAATTTCAAAGTTATGTAGTACATTTATAACAAGAATACTATTCATTACAAAAATTATAAATCTACTTAAGCATTGCTAAACACTCACTGCGAAACCCAGGAAAGTTAAGACATCAATAGAAACTCCACCAGCTTGTAAGATTATTTCCCCCGCACATTTTTTTCTTCAGTATTTATCTCCATTGCTACTGTCCTAACAGTAACATTTACACAACAGCTCAATATATTTCACAGTTATTTTCAATTATTTCAACCCCAGGGGCCCTGGAGTCCCTGGGGCCGGAAGTTTGGGCTAAGTTTTATCAGATCCGGACGAACAGATGCCACAACGATATCTTCTTCGCTACTGTTGGATTGTTTTTGTTTTGTCTGTTTGCAGAACAAAAGTAAAATACCTCCGCCGCAGCAAACCTGCCGTCTAAGCGAATTTCCATTTGGCTGAATTGATTTTCAATTGATCTATTTAAATAACATTTATGTTTAACGAGTACCTAGGTTTGCTGCTACAAGGAAACTAATAAAGTGTGTGTTTTATGTCAAATAATTATTGCTTAGTATAAAATGAATATATTTGGCAAGTTTGATCAAAAGATATCCATAAACAAGCAAACTACAACATTTTACAATATTCTCCATAAGAATAACATGGGAATTTTAAATTTACCATTTTTTTAGTTTTCTCCGTAACCAATAACCGTACAAAAACACTTTGATATACTGAATTGTTTGTTTTTTAAAGCTCTTTAAGAAGGTTTAGAGAAAAATTGGGAAATTTTGTATTTTGAGGGTCTAAAGGGAGAAAAACCTATTTTTACCCCATAAAACCCCCCATAAAACCCTGTTCCCATGGTCCGATCATGCTGGATCGCGAACTCATTCAAGTTTATCCCACCTTACACCTTCAAACCAAATTTCATCAAAATCGGATCAAAATTACTCAAGTTATCGTGTTCACGGACACACACATATATATATATATATATATATATATACATATATAAAAATTTGAACGAATGGTGTTTTTGGCCTCTGGGGACACCAAAACGAAAAAGTAAATCGGTCCCGGGCCTAAGTCTTACCATGAGACCTACGGTAATAGCTACTTCCCTATAGGGAAATTCGCTAAAAGAATTCTACGATTTACCAAACCTTAGGGTCCTTAGTGAGAAAATTTATGTGAAAATTCCGCCTGTGCTTAAAAAATGAAGACATTTGACGATTAAACAGTTAAGTGTTAACAAATTGTTTAAGTACATCCATTTAAATTGTACAATTAAACTAGTGTTTTATTATTTAAAAAAAACACTTTTGCACTTATAATCCTGGTTCGTATATGATTCCAAATTACAATGTAATAATTTCATAAATAAAACACATTTCCTATGCTGTATCTAAGAGATACCTTTATTAAAAAAAAAAAAAAACTTTATCAACTATTTAAATAGTCATTTTTGTAACTATTAAAGGAATGGCATGTGGGGGGGGGGATCTAATTGATTACATGACTTTCATCGAACTGTTATTTTCCGCACAAAAGAAACTTTTGAACGTGTAAATTAACAAAAAACAGTTCAACTACGAAGTTTTTATTTCAAATTTATACGATTTGTAGTTGTATATTAGTGCTAAGAAATAATAACTTAGCAATAAATGTACACCTAAACGATTAAAATACAAACGCATATATAAACGCAATTTATAAAAGTTTAAACGTCTTAAGTTTGACGAACAAAGCATTAAAAATGGAATTCACGGAATAATTACAATTCATCCAAAATTTTAAATTCATAAAAAATTAATGTAAACCCCCAAAACGTCTTTTATTTAAGCAAATATTTGTTGCAAAACAACAATAAAGAGGAAGGTTTGGTATTAATTATGATTCTGAGGAGGTTTACTTACCGCTAAGCTGACCTTTTGCTACTCCTTCGCCATCCAAACCACAAATCCTACCTCAGATTTTCAAACACTTTTCTATCCTTTTGGTAGTTTAAAAACGCATTTGTATTACTTCATGTATTTGAGTGTATCATATTTTATGTTTACAGACTGCTAATTTACTACCACCTTTATAATTTTTTGTGGATTATCACAATTTTCACTGGCGGTTACGTGAATGTCGCATTTATTAATAACAAAAGTTATTAATAAAAAAAGTTAAAAAAAGTTAAAGTTATTAAGTTAGTTTAGTTTATAAAATTAATGTAAGTTTTGTTACTATATATCGTTTAGGAAAATACAAGGGGTTTTCATAATGGTGGGGTTTAGTTATCAAATGAAAAGAAAACGAGAAAAGATACAAAAAACTATTTATTTAGTTGAATTCCTGACATAAAAAAAATTATACGTAGCTGGTGGTTATACCATTTCTTGATCTACGGACGTCTAAATGGTGAACTGGTGATCTACCAGGCCTACTCAGCTTTTTGACCTAGTGTTTATAAATTACTCCAAAGACAAATATTATTTTCATGAGGTGGAGCTTTGATGTTCTTCTAAATTCCCTTTGTATTAGAGTCACTGATTTTAGTTCACTTAATAAAATTATACACTTAGCCTTTTCTTGATCGGAAAACATGTTTGTGAATAAAACACAACTTGTTTACTTTAAAGAATAAGTAGGGGTTTCGATAAGCACAACAATCAACACAGCTGTTTTTTATTAATGTAAACAAAACTCTTTAAGCTGCAGGGGTACCAATATGAAATATTTAATTCGACTTACAATAGTTTTACAGACGGTAGAAACCCCTGTACTTTGGAATAGACTTATCAAGTCAAACTGGGATGACTATAATTGTTCTAGGACCAAAAAGAAAATAGTCATAAGAAATCTGTTAGTTCGCTTCCATCCTAATTTAGACACAGTAAAACCTACACACCCGGTAAACGTTTAAAGAAAGATGGGTCTTTTTTCAAATCTTATAGGTGTACGGAATTTAAAAGGCCTATACAAAGTCGTTCACTGAAGATTACGATTTAATGTAGCATTTAGTACACAACCTCCCGCTTAAAATATTTTGAAGTAAAAACAATGGGTTAAAACACCAGTAAATCCCGCCAGTATATCCAGGTGACCGGTATTGCCTATCGTGTAGTATCAGTCCGTACTGTTCTAGGGTCCATACTAATCAGGTAACGGCACGCCGACCTCACCCATGTGAAACCACACATGTTCTCAACGGGTTACACGTTATACATATAACTTTGTACCAGTTGATGCATTCAACAAGTCCAAAGTTTTACTCGGAGTTTGGAGTTTTAATTGTTTGGTCAAATGAGTTTTGCTTTAGGCACTTCAGGCAGTCGTTGTGTGTTTATCAGTTTCGCGATTGTTTGGTGTTATTGTTGAGATAAAAAATTTTCGGTAGATAGTTTTCATAAATTTTAACAATATTTTAACAAATTATGATTTAGGAACTCGTCATACAACGGGTAGTAGGGTGTGTCAGGTGTTGATTTGATCTACGTTGTCCTACAGTATCCGATTTCTCATTTACCCTTGTTTCATTTTAAGACAATAGAATTTGTTTACGTAATTGTGTCCAAAGCCCTGGTATTGATACTCTCATAAGTTGACATTTTTGTTAGCATCATGATAGCTCAATGACAATACATCTGCATCAAGAATCTATCTCGTTTATGATTTAACTAATTTCCCCATGTCAATGTAAGCACTATAACCTACTCTGCTACACTCTAATGAAGTTTGGATGGACAAGCAATTAATTTACAATAACACAACTCTTGTTGTTTTTGTGTTTATATACAACGCTTTTGGAAAATATATTTGATTATAACATTTCAACAGAGTACATTCTATGTATTGGGTTCGTAGCTTTATCTGTTCACAATTTTGGTTATTCTACTACAAATACAATTTTTTTATGTATCAGAGCGATTGACGTGTTCAGATCTTATCATGAAATCACAGCATTAAATATTTAAATGTATGATTATTTGTAAATAAATATTTGTAGCCTATTTTTACACTTGTTTCTTAAACTATATAAAGTGCTATATCAAGTGTATTTCCAAGCCCTATATTGATTACAAATATTCATTTATATTTACATAGTTACATCGAACAATTAAAATCCATATTTGATACCAGATTTAAACGATACCCTTTTAGACACACTTGAACAGCTTTTCCATAGCCATTTAATCCCGACACAAAATAATTTACACCCCAAAACACCAACACCTGCTCATTAAAATTCAAACGACATTTTGCGTTCCCTAAACGTCCCCCTTCAACCGCTTCGTACCCTCCCACATCAATGCTCGGACTATGTCTATCATTGCTAAATCTGTTACTCATTTAATTAAAGCGCTCACTTGACCCCGTCATGTGACAATGGAGCCACTGAGCATGTAATTAGATTATCAGAGACAAAGTGGAGAGGGAGTCAAAAGTCAAAAGTCACAGTAGGCTGAGCGGCGGCGGCGGCGTAGGCGCGGTGGCAGTAGATGTGACAGGCTATCAGCTGTTCTAAACTACAGCTGGCACTGCCTACCCACCTGGCACCTAGGGTTGCCAACCCACGCACGAATATCAACATTTGAAATTTAACGATCAATTAAACATAATGTTTGTTTTGGGAATTTTGTACAGCCGATAAACATTGAATGTTTAAAGATCAAAACTGTCCTCATTACAAGTCATCCTAATTGCTCATCCAAATCAGTTTGGGTTTTCAATATGAATAAAGTAGCAAATGTGCATGTAGCTTTCCATATTAAGTAATAATAACTTGGCAAGAAACTACCCGAAACTAACCCGAATAGATAGAATGTACTCTGTTGAAATGTTATAGTCAAATAATATATTTTCCTAAAGCGCTGTATATAAACACAAAAACAACAAGAGTTTTGTTATTGTAAATTAATTGCTTGTCCATCCAAACTTCATTAGAGTGTAGCAGAGTAGGTTATGTGCTTACATCGACATAGAGAAATTAGTTAAATCATAAACGAGATCGATTCTTGATGCAGATGTATTGCCATTGAGCTATCATGATGCTAACAAAAATATCAACTTGTGAGAGTATCAATACCAGGGCTTTGGACTCAATTACGTAAACAAATTCTATTGTCTTAAAATAAAACAAGGGTAAATGAGAAATCGGATGCAACCAACAGAATATTTTTGCTCCTTATTTCTAAAAGAGTCCAGTGGTACGGACCGAGATCTCTTGATGAACACTACTAAACATTAATCACAACTTCTCTATAGAATACGTTAAAACAATATAAGAATATTTCACAAAACATTGTAAGCACACAAACAACACATAATTGTGATGTTCCCATGGGAGAAGTGTTTCCAATTTCCCTGGTGCTGGACAGAACAACATGAACATTGTGTAGCTTCATAACAATGAACTGAATGTTTTGTTCCATTGACGTATGGAAAGTGTTTCGGTTTCAGGTTTCAATCACTGTGTGTTTATCTTAAGCGCACCAGCTGATGAAAACCAACCAAACAATCGTTTAGTTTCCACTCAGTTCAGTCAATTGTTTACAGTTGGAATGTAAACTCTATTCACTCAATTGTTCAATTGCTTCGGGTTTTAGGTCTAGAATCGCTAGGAGCAAAGACGAGGTCTTGAGCGTTTGACTTTGTTATGATACAGAATATAATGGAAAAATGTAAAATAGGATTAGGTTAAGATCACGTAGAAACTTAAGTACATTACTATATTCCAACAAATTATGACACAGGAAATAGTCTCTATGTAGATAGTGTCTATACCCACAAGTCGAAGTACAATAATCTACGGCACTGTATTACCTACCATCATCATATATATTAAAACGTGACAGGGTTTTTTTCACGATTCTGAATCAATTACTTGACGGATTTTCAAGATTTTTGTGTTGAACGAAAGATAATTTTGAGAATTATGGAATGTCGAAGCCATAATTTTAGTTTAGGGACTTAGTTTTTTAGAAATTAGGTTTTAATTTTTTTAAAGTCTAGCAGCCGACGTATACATTCTAGACTAGCGTTTGCTATAATACCATTTGCTTAACGTAACAGCTGTAAACATTCAGCGCTCGCATCACAAATTCAGCATTTGGATGAAAATGAAATGACATACGTAGAATCATAAGGGAGTATGTTTTATCCATGGTAGAATTGACCATTGACTTATTTATACTATGTGTAATGCTATAATCATTGATACGTTCATTTATTCAGTAAGAGGATGAGTGTATATAAAATATACAGAGTAAAATACTAGAAGTTCTAATTTATTTTTGAGCAGTCTTTAAAATATTTAGTTTGTTTTAGTTTAGTGCAATTTAATTTGTTATAACTAACAGCTGGTTGAATAAAAAAATATTCTATAGAACTGTGAGGTCAGTTTATTTACTCATTTTGTCATTGATTATAGGAAATAAGTAAGATTCATCACAGATATTTATTCATCTTAACAGCTTTTTCTTTACTATACATTTTTAACTGCTTAAACTATGCTTGAATTAGTAATAGACACACTATACAGTTTTAATGGACTACTCGATTCCCGTACGTAGGACGGACCAACAGCTCGTCATTTGTAAAGATTCAAATTGCCACTTAATCTTATCGGTAAGGAGTATTGACACGTATTGAGTACATACCTATTTATTGTTCTGTTCTTTGCAATTAAAAATACATTACCTATGTCAAACCTTTGAGGTTTTCCAACATTGATCCTTTACTCATATTCTCTCCCTGGTTTTTCGGCTCATAAACATCTGATGTAATCAGAGCATACTTTTTTTACAGTAGGTGAATTATTTTGCAGTTTTCCCTTGCAACCAAATACAACACTCAGTGTACAAAACTGAATCCTCCTGTTACAGGACTCGATGCTAAAGTGGACGGTGCACAAGACTGGAGGTGGCTGTGGAGGTGGCGGCGGGGGCGGCAGGTCACCGTCGCAGTACGGGGGCGGCGCAGGACCTTGCTACAGCATCAGACGAGCCGCCGCCAGGCTCTCGCGTCACCGCCCCCGAGGCAAGGAGAACTGTGATGGCGACCAGGAGGTACACAAACCTAGCACTAAAACTGCTTACAATTCACAAAACACAAATCTTTGTAAGCGTACCTTAAAGCTGAAGGAAGCCAGCTTGAAGATAAAAGTAAACTTACTTGAATAGAGTTTTTGACAGAGTGTTCTGATATAAATTACTGATTTTCGTCGAATAGCCGTTTAGAAAAACAACTTTTTGTAAAATTTTGCATTTAAATTGTTATAACCTTTGACTACTAATAAACAAATTTTCTTTTTGAATAAAAGTTTAGCCTCAGCTGATCCATTTTTTTATATCACAACTATCACAGCAGTAGGTTGTTAGACTGTAGACTGTGGCTCACTATGTGAGCTTTAGCTAGCCAACTATATTTATTACTTTAGTAAATTTGCTACAGTTCGTCCAAAGTCAATAACAGAACCTACGAAAATTCAAAAACAGAAATATTATGCAAACGAAGACTCACGTCTCAACTTAAATTGTAATTTGCTATTACTACTACCTATATGAAATTTGTACTCATTGTCATCTTTGCAGAACGACTACAGGCCTTCGCCCCGCAAGCGAGACAGTATCTACATGTGTCTGGACTCCATCCCAGTGGCTCTCAGGGACGTCAGCAACTACCAGAGCGTCCCTCGGACACCTGAGAACCAGGCGAAGTCCCTGGGTAGGGCCAGCCTGGGGAGTCAGCCTAGACCTCGCCTCAAGACACCTTGTTCGTCTTGTTCGCCTCACAGGAAAGAACTGCTGAGGGATAGACAAACAGGAGTGAAGCGTGGCAGAAGACAAACACCTTCGTAAGTGTGGCTTTATTCCTTGAGGCGTTTTATTAAACAAAGAATTGAAAGAGCAAAAGATAGTTAGAACAAAAATAGTCATTGGTGTAATCAAAAAGGGGATATTAAGCGTTTAACGAATAAACAATTGTTATTTTAAATTTAAATGCATGCTACTAAAGTTTAGAATGATATTTTAATTTGAAGCTAGATAAACATAATAGTTGTGGAAGTTGCTTGAGCATAGGTTCACCGAATGGTGAAATTAACAAGCAAATTAACTTTGTGTACCCTATTCCAATTTACCTCTATAAAATCTATTACATTGGACACTGCGTGGGTTTAATCTTATTTGTTTTTCCTCTTTTACAGGCATCTGGTTGCAGGAGATCCCGATAGAAAGTGTAGGGCAGAAAGCTTCGTCTGCGATAGTGTGTCTCCAGTAAGAAAAAAACAGCCTTGTTCAAACTTCAGACACCAAGACCTGGCAGCCTTCTCAGACCAGACGCCGTCGACGAGTGAGAGGTCCACCCCTGACCTGCCTCACATAGAGTACTCCCCTTGTCCTCTCAGGACAACACAGAGTCTGGTAGCTCTCAGACAGAGGATGACAGACACCTTCCCTTTGATATCACAAGGTATAAGCTTGGACAACCCTCTGTACTACGCGCTCAAGCAGTCGCCCACCCCCAGTCCCGTGGACCTGGTGAACAAAGAAATACCCACCTTCAAGAAGGATGCTTCGGAAACTCCAGTCCATACGAGAGAGTTCATGTCGAACTTTATCAAAAATTTGAATCTGGGGTCAAATGAGTCTGACGAAATCAAACTGCGGCCTAGGCAATCGATTCTTCCCTGTGATAAGTTTCAGTCGTGTTGGCTCTCCAAGGAGAAGGCGAAGACGTGTGAGGTGTCGCCGTTGGCGAGGAAATTAGCGTGGCTGAGACTAAACAATGTAGATAAAAGTGCATCGGGGAAAAGTCCTAAGTGCGATGACTTACTTTCTAAAGAAAACACTGTAAATTTTTCCATGTCGGATTCAATTTTTGAGAATTATAATTTTTCTCAAGGACGTAGTGTTTCATGCAACCTTAAAACGTTCGTTCATGAACACGAGGATTGTGAAAAGAGGAAGGACATATTGAATCAAAGAGTAGGTGATATAGTAGTAGGTTCTAGTGTTATAAATATCCTAAACACCAACCACGACAGGAAAAAGTGCGAAAACGTGTTAGCGAATTCATCAGAGCGACCTGAAAGTGAAGTTACAAATTTAGATATAAGTAGGAATAGTATTATCAAAAATTGTGTGAATCGGTCTAATGAGGAACGCGAATTGAATGCTGTGCTGAAAAGACGCGGTGTGATATTTAATGAGCGGACATTTGTGTTGAATACCCCACCGACGTCTGACTCCGACGAGAAAAGAACGAAAACATCTTCTGGCTGTACGTCAATAGACTTGGACGAACCTTCTACATTGAAAAGACAAAAGGTCATTCGTAGACGACGCCTGCGGAGTATTAGTGATGATAATCTCCCACTATGTAAAAGAGTGGCTAATAGACATCCAATTTCCTTTCTAACGCTCCCAAAGGGTCTACCAAGTCCTTTCGACACCAAGAGTAACCAGGGTATAGAGGAAACTCCAAAAACCACAAGATCGAAATCAACGTCTCAGTTGCAGCTGACTAGTCCCAAAAAGGTAACATTCGGTTCCCTTTACGACATTGAATACTCTGACAATGGAGATCCGAGCCTTTTGGGGTTAACACTTCCTAAAGGAATACCAAGTCCTCCTAGTCCTAGTGAAGAAGAAATACCCGGAGTCAGACCTCTTGATTTAGACATGGCGAAAGCTGGAAATAAAAGGAAAAATGACGTCACAACAACCGCTTCGGATTGTTCAGAGGAAACGTGGGACTCTCACAGACATTACTTGAAGACTCCGAAACTGTCAGAAAACTTGCTGAATGACGGTGACGTGTCGTTTGCTGAGTCTTCAAGAACGAAATCACCCGCTTCTTCTAAAGCCAATGACGAAGATGACAATGATGACGATTTTTCCAGTCTTGGTAAGTTTAGACAATTATGATTACTTGCTATTCTATACTCAAGGAGGTTTGATACATACCTTTGACCATACAATAGTAAATGGTCAAGCTAAGAAATAACTTATTATATAAGGAGTACATCCCTTACAATCTAATTTAGTTTAATTTTTAACTTTTTGCATGACTCTGTCACAAACTATTATTTCCCTTCTAGCGTCCAGCATAGTGACTGACAGTCCACTACGTCAGTCCCGCTCAAGAAGATGTTTGTCCTTTGCTTCGCCCAACAAACTGACGAGGTCGAGGAAACGGATTTTCGGCAGAGGTAAGTGAAACTCCCGGAGATTTAAAGCCAATTGATATTGTATCACTACAAAAATGCAGACTTTTCCAAATAAGAACAAATTATAAAACATACTTGCAAACTTTTGCCGATCAGTTATTGTACTAAAGTAAATACTGCAGACAGTTTGATAAGACAAGAACATACGGAAGTTGCAGGTGTTTACATCATCACTACCATAATGCAGTAGTGTAGTGATAAGCCATTTACAGGTGATGGGATGGAACTTTGACAAGACTCACTAAAACGTTGGAAATGATAAGCAGGTGCAGCGGAGATAAGTAAATACTGCAGACAGTTTGATAAGACAAGAACAAATGGAATTGGCAGGTGTTTACATCACTATCATAATGCAGTAGTGTAGTGATAAGCCATTTACAGGTGAGAGGATGGAACTTTGACAAGACTCACTAAAACGTTGGAAATGATAAGCAGGTGCAGCGGAGATAAGTAAATACTGCAGACAGTTTGATAAGACAAGAACAAATGGAATTGGCAGGTGTTTACATCACTATCATAATGCAGTAGTGTAGTGATAAGCCATTTACAGGTGAGAGGATGGAACTTTGACAAGACTCACTAAAACGTTGGAAATGATAAGCAGGTGCAGCGGAGATAAGTAAACACTGCAGGTGCCGCCTGGCGGTTCCCAGCCTTGTCGATATTGTCGATCAAAGTGCGAGTTGAACGGATGGGATTTTGTGAAATTAATTTTACCTACGACCGTTTTTTTTTTTTTTTTTTAAAGTAGGCGTTTCAGTACAGTTCTTAGAATTGAAAAGTATCTCATAACAGCATTGTTTATTTTCATAACAGCATAGTTTTACTCATAACAACACGGGTAACGGACCAATGAGGTTCAGGGATTGAGAGAAAAGAAGCAAAATTTTAATTATTCGAAATTCAACTAATCAGCTGTTCAGGCCAATTTAATTGTTGATTGGTGCAATTAGTGTTTGATTCGTTGTTTCACTGTCAGTGGCAATGAGAGGTTATAAACAAAAACATAACCTCTCTTAGAGGTTATGAGTAGTGATTTTTAGTAATTAAAACACCGTCGTAGGTAAAGTAGTGTACGCAACTCGCGTAAATAGTGTTAACGACACTCGTAGAAGTTTTTAAGGCACTCGCCAAACTACTATATTCGGTTACTTTAGTGAACATTCATATACTGATTGGTAAGAACCACGTGTTACTAATTTTATTACGAGGTACTTTTTTATAAAACGTAAAGACATCTTCAAGCAATAAAAAGTATATTTTTTTAATATAAATATAATAATAATATAACGCACCTTGGTTGTTTCAGGTGAACTGGAAGTTTCGCTGAAATGTTTGGACAACGTACTTACAATTCACGGTAAGTCTCGTTGAAGTATTTAGAATATTTCATGATTGTTATTAATTGTGTAACGTCGTTTTACTGTTATATTTTTATATACATCTATAAAGCCAAAAGTACCCATGAACTTTTGAGAAAACTATAAGTCGCAACTCCATAAACCATATACTTAAAATGTTCGTCATGACGAGAAACCTTGCGCAAATCTATCCATTATTCCAAAAATTGCCCTTTAAGGTCATAATTCCTTTCTAAAGGGAAATTTCCATATACATTATGTTAAAATACCTCAGCTGTACTTATTTGTATGTTGTTCTTTCGATTTATTACCTTATCAAAATCAGGTGTCATTATTTGTTTGTATTACTGTATTCTGTTTTGTTTATTTCAGGTTAACTTAACCAATCAATAGTTTTATTAACACTTATCATTTATGAGGTCAAACGGGGAGAAGCCCGTTAATAACAGCTAGTTCTACTTAAATTGCATTTTATTTGCGTTGTTTGTTTATAACTATTCACTTATTATCCTAAGATATTTGGTTATATTTGATGAAGAAAAGATGTTTCGTCCCTCAAACGGAAAGATTTTAAGATGCATCATGTTTCTTAGTTATAAACAGAAATGTCAAATAAAAAAAAATAAAAAAGCTCTTAAAAATATGATTGTTTTTCAGTAATTCGCGGTAGAAATCTAGGACGACCAGGAGCAGAACCTTGCAATGCTTATGTAAAGGTAAGTTATTTGACTATATAAAAGTTATTTGAAATTTCTTTAGTACCGTATGTATTTCAAAACTAAAACTACATTTTTGAAATTTTTAACAATAATGCTATGCCATTTAATTTTTATGAATGCATACAAATTGAATAATAAAATTAGAAAAAATATTGCAATTTTTTAAATGTCCGTTTTTAAACAGTTTGGTACCATAACAAAGTTTTCATTTAGTTGTTAATTATATTGATATGTGTTTCACTTTAAATGTGCAATATTTTCGGATCCAACCAAGAAGAGGGTTTGCAACAGGGGTGCGGGGTTTCCTATGAATGCTTGGGTTTGAGTGGGGGGTTTGTATTGGCACAAGTAAAACATAACTTGGTACAGTTCAACAAAATTAGACTTTATCAGTGACTATTAGTATTTAAATAACTTTTTCTGTAAACTGAAATAACGTTGTTCTTATATTTGATTTTAACAAACGATGTTGTAAACGTTTTTTAAGGTAAGTTATGTTTACCTTAAATAACGACTATGTGCGTTTTTTAGTACTCTCGTTCAAAACTGAAACTCTTAATTTAAAGGTGTATCATTTCTAGATTACCAATTGTGTGCTTTCGTCAAAATCGAACTATTCTACCAACAGTTTTATTCGTCTTAAAACTTTAAATGTTCGGTTAAAAACAAATCAAAGGGTCGCCGGAAGACTGCCCCCCGGAAAACTACCCCCCCAAACAGGTCCCTACGTCATATTGACGTCAGAGACCGGGGGGGGGGTAGTTTTCCAGTCACGGACACTCAAATTTAGTTGTCAAACAGTTCTAATCTAACCTAACCTAACCAACCAAACTTGCTGTAACATTTCGAAATCCTGTTTTATATTCACCACATCACCTTTCTATTATCCAATGGAATTACTCGAATTAAAATTAAAATTAAATAGCATGATTTGTCCAGGGGGGGTAGTATTCCAGTCGCGGACACGGCTTCCATATTGGTTAGTTGGCAGATTTTGTGACGTCACGTTTCACCTGGGGGGGTAGTTTTCCGGGGGATAGTATTCCGCATCCCCAAATCAAAACTATTCCCCCAATGTTACTAAATAAATTATTTGATTTTTCAAAGATATTCCAATAATAAATTCCTATAACACCTCTAAGTGCTACACAAGAAAATCAAACATTTGCCTAAACTCACCCTGAGTAAGATAGTTTCATCACGCGACCGGGAAATATTCCCCGTCGTTTCCCCACGATTGGCAGCCCTGGCGATGTCGGTCATGGTGACGTCATCGGTCGATGGGCCTCAGTCTCTTGTGGGGCCTGTAACAACACTTTAACTATTCATCCTGCCTCAGCCTGCCATCCCATCTTACCATCTATTTATTATTTTTCTAAGACGCCGAATCAATCAAGCCTCACTCGCGAGTGTAGGGCCTGTAGATTAAGGTGAACATTCTGAATAAGAATTGACTGGAAGACGTTTTACAGAAAGGTTAAATATGTAAAGCGAATTAATTTTTCTTTTGTGCTTTAGGGGAGTCAAGTAAAATAAATAGTTTTGCGGCTATTTACTTTAAACATCATAATAATATTCCCATTATATTAAAACAGTTGATTCTTTTTCTTTCCGGTTTAAATTTTCTGCCATGATAAAATTTGTTTCGTCTTTGATCTAGTGGTTTGACGTACTTTTGCACTCCTGTAACATAATATCCAGAAAGCACTAGAAGAGTGGACATTTTGTTGATTGAAAGACAAACAAACAAAGAGATAGTTCTCGATCCAACAATTAGATATGAAATCAACATAAATCAACCTAATGAAGTGAATGAAGAAAATAAACAAATTCATGAATCAACCTTTAAATATTTCAAGCAAAATTACAACTTTTCAAAAATGGAGGTGATTGGATAGTTTATTGGTTCTAGAGGAACATTATCAAATTTGTTTTTGAACTTTTGAAAACAATATGATTCGGACAGATCCTTTTTGAAAATTTTTATACATGAAACATTAAGAGGCTCATTGACTATAATGAGAAATCATTAAATGGCAAACATGAAACTTAATCGGTCTTATAGCTATTATAATCATTAAATATTTTAAGTGTATGTTTTTCTGTGTCATTGGCAACCTTATTTTTTAAGCAGACGTGTTTATTTCATTAATAAATACTTTTCTCTCGCAAAGGATAAATGTATGTGTGTATTTCATAAAAAAATCATATCCTCTCTATAAATACTCAATACAAGCTGGTGTTCTGCACGGTACAGTTTGATGAGCAATTTATTGTACTGTATTCGATTCGCACCACAACTTCCACCGTAAAAAATACATAAACGGTATGTTCCGTTATTCATTGATTAGAAAATCATTATTTTAATCCAATGTTGTGAGACACAATCTCCAAAGCTCCTTGCCAGGGGGAACATAATAATATGTAATTCTTTATTTGAGAAAGGTTCAGATAAAGGTCTACAATCCTAGAACATGTAGGCCTACACAACTTGTTAGCAAGGGATAGAAAGAGAAGTTGGGGTGCAAAACGGGTTACAAACCTAGTCTCCCAACCTAACTCAGGCTCTAAATTTGACACTGAGATTATTTTATTTAAGTACCGGTAACCGAAATTTTTTCCAGTGTTCAATCATTTTGACCTACTTCAAAAAATAGTTCCTGCCTATAGATGTTTACCAGTTCGTGCCTGTGTCTCTGATTAACCGACTGTTACCCAGGTCTGCCTCATCCCCGGTAACACGGACCACCAGTTCCACCGTACCTGTGTCCGGAGATATTCCAACAACCCCAGGTTCGATCACCGCTTTCTGCTGCAACTTTGTGACAACGACGCTGATCGCAGAGTGCTCGTATCCGCCTGGCATCGCGACAGGGCGAGGAGGTTTGTACCCAAGTTTGTAGAATTGTTTTTGGCATGAAGATGAGTAGGTAGTATGAATGGTTTTCAGAGGTTCTTTGACATATTTTGAACATTCACTTTTAAACTCCTGTGTCCCAAAAAAAATTAAAAAGTATAATATCATTACAAAACACTACAATTGCACTTCTCTCTCTTTACCTAGGTTTTATTTAATAAATTATACTAGGTCAAAAATACAGATGCATGACAACTTCCGCAAGCAGAAGACATTAGCCAATTGACAGTACACGTAGACAATATACACAAAGTATATAAACAACAGCCAACAAACAGTAAATTTGATGAGAACACCAGATAGACAGAATTATAAGTGGTTTGTGTCGTACCAGTCCTAAGATTTATCATTCCGTCGCTTCAATAGCCAACGTCGCGACTCGGTTACAACTTTTTATTTCTTATTGTCTGTCGAATCTCTATTTTGTCTTTTACTATTTTCTTTTGTAACAATAATTAACTGAGGGTATTTGGTGTTGAGATGATCGATTGTGAATAATCGTACATTTTGTACTTGATACGACTTTGAATGTATTCAGACATTACTTAAACCCGTTAGATAGTTGTTTTTAAAACCGTTAATTTAACTTTAAAATCACTAGATTTTATTTGAAAAGCGAGAACTGTAAGAATATACGGTGCCCTTTATATAGCCAAGCTCACCTCCTGTGTGAGCGTAAAAGTGGTCTACTGTCGTGTAGGGCAGCGAAAAGTGAACCTTTGCAATTTGTACTTGTAATAGATATAGGATATGTGGATCACACGCACTTTTGTGGTATTGAGTATCTGGGCTTAGATCACTAAAGTGATATTCCCATTGCAAAGCTCGGTCCCCAGTGTGCGTTTCACGTATACACATTATCTTAGGTCAGAGTAAAGTGCTAGAGGTAATTAGTTAGGGTTACCAACTGACTGAGGTACAGCCTCGGCGATACTTAAAGAATGGATCACATAGCGGCTCACCTTTGTTATATTAAGGATCTGAGCTTTGCTCACTAAGTATTCTCTCTGCCAAGCTCGGTCCCCCAGTGTGAGTTTCACGCATACACGTCATCGTAGGTCAGTGTAAAGTGCTAGAGGTAAAATTTTGGTGATACTTGAGATATGAATCACATATTGGTCTTGAGGATCTGGGCTTAGCTCAAGTAAGTTGGTAAGTATTCTCTCTGCCAAGCTCGGTCCCCCAGTGTGAGTTTCACGCATACACATAATCGTAGGTCAGTGTAAAGTGCTAGAGGTACAATTTTCTTTGATACTTGAGATACGAATCACATATTGGTCTTGAGGATCTGGGCTTAGCTCGCTAAAGTGATATTCCCATTGCAAAGCTCGGTCCCCAGTGTGCGTGCAGCGTGTACCCGTAGGACAGCTAGGGATGCCAGGGGCCGGGAAGCTGGGACCCGATCGATCACAGATGTACGCGCCAGCGCGGGAAGCCACGGTGGGGGATATTTTCCCTCATCCGGGAAATATTCTCTCACTTGGGATATAATTGCATTTCATTCCACAAATACAAAAACTACGATTATACCGTATTTTTTGTCGCGATCACCTAACCGACTCCATGCAAAATTAGTTGAAAATCAATGTATTAAAAAGTTGTTCACAAAATGGAAATTTATCTTCATGTTTATTTCTAAGAGGGATATAAGGGATTTTATGTTCTAGGTGGGGATAAACATTTCCCCCTGTGGAAACTCGGGACGCCAGTCGTACCCGGACCCCGCGAGTGAACGTTTTGTGTGGAGTTTTGAGAGTTTTCGTTTACAAGTGGCACATTAGTTAGTTCAGTTTCTATTGGATGGGATACTTACCTGTTTTACCCCGGATTACAATTGGAGTATGTCCTTTTAAATTATGTGTTGTGATCTAATTTAGTCGTCGTATACATAGAAAATATTTGGTCTACAGTATTTGGTTTGATTAGGCTGTAATTTTTATCAATGTACAATCAATTATAATTTCTCTTGACTCTTTTTGTAAATGTATCACCTACATAGTTTTATATTTTAGTTAGAAAATATCGGCACTTTTAGTTATATTTAAAAAAATATTTATTACTCCTTATTATGTTATTTATTTGCTTCATTTGCACCATGGAGTTGATTAATTCTAGTAGTACAACGTTTCAAACCTTGAAATCTTTGTTTACAAACCAATTGCAAATAAACGATTAAATTCGTAGCCTACCACAAGTCACGCCGTGCAAGAGAAATGTGTGTACATGATTATTTTACCTTACATAAGAGCAACAACGAAAAAGTTCATTTATCTTTTAAAAGCCTTAACTAGTATCTACCGAGAGAGAAAAAAACGCGAGAGTGTTCTAATTGGGCTATTTACCAAACCAATCTTAATAGCACATCTATTTAAAGTAGCCTATTGTTTGTCGATGGAAACGTGTTTTATTTTTAGGGTTTGAATGTTTTTGCACTAAGTTTTCCTAATAAACTAACAGGGCAGCTAGATGGAAGATATATCGTTTCACGACGTGTATATAAAAAAATTACCCTTAGATTATAACCATTGTTCAGTGGAGATAGTTGGACGCCTCGATAAAAAATGAGTTCGAAAACATTTTAATATGTACTTAAAACGCCAGTTTCCATTACATTAACTTTTTAAAGAGAATTACTAGTTGAGTAAAATTGTTAGGTTTGGTTACTTTTAGTTTGCGTATTTATAGATAGTGTTACATCGTAGCGACAAACGTGCACATGTCCGACGAATTACACACTTTTAGGATGTTTTACCCTTATTTTAGCCCACAAAATTACAGCAGGTACCAACTTCAGTAATACGCCTTGCCGTTGCTATTCATATAGGCAATATTATCAATCGCACATTTTCAGTTACTAAAATAATCTATTGTTATTGCACATACTGATTGATTGTCTCTTAACCCAAATTGATTAAATTGGGTTTAAATTTAATTTAGTTGAAATAAAATATTTCAGAATTGCATAGCTTGGAGCATTGAGGATTTTTTTTCTTTCATGTCCAAAAACAAAGTAATCATCTCAATTTCGTAATGCACTTATTATTAACAGCTTGTAATGCAAAATAAGAAACATTTTTGAATTTAAATAGGTTGTATATTGTTTGTACTAGGTGTACGATTTTGTATATATGTGACATGTGACGTTCAACCTCATTGCAAGCATAACCCAACAAATAATCGACGATCGTCATAGCCGTACATATATGACAAGACATGTAAGCAAGTTGTTGTAACTCTTCATCGATCGTTCGCCTTTATTTCCAGCGATCTTTCTTGAGTGAGGCTAGAAACCTTTTTATGTATCGTGTTCAGACATCTTTTAAGTCTTTTTTTCGAGCACGATTGTTGGTACTGTTTCTAAACTATAATGATGCTCTATGATGTCTTGTTTTATTTATTGAGTTGTATGTAAACTTTTAATTTCTAAACTTCTTGTTGAACAGAGGTTATGTATAATAAAATTATTTTGTTGACGTTTAAAGTACATTATAAATACGTATAAATGAAATTGCTATTTGAGGTTTCAGGTAATTACCTAATTAAATCTTGGTATTGACAGTTATGCTCCTATACTACCATATCTGCTTCTGCGATACAGTAAACATTATATTAAATTTATCGACGATCATGCACCATTTATTTGACGCGCGTTGTATTGCACGGTTAAAATATCATGTTTTATATCCAAATAACATTAGCTAATTACATAGCCTATCATATAACGATCGACTCTTCAGTAGGCCCCTAGCTTATATTTGCACCGGACATTTTCGATCACCGATATTTGTTGTTTTGGAACAATTTGTTTATAATTTGGTACGCGATGATTGATAATATATTGTTTTAGGAAACTCAATATGCTCAATGTCATCCTGCGTATCATTTAACAAATGATTTATTTCCATAACCTAAATTTATTTGCCATTACAGGTTGTTTTAGTTTCAAAAGTAAAAATTGAATTTAATTAATGTTTATTCACCAAATTTTCATATAATGTATACAAGCAGACTATGAACATATTCACAGCAGGCTATAAATAAACGCCCAAGTTCTTGAACAATTATAACTGACACTGACAAGTCTCCATTTCCAAAAGAGGAAAGACTTTCAGCAAGTTAGCCAGAATGTCCTTAGTTTCCCAAGCCGCCGCAGGATGCAGGTCTGCTGCTTGTAAGGACCCTTTACGGCGTGTGTACAAGTCGGAATTCCGCCGGTAAGAAGTAGCAAAACGTAGTTTCATTCAATAATATAGGATAACAAATGGACTTATACCTTATACCACTTTAGAAAGCAGTCGTTACCGGCTATAGCACAATAATGTTTACTTTTTCAACCAAATGAAGCTGCACCAATAACTACACAAATAGACACAAGTTATCAAAATGGAGGTAGTGCTTACACAAATCAGCTGATAGTAATTAGCTCACAAATCACGGATACACGATGAGATTTTAGAGCAATCTTGTTGAGCAAGCTTTAAGGTTTGACAAATTTTCTACGCTTACCATAATTAAAAGAGGCTAGAAACCGCCAACACACAATTCATAGACACAAATCTATATCATTTAAGTAGTACACTACACTACACCTGGATCGTGGTTATAGGTCACAAATCATAAAATCAAGACGAGGAGAACAATCTTAGCAAACATCAAGTTTTCCTAAACTTAAAATGAAAAAGATCAGGGATAGGAGAAAAAGAGGCTAGAAAAAAGGCAAGGAGCCTACTCATTTTATGCAAAAACTCCGAAGCCCAAGAACCATACAAGTACTCTCGTTTTTATTTTTTCAAGGGCAGTAATTAGATTGTTATACTAAACCCTAAACCTAATGCGTTCATAGGTGTGATTTTATTTAGACGTTTCAATGAATCAATTCAATAATACAGTACGAACACTTTGTTTTATTGTGGTTTGAATGAGTACAAGACAAACGGTTCAGCTATAAAATTAAGAGCACGAAATAATCTTTAACTAACCTGTCAATTAGACCATTGACTATTTACTGAAGTTGTATTAATAGTCAAAGTTTGGACCTAGTTCGCCAAATTACTCTGTAAATTTGAAAAAAGCGTTATAACCTAATCTGGTAATTTATGGCTAGAGCTTTATCATAATGGAATGCATAGTTCTACTCATAGTCAAAGGTAAGAGTTTCTAAAGGCGAAAACTCCCCAATTGAGACACCAAAGCATGTTAGGCTTGTTAAGTGTAATTCACTGTCAAGTATTTGCAGTGTTTATGTTGATTGGTTATGTTATGAACTACGAACATGCGGCGTGCATGTTCACATTGCATGCGACATAGCGCTAAACTGCTCAACTGCTGCGGTCTGTTTACACATGACAGACGTTCAAAGCACGCTTCTATTAACAATCTTCATCTCTCACGGGAGAATCACTTGCCTCATTCCATATTCATGACTTTGTTACCGAGTTGAAGTGATGACCGTCAAAGCTGAGTTGGTATGAGTTGTGCAAATTTTTTATTAGTTAAACAGTTTTCAATGGGATATTGCCTTAGAGTTGTTCTAAAACAGTTTATTTCATGATAACAAGGGGAACCTTTGCGATTTCGCATGTAAAGAATATTGAACTATGTTCTTGCATAAAATGAATCAATTTAGTTAGTAAAGTAATCAGTATAAGGTAAGGAATAAAATGTATATAGTTGAGCTTAAATTCACTACTTATCGCCTATTTTTGAACGTTGGTTAGGATTTTACAGCGTTTGCGAATATCAATACTTATTAAAGTCAAATAACACTCACTCACTGATCACTATATCTCAAATACTACAAGCCATAAAACCTCAGGAATTGGCATGGAAGTTCCAATCAACCTTTAGGTGTGTAATAAGAAGCGTGTTCAAGAAATGCCATCATGGCTCTGCCCCAGTGGCTTTATAAGTTCCATGTTATCCTTCTGGAGAATAGATTTGTTTACATTTGAACACATGAATACGCATTTGAATCTGCATTATTAATTAAGGGAACAGCTGGATATATTTTATTACATGAAATGAAAATATTCGTTGTGGTTTTTAAGATCTGCGTGTTCTATAATTTAATACCAGTATATTACTCACGAATACTAGAATAAACGTATTTTTATAGTATTCGTGGAATAAACCCTTACTTTTTAATTTAAAATTTCGTGAGCGAAGAGACGACGGGTTTACTAGTCTTTTATAACAATCCTTGGGCATCAAATTATTTTGAAGGTTTGTCCATGGGGGACGCAGGCTTTGTTTACTTAGCGGATGGTTGTTTACTTGGAGGACGTAGGCTAAGTTTTAGCGTTACTTTTTTAGGGCAATTCGCTAAAAATGAAGATGATTTACAGGTAAAACTAATAGGTTATATATTTTAATTAAGGGGTTAACTGGAGTTCCAAATTGATATTATTTTCACATGTTTGTTTTATTTAGACTTCTTCTAAATGGGGTTCAGTATAAAAACTAATCTCTTCACACTCTTGTAAATCACAACACATAAACTCTAGAGCATAAGAGGCTATGCATTTTTGTCTCGCAAATCCTTAAAGTTCGACTTTGAAAGTATTATTATATAGCCTATAACCATATCTTAGTATTCAGAGAACTTAATTCATGAAGAGTTTTTAGATTTTTTAAAATCTAGATACAATTTTAAGACTTTTTTACTCTTTGCATTCTTTGCATACTCTTGCATTGTATCTAGATTCTAAAAAGACCATAACATACACAGTTTTCCTATTTTAAAATTTCCCTGCCATTTTGGAAACAATGGAATCAATATTTGTTACAATACAATTTTAAGACTTTTTTACTCTTTCCATTTTCGCTCTAAACGTACTCGTTTAGGAACTACATGATGCAGAATGTACACCACAAGGCATTTTTTCGTAGTTGTAACACACTGTAACTCCTAAGAGAAAAAATCCCAAGAATAAAAACTTTTTTAAATTGCATTTACTTTCTTAAACACTCATAAACTAGAGGGTCATCCATAAGAAAAATCAAAGTTGGCGGCCATATTAGAAAAATGGTGGCTAAAATTATTGTTTAACTTGACCAAATTGTTTAAATAAAAAATCCAAGGAATAACTTTCGAATAAAATAGCCTGTCACACTAATATCAATCACCCTGCATATAGGCCTATATTTTATTCTTAAACCTCTTGAACAAATTAAACACCACGAGCAATACTCGACCCCCCTGGTACTACAGTTATGACCACTAAAATGTACTTAGTTAGATTTAACTGACTACTCAATACAAGACACAGTCACAGCTTGACGTTACTTTAAGAAGTATATTTTTTTCTTAGTAATAAAATTATAACGTTAAAAAATAAATGCAAAATAAATTACTATGATATAAAAATCGTGTTGCTAACATAAATGAGCAAAATAGTTGTTTATGAGAAGGGGGTTGGCATTTGCCCAGCAGTCAGTTTGTTGCCAAATGCAGTCTATGTCGGTTCAAGTAAATGTTTGTTTACTGATTGTATATACTAAAAGCTTCTGAGCATTAACCTACAACTTATTTCCATTGACTATTCTGTAAATATAAATATATATATATACTTATAATAAAATGTATTTTATTAGGTATCCCTAGACTGAAACTTGTGAATGAGATTACTGCATTTCCGATAGTCTTCTTCTTTTAATTTATTTTTATGCGGATGATTGGCACATTTCTAAGTATTTGAAAAGTTAAATAATATATACCTATATATGTTACTTTATGACTTTGTTACACATGACAATACAAAGTGCTGCACGATGCCAAACATAAAACAGAGCTACACGAGCCTTAACATGAGGATATTCATGGCACATAACAAAAAGTTAAACAAGATATAACAAAAGACTACACGAGGCAATATTAAGCATAGCACAAGGTTAACTAGTCATCATATCACAATCACAGGTTACAACACAAGGCTGGACGAGTATAACGTGAATTAAATAAAGGCATATAACTTACTACCCGGTAAAACTCAAGACTATATAGCATAAGTGACATAACTTATTCAGCACTCATAGTACACTTAAACTTGTCCATATATACTACCTAACACTCATATTTACTGTGTAGCAATACCTTTAGAACCTTTCTACAGTATTTAATTATTTCCTGTTGTTAATGTTGTGTGTTGTGTGTTGTGTGTAGAAAATGTCTGTAAACGACACTTGATTTGAGGACAAATGTAGTAGACTGGTGTTCTGGAATTTTATTTTTAAGTTTTAACCTCTCTAAGGGTAAACTTTGGATCAATTATAGTGGTAAATTAACAAATTACTCTTGAAATTATCTTAAACTATACATGTTTTAAAACATAACAGATTTACATAAAACAACTACTTCATCCAATTCTTCGTATTAAGTTCTTAAAAGTGACTTACCTAACCTCTTTAAAATCAATTTTTTTGACTAATTGTTAAACATTTTAGATGGGAGGAGATTCTTGAACTACAGCTTTAGGAAATATTTTGTTGTATCATTAAAGTATGTACATCTGTGGCATTTTTGTTCCCTGACTCTTGAGCTCTCATTTTTATCTACCCTCAGGATGAGTACAATGCACTCTGCATCGGATGTAATATTAAACTATAAATAAGATATCACACACAAAGTCATCTTTATCTGCATTTATCAATCACTGTTTTCTCCCTCTTCTACCATCTGGCCTCAGACACGAATGCTGTCAGATTTACTTGTATATAAAAGCCAGAAGCCATGTGAAGAAGCCATATACCGTGACCTGACTATTCAGGGTGTTGCTGTGATCTGTGTTTCTATAATATACGAGACAGCTCAGTGAGCCAGCAAAACTAGTGTTTGGTGTCATTGTTTAGCTGTTATTTTTATTGGCTTTTTGTTTTTCAGGAGAAGTGAATTCCTGGGATGTATGTCCTTTGCTGTCAAAAATGTCACAAAAAAGGTAGGTTTAAGTTTGGTTACTATTAGCTTTGACTACCAATATTCAATTCTATTAGATTTTGGGGTTTTTTAACTTGTTCTCCCTTTGAAAACACCAATACATTAAAATCTGTTAATTTCAATTAGTAAGGAACTAGAGCTCGCCCCGTGGTCGAAAACTTGACCAAAAGTATGTATTGTGCAAAGCAAACTTCTCCATGATATGATGATGGTATGATCAGGATAGCTGTCATAAGTTTTGCAAAAGTTATTTTAATATAAAAGACTTAATTTTTTACGAAATGAGTATAATGTTAATACTGTAGGCCTACATGCGTTTCCTTGAATAGCATCAGCATAGGTTGAGTTTGGTATCAAATTAAAGGTTTTATTTAGTAAAATACACTGCTGGAAACTCAAACTCAAACGGACAACCGAGTCAAAATGGCAACCATTAAAATATTTCTTGAATCTGCCATGTTTTACCCAGCTGTTATTTTGAAGCTGCTCGGGGAAAATCATTAGTTTACTCTGAAAGCAATCTTAGTATTGCAGATCCATTAATCCAACTTCCACAAACGGATCCCACACTCCGCACTGCTCGCCTTTACTACTTCCATCACCACTTCCTACGTTTTGGACCTGTTTCCCTCCCTTCCCATAGCATTTAAGTATTGCAGATCCAGATCCATTAATCCAAATGCCACAAACAGTTCCCACACTCCAGACTGCTTGCCTTTACTACTTCCATCACCACTTCCTACAATTTGGACCTGTTTCCCTCCCTTCCCATAGCATTTAAGTATTGCAGATCCAGATCCATTAATCCAAATGCCACAAACAGTTCCCACACTCCGCACTGCTCGCCTTTACTACTTCCTTCACCACTTCCAACGTCGTGGACCTGTTTCCTTCCGTTCCCAAAGCATTTTAGTATTGCATACCGGTATACATTAATCAAAATGCCACAGACGGTTCCTTCTTTGAACGACTCCGTAAAATAATTACCTAATATAGTAAAATAGAAGTCTTCCAGTGGTTGAAAACTTGACCCAAAAAATTACAGACTTCTCTATTTTCACCCCACACTGTAAATAAAACATGTGATTGGAATTTGTTTGGATTTTCTGTTTACATTTTGTTGTTATTTTGTCACCAGCATGGCAACCCAAAAGCCCATATTTTATTTTATTTAAAATTCATTTTTCGTATTTATTTTTGATCCTATTTTAATTTATAAAGAGATTCTGCATATCTACAGTAAAATATCTTTAATTTGGTATCAACCACGTGTAATTCGGTCCAGTTGTATGGCCAGGCTAGCTGTCGTAAGTTTTACTAAAGTTTTTTAGTATATAAAAGATTTCGCTAAAAAATCCTTGATTTAGTCATAACATAGTAGATTCGTTTGGAACACCCTATAAGCATAGGTAATTTGTATATTCTGTAAGCAAATTGATCTACAGCTTTGGAAGAATCTATTACCATACATGGTTTCATGGTAAACCAATGGTAGTACTGATACACTTGTTTTAGGATTTGCAAAAGCCAAAAATTATTTTTACTCAATTAATCTTTTACTTTTTTGCATAGGTTAAAAACAAATTTTCATAATTAAAATTGATTTCAAGAGACAGTCATATCATATTAAAACTTGGATAATTTTTGTTGTTGTAAGATTCCAATCAGTAAATTTTTTTTATTTCAGCAGCAAACCTTACTAATCTTAGAGCAAATGTTTTTTGCTACATAGGTGAGGTCTGAATGGAAAATTCATTCTAATATTAACCTCTAGTAAAAACATTTTAACCACAAATTCGCCTATTACGCTGCAAAAGGAGTGTTTAGTGTGTGCTCAAAACAGTTTTTTTAGAAGTTAAAAGCTATTTTTAATGGATGATAGTTTTGAATGAATCATTTTTTTTTTACATTCAGTCTTAGGTGTTAGTTCATCTTTAAACTACTTACAAATGTTTAAAATAGCTATCAATCTGTAATACAAGCTTGTTATTAAACAATAACAACTTATGTCTATAAAGCTGATATACAGTTATTTTTATAACCCCGCAACTGCATTTCAGACATGCAATTGTTGTTTCCCCCAAGTAACTATATTAGGCTATTATTTTTTGTAGCCAATTTAGATTATATTTTTCATTAAATCATGACTGTGGTTTCAAGTTACTAAGACAATGCCTTCTTGTTATATTAAAGGGATCAATTTATAAGATTAGTCTCTGATAAGATTCAAAGGTCAGTTACATTTGGCTTGAAATATCAACGACCCACAACCACACCCATAGTAGATTTGTGATTACAAAGGGTAAATAAAGCTTCTGTAGGCTTATTCCTCCATCATGCATCTAGTTTACATACAAGATTGGTCTCAAAGCTCAATATATCAAACTCTGGTGCCTGTTGTGTTTAGCAGTTCTGTTCTGGGAGTTTAAAATTGTCTCATAAATGTTTATAAATCTACGCGTTTCAACAAAACTCACCAGTGATGATTATAGGCTTACACTCTATAAGTTTGATACAAAATTATATTTAATTAGTATAAAGAGACTCATGGATTTAAGAATGAGAATTTGGCATTTATCTTGTATCTCTAGCTCTTGTCTGCACATTAAAGACTTTAATGGGTATAAAAAATCAATACCTCCGCCATAAGTTTGGAGTGAATAGCTTGTACTGTATTTAGTAGTTTCTTTATTGAGATTTAATTTAAATTATGTTCATGATAAAATGAAATTATACTTTCTTATACATCCCATGGATCAATGAGTTTTAGGTTTGCTGCCAGAAGGAATAAGTTTACATAACAATTTTATTTTTCTTAAATTTATAAAGCTTTCAGTAAGATTTTTAGTGGCTGAAAAAACTTTGATAACAAGGTGGAATCGGGAGAGTCTGTTACAATTTTATCTTTGATCTGCAAAAGGTGTTTGATGTGATTGCTTACTGATGAATTAAACATCCAGTGATCACTGGCTACAAAAAAAAAAAAAAAACATCCAGCCAATTTAAGTTGTATTGTGTATGTGCTATAAGCAGTGTCCGTAGAAATTTTGTTTACATTTGTTTAATACTTTGCAACCTCGATAAAAAGGCCCTCCATAACATGTCATCCTTGATAACGAGTGTCATTTTCCAATCCCCTTGAATTTATTTGATCTCTAATTACATGTTATTCTAAACCTCAATAAGAAGTCGACCTTGATAACAAGTATTATTTAATAAATCCCCACGAGAGTCTTGTTATCGAGGTTTTACTGTATAATAGATTCGATCGAACAACTAATAAGTGAGCTGGGAAAATGTCTAGCGTTCAGGTGAGGTTCGCTAGCAGCCAAAAAAAAAAAATAATCTAGAAGACTTTTTTTCCAAAAAATATGATAAAAAGTGTAAAAGGTTTTTGCATGGAATAGCCGGTGTGTTTCCACTGTCTTAAAATCCATGAATTACAATCATATTTATGAAATGCATGATTGTTTTTTTGTTTTTGCAGGAGATAAGTGGAACGTTCAGACTCTTGTCACAGCAATGTGGCAGGACACAAAATGTAGCCACCACATCCACAGCTGCTGACCATCCAGGTGAGATGAAATACATTGATAAGAAAACATAAGATAAGATACATTAAGATAAGGTAAGATAAGATTCATTGATAAAATAACATATTATATATTATGTAGCATGAGTCAAACATTTGTCTATCAAAGGTGAATATTCTAATCAAACTAGTCCATGTTGTAAATAGTTGAAGTATATATTGAATTAAAAAAAGCTGATTGATTTTTAATCATAAAAATAAATTGACTAGTTATAGTTCGGCCTGCGCGCTAATGCTAAACCAATGCTGGAGGAGGTCGCTTTCTAAGCGGCCGAACTATAGTACTGTGTTTGCAGGATAATTCCTGAATGCCAATTGTTTAACTTATATTGATTTACGAATTGTACACAATTTGAGGTGTCTAAAAATTGTTATTTTGTGTTACAAAGTTTAGACTAAACCTTCTCCTTGGTTGTTATAAAGATTTCTTTCAATTATCAATCGATTATCATTATTCAAGATGGGGACGCATGTCCGTATTTTAACCCAAATATGAGTTAATGATGAGTGCAGGATGAGTGACGCAATCGTTTAGTCTTGTTAGTGACCAAGGTTGACATATTCCTTAGACACAGCTGTTAATTAATAGCTCGCCAATGACAACTAAGGGACCTACATTTTATGGTGGAATCCGAACCCGATTTTATCCTTGTGAACGAATATTGGTCTAATTATCAAGATAGTACTGTGGATAGCCGTAGTACTCACTAGTGTGGGCTTCATGTTAGAACAACTAATTAATCCACAGTTTTAAAGTCTAAAACAAAATTAAAAAGAAATCGTACATGGAAAATAACCGTCAATCAAATAACTTTTCCCTCAAAGAATATTCTTTGACTTTTTACCTGGCAATTACAATAGCATAGTGTTGCAAAAGAAAGTGTCATTGATCAAGCGATACACACTACTTATGATACCAACATTTACAATTATTACTAATGAATATCATAGTGATTGTCAATGTCGACACTGTTTTCCTGATGAAGTTGTATTGTTTCTGCAGATGTAATGGCAAACCAGTCAGAGTCCAGCGTGGAGGAGTGTGTAAGCATCGAGGAATCGGATGTCGCACCCACTCCCGACCCTGGTAAGTAAAATCATTTTAGGCTATTTTATTTTTACTATAACTTGACTAAAGAATTTTTCCCTAAAAGAGAATGAGTTTTAACATTGTTTTACAAAACTGCTATACTATTTCTCAATTTTGCTGTCTTAACACTTTTTTCTTTACAACTATTGTTTTCTGTGGGTTTTCGGCTGTTGGCCAATAACAATAGCAAAGTCATCATCATCAGCTCTTATCTTAATGGATATATTGATCCCCTATAATTGGTAGCCTGTAAGCTCAATCTTTAAAACTTTTTAGCTTTTTGATTGTTCAAAACTGGACCCAGCTTTTCTTAATTGTTGGATTTTAGTATACTATTTTGTCTAAGGATCTTTGTCAGTAACAAAACTTATCATTTTCACCCTTTTAATACTCATCCTCCAGACATCTTCACCTTAAATTAGTTAAAATACACACCCTATGTATGTTGGCTTTGCATACAGTCTAATCTCAGAGTTTTCCTGATTGAATCTCTCCCATGCTTGTCGCTCTAAAAACAGCCTCTCCTCTTCTTCCACTTGCTGTGTTTGCCATTCAGCATCAAGTCCTATTTTACAATATCTTTCCATTCTACTTTCAACTGTTCTCATTCCAACAACACAATTTTCTCTCCCGGACTATATAATAGCAAATTTTCCTTCATATGTCCTTTCCTCGAGACTTTTCCACCTTGGTCTTACTATTTTCACTTTTTCTAATACTAATTTTTGTGTAATAGTATTGATGGGAGATAAGATTAACTGGAATACACTTTTGTTTTTCAGCTCAAGAGAAGCGGACATCAATATCGAAGAAAGATGTGGATAAAACATGTAAGTTTAAATACCATAATATCGTCAATATTTGATTTTTACATTCTGAAACTGTAATTAAAATACTTATGTTAAGCTTGTACTTCTTTCTCTGCTCTATAATAATGTTTCCCCTTTTCATACAGGAAACTGTGTTACACAGCTCAGCTCGGGAAAAATAATATTATAAAATTCAGCATAAGAAAAATTTAAAACTTTCTTTTTCAATAAAGAGACCTGTTCCAGAATGCTGTTTCACTGCATCTAGTAAATTGAAATCTGGATGTTGTTATATAGTATGCTTCTTAAATTATGTGGAATATTAGTTAATTTACTGTGCTGTAGTTAATTTAGCTGCAAATTTCCACAAAAAATGTGCATATCAATTTCAATTAATCACACAGAATCATCCTAACAACTAACTGTTTTGCTGCAGCAAATGAAGACAGCATATTCCTTAAGCATCTGGAGCTGGACCCGCCAGTGGAGAACGGTCAAAGCAAGGGTCAGCTGCAGGGCAGCAAGGGAGGGCGAACACCTTTCACCACGACCAAGAGGCTGTCCAGACAACCGGGGACTAGCTTCGGCTTCTCAATAGCGTGGACGCATCCCCCGAGGTAACTACCGCTGTCTTGTTAGAACTTGTATCACACTTTAGTGCTGTAAAGATATTGTAATGTTAGTTGTACCAGGGTAGAAATTTTTTTGTTGTGTTGGCAGAATAAATTGTCTGTGTACCGTTAGAGATGTACTGTTAGAGACGGCCTTATTAACCGTTAGAGTTAATAAAAAAAAGCCCTTCGGTAGACAGATTTTTATCCTCACTTTAAAACTTTGTAATTGTGAGGTCTCTATACTTCTCACACATGTTACTGTGTTTCTACATTGGTTTTATTTACATCCTGACCATCTCTAACTGTGCATACAACAGACGTGTTGCCAACACAAAATTAAATAGTGGTTTACTCATAAGCCGTGTTTACACGAAGCCTGTCGGCAGGCAGGTTACTTGCCCCAGGTAATTTGAAATACACTAGAAGTATG
Source organism: Macrosteles quadrilineatus (assembly GCF_028750875.1). Taxonomy (NCBI): domain Eukaryota; kingdom Metazoa; phylum Arthropoda; class Insecta; order Hemiptera; family Cicadellidae; genus Macrosteles; species Macrosteles quadrilineatus. The sequence continues at coordinate 9,875,678 of NW_026542597.1, forward strand.
TAACCTGACTGCTCTACTGAGCTCGTGTTCACTTGGCTTTGCAACTACAGTAAAAACAAAACATATTACAGATATGTTTGTGATGTAAAATGGTTAGATCTTAGTTTAATCATACTTACATGTCCTTATAGAGCTTTCAGAATAGGGTTGAAGTTCATGGAAAAGTGTGATGTGACTACAATAGAAACTAAATGGGTTAGAAAATAAATGCCTCATGATTATACTAGGAAGAAGGAGGCAAATATATATCTTTAGGTCAATGAAGCTGATAATTTTGTAATGTAAGCCCATTAATTGCATAGAAAACAAATTGTTTATTTAAAGAAATATAGTAATATGGTTGATTTTTATATATTAAAACCGTGCCACATTTAATCCTTATTACCTTATTTACCTTTGAATATTAAATATATTATACCTTGCGTAGCAAGAGTTTTAGAAAATTAAAGCAGAGTTAAATTCAAATGTAGTTTCTGGCACGTTTTTCATGACACAGATGTGGTAAAATCATAAAGCTTCTAGCGTAAGAAGGATTATGAGTATTTTGATCCATAAATATACTATATGACATTGGAATGAAAAAAGCTATTTTCAAAAATAGCATGTCTCTCAGTGGTGCTGTATAGCAAAAGTATACAATTTTTGTCCATTGTGGATATGTAAACAAAAGATATTGTAAATAAAAAGATAATATAGTCTAACACTTGTGGTTTGTTGACAGAATAGAGCGTGTGGAGGCAGGGTTACCAGCAGACCAGGCAGGGTTGAGGCCGGGGGATTACGTTATCTTTGTTGACAAGACCAACGTGGTAACACTGCCTGAAGAGGAGATCCTTAAGCTTATCAAGTAAGAGAAATAAAAAACAAAGAATACCACAGAACAACAAAACCTCCATGCCTAGCCCCCAAAAATAGCATCCCTTGGACAAAATGTTGTAATTTTCCAATCCTTAAACATTAAAAAAATTTATTGTGGTACCATAAACAGCTTAAATAAAGTTTTTGCAACAATGAGAGTATTGGATTAAGAGGCTATCAAATTGTTTCTTTAAAATATTTAAGCTTGTAGTTCTGTTTTTATGTGTTACTAGGTTTAGTATCAAAATCATTGAGAGTAATTCATACACGTATAACTAATATGTGCTTACACATTTTTTTTACTCTGAAAACATAAAAGTTACTGTTTTAGGAAAACAAAAAAGAAACTAGCATATGGCAAGACGGGGTGTAATAAAGGGAAAATTATTTATAACAATATTGTAAAGTTAAATGAACCTCTCCCACACACTTTAAGGTCAGAGACATTAAAGGTAAGGTTGGAGTCATACTATATGTGTATTTCCAGAACTTTGTTACAAGAGGCAATGGTTTGATTCCATGATACCTAAACAAATTTGACTGAATAGATTACTTTCCTATAAAGATGTTTATAGTTTCTCCATTCTGGTTTTGGGTTTTCCATTACGTCTTTCCTTGTTAAACTTGTATTACTACTGATTATATCCTTTTATCTAATTCTTCCTAAACTATTACAGTAAATCCCTTGTTGATCTAGTAATTTTGAATTCATAACTTTATATATAACTAGATATTATTTTAGAAAAAACTTGAGTCCATACATTTTTAAAAACAACAAACTGTTTATAGGTCATGTGGCAACACTTTAACGCTGGAAGTATACAGGAAGGTTTCGGCTAACGGAACGATTGCCCGAAGCTCGCTTGTATCCACCGTTGGTCTGCCAGTGGCGCCTCGACAATACACCTCCACCACATGTTCAGCAGCCACTGGCGCCACTACGACAACCGCCTCCGTCCCTGCAGACATCACCAAGAGAAGGCTACACCTGCCTCAAGTTACCTTTACTAGCGAGGTTGGTTCAGGGATAATTGTTTAGCAATTGGCTGTAACAAGTACCGGTCACAGTCAAAATCAGTCCGAATATAATCAACAAGCATTTTCACCTATGAATGATATGGGATCAAAACTATGTATAGTTCGGCCGCTTAGAAAGCGACCTCCTCCAGCATTGGTTTAACATTAGCACGCAGGTCGTTTTCTAAGCGGCCGAACTATAGTTTGTCCAACTTTCAGAGTGAGCTACAGTGAAATATATTTTACCAAAATGTTTCTCCATGGATGCCTTTGTTCTTGATTGAAGTTGTGAAGAATGACAACCAATCAAGAACTAAGGTATCCATTGAGTGAATATAACGTTTAGTATGTTTCTTGAAATTGAGTCCAGAAATAATTTATTTTTACCTTAATGGTCTTTTAAAATTTGACTTTCGATGATAACAGATTTTTTTTTCCTTTTAGTCAGCCAGTCAATGATTTGTAATAAGTTTATTGTAGTAAGATACAAGATCAGAATTTTTATAACTATCTGTTTTAACACCGTCTCTGTTAAAAAACTAAACACATAAAAACTGAACAACTTCAGTTTCAGAGGTACTTTCAGAGGTAAAGTGGGCTGCTGTCAACCATTTTTTACATTTTTTTTGCTCTTTTAACACTTTACTCTTGATAGGGGAAGATTTTTCTCTCTTTATTATTGGTGGATGATTTGTGAAGTTTATTAGTATAGTATACAAGATCGGAATTTGGATATTTCCTTAGTCTTGAACCACCAAAAAGTAAAACAAGATATAAAAAAAAACTTACTCTTTAATTTGATCAAATCTCACATAGAGCTGAAAGAAATGCAGTAAAAAACAGTCCGTGGAAGAACACACTTCATCAGTGGATTAATCAATCTAAAATATCATAATTAATTTTAGCTTACCATTGTAGCTCACAGATTTACCTTGTAAAATGGACTTAGTAAAACCCCACTACCCAGTAAGTTTAGACTGATATTGTTTCTTAATTGTAATTATTTATGAGGTGTATTGTAAAATGCTGTTGAAGTTCTGATTATGACAATTCATTTTTAATTTGATTTACTTTGTTAACATTTCTCAAGACTATGATTATTTTTTAGTTGATATATTTGATTTGGGTATGTTACAAGTACTCAAAATAAATATCATAATTAAAAATTGTTAGAAATAAAACCCATGTTAGGTGCAGTATTCAGCCGTTCCCATTTAGTAGGTTTTCTGAATTCAACAAATAAAATATTTGTTTTGGGAACCAAAAAATTTTATTAAAAGAGATAATTTAATTTGCTAAACAATTATTAAATCAGCTAGAACTTAAGATTGTTTCATACAAGACACATGTACAGTGAAACATACTTATAACTTTTGTATATATATTTCACGGTGAATTTGTCAAACAATTCTTCACATACTATCTAATAACTTGTTGTACAGTTTCTGTAAGATAAGTAAAAAGTTTCCTCGGAAAAAGGTAACTAAATGTAACTCTGATAAGACTTATGATAAGTATTCAAGCCAGTCATCAGGGTATTATAGGGATTTAGTAACTATCTTGTAGCAATAGCAGACCATTTAACAGCATTTTTCCACAGCATTCAAATCGTGGAAGTTTATTTAACTAAACAAATGTTTTTTATTTTAGGCCCATAATGTATTATTTGTTACCAAATTTTCCCTTTTGTATTTATTTCTAGTTATTTTCCCCTTTGGAGTATTATTTGTTTTTGTTATCCTTAGTATGAGTATTTTGTTTCATGTTTGCGATCGGAATTTGATGTTGTTGAATGTAGCTTGTTCCTATTTTAGAGTACAATGCGGAAGGCCAGTATAGCAGTTATTGTTATTTATTATTTGTGATAGGTGCTCTGACATTACATTCTGCTTAGTTATTTATTTTACGGTTTGTAAATAACTTATTATATGTTGATATTATTAATTTTATGCTGCTGCAGAACATTTTTGTTTCTTAGTTATTTTACTTTTGAGAATGATGTCAGTTTCACGTGTATATTTTTGTGATAAACCTTTTTGTGTATCTTGAGTTTCTTTATTTTTCCTTTAGTTCTATTTTTATTTTTTAAATTACCTATAAAGATGGTATTGAATATGTTCACTATGTTTTGCTTCATCTTTTATTTTTTTTTTCATCTACATTCCAAGATCGATTTTTTTGATTTTGTTTATTAAAAAAAAAATTGTAATGGTATTGTAAGGAATTGGTCCGAACCCTAAAATTGTTACAATCTAATGTCAACCTTATGTTAGGTAGCATTGATAGCCCAATGACACGTGGCACTATAACCAATCGATCGGCTACTCAGACCAGACAAAATGTGTATACTCCACCCAAAAATTATAGTATTTAATTCTCCAAGCAAACACCAATCAAATTTAGAGATAAATTATACTCATCCTGTCTAATATATTTTTTATCCAAAAAAGGTAAACAAAAATTGTAAAGGTAAAAAAACCTGTGTATGGTAAAGAGATTGTACAATAGCAATGCAGCACTGCATAGCTAATAATTGCATCAATGCAATGTTATAAGTAATGTTAATTAATGTTTTCAAAATCTGAAAATTGTTATGTTGTTTAGCCTCATGAGTTCCAAAACCGTGCAATCTCAAACTCTTAGAAGTAAAGTAAAGGAATCTCTATAATTTATTTTTCAGTTTACCTTACAAAATTTACCATTGGCCAACCTGTTTGAAGTTAGGACAACTCAGTGAGTATTTCAGTTAGCCCAGGTAGCATTCTTCGCTGAGAAGGATTCTTTCACTGTCTGTTAGTTAAAGTTGTTGATTTTTAAATAGTTTTTGATCGCCCCCTGTAACTAAACAATAAATTATGTTTTACTTCAAAATTGATTTTGCAACAAAATATTGTGAGATTTTCTTAACTCAAGCTTAAGAAAACAACCCCAGATGGAGGAGAATAAAATAAAGTAAGAAGTAATGGCGTTTGGCTTAGAGGCTTATTTTTTTAACATTTTATTTCTTAAAAACTAACATCAAACCAAGCACGTTGATCAGATATTCTTTTACTCGGGTAGAAAGAAACATCACGAATATGGAGAGGGTACAACTGGCTTTAGATTCATATCAATGATTTACCTTTTTACCTTGTTACTGACCAGCGTTGCCTGAGCATGTACATACTATTTGCACAACCTCCTGCCAACAAAGGGTTTCTTTATGATTTAATCATTTCCTAATAAAAGTAATATGATTTATAGATGCTAAAAGCTAAAATTGTCATTCAACTCTAAGATGTAAGATGTAAGAAATGTGAAAAAATGTTAACAAAGTTTGTTTACTGAATGGCAGTTTAAAGATTTGGCATTTCCCCACAAAGAGTATTTATAAGAAATAGCTGCAAAAGTGCCCTTTGACTATGACTAGTAAGGATTTTAGAGAGTACTTGAAAATAGGATGTTCACTAGGGCATGCAGTAGCTACAATGATAGTCAACAAGAGTTTATTTTCTAAACTAGTGGAGTTCTACTGTAAAAAGTCATTTCAATTACTAACTGTCAAACAATCGCTACTTTATGGATAAGACTATAGATATTATGTATCTACATTGCTTTGATTGATGTGATCGCTTGATTGTTCACTTTCTGACTGAATTTTAAATCATCCTAGTCAGTGTATTAGCTAGGGGGTTAGAAATGTTTTGATGTATCCATCTCCCCCCCCCCCAAAATAAAAATGTGCAAACTATTCACAGGAAGTCATTGATTACACAGTTTACTCCCGAAATAGAAGCATTAAACAACATAGCTCAATTTTACACAGTTTTCTGGGAAAGGACTTCCCCCCATTTTTGAGAAAATTTGGTATCGATCCACACCCTCCCTTGAAAAATATCAATGGCTACGTAACTACACTACTGAGTGTTGTCTGACAGTTTTGGCAAAACTGGAGCTCACACCTGCTCTAATCAGTGAGAAGCGACTGAGACTAAGACCAGGAACCTTCAATGTGAACTAATAAAAATAGCAAGCATTTACAGAATAATTTAGATTTAATTTTGCCAAAATCTTAATCTAACAACAGCCCCTATGTTTTCTTGGCTAAATCAATATTTTATATTTTCATCTTTTTTATTGTTAACCTCTTAAATTTAATATGAAATATGTAGAGAATATTTACAGTCATTTTAGTAACAGCCTAAAACTTAGGACATCTTATTGTTTCTTACTGGAGCCCTTTTCCGGATACCAGGGTAATTTTAGTAAGATTTTAACTGTCCTGGAAAACCAGGACATATATATAGCTACAGTAGCCAGACACCATTTTTATTACTAAAGTCTGAAGTCCAATCACTAAATTTAGGTGGTTTAAGGGGAAAGTGGGTTCTTCCTACCACTTCTTTTAGCTTAATGCAGGGGTATCCATATTTCCATATCCAACCTTTTTTACTCAAGGGCCATATTGACAATTTTTGGAGGAAAGGCAGGCTGGACTGTCAAGTAGAAAAGTGTTTCAGTGTAGGAAAGTAGCCCACCTTCCAAATTACCCACAAAGATGAGGTAGATTTCAAAGAGCTCAGCAAAGAAGTTTGAAAATTTCTTGCTGATTTTTTGTTGCTATATAACCTACTAACCTACTATAACTAACTGAAATTCTTAAGGTGTTTGTGTGAATGATGCTGTATGACCAATCAAAATAATTTACCTACCCACATATTTTTTTTATAAGTATATAAATTGTGTTTGTCATTTTTATACTTTGTCATAATAAGTAGGCTTATGATTATTAGAATCCAAAAGAAAGTTAATATAAATTAAATTTACAGTATATTTACCAAGATATTAGTGTTCTATAATGGAAGTGTTTAAGTAAGACTGATGAAAACACAGGATGGTACAACACCAAATATTTTTGATGTAGGTACCAATCGCAGGAGATGATCGCGGTATCGCCAAGACTGCAAAACTTACTTACCGGTGTTGCCGCGAGTTGATGTTGTCAGCTGTCAGTTGTTGTTTCCAAGTTAAAGTGAAGTGGTGGAGGGGATGAAATCGCTTCCCCTCAAACCGCCTAAATTTTGTGAACCAAGTATGGATCTATATTCCATATGCCACAGCAATAGCTGTTATTAAGTATCTGTCAATTATTTTTTCTTCTGTTATTAGGTTGGTGGCCAAATTCAAATCAGGCGTAGGCTAACCAAAATCCCTATTTGTTAAACAACCTTGAAAATGAACTCTAGGTGATCATTACCTCTATCATTTGGTGTTGGTGCTCAAGATGGTGGGGTGTGCATATGTAGTATGCACCAAATCCTAGAATTAGTGGCATACCCTCTTGCTGATTGCAAATTACATCATCCATCCCCTCAGAGGATATTTATTTTCTCCTGGATTTGGGAAAGGATATATGGAGTCCAGGCCGACTTGTATTGTTGCCAAGGTATCTATTTGTGAATTCTGGAACAATTAAACAATGACTGTGTGCATGAGTGAACGTATGCACTACCTATATCAAATTAATCAAAATTAATTTATCAATTTGAGACAGGAGTTCTCTTATGGTTCCTCTTCTGACGCAGAGTTCTTGGAGTAGAGCTCCTCATATAACTCCTGATCAGGACCACTTTAAATCCTTTGGTGTGGTGGGGTTGGCTTTAAGATTTGGAACTTAATTCCTTGATATGGAGGATCTCCATGTCCCTCCACCATGATGCTAAGATCCTGTCTTGCCTAACCTGTATCCCTGCTTGAAGTTGGAGGAAAACCTTAATCTTTATTCTCTCTTTTAGGCCTGGACATCCTGACAAAGAGTTGAAAGTGTAAAGAGCTCTCTCCCCTTATGTTGTTCCTTTTTTCTTCTGGCTGAGAGGTTAGCTTTGCCACATAGGGATCAGGTTGTTTGTCTCAGGGATAGCTGAATTCACTGCCTGTCACAAAAACTAGATGTGTGATGTTGTGCAGGGCAGCCCTGAGAGCTCCAGTGAGGGCCGGAGACAGGCTGTCTACCAGCTGCTACACCTAGAGCAGCAGTACACTCTGTGCCTTCAGTTCGGAATAGCCAGGTTCCTGTTGCCCCTCTCAGAAAGGAGGGACATCATTACACCACAGGATCACAGTGTACTTTTCCAAAATGCTCAAGAGGCAAGTTAAATTTGTTTTGTTTACTGCAAAATAATTACCATCAATGCTAAAATATACTGTAGAATAAAAGAAATGGGCATAGAGGTCTGATTTGGCGAGCTTAGTGTTAACTTATTGTGTGTGTTTTTAATTAATGTAATTTTCTATTTTGCTCCAAGCATTTTTAATTTGGCTGCTGGGCTAGCTTATGACATTGAACTAGACATTTTATCTACATGGACCAGATTTAAACTCAAATTAAACACACGCTAAACTTTCTTTCACGGATTATTATTCCAGTGTGGTTGATAAGGATAATAACAAATTTACTTATCAGTTTGGTACTGTTGAAAATGTTTTGTGTAAAAGAAATAGTATTTACAACAGCATATTCTTGTCTCAAATTAACATTGATATTCTTTTGTTCTGAAACTGGTTCCAGATAATATGAAAATAAGAGCTCAATTTGAGAATAGAGAACCTTTGGTCAAAGCCAATGGTTGTACCTAAGCACTGTGCTGAATTTGAATTTTTTTCAATCCAACCAAATAAGTTACTGTAAGTTTATTGTTGTTTTTTTTTTGTTTTTTTTTTCAAATCGATGTTAACTTTTACATTTTATACATCTTAAATATGAGTATATTTTTTTGGTAATGTAAATCTGCTAATGATCATCAGGCCTGTAAATTAAATGATGACAACAGTATTACGGGAAAAGCAGCAATATTGACAAACTGAAGGCCAATAATAAAGATCAGTGAATGAATAGTATATTTCATTACTAGGACCGAAAGTGGCATTTTCCGTCGCGTGCTCAAGTTTTTGTGTGAGGCGAAGCCGAACACAGGGAACATCAATTTCACGTGCGAGGCGAAGCCGAGTATGTGAGAGCTATTTTCACGTACGAGGCGAAGCCGAGGACGGGAATAATGGAGCAAGTGCCGGATAATAACTTTCGGTACGAGTTATGAACGATACTTTTCATCACAACGCAAAAATACACAAACACAGAATAGCAGACCTCAGTAATATTACAACTATTTTATTTCTCAATTAATTTGATTGAACATCAAAATAAAATAAAATAAAATAAAATTTATCTAAAAGGAAACCTACGTATATTTCTCAATACATTTTGTTTAAATATCAAAATAAAAGAATAAAACAACTTTGAACAATACATACAGCTGGTTCAAATCTTTAAATTTAACCATAACAAAACACTAGCGCGCGTAGTGAATAAATGGAGAACTAATTTAGAGCGAGGGAAAGTAAATTTAGAGCGAGGGAAAATCAGCTGATCGATTTTCCCTCGCCCTAAATTAGAGCTTGGGAAACGACTACTTTCATTGATGTAATCTGTTATCGAAAATAGTTACTTTCGTTACGGAGTGATGAAAATAAGTTTTTCACCACACTATGATGTTTTTGGCTGTATTACATACGTTAATTGGTGGCTGAAAGTTACGTTTTGCTGGCCATGCCAGCTGTCATCGTAGTTTGGGGACCGAGCAGGTTTTTACAGCCCGGGGCCGCAAAATCAGCTGTCCGCTTACCTACTTAATTCATGAATGCATTTTAAATACACAATCAAAATCCATAGCACTGCAATAGAATTGTGTTATTGTCACCGTTGCCTAGCAACTATTTATTTTTTTTTTTGCTGATTCCTCAAATTATTTCCTCACATAACCTTAAAGTTGTAGTTGTGTAGACTATCAGTGTACATTATTATAGTGGTGAATAGTGGTAATAGGGTATAGTGTGGTGAAAAATAGCGTTCGTACCACGGACCGAAATGGTTTTGCAGCTCTCGATTGATTTAAGTTCTCGACTTCGTCTCAAACTTAAAAACTATCTCGAGCCGGCAAAACCTAATTTTCGGCCCTAGGTACGAAATATACTGTTTTGACTTGACACATTCATCATATATTTATAATATCTACTGTAAAATGTTTAGGTATTTTATAAATGAGTGTTGCTCTATTACAGTTATTACGACTCACTGAAGATTTGTTAGAGATGATGATTCAAGAGGAAGGTGAACACTTTGGGATGTCAGTAGGAAGAATATACTTGAGAAAGGTAATGCATTACTTAATATTGTCTTTTGTAACAACCATTAGAGCTAAATCACTAATATTTGTTAAGGTGAACTCTTTTGGGATGCAGGATGAATATACTTAATGAAAAGGTAATACATTACTCCCCGACTTGTCTGTAACAATCATAGTTTAGAACTGAATCGCTAGTACTGTATTTAACACGGTGGATGCTCTGATGTCAGAAGGAAGAATATATTTCCACCAAATCAAAAATCTGTCCATCTATCATTTAATACAGTAAGGGGTTTCTATGTAGCACCTCTATTTTGCCCGTCCTACTAAACGATTTAGATTTTTGACCATTTAGATATCGTTTTAAAGTTTATGATCTAGCAGAGGTACTAATGATGGCTAGGAAGTTAATTTCACTAAGAGATTACTGCCCCCCCCCCTTTCTCTCCTACCTGGTTATGTTCCCAATCATGCACAGACTTGGAATTGGACTGAGATTAATAATTATTATCCTGTACATATTTATCTTATTACCATATTTATCTGTACTATATTACTATGTTTTACCTCTAAATGTTCAATGCTGGTGAGTAGCAGAACCGTATTGCAGCAGTAAACAAACTAAATTAAAGGTGAAATGATTTAAATAATGAACAAACAAATCCTCCTTATTATGGGCTTGTAGAGTTTAGTTCATTATAGTCTGATGTCACGCATGGTTTTCATAATACAAAATCAGGTTCAAAGATGAAATAAAACATTGTAATACATATGATATATTTTTTTTATCTTCGGGGTTATTTTGAAGTCTATTTACTATCTGAATCCTCAAATATATCTATTACTATAAAAACAGGCTCAACAACTTTTCTACCTTTTGAGTGTATGCATTTTTTCCCACACTTACATATGTTGTATTGTTCCATGGTAGATGACGGCCATGATGAGTGGATACCGACGTTACTGCTGCGGACTCAAGAAGGCGGATTGCTTGTTAGTGGAGAAAACAAGAAACTCAGCTTTCACAAAGCTCATCACGGAACCTCCTGTTCCTCGCAGAAGACCTGACCTCACTACTTTTGTACATAAACCCTTAGAAGTAAGTCAGGTTATCCTTGCTCTACATGACGTATTTGTTTTATTGTGATTTTTTCACTTCTTCAACTGCAATATGATAGACAAAAATCTCACCAGTACATCAATCTTTAATTTGGAATCATAATATGTGCTCTATTTAGTACAGTAGACTCCATCCGGACACCTTTTAACCGGACATCAGTTTAACCCGACTAGATCGGCAGGAAGTGGGCGGTACTCCGGTGGGTGGTAAGATTTGAGAGCAGTGATCACGTGTCTAAATACAATGCTCTCCTAAATTCAAGTCAAAAACTGTATACAGTATGCATTTAAATGGTCCGTTTTAACGAGTCTTTGGGGAGACGGTTTAACCGGAAAACCCGTTATCCGGACTTGCCTCGGTCCCGAGGAGTCCGAATAAGAGGGAGTCTACTGTATTGCTTATTTTGATTGTATGCTGTCATTTGTTCACAATTTCAACTTTTATGGTACTTTATACAAAAGTTTCAATACGAGTACGTCAATTTTTAATTAGGGTTCATGATCTATGCTCGTCTGTAACTTGAAACTTAACAGGAGAATAATAAGTTTTGGGTCAAGTTTAAGAATTATAACCAAAATATTCAGAGATATAATCATCCTATACTTATGAGGATAAGAAAAACAATAATTGTACATAACAATTCTAATCATTTCAAAAATGATAACAATTGTATATAAGCTTGCAGATCATTAGATAATATTTGATTAGATAATAATTGCTTCAAAATGTAATTATATGTCTTAGAGAATAATACTTTAACTTTGAGAGATATGATAAATTGAAGATGCACTAACTCATTTCTTATTTGCAGCATTTTCGTGATATTTTAAAGCTTTTACAAACAATACAAAACACTACTTCCTCAAAAGATGAAGACTATCCAGCCATTTCACGGGTGGTTCATGAATTCCAGGTAAGCTTATGAAGTTAGAATTCAGAATTATTAATCCTTAACAGGCTACATCAACCGTCTTAACTATATACTAAAAATGTTGCTACACTTCATTTATTTGGCTTTATTTGGCTACTTCATTTTTAATTGCTTCCCTCTCCTAATGTTTTGCAGTCCGTAAGTGTCCTCACTCATTGTCATGATTATAGTTTTGACTTAATTACTTATTTGCTCAATGTTGATTGTCGCTAAGTTATTAATTATTATTAACCCTCTATCTGTCTCAGAGTTTCCTTTTAATAAGATTAATCACTGTGTAAAATTGTACAAGCATTTACAAAATTATCAAAGGAAATAAAGACAGGTATTTTCTAATGTGTGCCAAAAAATATGTCAACCAGAAAGGCCAAAATGATTGCTAGTAGATAGCATAAATGAAATTAAATTAGATAAATGAAAAACTATTTACTTATACAGCAAAATTTCTTATACTTTACCTGTACACTTAAAATACAGCTTTGTAGTGATTTTAATGGGTCGTTTGTACTGATTGATGGCATCGGACACTTTGTAGATATAGAAAATTTGAATCATAGCTATTACTTCTTTTTTTTTCCTAAAATGTGGGACTGTATCAGAAAGTACCACACTTTTATCCCTCCATAGTTATGTTTGACATTATGTTGATGTGTGTGTGTGTGTGGGCAGGCTGCCTACAGAGATATAACAGTGGAGTCTGGCCTGATGGAACCAGAAGTGGAGGGAAGGCCTTTGTTGTCACTGCAGGATCTAGAAAGCAGACTAGTCTTCACCAGGTGTAAGGTTAGTCTCATAAATACATTGTCGATGATTGTTCTAAGTAAACGTTAAATGTGTCTTTTGAATTCACTTTGTAAGAATAGGAAACTTTTTGTTTAGTTTTGATGGTAGCCTTTACCACCAGGCTTTCAATGGCTAGAGAAACAGAGCCCCTCAAGTCATCTCAGTACATTTTATACTCGAATGCATTTATAAAGACAAGGACACGCAAAAAGTCTATTGCTGTTATAATACAAGTAATAATATACAGTACCGGTATGGGTTGATATCTTTAACATTGTAATTTGAAATAAAGGTTTATTCTCATAATATTTCCATACTAATAGTAAGTATAGTAGGCTAATATCATTACTCAGCCCCGCTGACAACAACAAACATTTTTTCCTCAGTAAGTGCTTTAGATGACATACATTGGTAAGTCTAAGTCTAAGTGTTAACATTAGCTCAATAGTGGGGAACTCAAAAAATAACCTGGTTGAGAGTTCCATATCCCTTGAAACAGAAAAAAAAACTTATACCACTGTTGCTTGATCTTATACCTCTTTAAACCATTAAATTCTATGTTTGATGTAGCCATTTGTCCTGAGCTCACCTGGCCGACAGTGGATATTCGGGGGCGACCTGAGTCGGGTCGAGGGCCGATCCGTCCGACCATTCTGGGCGTTGCTCTTCACCGACCTACTACTCTTTGCCAAGGTCAGCAGAGACAGAGTTCTATTTGTCACGGAGGAACCGCTTTCACTTCAGTTTGTCAGCCAAGCTCTTTTCTCGATACGGAAAAAAGGTAAATTGTTTTTTAATATATCCACAGTTCAAATATAACAATCTAGGAAAATAGATTGTGCTGGGTGCTGATGTCAGTTTAAATAACAGTGATACAAATCTGTATGATAGGTACAAATTTCAAATAACATTGTTGCTTTTTGGGAGGGAGAAATCGGGCTATATCTGTCCTGTCACTAGCTACTTCGTATAGGTACTACTATTGGATGCTACTTTTAGATTCAGTCAGCACCCCTAGGTAGCCTTATATAATTCTTTCCTGGATAAGCCATTTTTTTCAGATCTTGAAAACAACATCCTTCAAGTGACGTCCTTGAAAATGTTGACATTCTTCAAGTCGCTTGGAAAGACGTCAAATACTCTTTCAAGCATTTCTTGAGAAATTGCTTTAACCTCTTCGGCGATTTTCTGCCTGAGTTTGACCAGCCATCTTGTATCTTGTAGGGGTGGAAATGGAGGTCATAATGCTCCAAGACATCCTTCCAAGAAATCTCCTAGAAGCTATGGACAAGCTATGGACGACTGGACAAGCCAGCCTCTTTGGGTTTACCCAAAGTGAGAGTACCCAGTGACATTCCCTCCATTCAGGGTGGTGGGGGTGTTCAGCTCTGCTAGTGTTGATTAAGTTCATAGATCTTTCACCTGCCTGTAGCTTGTGGTTGTGACTGAGTCCTACCTGTCGTGTACGACTGACATTTTGTGAGGCATATCCTCGACTTTGGAAGTAGCCTCGTCCTGGGAGGTGAAATACCTAGCCCCCAGAGGGGAGGTAAATGCTCCGTGTTGGTATCGGCATTTTCAAGTTGGCCACAGACATGGACGACTGGGCATTGGGTCCCAGTGACATTCCTTTATCCAGGATGGAGGGGTGTTTAGCTCTAGGAGAGATGGAAGTACATCATAATCTCTAACCTACCTGTGTCTGTGGTTCTTTGGGCTTCGGCCTGCTTGTTGTGTGCGACCAGCATTCAGTGGGCAAATCCTCGACTTTGGAAGTAACCTTTCCTGGAGGTGAAAACGGGCAAGTACCCGCAGCTCACGGGGACACTCAAGGGCAACGTAACTTTCCGCAGTGTGAGGGCAACGGTTTGTAGGTACTTATGCAAACCAATCCCTGTCTCTGAGCACGGACGGTATGGTTATCTTGAGTGTGGGGGGTTCTTCCCGGAACCTCAATTGAGTCAAGGGTGTCGCCACCTCTGGTGGATAGGTTCATCCGGGTGGGTTCCACTTCTATACCTGCCTCCTTTTGGGAAACCCTGATGGCTTGGCAGTGATGTTGGGTCTGACGGGCAAAGGAAGTAGATCGGGTGCTGGGTCCGAGCCCGCCAGGGATATCTGGGGATCTATCGCTCTGGTTATCTCTGGTTTCCCAGCAATGGGTAAGGCCTCGATCGGGCAGCGGTGTAAATGGGAGGTTGGGGTTCCCCCCGTCAGCGTGCTGACGGTCCCCTTCCTTCTGGCTATTGATGGCGGGCTTGCCTGTCAGGGATTAGATAGGTCCCGAGTGTTGCTTGCACTAAATGCGTCGGGGCGCTCCATTATGGACCTCTAGGTTCCGACCTAGTGGAACCCAGGTGGAGTGACGCTTAAACAAGCAGCCGGAATCCCTGGTTAGGATTGAGGGGCAACCCTCTTTCCGAAGGGTCTGCTTCGGCAGCCGGCGAGCCTGATGACCTTAAGTCATCCGCCCATGATGTGCTAAAGGTTGATGCATAAGCTTCGGCCTACATCATGGGGCCCGGGTTAAGTCTCACGACAGGTACCGGGTACGTAGTCAGGGGGCTTCGGCTCTCATGACAAAGAATAATAATAATAATAATAAATCTCCTAGAAATTTGAAGAGCCAAGGACTAGTTCCTGGCTACTTTCTCTTTAGACTTTGAATGACTGCGGCTCGTACTCTCCCCACATTGGCTGGTGTGTGAACAGTTTTACGGCTTCCACCAATCTTTTTTGGGTCGACGCCGTTCTTCTAAATAATGATACTCTATCTTTAACCAACTCGGAAAACCCCGTTTCAATCAATATATTGAAATGCTTCCTAAACAAACTCTGTGTAAAAAAAAATC
The DNA here is from genome assembly GCF_028750875.1 of Macrosteles quadrilineatus. Classification (NCBI taxonomy): domain Eukaryota; kingdom Metazoa; phylum Arthropoda; class Insecta; order Hemiptera; family Cicadellidae; genus Macrosteles; species Macrosteles quadrilineatus. Next base: position 9,891,401 of record NW_026542597.1, read on the forward strand.
ATTACTCTTAAAAAATGTTTCCACAGCAAAAGCACAGTATTCAGGATTCTAAAACGCCATATTTACTAAAAAGGTATCGTTCAGTTTTGTTTATGAGCACAGCTATTTCACTCATTGCTGCCATTTTTTAACATCTGGTAGCTAAAATAAATTGTATAGTTGTTCCACTCTGTACTCTGTTCCCTTTTTTGGCACTGATTACTTTTCCAATTCCTTCTATATGGATCTATATCAACATATTTACTCACGCATTTATTTATGCTCACCCCATAGCGACAGAGTTCAGACTGATCCTGAGTGCTAACCCACCTGGGACAGACAGTCCAGCAACGGGTGGTTGCGGCGGCCATCTACCCGACCTTCCTCTCACCCGAACACCCAGAAAAGGACGAGGTCGGCGCACCATCGCTTTGCGAGCACCCTCACCCGAACTGAAAGCTGTCTGGCAGAACCTCATACAACGGCAAATGTGAGTAAATAATTTAATTGAAAAGTAAGTAGTTTAGAAACACCATTAACAACAATTTTAAATTAAAACATTTATAATGAAGACCAAATAAAGATGAAAATGCCGAATGATCACTTGAACCAAACAAATCCAGCAGTATTTCAGGCTATTTGTAACTTTTAGGATGGTTACTGTGTTAAATGTGTGATCAATTTTTTTATCTTTTCGTACATTAATTGGATTTCCTTGTGATATTTGTAAAATAAAACTTGAACCAAACCAATTTTGATTGCTGTATACAGAGCAATCGATCTTTTACTATTTGAAAGTAAAGTATTGACAGCACAGTTATAGCACTCATACTTATAGCATAGAGCGTTTTAAGGTCCGAAAAAATAATTTTGAGGTACCGGTAGCTAATTGGTCATAGTGCTCACCTTTAAATATACTTGCTCAATTTCATGGATTATGGACCAGGTGCCATTTGTTACTGTGCTTTCCGAACTAATGATGTTCCGGCAAAAAGTCAAGGTTAGACTGTAATAATTAATTGGGGTTTGGACAGTTCCCAAATCGCAATAAATGCCAAGGTTGTAGGCAGATAAACACAAATTAAAACAATTGCAAATATTATGAAAAAAGTGATGAAAGTGCGGGCTAATTTTCTAATGTGTATGAATTGCCTTAAACCATTCAATGAGAAAGCATAAGAGAGGTTATAGTGGTCGCCTAGCAAGGTGACTGGTTTGATCCAGGGAAAAGTAAGTAGCGTTTTATGGTTTTCAACTGGACCCAGCACAGCTGTCCTGAATCATTGGTCTTTCAATGAATGGTCCTGGCTAAAGAACAGCTGGTCTTAAAGTAACAAATCTACTGTATCTTACAGTTCCTTCACTCATATTTTGGTTATAATACGCTATCTTGATTGGTAATATTTCAATGTGTACCACGATGTTGCAGTATTTACCTCAATACAGCCAGGGGTGGTACTCCTGCTAGCAGTCCACTGGACTCCCCCGACCCTCTGACAGCTGACTCCGTAGCTACTCTGGACTCTCTGTGTCTCAAGCGCCAGGTACATCACTCTCCTCCCCCTCCTGCCCCTCCACCATCCCCAACTGACTCTCCCCCTCCACCCTCCTGACCATCACTACCCTCCCATCCAAACAGATGCTGTAGCCCTACACGCTTTTAAAATATTGATAAGATACAATACACAGACTTTGATTTTCAAGAATGATACGATAAGATTGGCAAATAAAGGTTCTTTTAAGCTGTGCCATTGTCAAATAAACTGATTATTTTATAGCTTTTGATGCTTAGCAAGCAGGTATCTCGGTTTAAAAACATGAAGATAATCAATAACATAATTGCTTGGTATTGGGTAACTAACACCATGCATGGGAATTGTCAAAATGTATTTATCATTAGATTAATTCCATCCACAACCATATAGCATCAGAATCAATTATGCTATATATTATCTAACCTAAGGTCGACGTTAGATAGTAATATAACCAGATTTTGGACCGTTCTGTTACAAAAAACATAAATATTTCAAATAACTCAATGTATTGGACAAAATGTATGGACAATGTATTGCCAACACCAACACAAAGTTAAAGTTAAATTAAACACATTTAAAAAACACATACTGTACTTTCAGTAGAAATTTATTCACTCATATTGAGATTGTTATAGATGGAAAGAATTAAAAGAAAATACAAACCGGTTATTATGGAAAACCGTTTTCTTAACCTGATACTGCTGCCAACCACATTAAGTATTGGCTCACCTATAAGCAGCAGCACATCCACATTACTTATTGTCAAATTTGTTGTAATTGTTCCTCTATATCAAGTAAGTGTATTGAAATATAAACGCAGTTAAACTTTCAAAAGTTTTAACTAAAAATTTTACTTTATCTTGCTGTGCTTCATCTGTATTGCACCATATGTGATCGTAGCAGAAGCAAAAGAAAACCTTATTTGCTAACCTTATCATTCATAGGGTAATCCACCCAAAAAGACAAAATATTATTTGCAAACATAGTTCCTGATAGAGTGCTGTTTTATATTGATTCCTAAGATAGTCTTCCTATGTGTGCTCAGTTGAGGGGATACAGATGAATCAATGAGTTGTGGATCTTTAGAATCATAAAAGTATTTCCCTTAATATAATTATTTTGGCTACCATATCAAAATATTAACTGAGAGAACTGGAATACTATGATTTCTATGGTGCTTTTATAGTCCAAGGAGAGTAGTTTACTCAAATATAACCATCAATAAAGAGATTGGAAATTAGACTCTTATTGGTTTGTTTTTTTTCTAACTTATCGGAACTTCCTAGAGCTTGATGATAATAATACAGGGTATACAAAATATTTATTCTTTGACTGGGTGGTTGGAAAATAAACTTGGTTAAACACTATTTGTCGTATTTGATTAAAACCATAAACCAAAAAGACACACAAATACAATCATATATTAATAAAATAGGATTCAATATGCTGATAAATGTAATAAACTCTAATGTGCTTTAGTAAAATCTCTTCCTTACTTCATTCATCTTTATTCAAATTTAATGGGCTACAGAAAGGATGTGGAGGAAGTAAAATATATTCGAAATTGCAAATAATGTAAATACCGTATTATAAAAACTTAAACGTAATATATTTTAGTTTTAAAGATTAAATACGCTTTAAAATACCTGTTAGCAGTGTGTAAATACGAGTAATTTATAAGCTTTACATTTTTAAGAATCAAGAGTACAAATTGCTTTTTTGCAGTTTTTACAATATACCAATATGCATAAGTAGGACTACTGAATAGTTGTTAGTTATTTTTTTCATATTTTTACCAATATTATTGCTATGACAAGTTTGATACAGGTAGTAAACACAGGAGCTGCTTTAAGGGTACAAAAGAGGTTGATTGTATATAACATTTTTGTTGTAAAAATTTAGGTTTCGCTTATAAACGACGCTTATAATAAGGTTTTATTATGTACTTTTCCAAAACTAGTTTAGAAATAGGGACTGTATGTGTACAGGGAGCGACAAAATTATCTGACGGTTTTCTTTGCCGCCCTTTCAAGTGAGTTAGTGGTGGAGGATAGTAGGAATAGGGGCATTTTTAGTAGCCATGGAGCTGTGGACGGCTGAGCACTGTGCGTTCGTAGTGAAAGCGTTTTTTAAAGTGGCGATTCAGCGGCAGTTCCGTAGACGTTTCAATGTGGGACAAAGAAGAAAAGTCCCAAACCGAAACACCATTTGCTGTGGGTGGGTAACTTTAGAGCTACTAGTTCAGCATTGAAACTAAAATCAACAAAGACCAGCCCGGACGCCAGAGAACGTCAAGAGAGTGGGAAAGACTATGTGGTGTGGTTGAAATTTGTCGCTTATAATGACAATTTTGTCAGTTGTAAGCAAATCAATCACTTGTTCTGAAAACTATTTACGCTTTGCTTAACCATTTGGTTTCAACTGTTGCACGATTGCCATTTTGTGGATGAAAGTGCAGGTCGTATCATAATACTCTTCTACCAAGGGGCCAGACATGTGCAGAGCTCCAGCTTGTTTGCGTGCAGGCCACCACAGCTTCTCCCACTCTCTCAACGTTTCCTGGCGTCTGGGCTGACCTTGCACGACCTGTTCATTTTTGTGTCAATGCTAAACTAGTAGCTCTGAAGTTACCCACGAACAGCAAAATTGTGTTTCTAGTTGGGACCTTTCCTCTTGGACCCACATTGAAATACCTACGTTACTGCCGATGAACAGGTACACAGGAATTGCAACTTTTAAAAAGGCTTGTCCACTACGATTGCACAGTGGTCAGCCGTCTACAGCTCCATGGCTAATAAAAATGCCCGAACGTAAGATTTGGAACGCCCTTATTCCCAACACCCTTCACCACTCACTCACTCGACAGGACGACAAAGAAAACCGTCAGATCATTTTGCCGCTCCCTGTATTACTAAATTACTCACTATTTATTAGTATAACAATCATTTGATTCTTTCTATTTGAAACAACGTGTGAATGTGTTGATTTAAATAAACAGTAGGATAGAGGATAGTGTGACTTTTATGGTTATTTATTTATAAGTACTGTATCTGGGTTAGAAAAAACTTAAAACATGTTTGTCTTACGAAGGTGATGTTTATTTGGCATTTAACTTCACAAAAACTGTAGCAACTGAATTTTTGAAGGTTCACATGTATATGGATACACACTAAATAATACTGTATTCTAACAAAAAAGGTCAAAAACACTACTGACTTTTTTCCTCTACTAATAGTACAGATAATATGCAGCACAGGATGCAGGAGGTTTAACAGTTTATCCGTATAGTTATAACATAAAATCTACATTAACAAACAAAAATACCAGTCTGTCTAAAATCGTAACTTAATAAGATTGTTGTGAAAAAGTAAAACAATATTTTTTACGTTAATATTAATTTTAAACAAGCTTGGACCAAGCTGAAATGAAATTAAAAGAAATGAAAATGATTTCAAGCTGTGCCTTTTCATCACATGATGCAAAGTCCATACATGTGAACCTAGGCTTTGTTACAAGTATATTGGAGCATGCATATAAGTAATTTGACTATTTAAAAGAACAACGTTTTTGATTATCGCAGTACTTTTTAGAAAATTTAATTGTGTGTTTTTCTTTTAAGTTTAAGTGCAAGAAATAAAGTTGAATTATAAATAAATTTAAAAACAAGTTAGATAACTAAGTATAAATAATAGAATAGTATTTGTGTTTTAAAATCCCAAACTTGAAAATATTTTATCCATCCAAAATATGTCATTCAATGTTTATAAATTGGACCAATCTGACTAATTCATCAGTTGAGCAGCATTGATACATCTCATTTATTGTTTATTAACAATCAGATTAATCAGAAATTTATTCTGCGAGTAATTAACTGTGAAAGTTTAAGTGCATTTTTAACTGTTTGGATTACACACAATATATAAAAATTATAATACATAATAATTAATTATAACAAATTATATTATATTTATTTGTGCCCGTCTCACTCATACTTCCGTTTCAGGGACTAAACAAATGCAAATATTTAATAAAATAATGTAGGATTTGTAGAAAAATATGAATAAAATCCCGGCATAAATAAGGTGTGTATTTGCATTGTGATGAATACTTCTTTCATTCGTCATCAAAGAGCATGAAAACATCCGTAGTTTATTTGGCATTCAAAACTAACTTCATTAATAGGAATAGCTGCAAGAAATTTTCATTGATATTAAATGTGATATAGAATTCAATGTTGTGAACACCTTAACACCAATGAAGTGAAAATCTATGGTAATTCTTAGTTTTGTAACAGGCTCTAATAGGCTTACCTAACAACTAACATAAAATTTTTTATCAAACTAAACATAGTTAATGTAGGTTTCACTAAAATATTTACTTGAATGCAAGATAATGAAAATAAATAGCTTAAACAAACCGGGATGTATTTTTATACTTTTATTTTTAAATAGATTGTTTTTTACAAAACCAGATTGAAGATCAAACAATGATAAAGATCATATTTTTCAGTGAATCAGTTCAGTTTTAAGCTTGCTGTTCTTCTTCTTAAAGGTGAAAAATTTTACAATTAAAAAACACAGGAATAAAACATTTGTATCCTAAACTTTTAATTAGACCGTTTAGATTTATGTTTTGAATTTTTTTATCTCAGATTTCTCATTTGTGATTATTTCAAACCCAAAACATTTACCTGAGAGGTTATGAAAAAATAAATAATTACATATTTGCATGAAACTGAAAGCTTGGTTCATTCATGTGAGCCATTTTATTGTATTTTTTATGTATTTACTTGAGTTACCAAAGACTGCTGAAGAATACAGTAAGTGTAGTATTGTAAACTATGTTTTTAGTTGACATAGTTTGAAATTGAGTTTTTCAGAGAGGATAAAAAAGTAGTTATCAGGAGTATAAATTTTCATCTATTTTTTTAAAGCTCAAAATAACAATTTTGGTCTATAAACATAAATGATCATAATTTTAATCTTAATTCTTAACATATGTGTAATCTATTCACGCTTTCACATTGATTAAATGCTAGAATAGCTTGGAAATTGATTCTCTATAAGGTCCATCAGTGATTTACCTGCACAATATCAGTTAGAGTGTGTATGTTATATCAGTAATTTTTAAGTTGTCTTGTTTTCACGCTTTATAATGCACTAAGGATCCACTAGCAAACCCGTGAAAGGGGGGAGGTTTCAACTGATATCAATACATTTTTGTCATGTAAAAATAAAATTTGGAGAAATCTTTTATAAATATATTTTCTTATATATTACATTTTCTTCATTCCGTCTATTATTGTTATTATTATTATTTAGTGATTATTCCAATAGAGAAAATTTTAAGAAGTCTTAGCAATTCCTAATATAGACATTACTTACTTTGTTGAGTTATGTTAATAACTTTTACATAGTTAAAGCAAAACCTTGAAAATGAGTATAAAATCTTAATTATTGCTGAATGTATTTACCGTACTTTTATTTTGATTTTTTACTGCTAACAAGACCAGCTAAAGACCAGCTAAAGTTTTGTTGTTAGTTGGTTATATTATAACTTGTCTGGGTCAGGCCATTCAGAATGAAAATTGACAAGCTATCAAGTATTGTTCAATGATTTAATGATTACCAAACTATCTAGTTCTGATTACCAAACTACTTAGGCAAAAAGTAGTATATTGATTCCAGAATCAATTACTAGAATATTAAATATAAATCATATGAAATAAAAGTTACTTTTATAACCGTTTTTTACCAAAAATTAGAAACAAGATATTGTAATAACTCACCCCCTTTCATACTTCATATCAAAGTAGCTGAACAACAACACCATGCAATAGTTCAAAGTCCATTCTCATTTCATGTCTTGCATTATGTAGATCATAGACTTTATGTCTTGTTTGTCTTATGAGTGCAATGAATACCTGTCCTCTGTTACGAATGAATCATTATTACCTGTTCTATTTAAAATGCATGTTCAAAAAGAGGTTTTATTGATGATTAGATACAATCCTTTTCATAATAACAGTGTAATTAGTTTTATTATAAATTAAATTTCCTTAAATATTGATTCTTCTTAACATAGTTCGTTTTCTTTAACAAAGCAAAAACTGAAAGTATTGTTTCAGCACTTAATAAACTTATTCAAATCAAAGAAGATTTTAAAAATATGGTCCTCATTTTCACTATTTTGAAATATAACTTATACATACACAGAGATATGGATTAAACTGGTGATTTTCCCTTAAGTTAAAATTTAAGACTTATTGGTTAAAATATGGTACTTTTTACATACATGCAACATAGGCATTATAATTGCCTTTATTTAATGCTAGCGAAACCAAAAGACAATTGATTTATAATGTCAAAGCTAATATTTTACCTAGTAGTTTAAGTTTGTAGCTATTGGTTGCTAAAATACAACACGTCTAAATTTAGACTTTCATTTTATTATAATTTGATATATAAGTTAGGACGTAAAATCTCTTAAATATTTCATTCAAAATGTTTTATATTCTACCTTAAATTAATCAACCAAATGATTTACTTATATTAAAAACTTTTAGGAATTAGATACAAATACAATAATAATTAACCCAATTACCATCTCGATGATTCTAACACTCAGATTTCGTGCAGGTCCCGTGATGGCGCTCGCGCTCGGCGCTCGTGTCGGCTTGCTAGAGAACCAAACTTTACGCAAAGAAGATATAATACATCTGCACAGTTTTCCAAATTCCATTGTAGTAAAGTATATGAAAAACCTTAGAATAGTTTATTATTACTATAATTTTTTATAACTTATATTACAATATTATTATAATGCTAGTTGTGTATGGAAGTAATGTTATAAAGTATTCAAACTTGTTACTTCACAAAGTACAAACACTATTATAAGTACCATATTTTAAATCTTTAGAGTTCATGTTGGTTATTTGACAGTTTTAATAATTCCAAACTTTGATGTTTTTCCAATTCCCTATAGATTGTACGTTTTCAAATCAAAATGTTACTATCACAAAGTGTGTAGCCTATTAGAGTATTGTAATTAATAGCTTGAAGATAATTTTATTAGATTATAAATGTTTTTATTCTTGCCAGTTTTCCATTGCCTTAAAAGAATTTATTTTGAATCGTATGTGCCAAAATACCTATTTTAATACCAAATTATAATATCTGCCTTAATACAGTAGTATTCTATAACCCTGATATGTTAAACTACATTTATATTAGGAAAGGAATGTTGCTATTAATTTACAAATATTTGAAAATATTTATATTTATATACTAAGTCATTGTATTGTTCTTCAAATGATGGCAACAATTATTTTAATAATATTTTTTATAAAGTCTAGAATCCTTTTACTGAGGGGCAGGGCAGCTCTTATAGCTCTTATTAGTTAATATTCATGTTATACAACGAGCTTTTACACATAAAAAATTAATGTTTTAGCTATAACCATAAACATTTGTTGATATGTTCATAAGAAAATATACAAATAATTGTAAAACAAAATGTTATATTTTCAAACTAGTTTTCTAATTTAAAAATAATTCACCTTACCTTAAGATTTCAAACCAAAATAAATGATAGTTATGTTTTTATTTCAACATTACCCTATGAAGAACGAGTTGTATACTAGCAATGGAAATTTATACTTTTTAAAACCAAATATGAGTTTTTCATGTAATTAACTTAATTTCAAAGCTTAACTAATGAAATTAAAAAAAAAAAAATCTCTCCATTTTTGTATTGTGAAATTAAAGTTTAAACAAACTGTCAATCCTTTTAAAAATTAAGATTTTTATTTTTATTTTGTTTATTTAGCCAACCAATCAAATTCATATTTACAAAAAAATAATTAAATCTCTTAACAAATAATGTCACAGCACAAATTAGGATAATTTTACGAGTATTTAGTCTTAGGACATGATAATAAATATTGTTATTAAGTGACACTCACAAAAGCAGCACAATAATTTTAATTTATACTGTAAATGTAACAATAATCGACAGCACAATTGGTAGTTATTAATGCCATTTGGATAATAATCCCTCACAGGTTTAATTTGTTGTGAAGTACAATCGAAAGTTAGCGTTTACTAGTTTTGTAGGTGATATAAATTGTAGATTTTCACTGAGCATTCTTTAAGTAATGCCTCAGGGTCCTACATATCTAAAAAACTAGATGAAACTAACGACTTTTGTTGGAATTTCAAAATTTCATCAAACATTATGGTCATAAAACAGGTAATAATGATTTGTTTAAGTCCTTGAAGGCATTTTATTACATTTTCCTATGTTAACAGATGAATATAGTTTGCAAGGAGTCATTACACTGACAATAATGTATTACTGTATTTCAACATACCTGGATACAATATTTTCAATACTTGATGTTAATTAAATTAATTGAAATTGATTAAATTTAAAAAAAATATTAGTTAATAGCTGAAGGTACTAAAAAGCGAGTGAATACATCGAGTGAATTTTTATTTCAAAATTCTAAATAAAAGCGTTCTTAGCATTTTTTCATAAAATCAGCCATTTCTGAGTAATTTAAGTTTAATTATTGTTTCATGAAAGCATTGTTTTACAATTTGTATTTCAACTTTTATGGCATGGGTGGCTTATGGGATTTAGTAATGGGTTTGCAGTGTGATCTGTGCCAATGATAATTACTGTATTTTGTTAGAAAACTGTTGTAAGTTAGCATGTTTCAAACATGTCTATAGGATACAATTTTGATTGTCTTTAATCCTAAACAGTAACATAACTTTAATGACCAGCGCCTATATTTGTTCATAGATTTTAAATTTAGATATTACTTTTATTACTTCATTATAGAGCAACATGATCTTGTTTCATAATCCATCTTGTTGGCATTTGCACTCTTCAAAAATTATAAAAAATAGTCTTACTAAGAAATCAGTAGGCCTACACTTAAGAATAATATTGATAAATATCCTGACTGCAATTAGTATGTGGTAACTTGTTCAAATAAAAACAAGTTTATCTTGTTATGAAATTTTTAGTTGTTGTATGATAAAGAGGGTTTGGATAGCTAAAGCCACCTTACAGATCCTTACGAAACTGAACACTTGACTACTTGACACCTTCAAAAAAGCTTGGACTTGTTATGTTTTAATATGACTGAATTATTTTACCATTGTTGTAACCACCATAACTCTGTCAGTTTCAACCCATTCTTTGTTTTTTACAAATAAAAATTAAAGTGATATTTTTTTATTATGAAACAAGGTCAGTTGAAATCCACTCCCATTATCCAAGCTATTGGCAAAATATATTTCATGCTCCTAATAACCTAATTTAGTTTGTGGTATAAAATGTACACTAATTTTAAATTTTGAAATAGTTTTATATTGTTATGCAAGTGTTATGTGATATTTTTGCAACCAAAAGAATAAATTGTTTCAAATGAAAACAAGTTGTTTTTAGATCTCATATCATAGATTGAAGTGAGTTACTCTATCTCATATATAGCTCCATAGTTAATACTGTAGTATTAATTGACAAAGGTAAACGAGAACTATTTTAAAATATTTGTAACATTGTTTTGAAAGTGAAGTTAAAACAAAAATTCTCTAAAAAGCTTAAAAAGCAATTAAGGGGTTTTCTACTTCCAAGAAACAAGATTTAATGCTAGATAAATAGTAAAGTAACTTGAAGGAAAAATTATTGTCTAAAATTGATCTTGTTGTTCCTACTTTTTAATTCTAGGATTAAATTTAACTTTTATTATGACAATGTTTTGCTAAGCTGAGCTGATGATCTGCTATCAAAGTTTAAAAGCCATTTGTGTAGACTTCAGAAAGAACCTTTGTTTTAAAACAAATTTTAAAACTCAAAGTAAAAACACATACATAAGTTGTGTTCATATAATCATAGAATGTAAATTGTAGCCTATATAATGCAATGTGAAATTCCCAGTGAATTGTATTATCAATGAGTAAATATTAAATTTCATTTTTTTCACACTATCAGTTTGGAGGATATTCTGATGTTTTCCACCTTTTGAAAAAAATTTTAATATGGATATTCATATTTGAACCATTGCAAACATTTCTTATGTACCACTTTTAGCTACCTATATTGTGTACATAAATTTGTTTACACCAGGTTTTATATCTAACAAAAAAATATAATTAATTATTTAAAAATTTCAACACATTCTGAAAGGAAAAGAGACACTCCACAATGATATACCTAACACAAATCAGTTCTGGTTGAGCTGGTTTCATGTTGACAATCAATAGAATCATCAACATCCAGATATTGCAGATTCTGTTGAAAAAAGTGGCTAAATTGTGAACAAAAATTTAAATATTCAATTTATTACACAGGATTTTATGAGTACTGTCTTAGGATATTAAATTTTAAAATTTAGCAAAGCAACCAAAAAGCACCCTACATTATTTATGATAGTACTTTTAAAATACTTTGTTTGAAGTTCATTGTTGGTGATTGTGAGTTAATGTTGTTCAAAGGTTTATTGCGGACATTTTCCATCACGATGGTAAAAAAACAATACACTGTGTATTGTTTTTTTTACACGGTATATTGTCTTTTACCATCGTGATGGAAAATGTCCGCAATAAACCTTTGAACAACACTTTTCAAATACATCTGAAAAATGTAAGTTACATTACAAATACAAGTATAACTGTTCCCAAAATCCAGTTTGCTATTTTAAAACTTTAACAACACCAACACCTTCGTACAAAATGTTAAAAATAATTTAATTAGAAAATAGTTAAACACAATGGGAAATAGAGTCCCTTAATAAACTTTAAAATAACACATGTTTCAAATTACAGCTGATTTTCATTAATCAAAATTAATTGTTGTACTGTAGCAGTGTTTGATGCCTAGAAGCATTGGTTCCTTCTCTTTACATGAGTTTAAAAATCTCAATTCCATCTTTATTTAAAACCAGTTTTTCTGACATGCTTCGCAACAGGAAGATGTACTATACCACCTAATCCAAACACTTGTTAAGTAATTCGAATTTATAAACGAAAAGCCACCAAATTTATACAAAAAAATAATGACCTACATTGAACTGTCTTACTCTTAATTTTAAAATGTAGCCTATCAATAACATAATCATCAAAACTTACGGTTATAGAATCTCTCTTTAATTCCATAATCAATGACATAGTTTTAGTAATAATTGTGTAAAATATTTTATTTAATTAGTTTGGACCAGCTCTTTGAAATTGTCAAATAAGCATTCAACAGTTCTGATTGTTTACATTGAAATGTCAACAGAAAGGTAAACAAAGTTTGTGAATTTTCTCATGATCCCGGAGACCAATTAACATTTACTTTTGAAAACCTCACCTCAAAACTTTGGACATCCAAGAGGCGTAGCCCGACTTAGGGAAGTGAATAGGCCTCTATAACATTCCTAGATATGTGTGTTTAATTTTGGCTGTATCGATTTAGTATTTTAGTCATGGCAGCCCCACAGAGAAACAGACACCAATTCAGTTTTATAGATAGATAGTTTTTAAATTTTAAATCAGCACAGTAATTCGTTTTCTGTAACTGATTCCAACTTAAGTATGAAGATTTCCCCTGCATTATATTAAACGGTTTACCATGCATACATATGGTTTAGCTCGTATATGGGGAAGAGCCCAAATTCAGAACACGTGGGTTGAATAAGCTTAACTCTCACCGAGCTATAACACTTTCCAGCATGTGATCCTTCACCTAATTTAATAAACATATACAAATGACCAACTTATTCTTTAAATCAGGACTTACAATGTGAGTAAATATACTATAGTAAAAGTGTTTGGATGTAAAACTGAAGTAAGAAGAATTTGAAGAAACTTTAGTTGAGACATCCTGAAGAATCAGCCTTGAAAGGTACGAACCTCATACTCAACGGTATTGTTTTGGTGTGAACGCACGTCTGTATAAAATATAACTACCTTACGATGTTTGCATGATGATAACTATGTGTTCAAACTTTAGGAAGGGTATAGTAAAATATATGTTACTGAATGCATGTATTAACCCTGAACTGTAATCTCCTTATGCATTACAAAGATTTAGTTAGATCCTTTATAGATCATTTCCTCAAGGGAATTTTATATTATTATGATGTAACATTATAACAAATCTTCACTCATTTTGAACATTTTCCAATTTACAATTTAAAAGCATGTCTTTTATTTAGAGGATTAGCAATTTCTTTAAAAGATCTTACAGACCGTATTAGGTAGGAAATGCAAAATTTAGAATGATCATTGCATTTCTAGTGATATAGACAGTACAACAGTTCAGTATTAAAATTAAAATAGTAAAAAAGCTAAACCTGGAAACTTTTTCTATAAGATACCTTATTGAGTGTAATGTAATTTATAATTTCTGTTATTTTGTAAAAAAAAAGAGTATGTATCGAACCTTTTAGAAAAATCTTATCTCCTACACTGTTTTCTCACTATGATTTAATTAAAGTAATTCTATCTTCTTCTTCACTGTAAAAGGTAGATGCATACACAATTCAGATTGAATAAACCGCAAACCTGATATAAAAAAATTTATTATCAAGATATACTTACGGTATCTATTATAAAAGAGTCCATTATAAAGTTTTCAGAACATATGCAGTTTTTTTTATAATCTGCAATATTAAATGATTAATATTTTAAAATATAATTTTAACTTCCGTTATAAGCATTCTTTTATTATGAAACTTTTAGAACTCTAAAGTTCATCTCAACAATATAACGCTATTCTAAAGTTGGCTATTTTTGGATTTTGTTTAATGTAGTCTACCCACTAAAATAGTATCATAGAACTTTCTTCTATTATATTACAAAAAAACATACATACATGCATATTAAATTGTAGGTCTTACCTTGATGTTAATTCAAAGTATAACATCACACAGTGAATAATAGTACCTACCTAGTAATTTTATCTACTTAGTTTATAGTAACCGTAACTATTAAGATAAGAGCAAATATTTAACATAGTGTATATATTGTATAATGGTTTACACCTAGCTTAGTTTACAGAAAGTAGCTATTTAACTCTGCATTTTCACAATGTCGCTCTATTTTAAATTTAAGAATTTCTTCTACCTTTACTTAGACTCATATAATTAGAAAAACATAGTCTGTTAGTAGGTTAGCAAGATTTAGTTTTAGATTTTAGACTAGTAGGTTTTTGACTGTATAAATTTTGCTGTGTGGAAAACATGTATACATAAAGTGTATGGCCATTTCTTTTTTTATAATAAATTTTTAGGAGAAGCATAACTAGTAGTTAAAAATGTAGTTTTACAATTGCAATACTTTTTTTAAGGATTTATAATTACTAATCTGTTGACCATAAAGGACAGTGGATGCAATAAATTAATCATTTTTAGTCAAATAATTGTGCAGGATCAATAGTAACTTCAATTTAAGCTCTTAGTTGAGATTCACACAAATTCACATAAACGATTGTTGATCAAAGTTTGACTCATGCCCAGGAGGGAGACCCAGGAGGTTTCCTTTAACACTTTTACACCCAATAGTGCAACAAAATCCCACGGGACACCATGCCAAATTACCCTCGGGATTTCTGTTTAGAGAAAGAAGGAAACAAAGAGACCCAAAAAGTGGTGGAGTTGCATAAAAAAATAATAGGATCAGTGAAAATTAAACTAAACTGTCTTTCACTGTTATTGATTTCTGATTTGCACACAATCTATTCTCAGATCGTATGTGATCTCTAAGCAAAATTAAAACATTTGAAAACCAAAAGGACATGGCAAAGTATATTTTATAACCATAGAGGATTGATTGGTGTTGTGTTGTTTAGTTATTATTTTAAAGCATTTGTAGCTAGGAGGCAGTCATGTTATAGCCGCCGGATCTGGGTGTTACAACATAGAAAATCGATATTATCAAGTGATCAATTTCTTTATATATATATTTTTTTTTTTTTTTGCATATTGCAACTAAAATAAACTTAAGTTCTTTTTTTAAGGTAAATCTAGGAACTGCCTCTTCTATTGTACAGTGTTTTTAACTTTTCATTTTTGAAATATATACCTATTAGAGGCATATTCTTCACAAAATGCCATTCTTCAATATTGCTTGACAAAAACTCAAGTCCAGATGTTAATCATTTGCTCTTAATCATCAGACTGTGTTAGCTCTCAGTTCTCTATAAAAGAATTGGTTTTTCTTCTTTAAGATGTTATTACTACTTAGAGAATTCGTTTAGCTATATTCAAATAATTACCGGTGTTCAAAATTTGCTTCTGACCAATGGAAAAATAAATCCTTTATTTTCTTGTTAGATCTTTTTTTACAATCTGAGATACACTTTGAAAATGTATTGCCTCATAAATTATTCTAAAATATTTCTTTTTATCGGTCTGTAGGTCTCAGAAGGCCAGAAACGCACAGGATTGGATCAGCTGATAGAGCATCGCTGCCGGCAAATGGGCAAGTCTGGCAGCAACAAAGGTAGCGCTCTACACCTGGCGCAGTGGATGAAGGGACAGCTCGGTAGTGGCAGCACAGCAGGCCCCGCCACGCCCGACACCGAGCCTGAACCTGAGGTAGGACAAGAAACACGCCAAAATCCTTCACTTTTTTAGCTTCGGTAAAATATTTTTGTGAAATACGAGGTCTATTCATATAGAACAGAACACATTTAACATTTCTGTACGACATCATATTTTAGGGTACTGGGGACCTTAAAATAAAAAAAATTAAGAGGTTCCACGGCTAGGTCGTACCATCAATAGTTTATTATATAGAGTAATAGCCCTTATGGGAAATTTGCTAAACGTAATAAACTTGTAAAACTATTCATAATTTATAGGTATGGTCTCCTGCTACTCTCCGCCGTCGTAAAGACCAACTTGACGGACGAGGAGGGCTGAACCGCTTTGGACCGAGAAATGAAAGTCGTTGTGAGGATTTGGATGTGTCCGATTATGAGAGAAGCACCTCCAGATGTACGGAACACAGCACCGATCCTGAAGACAGCCAGGTAACAAAAAATTGATACAACAAAAAGATTGAAACCTCCATAAAAATTACTATAATGCTGCTAACGTTGTAATTTAGATAGTATTCAATTATTTTTTATTCCAGACCTCAATTTCTTTTACAGTATTGACTATCTGAAGTTTCCTTTTGTTCATCTCCGGAGTATTACTATACCTAATCCTTCCCAAATCTTCATAACACAAAATATCATTCACTGAATAAAGTTAAGATGTTATGCTCTATGGGAGATTCTTATGGTCATTTTCCATCATGATAAGTAAAACACCAACAAGTGTTTTAATGAAGTTTTGGAATCTTTAATCTAGTTCTGTACTCTGGAGAGAAAGAACAGTGAAGTGTAATCAAAACAAAAGAAACAAAAATCCTGAACAAAAAATACCTTCCTCGCCCTCTATTTGTACAACAAGGTGGGCGGAAAGTCCCTACCCACTGGTGAAGTAAATAAATATATCAAGTCTTAAAACAGTTGGCCTAGTATAAAATACATTAATATTTCATTATGCTTAAGTGGCCCAGGATCACTTATTGAATTAAATGGTTTGTATTACCTGTCCTTCAGTGATCCTATTGTCGTCTTATGTGACCGGTTTCGGGATTAAAATCCCATCATCAGGCGGTTAAAAATGTCATTTCACTCAAAATGAGGTCGTCTGTAAACACAAAGACAAGAACATAAAACATAAAACACGAAAACACTGATAGACATTGTACAGATATTAGTAACTGATGGAGAGTACAGGACACTACCACGCGGCACGGGTAGATGTGGTAGATGCCTGAAGTCGGTCGCCTAAGACGACAATAGGGTCACTGACCGAGAGGTAATATAAACCATTTAGTTATATTTCAATTATTTTTCCATTTTTTAGTGATCCAAAACATCTGTGTGTATCCCACCATTATCAACGCACAGTTTGATTTGGTGCCATGTCCGTTGATTCATTCTTTTTCACAAATCTTTTTGTCTCGTTTTGTCATATGATCTCTCATTGTCAACCGTGGAAAGTTAACTCTGCTGAGCATTTACGCGTAGATTTCATTGGCGATCAGTGAAATGACATTTCCACAGCAGCACAAGTCTCGAAACGAGTGCTTCTATATAATATTAATATTTTATTGCAGGATTTTAGTTTTTGTTTTTAATACTATTCAATTCTCTTTGTAGTTTTTCTTTTTCATGTGTGATTTTCCAGTTTGTGCTGGATTTTTATATCAATCTTCAATCTTGTAGTGGTTTAGGGCCATTCCCAACCAGGAATCAGATTTTAGAACAATTTATACTTCGAACACATTGTTTTACTTATCCCAAGGAAAATGTCTGAAAAAAATCCTTCAAATAAAAAATCTTTGTAACACAGCTGTTCATTTCCAGAACACGGTGAAGTCCACATCGGCCAACTCAGAGCATCCCCTCACAGTCTGCCGCCAGTGCCATAAAACGTGCCTTGTCAGTAACAATAACCAGGACTCGACCAATCGTAAAGATGTTAATGCTAATCGATCCTGCGTCAACTTCACTTCCCTGGACGATGCAGGATGGACTCCGCTGACCAACTCCCCGACTCTGAGTCCGACAGACCCCTTCAATCCGGTGCCACACATCTCGGTGCTTCCTCCCAGTCCTCCCACATCGCAGCCTATTTCTCCTGCCAACAACAACTTTTGGGAGGACGCTGGCCTTAGCTCAGCCGTAGACAATGGTATAACACCAAAGGTAAGTCTTTTAGTCAGACTTAACTTAATGTGCTAATGCTCCAAATCCATCATTTATGCTCTTTAGGCATGATAAAGGCATAAAAAAGTAAGGGTGAGCTAAAAGTTGCAAAATGCCTGAATTGATGTGCAGCTCACCAATAAAGCACTGATATCATCGTTCACCCGAGTCGTCCTGTTCCACGCTTACAGTTCAAATATTGATCAGGACTTATCTGTATACTGTAATTAATTACGGCTCCGGCCAACGTAAAAGTTCAAGTTTAGTGGTTCCTAACTTTACCTCCAGATTGCAGTACATGTCAGGTTGTAGCTTTTTATCTGATTTTGTTGTGTTATACTCTGATAGATAGTTGTTAGTTTGGTTATGTTAATTCAAACGCCCGATAAATCGGATGTTGGAGTTTAAAGGGCTAGAATACAGATCTGATCCTGTCAGTAAAAATTTAAATGAGTCATGGCAAAATACTTTTTATCTTTTAATAGTGCTTAGAATGTACTTTAGCACTTGAATTTCACTGATGAAAAGATTGTGTCAAAGGTGATGTCGCGAGGAGGCAGTACAGAGGAGGCGGAAGATGATTCAGAGGGTGATGGTGAGGGGGAAGGAGAGGGGGACGAGCCGCCCTACAGGTCGCTGTCTCCGTGCGGACTGCGACGTTATGGCACAGTGAGCAGCCTGGAGCGACTAGATGCTGATGACTCGGACGGCGACGAGACTGGCAAAGAGCAAGAAGACCTTCCAGCAGGTCATATAACTCATATTTAACTCTGTGTATTATGTCACAATAAACATTATATTCTTGAATTTATGGTTTTTTTGTAGATAGCTAAACACGAGCACAATCAATTAGGAGATCAATAGTTATGGTGTAAGATTTGTGAGTTCATACTATAGCTAAGTTTGGATATTGTTTTTTAAATTTCAACTGCCCTTCGCCAGAGACGTCAATAAGACACTGATTATGGTGTGTGGTTGCTCACAGGGCAATCCAGAGTGGTCCCAATGATAAGATGATAAATGATAAAGCCTTGCTTATCAGCCCTAGACATTACCACAGAGCTACTGGACTCGGTATGTTATCTATATTTAAAATAGAGGTTGTAAGGGTTTTTGACATTGTTGAGTCCTAAATTATAAACTAAAGATACCAGATATTGTAAATGCTCTTGGGTATCAATTCTTTAGGTATTCCATTTTTTGTTTACCCAGTGATTAAAAATTTGTCCAAACAAAAGTCTGAAGACATCTAAAAATTTTTGCTTTTCTGTTCCTGGTAAATAGTTGTACTTCCATATCACAAAAACTGTATAAAATATCAAGAAGACCATGAGAGCTTTCATTACACGGTTCCGGCAACGACAGAGTACCGTGCTGTTTGCAGTCATCCCCTGCCACTGAACTGGACGGTTATCGCTGTGCGTCAGTGGGGCATGTGAGAGCTTGCATACTGCACAGCTTGAAAGCCTGTCAGTCCTTGTCAATATGACGCTTATGCGTATTGTGACTGATGTGTCAGTTCAACGTTTTCAGTGTCTTTCATTATATTTTGATATCGTCAGCTGTGTTTATTGCACAGTATTAATAAACTTAATTAAATCCAAACCAATGTTATGAATAATACTTTGGATTCTTCTAAATATAGGATTGTAAAAGGAATGTCTGGGGAAATCAACTAATTTTGAAACAATCCAAATTCTTCTTGCCTTTGGTTTATTGGATGCACTCCAATAAACGGTTTTTAAGATGTCACTGAAATTGCCATAATTACGAAAGTGGATTACAATGGTTTATTTGTTATTGACAAACTGAATATTGCAAACACATTTATATTTTCCTACATCAGGAATTGTAGTGTTATAGAAACATGGACACAGCGTAAAATCGTTATGTTTTTAACCGGGTGGCAAAAACTGAATGATGTGAAAGAATCGTGTTCTATAGTTCGGCCGCTTAGAAAACGACCTGCGCGCTAATGCTAAACCAATGCTGGAGGAGGTCGCTTTCTAAGCGGCCGAACTATAGTGACAGAAATTCATCATGATGTGGAGAACTCTAACATGTCTTAGAAAAACTTCAATTTTATGTTACAATCGAAACCATTGCCAGTAAGATTGATTTACATAACGTTAGCTAATTTATGAAATCCAAGCAACTCCATTGAAGAAAAAAATATGCCTAATTTAGTTTCATTTAGAATCAAGTTCCAAATAAATGTGACATTATTTATTTACTAGTGGGAAAACAAGGAGAATTTGTATTTTTCATAATAATTTAAGATTATAATAACAATTTAAGACAACAGAGAAAAAACCACTACAAGGTTATCACTTACTCACTCAACTCATCTTTGTGGGAGCAGAAATATTGACTTTTTTTAAGATTGCAAAGGATCAAAAATGTATTGCTAATGGAACCATTGAAACAAATGTCAATATAGTAAGTTATATTGAGGACTAACCTATGGTGGTTTCCATACTATATAAATGTTTGAAATGATACAGCACATTGGTTTACTTTCCTCCAGTCAGGAAAATATTCCTTACTATAAACTTTAAAAACACCATTTCTATAAACTTTACCAAACCATACTCAAGGAATGTGAATATCTGCTGCTTTAGTGCCTACATCAGGATTCAACTGACTAATTGGTTCTGAAAAACTTGTGTATGTAGACCCCTTCTATGTCTGTTCAAATAACTCGATTCTAGATGTTGTACTTATTCTTTAGTACCACCAGTATTCTAAATATTGCCATTAGAATCTCATCTACTTTTATTGCATTGGTCCCTGTTTGACTTAGCAATTGTCACCATAGAAATTGTGTACCACAAACTTGACCTTATGCTTTGCTGTACTTGTTGTCTCTGTATCGGCTATTGAAGACCTAATAATTTGTACTATTCTAACGCTTATGTAGAATGTGGCATAACCAATTGTAAATGGCACACTGTCTACAAGACAATTTCCTAAATTAATAAGATGTTCAAACGATAAATTTAGCAGAAATCAAGAAGAAGTGGTTACATTTGTTATTATCTTTCGAAGCCTTTGTGTAACACTCCTAGTTGATAGTCCCTCTCCTGTAGTGTAGTGTAGACGTGTAGTAGACCTTGTGTGTTTAGATGGAGTGGTGGGGGGACAACTAGAATCTGTCAGTCAGTCTCTACGAGGCTGGACAATACGAGCTGGATACTTTGTCGCAGAGAAGATGGCGCTATTTGAGAGACTCGGAGAGGATTCTCGAGCTACTTCATTTTTCGATAGGTATTTCTCAATTTTACACGTTAAACATTCTGATCTATTCTTTTGAATGAACATGGTAATATATAAAAATAAGTGTATAAATATACACATTATTTTTGATTTTAAGTATAAAAATAGCCTATGTAAAAAGCATTCTGACAGAGCTAAATTGAAAGGCAATAATATTGAAGCCCTGCCTCACTTGACTTATACAGAAAAACCAATTCCATAGATTCAGCAGTGAGCATTATAGGTATACTCATTGACTGCAAGCTCCAGCCAAACAAGCCCTATTGGATATGTCTATGTGTGTACGTTTTGTAGCCTATCTGTCTCTGTTTTGAACTTCCAATAATGAAATAGCAATTAGAGTTAGTTATAAGACATATTGATCCAACTTTTGTTCTGATTTATTTTCCAGATATCTTCGGTCTCTGCCAGACCAAGATGTGTTTTCTCACGAGTTGGCAGCAACATCAACGGCTCTGGCGGGGGAAGACGAGTGTGAAACTTCAGGTGGAACCTCAGGAGAAGACATCTGGGGAACTCCTACCAGCGGAGACTCAGAACTCACATCACCTACGCTCGAGGTAACCAACAGTTATTGTCAAACTCTCAACTCTTTAATCAATATCATGGTGATCATATTAAGCTGGGTTACTTCTGATTATAGCTGGATTAGCTGGATAGATGTGTGTAGTGTTCACTAGTAACCGGGAGGTCATCAGTTTGATCAAAATCAGGGCCAGCGAGAGCCGTTATGGTCCCCTGGGCTGAGTGATCCCGGGCCCCTTATTTTCCTGATTTAGTCGAGCTGCCTCCGAGTCGTTTTGTTACACAAAATAATAATACATTTCTTAAATGCTTAATAGTTTGATTAATTCAAGTGACCACAGTTGCAACTATATTGAAGTCAAAAATTAAACACATCAAGACTTGAATTACACAATTCAAGTCAAAAATGAAAAATGACGTAGTGAACTGGAAAAATATTCTAAAATTTTTGACTTTAGCATATATGTGCAGAAAAAATGTTACATTTGACCTGGTCTCTTCGAAGGCCTGGGCCCTGGGGCTTTGCCTCCCCCCTGCCCCACCCTCTAGCCGGCTCTAATCATGATGAAAGTCAGAAGCTGTTTCGTGGTTAAAAACTAGACCCAGTTATCCTTCATCATTGGACTTTTAATAAAAACTAGGGGCCCATAGCAGACTTGCATTTTTAGTCGTTTGATCTGTGGTAGAAGATAAAAACACTTTAACATACAAACGGATTATATTTACTGTAGCAAGTAGCTACTTGCATTATAAAATGCCAGGATCTTTGATGGCCAGTGGGAAAGAGCAGAGGTAATTTTTTACACCTTTTTCCCACCGTCCTTGGACTTAAAGCTTTAAAATGAATCCTCAACAGCCATGCTACCGTTTTCTTAGCTCGAAATATTTAGTGGGGACCGATTCGCTTACGGAATTAAATATAGATAGATAGTCCCGACTAAAGAACCAGCTGATCTTAGACAATAACAAAGATGTCATATCATTCATTCAAAAACTATCTTTGGTGTGTTGGTGTTGTACAAATGTAAATATAATCTTCAAGAACGTGGTATGGTTTATTTTATCCAAATAACTTGATGAGCTTTAGAACATAGCAAACCTTAAATAGGATCAAACTTCAGTTAATCATGAGTTGACTAAAAATTAACTACCAAACTAAAAACTCACAATACTGAACTTACTTTTTACTCACATAACATGATCAGACTCAAGACCATATACTTAGAGCCAGATTTGATTGTTTCAAAGTAGTAAAAAATGAATGTTTAGTTTTGTATGTTTGCAAAACATACAACCAAACAGCTTAGCATAGCATTGTTCACTTATAATCTCTAATTAATAAATAATCATTTTATTGGTTGTAGAACACCAGTAGTGAGTTAAATAAGTCATAGAAGACTACTCGTTTACCCACCCTTGTAAACTAATGCTTGTCATTTTAGCAATGTCCTGACTGTCCTGGCCTTGGCACAGCCGCAGACGATGCTAGGGAGGCTCTCATGATGGACGAGCTGCTTGGCAGTGTCACTCTCATTCCTCTGATGTCGTCAGTGGTGCGACGCGAGGGCTTCCCACAGCGCAGACGGCTTGAGCCGCTGCCTGAAGACGAAGAGGACACGACAGAGAGCTCTTCCTCACCTGATGTCAGCGAATGTACCAAAAGCTACAGCACTGACCAGGTTAGTGGTGCTAGCTTAGTATCTCAATGATTAACATATGGAAATCATGTGATAGAACACTCATATTGGGTGGGTCAGACTGTGATAATAAGGCAACAATGTCTTGGGTTCTCATCCAGATACCACTGAAAATTTACCAGTACATTTTATTCTTACTGTACCTGCTCACCTTACTTTGCTTGTTTCATTCCTTGCACATTGGGACCAAGGCCCATGTAGAGAGGCAATATCAAGCCCGCCAACCTCTTAAAAACATATATGATCACAATCCAACATCGATAACTGTAAATATAAATGTTTTCGTCTGGCATGGTTGGTTTACTGTTGTGTTGCTGTGGGCAGGGCAACCGGTCTGATAGCTGTGTGACGAGAGTCCGTGCCTCAACTTCGCCCTCCAGCCCTGGGTTCTTCACGAGACTGCGACTCAGACGATCCCATTCGGCTGAGTCACGCACCAACAAGGGTAGTAAAATGTAAGTTTTTTTTTCCTAGGTTGAAAATTTAAAACTTTGTAATAATGTATAACTGCTAAGAATTTGTGCTCTTTGCTACTACTCTTATGCAACTATACCATGATTGAGGGTCTACAGAGCCACTTTATAATGTTTTCCTCTCTTTTTCTTTGTTATTCCACTCCTGTTGCAATCACATATTTCTTAATTTTATAGTTGCATCTTTTTTATATGTTTCCTTAAGGTTTCTTCCAATAACTGCAGTTCCTCTAGTCCTCATAAGACTAGTTCTCCCTAATTGTTTTATCAGTATCCATTCCCAGTGATTTTTCACAAGAGACCAACAAATGATTTCAACGGGAAATGGTCCCAACTACAATTTTTTTTGCAAATACCAAGAATTACATTTTACTATCATATTAAGCCTGAGTGAGATGCTCGTATCACACCCATATTCAAGTATTTTAATAAACTATGTGTTCTTTCTCTCTAATTATGTCCTAAAAATTCGAGTATAGGGGGGTAGGAATTATGTCAATTATTTTTTATTTTATTTTATTTATTTATTGCTCTTTACAATTTTTACATTGTGTAGCATTTTTACATTGTGTGATTCTATTATTTATAATTACATAGGGGTTATTTTATAAAATTACACTTTATATTAAATTTAACTTTAAACAAATTAATCAATACATTAAGAAATGGAGGAAAACTAAAAAAAACATTATACATTTATCAAGAAAACCTTAAAATATTTAACTCATAACCCCTGGGGAATATAATACTGTGGCCCTTAACTCCAACGGTGTGCAGTGAACTCATCCACCGAATAGAATGCCTGATTTATTAAGTCACGCTTCAGTTTCGTTTTGAATAGAAGGGAACTTTCCAGACTTTTAAGCCTTTCAGGAAGACAGTTGAGGAGTCTGACACCTACTTGAGAAGGAAGTTTCTCAAATGCAGCTGTTCGGTGTTGGACAGTGCGAAAACTTTCCCTTGCTCTAGTCCCGTGGCTGTGCACAGCAGTGCCTTGGATAGGCTTATGTTGAAACCGGCAGTATACAGCCGTTTCCAACATATACAGGGAAGGTAGGGTCAAAATTCCAAGCTCCCTGAATGCTTGTCTACACGACTCTCTCCGCCTCAGATTTGCAATTAATCTGATGGCTCTTTTTTGAAGCCTAAATGCCCTGTTAAAATTTTGTCTGGCACAACCCCCCCACAATCTTAATCCGTAGGAAAGATGGGGATGAATGAGGCCATAATAGGCCATGACCAAAACTTGTGTTGAACATAAAGGCTTGAGATTACGCAAGGCAAAAACCCCTTTTGCAATTTTTGGACAGATGCAATTTAAGATGGGGACGCCACTATGTGTATGTTAACCCAAATATGAGTGAAGAATGAGTGTATAATTTAACAATTACCATTCTATTGAGCAATTCTACCAGTTGCCTAAAATAGCACACACCATTATGGTCTATAGTCTGTGCTAATAGTAAGAAATAGTATATTTCATTACTAGGACCGAAAGTGACATTTTCCGTCGCGCGCTCAAGTTTTTGTGTGAGGCGAAGCCGAACACAAGGAACATCAATTTCACGTGCGAGGCGAAGCCGAGTATGTGAGAGCTATTTTCACGTACGAGGCGAAGCCGAGGACGGGAATAATGGAGCAAGTGCCGGGTAATAACTTTCGGTATGAGTTATGAACGATACTTTTCATCACGACGCAAAAATACACAAACACAGAATAGCAGACCTCAGTAATATTACAACTATTTTATTTCTCAATTAATTTGATTGAACATAAAAAAATGAAATAACATTTTCTAAAAGGAAACCTACCTATATTTCTCAATACATTTTGTTTAAATATCCAAATAAAAGAATAAAACAACTTTGAACAATACATACAGCTGATTCAAATCATTAAATTAAACCATAACAAAACACCAGCGCGCGTAGTGAATAAATAGATAACTAATTGAGAGCGAGGGAAAGTAAATTTAGAGCGAGGGAAAATCAGCTGATCGATTTTCCCTCGCCCTAAATTAGAGCTTGGGAAACGACTACTTTCATTGATGTCAGCTGTTATCGAAAGTAGTTACTTTCGTTACCGAGTGATGAAAAAGCCTTATATCATGTTGTTAGGTTTAATAACTCTATGTATTCTCACCATATGTACATCCTCAGTTGTTTGTAGTTTTTAAATGGAAATGTCCACCTTTTTCGACCTCAGTTCAGTCACATGTAATATGTACCTACTCTCTGAAAGAGGAACAATGATCAGTAAACAAAATACAGGACAAACTTCTTGTAAGACATTTTTATAATAGCATATAAGGTTCTTCTATGCACACCTGAATCCCAATAGGATCCTGGAGCAAGACTATGCACTGAGTGTCTTTGAGAAACGTCTACTGATAGAACAAACACCCTATAGTATAAAGAATATTCATTATATGTAGCAAAGCAGGTCGAAACAGGCAGTTCTTTTGGAATTTTAATTACAATTTTGAATTTGGTTTTATTTCTATTTAATATCAGTTTTGTGCCCGTACTGTATAGACTTACTCTGTGCATAAAGATGATTTGATTTAATAACGAATATTTGTTTTGGCTATGGGATAATCACTGCTCATTTCTAACATCCAAACAGTTGTATTCCATTGTATTCCATCTTCCATGTTTCTAGAGATGTATTTTTGTTTGCAGATTACAGTTTCTTCGTAGTACCAAAAGTGAGGACAACACACCTAGTACATCTTCAGGGAGTCGACTGATGCGATTATTTAGTAAGGACTCTACTGATGACATTCCCACGACTATTCCTGCACCGTTAGTGCCGCCTAAGCAAAATGTATGGGCTAAGACTATTTCAAAACATTATCGTTGAGTAAGAAAGTTGCATCCAGCATAGGTTGATATCCACATCAAGGTCTTTTGTTAGTAAAATACACTGACTAACTCAAACGCACAACCGGATAAAAAAATGACAGTTGTTAGATTTCATTGAATTTGCAATGATATTATACACTACCTCCACAGGGGCGCCCCTCTAGAGGTAGGAAGAAAATCCAAACGTAAGAATATTTACATAAAATAAAAGGTTCTTATTAGTAGGATACAATGTCCCAAATTTGAACTAAAAAGAACAACTGAGTATAAAAAAGGCATCCGTTTGAAAATTAAAAATGGCAGATTCAAGAAATCTTTGAAGAGCTCCCATTTTTGACTTTATTTCAGTTCAATTGTATAAGTTGTATAAGTTCATTGTATTTTACAATAAACAAAGACCTTTAATTTGATGTACATTATAAATATATGCACCAAGTTTTGTATTTCTGTCTTAATTAATTGTCCCGGGACTTTTTTCCAAGCATGTATAAACAAAAATTATATACAATTTGGTTCAATATATGGATTTTCTCTATTTATTTATTTATATCTATTTATATCTATTTATTTTCTCTTTTTCACTTGTCGTGGCGATTTTACTTAAAGATTGAAGTGTAATTTTAAAGCTTATGATTTAGTACTACATGGGTGAATAGTAAATAAATAGTTGTGTAACTAGTGTGCGAAGTGGCACTTTGCTGCAGATGAGAGAAATATTTAGGCACGAGTTGCAGGCGAATGTGGAAAGTTTCTCGAGTCCAGCAAAGGCAATGTAGCAAGCTACTTTACGTGCTATAATCAGTACATGAAAGCCCACTTTGTTAGGTAATCGTAGGAAAAATTATTTTTTGTCACTGCAGCAAAAATAGCCGTTTTTAATACATGCGTCTAAGTAGCATCTTTTACTCTCTAAAAAGTGTAAAAAGCGTTTTTAAACGCTAGGGAGTAAAATCAGCTGTTGTTAATGTCAACTCGTCCAAAAACATCTGAATATATTTTTTTACCACGTCGACTGCGCTCCCAGGTGGCGCGCGCCGACTAAAGTCGGCACCAGACCAACAGAAATATATTGAGTCAGTGTGAGCTTAGCCTCAGACGGAGACGTTATAATCGTTGCCAGCCTGACAGCTTAGAATGCGAGTTTTACTTTGGTGTAGGTTGGTACTAAAATTTCCCGTAAAATCCTGTCTGGCAATGCTTTTGTCCCGGTTTCGGGGATTTTTTCTCTTCAACCCACATTACAAAGACACTGGATACGGATCCATGCAGTGCTGCTACCTTTGGGGGTTTCAGTGAACTACATCCACTCTCGGGGTAACGCAGCACAGTCACCACTGCTCTTTTGTGATTCGTCAGACTGAAATATTTGAATGCCAATTGCGTTCGCTGATTCGGTTGCGCGCCGGGGCTTCGCCCGCCACTGGGGAGCGCCTGTAAAGTCGGCGCGCGCAGTCAACGTGTTAAATAGTTTTGCATTCAAAATCAGATTAGGAATAGAATTTTTTTAACACCCTTAATAATTTATACTTTCAATTGTAAATATGCATGAAAATAGTACTGTATTGTAAATAGATATAACACCAGGTTACATTACCTTTGATTTTGATTACAGGAAAAAACCCTGGAAAGAAGATTCTGGAAGCAGATAAGAAGAAGACGTACCACTCATTCAGAAAGTTTATCTCCTAAGTCAGCTTCCCTACCGGCATCATAGCAAAAATAACAATATTTCTACCATAATGTGTTTCAAATCCTAGTGGTTATTTAATTGTATATAGAAGATGAACATTTTTATTGTTACTTGGGGAAAAAAGGGAAGTTTTACTACAATCCAGTAGGCCTATTGTTATTGTTATCTTTTTATAAAAGGGTTGATCCTAAATAGTAAAAACACCACATAACAGGCTTGTATGAAAATTGCAGGCTTGGTGTATTGCAAGTTTATGTATATAATTCAATCAGCAATTTTTATATTTCATCGGTTTGCCAACACCTGAAATACACAGCATACAAATTTATAGAAGATGTGTTAAATCTGAATCATATAATCTACTTACTAGTTTGATATAAAGTTTCTGTTATCATTGTATATTTATTTCAGTGTATAAAACAACAATGGGTCAAGAAAATCCTGTTTTATCTCTCATTAATGTTTTTGTTCAATCCTGAGTGTTAGGTATATTTAACTATTACTGTATATTTAAATTTTTATTTAGATATTATTGCTATATTTTGCTACAGTTAATTCATAAAATAGGGTTGGTTTTTCTCTAAACTAAGAATAAAAAGTAAAACCCCCGCTGCAGCAAACCTGCAGACTAAGCGAATTTCCATTTACCTGTTTGGATTTACAATAAAATGTAGGTATCCTTAAAAATATCACATATATTCCCAATTTAAATTGAATTAGTTTAAGGAGTAGGGACTTAAGTTTGCTGCAACAGGAAGGGTAAAAACGTTTTAATTTTGTAAACTGTTAATAGTTATAGTAAGAAATAAATACTATTTAGTAAGAAAAAATCTTCCAAATTTGATCAAAATATGTTC
Organism: Macrosteles quadrilineatus; assembly: GCF_028750875.1. Classification (NCBI taxonomy): domain Eukaryota; kingdom Metazoa; phylum Arthropoda; class Insecta; order Hemiptera; family Cicadellidae; genus Macrosteles; species Macrosteles quadrilineatus. Next base: position 9,921,061 of record NW_026542597.1, read on the forward strand.
ATAAACAAGAAAACTACAACAGTTTACTTATTCTCCATAAGAATAACATGGTAATTTTATTTTCCATTTTTTGGAATTTTCTCCGCAACCATTAGGCACAATGCTTCTGTTTACCAAATTATTTGCTTTTTTAAGCTCTACAAAATGGTTTGAAAGAAACTGCAAAATTTTATGTTTTTGGGTCAGAAATAGGAAAAACCAATTTTTACCCCATAAACATTTTCAATAGTTTCCATAGTCCGATCATGCTGGTTCGCGAACTCGTTCGAATAAATGTAGGTTTACACTTTTATGCCAAATTTCATCAAAATCTGATAATTTTTGCTTGAGTTATCATGCTAACGAACACATATATGTATTTAAATGAATTTGAACGGATGGAATTTTTTACCTCTAGGGACCTCAAAACGAAAAAGTAAATCGGTCCTGGGTCCAGATCTTACCATGAGTCTTATTCCCTACCTATATGGGAAATTTGCTAAAACATACTTCAGAGCTGAAAATGCAGTTTTATCCCACTCATGGTCTAAAAATGCTTCAATTGTAGGGGGAAATGACCTTACAACAATCTTTGCATTCCTTAAAATATAAAAATAATTATTTTTAAAAATGAATTTGTGTGCTTGTAAAATTGCAGTTACTCTACGTAATCTGTTGAATACTTTGACTCCTTTGTATATCTTTTATAAACTGTGCCATCTGACAAATTTGTCATATAGTTTGAAAGTTCTGTTTCTGCTATTTCATTGTTAAAACCTTCTACATAGTTTATTAGCTAGCCTTGTTGATAAAATGTAGTATATTGACTGTTCAAATTCTTTGATTCTCAGTGTTAATGATAACAGCATCATAATGTCAGTGCTAATATGTCTGTTATGTTTTCATTAGTTCAATCAATTTTAGTTAGTTTTCGGTCCCAGTATAATGTTTCAGAATTTAAAAGTGTTTATTACTATGCCAGTTAAGTAATTTTGATTTTGTTTGAATGATACTGAGGTGTTTTTATCAAGCATTTAGATAAAGCAGGTATATTATGGTATAGAATATTCAAAATGAAGTATTACCACACACTAGACAGGTCGATAATTTTAGCATAGAGGACTTGATAATCATGTGAGCATTTTTAGTATATTCTGTATGGCACTAATGTACGGTAAAAGCATCAATTAGGGAAAGCCTTAACTTGTATTTTTAACTCTCAATTGTTCTTTTATCTAATTTTATACTTTCAGAATCTAAAGATGCATATATGTAGGCTATATCTCTAATGGTTGTGCAAAGAGTTCTCAACTTGAAGAAATAATTTTATTCCTATACATAGTTAGGGTGCATTTAAATATATTTTGATAAGCTTAAATTTCCATTAAGAATTTGTACCTGGTTACAGATAATTTTCTAGATAGCACTGTGAACTGTACAAAGCCTTGCTCTAGTTATTAGAACTGTTTTAGTTGTACAAAGTTTATTGAAATAAATTTACTTAAAATTTGTTTCATTTGTTCCAATAATTTTGGATTGCAAAATATTTGATCTTATCTTACTTAAGTACCAGGGGACCGAGCCATAGCTCAGTATAGTTTTTTTCCTCCGCATGGAGTATTGCAAATGGCCTGCGTAAAAAGACAGTTGATTTTTGGGCGAGGTGGCGAGGACAGTCCTGATGAAATAAACAACTATTTTATCAATGTTGTATCACAGGTAGTAAGATGAAGTATGCCACAAACGGAAGCCGCAATCACTAATATAGCTGGCCTAAATGTCAGACTACCATGCACTCAACTTGTGATGGGGTCCCTGAGATATCAGTTATTGTGGATGGAGCGTGGTGCAAACGTTCATACAAGACGAACTACAATGCATTGTCAGGCGTAGTAAGTTATATACCATTTTTATATTTAACGATATTTACTCATAGTAGAAACAAGTAGCAAATGCACAATGTGAAAATGGGCTAAAAATAAAGTTGTACAAAGTTCTCATAGCTTTAGAATGGATCAGGATTTTTGAACGGATTGCAGCATCGTATTCAGCGTGAAAATCAAGCTTGAAATGATGGGTCACATTCCTATACCTTTACATTTGAAAAAAATTGTATCCAATATGGCGGATACAAGATGGCGGCCAAAAATGTTTACATAAAGAAAAAGAAGTAATTACTACTACACAATGATCTGACGTGGTCCGGAGTTGATATCTTAAGAAATGTAGAAAAAAGTAGAGGGGATAACTCATTTAAAACTCAGCCTGTATATGATAATTTTGAGTACAAATTAATTTTATAAAACACAATGCTTTTATTTTTTTGAATTTGTAAGATGAAGCCTTCAACATCATAGTAAAGTGTCAGTATGTTTGTCTGGAAAAAAATTACTGTTTATTACATTTTAGACAGTCCGGTTTTTTCTAACATAGGCTTTCCGCTTACTTATTCTTACATTGTCAGCCGCTCTATAATTTGTATTTTATTACTATATAAGCTAACTTTCACTTTCAATTTTTCAGATATGGACTGGAACATGAAAGGATCGCTGTTGATAATCTTCAGGAATATCTTTGTATCCAGGTGGATCAGTGTGGCCTGTTTATTGACGAACAGTTTCCGTTCCTTGCTGCTAGTCCCGATGGCATCTTTGACAACAAGGCTCTTGTTGAGGTCAAGTGTCCTGCCAAAGCCAGCAAAATGACACCTGAAGATGCGGTCAGAAGCAAAGTAATAAAATTCTGTACAATAACGGAGGACGGAAGCCTGACGCTCAAAAGAGGACATGACTATTTTTACCAGGTCCAGGGCCAATTGCGCGTAGCTAAAAAGACATACTGTCTATTTGTGGTTTGGACTCCATCGGGAATTTCTGTTGAAAGAATAAACAGAGACGATACATTTTGGAAAGAAAGTATGGAAGACAAGTTGGTTTCGTTTTACGAAAAGTGTCTGCTACCTGAAATTGTCGACCCAAGGCATCCCAGAGGGCAGAGGCTTGCCAATCCTCGATCGTGTTTTGTAAATATTCAAATATGTTTTTTGTTTACATACTTATTAAAGTTCAACAAATTATTCGTTTGTTATTATACAAAGTTTATTCCATCAACCTTTTTCGTCTTCAATGTTACCTAATTATTAAATAAATTAATAACAGTTAGCAAATAACTATCAAGGTAGCATTAAGATTTGTTTTTTTTTCTTAAATATCAAGTACCATATTATAAGTCTACAGAATTATATTTCATTCAACAAATTGTGATAACTTCCCATGATAAATAAAGCATATCACTCCCACACTCCCAAGTTTTGGAATAGTGTAGTGTGTGGACACCGGACAGTGGAGTGGATAGTAGCAGAGCAGCAGAGCAGTCGTAGAACCGCGGGCGCGATCGATACTCCCCCCCCCCCCCAGAGACCCGCGTGCGCCCCTCCATATCCCCACCACCACCCAGGTGTAGCGCTAGCGCAGCTACTGGCAACCGGCTGAACTGCGTTGCGATTTTACTCCATCAGTAGACCGGATCCTTAAAGAAAATAAACGATCTCGTAGAGGTTTTTCTTCCAGAGGAAATCCTATCTTTCTACAGTGCGTTGTTTCGGATTTTTATCCGATTTTAATTAAATATAATGTTTGTTTTCTCGTGCACCTTTTCCTACTCTGTGGATGGGTAAATGAAACAAACTACCATATACTTGCGACTTGAAATTGAAATTAGTACCCGTATAAAATATTTGAAGACCGTGTATGAAATCCATGCTGCGTTACAAACATGGTAATATTTATGAACACAAAGATATCTTGGATAAATTATGTACTTTCCTACCAGATTGTCGTGCGGTTGAGCGGAGGCAATTTTAATGTATGTTTCTGTTCGCAGTAATCGCAGTGTCTGGGTTGTGTATAGTTCGTGTAGACTATTAAACCAGGAAATATTAGACCTTAAATAATATGGGGTTTAAACCATGCTTCTCAATCATTATTAGAAGCGTAACTTATGTTAAATTAACCCAAAATTTGCAGAAAACGTTTGCCCGACATCAGTAGGTACACTTGAACAGACTGAAACATGCATCAAAACACACATACAATTAGGTTTATAATTAATTTATAATAGGTTCAGAAGTCACCAGTATCTGCACCCTACTATAATTATTGTTTTCACCATCAATGAGGCGTAGACATATAATCGTATATCACACCAAGACAACGTACATCTCTTTGTAATCATTGTTTGAAAAGCAACATTGCTTAGCAACGAAAATCATTTCGAGATTCGTTCACTCAAGAGTTTTACTGGCTTTTAACTCATGGAATGGCTCTGGATTTAACTCCCGCGGATGCAGCTGCAGGTGGAATTATTAACCTTAGCCCCAGACAGACAGACGTACTATGATGACGTCATCTCATTAGTGGCCCACATGTGGTCTCCGGATGTTCCAGAGTTTAGGACAATGAACGAGACATGAACTTCCATCAAACGTGGTAAGTTCTTTGAATGTAATTAGACACGGTCACGGTGTTGTATGGTCATCAGGAGATCACAACCATGTAATTTAGACTCAGACAACCGCTATGTCGGTAATTTAAATGCTAATCGATATTTGAAACTCTCGGTCATGTTTATTCAATTATTCTAAGAAATATAATTAACGATTGTCCACACCTCGATTGTTTAACGTAAGCAAACCGAATGGGTTTAGTATTGTTTACTTGACGATTAAGGCGGGGACACACTTGTCATACACCCTTCCGATCCGACTCCGATCATACTGTGGTACGACTCGGAAAGAGGAATGGTACTTAACTTTGAACGCGATTGTTTACACCTCTCCGACACGCGTCACGTCATACTCCGATCCTACTCCGATTTTGGCTCCGATCACGCACTGACACTGCAGTCTATTCGTTTGTCGGATGCAGGATGGGTTGTTTCTTAAAAATCACTTTTATTCTTAAGATTTGAGAATAATGGTTTAAGATAAATATATGCCGATGCTTGATGTGAAATCTGTGCGTGCATACCTTCAATTTGAGACCTCGATCATGAAAATCGGACGGGTAGAAGAGCCAATCGAACTCGAGAGAGAAAACCCAATGTGCTTAATATATAAGATGGCCAGGCCCGTTTTTGACCCTGTCAGCGCCCTAGGCACATCTAATAGTAGCGCCCCTTTGCAATATATATATAACAGGGTGTCCACCGACCGGGAAATCCGGGAATCATGCGGGGGATTTTTGAACCATGAATTTTGTATTTATACCTAGAGTTTTCAATTCACCGTGATCGCGCATGACCAAAGTGATGTTTCCGTGATCGCGGGAGACGATAATATGTCTACACACGGCCGCGAGGGATGATAAGAATTTTCCGCGATTGCAGAAGACGATGATGGTATCTACAGAGCCGCAACGGATAATTAGAGTATTGCCGCGATTACAGAAGACGATGATAATGTCCACACGACCGCGGGAAACAGCAAGAATTTTGCCGCGATCGTAGAAGACGATGATGATCTCCACACGACTGGAGGACATTTAACATTTTCCCGCAATCGCGGGAGACGATTACGATGTCTTCACAACTGCGGGAAACGATTACGATGTCTACAGAACCGCGGAATACAATAATGATTTCTACGCGGCCACGAGGGATGATCACAATAATGCCGCGATCGCTCAAGACGATGATAATGTCCACATGACCGCGGGAAAAGATGAGAATTTTGCCTCATTCGCCGAAGACGATTATATCCATATGTCCGCGGGAGATGATTACCATTTTGCCGCAATCACGGGAGGTGATCACTACATGTCCAAACGACCAACGGGGACGATATAATGATGTCTTCACGGCCGCGAGGGGTGATCAGAATTTTATCGCAATCGCGCAAGACGATGATTATGGCCACACGATCGCGGGAAAAGGTCAAAATGTTGCCTAATTTGCGTAAGAGGATGATGACCTCCACAAGACTGAGGGAGATGATTACCGTTTTTCTACAATCGCGGGAGGTGATTACTATGTCCACACGACCGTGGGGCACGATATGATGTCTTCACGACCGCGAGGGGTGGTCAGAATTTGACCGCAATAGCATGCAAATACTACCACGATTTTTTTTTAATTTCCAAATTTTTGGCGCCCCCAAAAAAAGCCAATTGCCTCGCGCCCTAGGCACGTGCCTACCGTGCCTATTCGGTAAATCGGCCCTGAAGATGGCACTTAAGTAAACCACCTAACTTTCTTTCCATACAGAATGAACCCAAATTCTTCGTTTTCCACTGCCCTTCAGAGATGTCTGACTTTCTTCCTCTTCATCTAGACAAACCACCATCATGGCTGAATCCTGTAGTCCAAAGTTTTTGAACATGTTTACCACCTTCTGCACGTAGTTTACAAATCAGATTGGCAAGTGTTGATCGACCGGTGGAGGAAATCGGGCATGGGTCGGAAGCGTGTATGACATGTGTGTTCACCCCCTCCGATCCCGCACCGATCCTTCTGGAATCCCGCAAATCGGATCGTAGTAGGATCGGAAGAGTGTATGACAAGTGTGTCCCCGCCTTTAGTTGTGTGGTCATCGATAGTCTGATACTATCAAACGTGGGTTTTAGTTGATCGGCCCCTATTAATTGTCTAAGTACGGTATAGTTATTTTGTAGTGTCCTGATAGTTTTAAACGATAGATAATCTTGATAAGCGATAATCCAGAGTGATGATACAAGTTCCATATATTCTTTTTAGGAGGGATGTTTTTGATAGCGAGTTCAAGAAAATTCGATTTTACTATTTTTTCTCATTCCCCAGAAAAAATTAACTATTTGGGGGCGTGGATTCTCCAATATGCCGCCCACTTACAGGCGAGAGGGTAGGTCCGGGGAAAAGATTTAATGTTGGCAAAGAAAAACAAAGAAAGTAAATTCTGTTGTTGTCACTAGGTAATTCAACTAAACTGTTTATATTTTGAAATTTGTAAAAATAATTTAAAACCATGGAAACAATGCATTACATCTTCATTTATGGCGATGCAGTATCAACATATTCAACTCAGGATGGAATTGTGAGTAAAATTCTTAATATCTAGCGTAGGTTTCTTCATGAGTATGATATCCTAAAAACCTCATGGTGTAGTAAAGTACGAAGTATTGTACTATTATTGCTAACAATCGTAATTTCATTCAATGAAATTTTTTTTAAATATACGGGAAGTGTAACTGTCAACTATTTAGGAATCATATTTAATTTCAGTGTCATGATAATCAAGACGTTTGTTGACAAAATGTTTTTTTGGTATCAATTAAGTTGTAGGGGAAATGCCAGAATCAGTGGTGTAGTCTGTGTGACGTGCACGTGACTAATGGAGTTTATGAACCAGTCATGTATTTTTCTACCCTCAATAAATAGGAGATTAGTTCATGGTTCCTTATTTGCACGAGTCGAACCGAGGCGCGTCTCGATCCTACCCTTTCGAATTCTTCGGACGTGGGGTTGACAGTTGTTTTTCTGTCCGTTTCCCTTCCACCATCATGTGAAATGGTATTCAAGTTGGCATATTATTATCCTCTAACTTCCCTAAGGAAGTTGAGGATTTCAGATAATGGTAATACAAACCTCCAGTTGGACGTTGGACACAAAGAATAACAAATATGCATTGATGAGAGTTCATGTTCAATAATGAGATCTAAGAACTTGATTTTCATACTTTTAGTAGTTTTATGTGTATACGGATCATACATTTTGTACAAACTGTTTGTAAGCTAATTTGGAAATCTTTTAAAATGATTGTCGATGCAAATTACCCAATAATATTATTAGAAATCATCTCAGTTTAGACCACAAAGATAAAACTGTCATTTGTGCACATTTAAATATACTATGTTGAGCAAGATTTGAGTTGTTTGAACAAAAACTCTACAGAGTGTGCTCATATCAAATAGAAAATTGTTTAACATCTGGTAGACATAAATGAAAAGTAGCATTACCAAAACAAATATTGAGACTGACTATAAAAATAAGAAAATCTTTTACGTAAAAAAACTTTAATGATATTTACTTACTGTATACTGTAATCCTGTATACTGTAGTAGTCGGGGAAAATATTGAGATATGTTACAGTACTGAATCTGGTGTATTTAGTTTTAGATGTTTACTCATTTTTTACCAAATTTGAAATAATAGTAATTGAACTGAACATTTTATATGGAATTTATTGCTTTTGTAATTTGATACTATAACCACAATGAAAAAAATGCTGTGACATTTCTTTTACAATAGAGAAACAAAGCTATAAGTGGCTTTTTTATTAAGATTACAGTAAAACTAGCTAATTTGACTAAACTATATTTTTCCAAACGAAACTGATTCCATAGTATACCTATATTGAAATTAAGAACCAGCTTACATATTACTTTAGTAAAAAAAAATTTACAATATAATTTTGTTTTTCTGTTTCATCACTTCACATCAATAATTGGAGTGCACGAGTCTCTGTCCATAACAAAAGGAAAATGTTAGTGCTGAAATTGTATAGAAGAAAACTACGAGAAGCAAGAGCAGGGAGGTGTTGGAAATACTGGAACAGTACAACAAATGGAGAAAATTGTGAGCAAAGGCAGAAACTCAAAGAATGTGTCAAGGCAAATCAAATAACTAAATCTCTAAAAGTTTACGAAGAACTATGATACCGTGATTTTGCAATAAACTTTCAAATGTTTTATTGTTTAGTTACTTACAGTATCCTTTAGGTTATTCATGATGATTGTTGTTACATAAGTTTTTACCTTAGTTTTATTTTTTTACTTTCTCCCCCTATACATAGTATATGGAGAAAGTATCGTTTTCGTTAAAATTTTCGAGTTTGATTTTTGAATGGATATATCAATTTTGAGTCCCCCTGAACCCAAAAAAAGTGGGTTTCGAACTTGAAAACCACTGTGTGTCTGCGTGTGTACAGAGCTACAGACCACACCTGTAGTCCGATTTTGATGAAATTTGGTATGTAGGTACAAATTCATGGTATCTCCAGGCGTTTTTTAATTTCTTTTATTTAAAAATTAAATATAAAATATTTACTCTCATCGTTTATGATAAAAGGTTGATGACAAGCTTATGGGAGAAAATATGTGTCAGAATGCTGATACCATTTATTTCTAATTGTTGTACATACTGCACGTTATATAGGTAAATAATATAAAACCCATATACTTTGTTGTGTTTACGTAATTAAGAATGGCATTCGGATTCAAAGATTCAAAATGTATTATGCAAAAATATCTGTTTTCATCAATTTTGTTTTAGGTGCATTAGGAATGATTCGGTTTTATGACTTTTAACTGACTACACTAATACCATTGACTATTGGATACCGAAGTTGTATTAATAGTCAAAGCTAATACCATAAACGCTCAAATGGAAAAATATTTTTCTTCAATTCTCCCACTTGTGATATTAGGAAACTGGCGGCGAGGAGCAGCAGTCCGGGATCCTTATCCGAGCTACGTACGAGACTTGTTCTTCACACGTTTTTTCTCCACCTCCGTTTCGGTAGTCACGTCGGAGCGTCGTCAAGGCCGAAAGACAAAGCCGAAGGTTGGTGTCCGAGGCGGAACCGATGGACGTGCGACAACCTGCCACCGTGGAGCGATCAAGCCATCGACTTACTACTGAGGGTATAGCGATAGACCTAACACCAAACCGATACAGCTGTACTGTACAACCTCCGACACAAAGACAATGTCGACAACGCAAACTGCTAAGCACTACTGCACAAAATTCATTTTTTTTTTTTTTTTTTTTTGTAGTTACCATTTTCTCAAAATGTAGGTATTATAGACATTAAAATAAATAATGAAAGAATTTAAATTAGCAAGAGTGCTGAGTGTGCTTTGCATTATTGTCGCTCGAAATATAATAAGGGCCAAACTCGAACTGACAAAATAAACTTTTTTTGTGTTGTGGCTGCTCTCAAAACGTATATGGTCAGTATACGATCATGACAATTGAAATGGTCAGGGTATCTGTACCTATATCTGTTGCTCAGAATAGAATAGATGCTAGACACAAACTGAACAAAAAAAAAAATTCTTATGAGGCAGAGGTAGAATGGTAAGTTTGTGTAGCTTTGTTACTGATCAAGATCATCTTCATTAGTAAGGATCATTTATTTAAAGCCCAATGAGAAATAGCGGGGTCCAGTTTTGAACCACCAAAAAGCTACTCAATCACAGATCAACATATCCACTGACTAGATTTTTAATCAATATTATCTCTCGCTCTGGTAGTTTCACACAATATCCAACTCAAAACTTGTTTGGCGAATCCTGTCACAACACTGATTAGGGGAGGAGCGAGCTTGGACAGTCTAGATTTGGCCATATCACAACACCACCAACCCTAACAAGTTAAACTTTTGGGATTCACCATGGACAGGAAATTAAAGTTGTCAACCTCAAATTGATGAAACATGCAAAAAGTTACCTAGATTTGTCTTTCTGCTGCGTAGACTTAAAAAGAGTAGTTTAAGTGAAGCCTTATCGTTATAATCATCCATCAGGGACTAAGTCACACTTCTTTGGGGCAATGCTTCATGGTGTGATGAAGTACTCACTACAAAAATCTGCCTTGAGAGCCATAATGCTACTACTCCATGAAAGAGGATTTTGAGGACAAATGGTAGAGAGCACATCACACATCACCTACGTAGTCACCCGCAAGTGTTTATTTTGAAACCTTTTAAATTTAATATTCCTTGAAAGATACAAGGAATATTTAAATATTGTTGTTGTAAATAATTTATATTTAAAAATTGACGCAGTTTATCCAGCTATACTGGTCAACGCAGACTTGTTAATAAGAAGTAATTAAACATACTCCCTTAGTAGACTTCTCACCCTAATAACAGCTGAAGCAAATTTTATTGTTAGTTCTGTCCGGTGCACTGCAGATGTCGTTTTGTTTAGAAACAAAAAATCACCTGATTGTATTGCCATATCAAAGCTTTAAAAGTATTTAGGTACCGTACTTGTTTTGGTTTAAAAAATTTTTATTGTTTTTATATTTTTTTTAATGGTAAAATGGTGTTTGCAATCTGAGTGATGTCGGCGTATGACGGGAAAAGCGCACCTATGTATTTTCCTTCCACCATGATATCCCTTCCACCATGAGATGCTTCCATCATGATATTATACAATAGCACAATAGTTTACAAATGCCATTGACTATATACTAACTAAGTATTATAGTCAATGCATCTATCTAGTTGGTAGGTTTTTCGATTGCTTAAAAAATATGAAATTACAAGCATATTTTAATCATACAGTATGCCTAATTATTAGAAATGTCAAATCTGGTCATAAACATCCTAAAAGTTAATCCATAACGATGAATATATGATGATATGTTTGTATTCAATGCTTTATCATTTACACTAATTTGCTCTACAGTATTTTTGTGATGCTGCGTAACCTTACTACTTTCTTATAGTAACAGCTTCAAATATTACATTGGCCTCGCTTTATAAATCCTTCACAAAATGAAAGTGTTGTTAGCTAACTGCTGCTGCTTTGCTTTTACTTCTTCTTTACAGTTTCCTTTGGAATTGTCACCACACCACGTTCTCTTCTCTCCTAGAGTTTAATCATGGCTGTAGGTAAAAATAAGGGTTTGTCCAAAGGTGGCAAGAAGGGCGTGAAAAAGAAGGTGTAAGTACTGCTCAATATATATTTACTTAGGTTTCACTATTGCATTCGTATATCTTACATAAATTGTTTATACAACTTGTTTCTCGTCACTTAGTCTGGCGGCGTTTTAGGTTACCTTTTCGCATACTAGCTTATTCAGCCGTGTTGAAATCGATTTACCAGTATTATTATCGACTCAGTACTTTTATTAACTAGCTTTAATCAGTTATGTATTTATAACTTGTTTTTAGCCACGCAAATATATATTTTACTAATTTTTACTGAACTGAGAAAGTAGTCCTAGAACTAAGGAGGTTCTCTAGCCTAGGCTTGTCGAGCAGTGATAAGTTGCTTGCCATGCCATGCTGTTTGTTGTCTTTACTCTACATATGATACCATATGTAGTAATATTAGTAATTGTGGACCCACAAATTGAAGAGCCATTTCAAGGGTGGTTATTTGATAGGATTTTTCTCATCACTTTTAATGCCTATGCAGTGTGTTGCTAGCCTACTAAGTTACCTAGCTAATTTCAATTTTGTAAAACATGGCTGCACTTAACTTGACGTCCTACACTCATTCGAATGAAAATATTGATCGATATATCGATTAATCGATTGCAATTAAGAATTAAAACTAAATCACCCCTTAAATTCAAGGGCTGCTTAAAAGTTTTTTTTGCAAATAACTTTTAAACAAAATAGACCAAAGTGGAAGGTGATATTCCGGAAAGATTTTAAGATTTCTAACAAGTTACTAACTGTGTTTCTTTAAAATAAAATATACTGAACCAAAAGTTCCCTCCAAATAAAAAATGTGAAAATACTGTTTTTAATGTGTAGCCTATTTCTGATAGAAAACATTTTTAGGGAGAGAGCTTTTCTAACAACCCATTGATTAATAAAACCGTTCCAGTAGAACTGTAGAAGTTCTACAACCATTTTGAAAACTGAATTGAACCTGAACTGAATAAGCGTAGATTTACAAACAGCAAGACAATGCAACACGACCAACTGTTCAACTGAACCATTGATAATTGAAGGTGATCAGGCCTACACTACTGAACTAACCTCAGTCAGTGCTGACTGATCTTTGTGATCGACTGACTCAGCGACCACAAAATAAAAAAATAATTTAATTCTGTGGTCGCTGGACTCACTTGATAGCAGTAAACAGATGTTTCGCAGGCAAATCATGGTGGTGGGGATACCCATCTGTTACTGGGCCGGGCAACTCTGTTTTCAACTAAATCACTCGACCCGCTCTCAACTGACCTCTTTTATCAACTCGCCCGTTGCTCAACTCGCTTGCATGTCTACACCAAGCGAGTGGCAACTCGCACACTGACTCGCCCGCCGTACTCGACCCGTGTAGATCAGGCCTAACTGTATACATCTTTTGTTAGAATTTGAGTCATTTATAATTTTATTTTACAAATAGAATTTTGGCCTAAACTTTATTCGATTTTAGCGAATTTCCCCATAGGGGAAGTAGCTATTGCTGTAAGTTAGGTCTCATGGTAAGACCTAGTCCCGGGACCGATTTACTTTTTCATTTTGATGTCCCCAGAGGCCAAAAACACCATTTGTTCAAATTTTTATATATGTATATATATCTATAGCCTAGAGAGATATGTACATATATATATATATAGGCCTATATCCGTCCAGACGATAAGTTGAGTAATTTTGATAAAATTTGGGTTGATGGTGTAAGGCGGTCAAACTTGAATGAGTTCGCGAACCAGCATGATCGGACCACGGGAACGGGGTTTAAAGGGGGGTTTTATGGGTTAAAAATGGGTTTTCTAATTTTTTAGGTACACTTAAAACACAAAATTTGTCAATTTTTCTCCAGACCATTTTAAAGAGGTTAAAAAAAAAACAAATAAGTAAATTTAGTATATCAAAGTGTTTTTGTACGGTTACGGAGAAAATTCAAAAAATTGTTACCGGTAATTTAAAATTCCCATGTTATTCTTTTGGAGACTATTGTAAAATGTAGTAGGCCTAATTAGCTGGTTTATGGATATATTTTGATCTAACTTGGCGGATTTATTTATTTCATATTAAGCCAAAACTTATTGATATTTTAATAAAAAAACACACTTTATTAGTTTCCCTGTTGCAGCTAACCTAGGTACGCATTAAACATTTAAATGTTAATTTAATAGATTAATTGAAAATCAATCCAGATGAATGGAAATTTGCTTAGTCGGCAGGTTTGCTGCAGCGGAGGTATTTTCATTATCAGCAAGTTTGGTTAGTTAGGTTAGGTTATGACAGTAACTGCCAGACGCCTTTTTAAGACGCGGAAATTACCGATAATTGTGGAAATATATGGAACTACTTTCTTAATTAACGCGCGGAGCACATTGCACACCTAGTACCAAGAAGTGAACTACTTCGGTTGAGATGAAACTGAAACAATGAATAATTGAATTGAATTGAATTGAATTGAAAATAACTTTATTCATAAATCATACAAGTATGTACATTGAATGGCGTCAAAATTCTTAAACTACTTAAACTTGCAACATAATATCAGCTGTACAGTTCATCAAAATTATACAGTACTTTTTGTGTTAAGTATATTTTAAGCTGGGATTTAAATTTTGTACAATCATCAATTTTCCTCAACCACTCTGGAAGCCCTTCCAAAAATTTTCTTCCAGCACATGAAGGTTTTTTGTTATAAAATTCCAATCTATGGGCACCAACAGCAATTTTGTTTCTATGCCGGGTGCCATATTCGTGGTTATCCCCTAGTTTGGGTAACATACTTTCAGACAAAAGATTTTTAGTTAAAAGAACGGTATGGAAAACATAAATGCCGTACACAGTCATTATACCCATGGCTAAGAAATGATCACGTACGGAAACATCCCAGTTTAAATTTAACATTAGTCTTATTGCTCTTTTCTGCAAAATTAAAATTCTATCCAAATTTTTCTTAGATGTTCCACCATAAACACTTATGCCAAATGATATTGCGGATTCAATGAAAGCAAAATAAAGCTTTTTCAAAATATCTGCTGAACAAAATTTAGACATTCTATAAATTGCATAAATTCCAGATGTGATTTTGCTGACAACATGGTCAACATGGGAGTTCCATGAAAGATTTTCATCAACTACTAAGCCCAAAAATTTAGTTGTAGTAACTTGATTAAGATTAGAATCTTTAAAATTAATCACTGGATCTATTGGATTTTTTTGTTTACCTGTTGAAAATACCATAAAGTTGGTTTTACTGGAATTTGAAAGTAATTGATGATAGTTTAAGAAAGCATCTATTGTTTTTAGGCAATTCAAAGAGTTAAATTCCAAACCGGAAACAGATGTACTGCTTACTTTTAAACTTGCATCGTCTGCATACAAACTTATTTTATTAAATATATTGTTTTGAAGTGACCCGGGCATTCCTTTGATGTAACAAAGAAATAAAACAGGTCCTAAAATCGAAATCCTGATCGGAATCCTGATCTTATTTAGGCATGTGGGGAAGGCAGGTCGGGATTTTATGCGGGTTCGTGGCTGCTTTCTCATTGTTTAATAAACTATTCCAAAAGATAAAAAACAACATGGGTGTAAAATCAATAAACAACCCAATCGCCTATAACCCTCACTTTAACTTACTTACTCTAACCTACCTTCAAAGGACTTAATGTACACAAATCCTTATAAAGCCCGCCCTGACTTCCCCATGCCTTTTCTCTTATGAAACCGATTAATAATGAAACCATAGGCCTACAGCAAGTTTGGTTAGGTTTTGTTTGCGGCGGTTGAAGGGAGCATCTCGGTATGAAGCAAGATGAAACAATGCCCGCAGTTACTGTCATAACCTAACCTAACTAACCAAACTTGCTGATAAAGTAAAAATCAAATTAAGGTTAAATTCTGTTCATAAATTAAAATTATAAATGCCTCAAATTCTAACAAAAGATGTAGGCCTACAGTTAAAAAGAAATGGCATTCTAAGCAAAATCTTTTGACAAAAAGTTTTAAGTGTCACCGATGGAATTTGATCTAAATACCTCTTGCACCTCTTATGTAACTCTATCCACTACTCCACGAACACCGATGACTGAAAATCACACGCCAGCAAAGAAAGAAGCAGACGAATTTGATTACGCGAGTCGCGAGAAACAATGGCGTCATCATCTTCATCCCAAGAGGCTCCCTTCAGCCACTTTCGGTTTTGTTAGTTTTGAACGGTTTCATTTTTTAAATCAAAACATCAATCATAATAAATTGATGAACAGCTGGTTACACTTGAATTAAGAGCAAGTAGTCACCGGCCTGTATCACTCCGCTCCTTGTTCCTTTGCGTGCGATTTGCTCCGTGCCTTGAAAAGTAGTTCTGTATATTTTCACAATTTGCAGTGTTTTCTGCGCCCAAAAAAATGTTTTAAAGGTATTTTATTGTTTATTGGAATTGTAGGAATGATCCAGGAAGGTTTAAAAGCTAAGTCCAGAAAGTTCAGATTTACCACAAAAATAACTAGGTTCATATCCTTATTACCTAAACCTAATCTGACCTTAGGCCTATTATGAACACTAAACCAATTTAAATTTGTAGGCCACAGTAGTTACAAATCAGCTTAAGGCCTTGGACTTAGCTCTCTCACATCACTACGTTTTTACTTTTTCAGGATATTATTCATTGTGTTTCAACAACGTGTGTGTTGGTTGTTCTTTGTTTACTAACGGTCTTTATACGTTTTTAATTTACAGAATATTATTCATTGTGTTTCAACAGGTAGTTTTATGTAGTCAAGTGGTAAAATAAGTGATGATTTGAGGTCAAGTGAAGTGGACGACAGATTGTTAGATCTGGAATATAATGATCTTAGCGACAATAACCTTAACGATGATGACAAAAACATGGCCGGCCTATCATCACATAAAATCATCATGCCCTCACTGGGGGGTATGGAATACCCCTCAGGTCAAAGGGAATCATCGGAAGTCCTCCCCTGAAAAATGTTTGTAGTTTAAGGTTTAAAAACACAGTTTTTGTGCACTTTTGAGCCTCTTTTAGAACATCTTTAAATCTTTGTCTATCAATTTGATTTAATATTGATTGACTTAACCCTCCGAGTGTCATGCGTCGCTGCAGCGACTCACGAACACTGTTTACGGCAAAGGCTCTGGATAACAAGGGCAAAGGACTGACTGAATCGGATTGAACTGGATCGAGTTAGGTATCGTTCTTTTCGTTGAATTATAAGCTTTCTCCAGAGGTCTGTCTCAGCGCTGTATGTTCTCTGAGCCGATCGTAATTGTAGCAGACAGCTGACGTGCGTATTCGTAAACAGCTTGGTTATCCTCGGACCGATGACTGATGTGTTTTATTACGTTTATCATTGTTTTAGTGTTAAAAATCAAAAGTAGTGATATACGTGGTGCATTATAAGAAGATTTAAGTGATTTTGAAGGGCTGGTTGATGATCCTGAAGAAGTAGGTAGTGATATTGATGTAAATTATCAGCCAGATTCCTAGCTATGGTTAGGCTAAACGCGATGTACTGAAATCTGTTTTTCACTCATTACTTATTTATTTGATAACTTACCTCACTATATGATTATATATTTGTAATCCTCATAAAATTTTGAACAAAGTGGCTATTTTCAAATATTTATAGGCCTATAATTTATACAATTTCATTGAGCGCAAACTTATTTTTTTTTTTTGAAAATTTTCCAAAATATTTTTTTTTACCTAAAAAATTTTTTTTAAAGAAATGTTCCTTATGTTTTATATATAATATTGAAGCCCATGATTTTCCAAACAAAATGGTATATAGAACAGTATAATTAACATTGTTTTTAAGCTTCTCAGATCCGTTTTAATAAAACCTTGCAAATGAGCTAAAAATAGGCAGACATTAAGGCCAAAACAAGGGACACTCGGAGGGTTAATAGGTTATATACTTTTTTGTACCTTAAACCACTATTATGATGTTAAGCTTTGTATTCACTATTCAGTGACTTTTAGCAAGTACTCTAAGAATAAATAGCAAATGCCGGAGTTGGACTCACCGTATTCCAGACCAATAAATTGCATATCTCATGGGTGGAATAAAAACATAGGTGAAATAAAAATATCGGTGGCTTTCGGCTAAATAATTTATAATTGAAAACAACATTTTTAAAATACCACGTTTATAAACTAACTAAAAAGTAGAAAATAATTTATAAATATTTGGAGAGAATAAATACTTGTGAGATGTATAACTGAAAACGTGTACGAATGCAATAACGTGACCAATGCTACACTATAAAAACATAAAACGCCTGTTTATTATAAAGTATTTTATAAATTATTACTTGCCGGTAAATAACTGAATTTCGAGCTCTCGCACAATGGACCTCACTGACAACCCACTCATAACTGACAAGGAATTGGCGCTCAACCTGCCATATAACGGCTAGAAACTTAAATTACAAACCTTGGGACTAGCGCTTCAGTGTGGAGACCAAGTTTTTAAGCGTTTTATATATAAGTTTACAGATTATATATGGCAGTGGTGTAGACCCTCGTCAAGGGGGGGTGGATTCTGGGGCTTAGGCCTATGTAATACCCCCCCCCCCAGGAGAAAGGAGGAAAAATAAACTTCTCAAAACACTATTTTTAAGCATTAAGAAAGTGAAATCTGGTATTTACAATAAGCAAAAAAATTGTATGTTCATTTTTTTATTCACAGAGGATACGCGTCCGGTAACCGGACGTGGATTAGGCGTCCGGCAGTTACTGTCATAACCTAACCTAACCAACCAAACTTGCTGATAGTGAAAAAAATCAAATGAAGGTTCAATTCTCTTCATAACATAAAATTATAAATGCCCAAAATTCTAACAAAAGATGTACAGTACAGTTAAGAAGAAATTACATTCAAAGCAAAATCTGTGACAAAAAGTTAAAGTTACCGATGGGTTTCGAACCGGGGACCTCTCGCATATCAGTCATGCACTCTATCCACTACACCACGAACACTGATGGCTGAACATCGTATCATTGTGGTAATGGCGTTCCGGGACCCCCTACCGGACGCCTAATCCACGTCTGGTTACCGGACGCGTATCCTCTGTGTTTTTTATTTATGAAATCAATGTTTTTGTTTCAGTTGTTGGTAGACTAGTTTTTTTTATTAGTCTACATTTATTTACAAACAAAAAAGGCACTTTCGTTATATGATAAATTTAACTTTCAATCCTTAACCCTCCGAGTGTCCCTTGTTTTGGCCTTAATGTCTGCCTATTTTTTGCTCATTTGCAAGGTTTTATTAAAACGGATCTGAGAAGCTTGAAAACAATGTTAATTATACTGTTCTATATACCATTTTGTTTGGAAAATCATGGGCTTCAATATTATACATAAAACATAAGGAACATTTGTTTCAAAAAAAATTTTTAGGTACAAAAAATATTTTGGAAAATTAAAAAAAAAAAATAAGTTTGCGCTCAATGAAATTGTATAAATTATAAGCCTATAAATATTCGAAAATAGCCACTTTGTTCTAAATTTTATGAGGATTACAAATATATAATAATATAAGGAAGTAGATTTGCAAATAAATAAGTTATGGGCAAAAAACATATTTCAGTACATAGTGTTTAGCTAAGAATGCATAGCCTAACCATAGCTAGGAATCTAGCTGATAATTTACATCAATATCACTACCTACTTCTTCAGGATCATCAACCAGCCCTTCAAAATCACTTAAATCTTCTTATAATGCACCACGTATATCACTACTTTTGATTTTTAACACTAAAACAATGATAAACGTAATAAAACACATCAGTCATCGATCCGAGGTTAACCAAGCTGTTTACAAATACGCACGTCAGCTGTCTGCTACAATATTTTCGGAACTAAAATGAAAAGCGCTTAGAGACAGACCTCCGGAGAAAGCTCTGAATCTGTCAAATAAAGCGATCCTACCTAACTCGATCCAGTTCAATCCGATTTTGTCAGTCATAGAGCCTTCGCCGTAAACGTGTTTGTGTGTCGAAGCATCGACAAATAACACTCGGAGGGTTAAACACTGGATATTTTGATGAAAACAGGCCTACCACTCAGTCGTGGTTGAGCTCTAAATTTCATGGCCAATCATAATAAATAAGGATGGCTAACTCATATTGTCAGTTTCTCAAAATTTTCCATACGGGTGACTTACAGGTTAATTCTCAATACAGTAGGTAGGCCTACCAATAACTTTGTTTTCATGTCTGGTACCCAGATTAATAACCGGCAACATGGCTCAGAATTTTAGATTGGCCTTCACTTATCTCAGTTTTTAAATAAACTAATTAGACTATATTGTGTTGTGTGTTTTTACAGAGTTGACCCTTTCACAAGGAAAGACTGGTATGATGTCAAAGCCCCATCAATGTTTGCCACCAGGCAAATTGGCAAAACTCTTGTCAACAGAACACAAGGAACAAGTAAGTTTAAAACATGGGTAGGCCTAGTATATTTTAACATGTTTTTATTAGCTTACTTTCTTGTCTGTTGGGTACAAATTTTGCAATCGATTTTAAACTAACTTCCCGATGGGCTAGAGACTTGAAACATAGCTCACAAATGGATGACAATGCAATATTATATCATTTTATTTACATATTTCCCTTGCTGCGCCCCATGGGCTTCCAAAGTTTTAATGTTAACATTTTGGAAGAATGTAAGTAGGCCTAGTCAAATATATCATTTGAAGTCAGCTGTACTTTAATTTGACAGTTTGTTGAAAGAGTAGAGGTTAGGTACAGGTTCTGCCCCCCGAGAGATACTGAATATCAACAAACATTTCAAAATAAAGATAAAACATCTGATTACAGATGAATAGGTTTTGGTTATGTATTAACAGGCCATATAAAATAGATTTAACATATTTACACAAAGACTTAAAAGAAAAAAAACAATTTAAAAAAAAAACTTTAAATTCCACGTTTTTGAAAACACTAAAAAGTAGAAAATGTGGAACTAGAATTAATTTAGAGAGAATAAATACTTGCAAGATTTAAAACAAAATTTGTGGTGTGCATGCAATAGATAATAATAAGCAGAATTTTCATGACTGCTGCGATCGCCCTAGGCGACGGACAGTGTTGGGGAAGCTACTTTTAAAATGTAGCTAGCTACAACTACTGCTACATTTCCAAAAAAGTAGCTTAGCTACAGCTACAGCTACAGTTCCGCAAAAGTAGCTAGCTACAACTACAGCTACATTGAAATGTAGCTACAGCTACAATTTTAGCTACTTTTCCAAAGACGTTACTTTTTATTCCACGCACATTAGGTAAATGTAAAATTAATTGCAACTACATTTTTACTGAACAAACATTAAAAAAATGTCAGTAGGTATTGTATCTAACATTAATTGGAAAACAAATTATTCCTAGATTGTATTTAATTTTTTGGCATTATAAACCTAACATTACAACAACAGAACCAAATAGTTCGGTGTCCCATCATATTTAGTACTTATTTTTAAATATTGCATTATTTTTAAGCATCTTAAATGTAAATTTCAGTAAGTTCAAAGGACATACAACCAAACTATATTTTAAAAGCTCATTTTATTTCTTTAATATAGATTCATTCATAGATGTCTTATATCAACAATTAAGATCAATAAAACTGTAAAACGATTATTTAAAAATAATTTTTTGTGTTACAGAGCCTAGCCTACTGAAATTGGAGTTTATTGCCTTTCTTTTAATGTTAAAAACGACATTGCTATAAACTTTTAAGTGATAAGTTTCTTGTACTATGAATAACACTTTTCAATGTCAAGAAATCGTCCTTTATTGTCAT
Organism: Macrosteles quadrilineatus; assembly: GCF_028750875.1. Classification (NCBI taxonomy): domain Eukaryota; kingdom Metazoa; phylum Arthropoda; class Insecta; order Hemiptera; family Cicadellidae; genus Macrosteles; species Macrosteles quadrilineatus. The sequence continues at coordinate 9,942,546 of NW_026542597.1, forward strand.
TATGCATAGGGCAAATTGTGCTTCAACCTAGTTGGTACAGAAAACAGTATCCATTAACTTATCCTGAAATCGGCTTTTAATTTAAACATGTTGAAATTTGTAAAGTAAAAATAACATGTAGGCCTACTTGGCTATGTAACAAGTTGGCTATAGTAGGCTTGTTCTTGCAAGGACTAAACAGATATATTCCTAATAATTGAACTTGGGACTTGGTATTCGTCTTAAACCATAGCATAGCCTAGAAATTAATAGTCCTATACAAGAGCTGTTACCAGGAGCAAACTATGCTATTTTTTTCAATGTAAGTTTCATGTTATATGGAGATTTTTTCGTTACAATTATCATTTAGTCTATACATATCTTAAATCACATCAGGTAATTTCCTCTTTGTTAATTTAGTAAACCTTTGAAAAATCTTCGTAATCTAACCAAGGAAGGGCTTGTGACGATGAACCACAATCAACAGCTGAAGCAAAGGTTGATAGACCAGATTTCTCATTATTTTAAGGTTTAGTGTTGGTTTCCATTAAAATCCAAGTTGAAACACTATCGGTATAATAAAGAAACTAATTTGATTACTAATTTCCCTGTCAATCACTTGCAAGCATTTAATAGCTTCTCTTGTCACCGGTAACGTTTAAACGTCGTCTGCATCTAGCGATTTTATTTTATCTGACAGTAATCATAGAGTAGTAAATTAAGGAAATGAGAGCCAAAAATGTGGATAACACTCATTTAATGGCCTCCATGTCCACACAACGTTGTAATAGGGAATGAAACGGCTGCAACCAGCTGTATGAAGCCAAGAAAGTAAGGCCTAATTTTTTTTTTAAATCTCAGTTTGAAAGAGGTTGTTTCACGTAAGGTTGAGGTTATGATAAAAATCACTATCTCAAACAATGATAATGTAGCGAGAAAAGTAGCTAAAATTCCGCTACAACTACCTTAAAAATGTAGCTAGCTACAGCTAAAGCTACAAAATCTTAAAAGTAGCGTAGCTACAGCTAACGCTACAAAAAAAGTAGCGCGCTACTGTAGCGTCGCTACTTGTAGCGCGCTACTTCCCAACACTGGCGACGGATCACGGTGTCATGACCGCGGGAGACAACGATGATGTCTATACAGCAGCAGGGGATAAACAAAATTTTGCCGCGATCACTCTAGGCGACGATTACGTTTTTGTGACCACGGGAGACAATGATGATGTCTACACGGCCGCGATCGAGCTAGAAGGCAATCGTGTTTTTGCGGCAGAAGGAGGAGACGATGATGTCCTTACGACCGCGGGAGATTAACAGAATTTGGCCGCTATCGCGTTAGACGACGATCATGTTTTCGTGAAAGCAGGAGATTTTGTCGCGATTGAGCAAGACGACGATTATGTTTCCTGTCCGCGGGAGACAACGATGATGTCTAATGGGCTGCGGTAGATAAACAGAATTCGGGTGCAATCGTGCTAGACGACGACTATGTTTTTGTGATCGCGGGAGATTTTTATGATTTTGCGGCGATCGAGCAAGACGACGATCATGTTTTTGTGACTGTGGGCGACGATTATGTCTACACGGGCATGAAAGATGTTCATATTAGTGCCGCGATCACCGAATACGATGGTAAGTCTACACGGCTGAGAAATGTTAGTGAATTTGCAGCGATCGTACAAGACGACGATGACGTTTTTGTAACCGCGGCAGTTGATGATGATGTAAACACGGCTGCGAGAGATAATTAGGGTGTTAAAAGTTGGCTATATCAATTACATTGCAATGTTTCATTAGCCGCCTCTGGACGTATAAATTGTAAGAGGAACAGTTTCAGTCCCTACCACCTGGCATACCCACAATATTTAGAGGTTTGGACTGATTTCCCTTACAAGTATTTGATACTTAAGTTGAAAATTTCTCTTACCTCAGGCAATAATAACAAAATTAACATGCCACTTGACTTTTTGCAGAGATTGCTTCTGAGGGACTGAAGTACAGAGTGTTTGAAGTCTCTCTGGCTGATCTTCAGAGCGACACCGATGCCGAGAGATCGTTCCGTAAGTTCCGACTGATCGCAGAAGATGTTCAGAGCCGTAACGTTTTGACAAACTTCCACGGAATGGACTTGACCACTGACAAGTTGAGGAGTATGGTCAAGAAATGGCAGGTTAGTCTACTTCAAATAAACTCATTCAATGTAGGCTTAGCCTACAATTCTATGATAATTAGCTAATAATCATTAATAATTAATTCAGCTTAACCATTAATTTAAGTCCCAATACAATTTAGATCTTAATATTTGCTATGTTTTACCCTATTGTATCAATTTGGGACTGAAAAATTTCAATTTTTGAATCATTGCAAAAAATTTGCCCGAAATTGCTTATTGTTCTCGTTTTATGCTTTTGAAAATTGGAAAACTATCATGAATCACAGAAGTTTCCACGATTGTAAGAGTTAGTCACATGTTGAGATTATCGTTGGAATTAAAATATGGATGTTGCCGAGATCACAAGAAATCATTATGGTATTAACCGGCCAAGAGATTATACCACAAATGTGGCCACATTGGCGATAATAATAGTAGGAGATGATTTTAAATGTTGCCGCTATCATGTAAAATAATAAAGTGTTGCTATGATTTTGGTAAATCATCACAGCTATTGTCGCGATCATGAGGATTCATATTCAAATTGATTTGTACATTCAAGCTGAACTCTGAAAAGGTAGTTAATCATATGAGCCAAAGTCAACCACGGGAAAACACTATAGTACGTCATGTTAATGAAATATACCTTTCATTAAAATGCAAAGTTAAGGTAGGCCCTACTGTCTTTCTGTTTACATTTATATTGTTTACTAGTAAAAATTGGAAACTAGTTATATGCAGGGGGGAAATCTGGTGATCATACCCTTGCTCTAAATTAAAAACATAGAAAACAATATTTTATTGTATGATATCAACTGAAATATTTTATTGCAACTTGCTGTATGCCGAGTGGTGATTTTATTATTACTTACTCTTCCAGACCCTCATTGAAGCCAATGTGGATGTCAAGACCACTGATGGATATCTGCTGAGAGTTTTCTGCATTGGTTTTACCAACAAGGATCAAATGTCACAGAGAAAAACTTGCTACGCCCAACATACACAGGTACTTGTTAAACATTGCAAATATGTTAAGTTTTCAAAAGGTTCAATTCTTTATTTTAAGTATCATCAAAATTTGTTCGGTAATCAATGTTATTTCCCGTGGTCACACAATTGAAAGCTAGGCCTAGTTAGATAAAATATTTTAATTTGACCAATTCTCTGAATAAGTCCCATATTATGACAAATACCAGTGTTATATCCTGTGACTTTATTTAATATGCCTACCTATTAGTCCCTGGAAATTTTTATTTAAAAAAAATGTTATTTTAAGTAAAGAATCCCCAAATGTCCCCTGTGTTCTTAACTCAGGCTTTGTTGCTTGTAGGAAGCACCTCTGATCACAGAGTCCTGCAATGTTTTGGTCTGGGCCCCCTTATCTTCCTCATTCTGGTTGAACTTACCTTCTTCCATCTCATATCGATCTGTCCTTTTTACCCTGCTTGTTATTTATGTGAACCTCAACAATGGCATTGAAGGGATAGAGTTGGGATTTAATCAGGCAGCCAAGTGGTTTTGTGCAATAACTTAGATTACCATTGAATAAAACCCAACTTGCTTACTCCCAGAGCCATTTATATCGGAGGTGATATTTACCCGCACCAACAAATCTTTGCCAAGTTATCCGGTCCTCTGCATCTTCCTCTACTTTAATAATTTATTCTTACTCCTCCAAGTTTGTATTTAATGGATTTAATAACTATTTGACTTTAATAAGAGGGTTTTACAATTGGCACAGGTATCAACACAGACATGTTTGAATCAGTGTGAGAAAAATGGTGCATTTGTCAAACTTAATTGAATGCTCTCTTTAACTTTTTGTATCTCTCTTAAGTCACAAAAATTTATTACTGAAATCATACTAATATTATAAATGTGAAAGTTTGTGTGTTTGTTTGTTTATTTGTTTGTTTGTTTGTTTGAAGTTCAATCACACATTGACTACGGGTCGGATTGTGTTGAAATTTGGTATGATGATAGCTCACATTCCCGATTAACATATAGACATATTCTTACCTCAAAAGTCCTTTCGGGCTCCGCCCCAGCGGCTCTAGAGTTTCCCATGTTAACCTTATGAGTATTCATATTTAAAAGAAATTGAATAGTTTTGCCAGCTGTTTCAACTAGACAATTTCTTTCTATGATATTCAATAGCATTAAAAGGTTATACGGTTTACCAACAGGGTGCAGCACCATTAGTTCTTTATACATTTTACGACAACAGCTAATTTGAACCAAGCTGTAAAAAAACCTGAGTGTGAGAACTTTACTTCTTTCTATTGTTTTAGACAATAGACAATAGACAATAGACAAAATCTTTATTGAAATATTCCTAGAGAACATTCATGCGTCAGGTACATAAAATGTACAGTATGTACGTAAACTATTACAGTAATTTGCAATTACAATTAGAATTTTTTCTTCTTTTTTTTCATGGTAGCTTATTGTTTAAGAATTCATCCTCAGAGTAGAACGGCCGGTCCATAAGCCATGTTGTCAGGTGCTTCTTGAGCAGATTGGGTTGTTCTCTCTTGAGGTGCTCTGGTAGGTTGTTAAAGTACAGAGCACCTTTGTAGGATGGTTTCTTCTCGTACAGACTCAGATGGTGTTGTGGAAGGGAAAAATTGGCGGCATGTCGTGTGTTGTGCTGGTGTATGTCTCTGTGTCTTGGCTGGGCTGTTTTAGTGGTGTGGATAATGACTTCTCTTATGTAGAGTGAAATTGATGTGAGAATTTTAAGGTTCTTGAAGGCTTCTCGGCAACTGTCTCTGTAGTTCAGGTCGGCAAGGCATCTAATTGCTCTTTTTTGCTTTAGGAGTACTCTTTCCAGGTTGCCTTTTGATGTTCCACCCCAAGTCGCAATGCCATATCTGAGGTGGGACTCGAATAGAGCAAAATATGCAACTTTGGCTACTTCTGGGCTGCAAGCTTGCTTGATCCTACGTATAACGTAGAGACTTGAACTTAGCTTTTTGCAGAGCTGGTCTATGTGGGGTTTCCATGATAGCTTGGAGTCAATTATGATGCCAAGGTATTTTGTGGTATTTTGTGTTTGTAGTCCCGGTATTGTAATGTCTGTGTTGTTGCGTTTGGTGGTGAAAGTCATTTGAACGGTTTTGCTTTCGTTTAGAACTAGGTCGTTGGAGGTACAGTATTGCTTTGTTCTCTGGAGTTGTGTGTTGGTTTTCTCTTCCAGATTTTCCATTGTTTTGTCCGCAAATGTGAGAACCGTGTCATCTGCGTACATGGTGGTGTGTCCATCTTCCCCAATCCAACTAGGTAGGTCATTCGTGAGAAGGAGGAAAAGGACTGGGCCAAGTACTGATCCTTGGGGTACTCCTCTTTGCACGTCTACAGTTTTGGATTGGGCCTTATACTTTGTGTTGTTCTTTATGTAGGCTATTTCCACAAGCTGTTTCCGGTTACTAATGTAGCTTTTAAACCATTCTGCTGCTCTTCCTCTCACGCCTAGTGTTTCCAGCTTGAGTAGAAGAAGTTCGTGGTTTAGGCAGTCGAAAGCTTTACTAAAATCTAGGAAGAGGCTTGTTGAAGTGCTGCCTTCTTCTAGTTGGTCTAGTATGTGCTCCGTCAGTTGTATTAAGGCTGTGGCTGTCGATCTGCCTTTGATAAAACCATGCTGTTGATTATTGAGAAGGTTGTGTTCTTGAAGATGGTGTAGGAGTTGGGCTAGTACTATCTTTTCGATTATTTTTGAAAATGTTGATATTAGGGAGATTGGCCTGTAGCTGTTTCTTTCTATCGTTGGTCCATTTTTGTATTTTGGGTAGACTTTAGCTATTTTTAATTTATCTGGGAATTTTCCTTGTGAGAGTGATTTATTTATGAGGTCTGTCAGGGGTGTTACTATTTCATTTTTACAGTTTTTTAGAAGTTTAGCTGATACCTCATCAGTTCCAGATGAATTTTTCATCTTTAGAGATTGAATGGCCTTTTGCACTTCTTCTTGTGTGGCCCGTCTGAACTGGAGTGTGTGATGTGTTGCTGGTAAGTGGTCTGTTAAGGCATTGGTTCTAGAGTTATTGTTATTTTGGAGTGTTCTGTCGGCTATTGATGAGAAAAAATCATTAAAACAGTTTGAAACTTCTATTGGGTCGTCTATTGTTTTATTGTTGACTTGAAGATGGATTTGGTTTTCAGTATTTGATCTCGCTTCCCTTTCTCGGTTTATTGTTTGCCACAGTTTTAAACAATTTGTTTAGGTGAAGTGGTAGAACATTATGGCTATGGTAGATGTTCTATATACTATAGTATACCGTAGATTATAGTAAACCAAATTTTCTCAAAACGTGTCCTCTCTCATTGCAAATGCAAAGCACGAGTATTTAACTACAATAAGCATTGTATACCAACCCCGTACGAAGGACGGGTACTCAGCTAGTTAATAATAAATGCCACTGAAAGTAATAGTAATTGACCTTCTGTACTGTACCTAGGTCAGAGCCATTAGGAAGAAGATGGTGGAAAAAATCATGGAGAACGTGACCAACTCTGACTTGAAGGAAGTAGTGAACAAGCTCCTCCCTGACTCCATTGCCAAGGACATTGAGAAGGCTTGTCAAGGAATCTACCCCCTCCACGATGTTTACATCCGAAAGGTAAGACTTGTTTATCCTGATGTGAGCAAAATCTATTCTCACAGTTAAATTGGACACCTAATTTTATGCAGCTGTACTGCTGTATATAGCTGTAGTCTTTGTTACATATTTTTAATGGTCAAAATTTAAATTTTGTAAGAATAGCATACTCACTTTTGGATGGACTAATGTATTTCATGTTTCAATGTCTACTTTTTTGTGATTTAACTTCCGTTAGGAATTATAAGTCTGTATCCTGGCCAACATTATTCCATATATTCATTAGGCAATGTTTCTTAGATATGCTACACATGAAATGTGTTACACTGACTTTTAACTTGTACCAACCTCTCCTCTACTGTTCTGATGTAGTGAGTTATTACATTTGAGCCTTTTCTATTGATAGAACAATTGGCTAGACGTTCCATTCACATATTCGAGTTGTAGAATAAAATAAAAACATTACTGAATCGAATCAAACCACTGAAGTGAACTGATGTCAATTACCGATGTATGTTGAACACATAGATTTTAACTAAACTGAACTACAAAGGACAGCTTGTACATGGTAGTATCTTAAATAACATCCTTGATAGTTAAAAACCAAACAAAAGAAATATCACTTTTACTATAGCACTCTCTGTGAATGTCTCATGAAACTATTTGAATAAAAGAATATTTGTGTGTCATATATGTAATACTAGCTGTAACCCGCGGGCTTTGCCCCGTTTAACTTCTTAATTTTCAAGATTATCTCGTTCGCATGGCTCAATCACGTCCTGGTTGAAGTTTGTTCGCTAGCTCACTCGCCTCCAAGTTGAAGTTCGTTCGCTACGCTCACTCACCTTTTGGTTGCAAATTAGCTGTTGTCATAAATGTAAAAGAAATAATAGTGCTGCACCCTGTTGGTAATCCCTGTAACTTTAATGCTATTGAAAATCATAGAACAGAACCAACTTGTTTAATTGAAACAGCTGTTAAGATTCAATAATTCTATTTCTCATAAGGTTAACATGGGAAACTCCAGAGCCACTGGGGCGGAGCCCGAAAGGATTTTTGAAATAAGAATATGCCTATAAGTTAATCGGGAATGTGAGCTATCATCATGCCAAATTTCAGCCCAATCCGACCAGTATTTTTCGCGTTCACTTGTCACAAACATCCAAACTTTCTCATTTATAATATTAGTAGGATCTACTTCAATTCCACAAGTTAATGGTTCAACAATATATTGTACAGTAGTTTATTGTTGTACTACTAACTCTCCTCTATGACTTTGTAGGTGAAGGTGCTGAAGAAGCCAAGGTTTGACCTGAGCAAGCTGCTGGAGCTCCACGGAGATGGCAAGGGAAGCAGTGAGGAGCCTGGGGCCAAGGTAGACAGGCCAGAGGGCTACGAACCCCCAGTACAAGAGGCTGTCTAAGTTTAACTAATAAAACCTGTTTTATTAGAACTGCAGTTTTTATTTAATCCTTGGTCTTACAATAGTAGGTTTATTCAGTCAATGGTGGAGTTGCGACCTCAGTGTTTCCACTTTCCTCTTTGCATCTTGCTGAAATATGAATTAAGTTAATTCAGACATATGGAAACCAAAAGAGACTTTTTTGACAATATTTACTTTGTATGGTTAAAATCGGTGTAGTAACTAACATGGTTTTGTTTTTAGGATTTTGAGAGGATAGTGGCTTACCTGAATGGGAAAGAGTCCAAACTGGCACAGGAAACACAAAACAAAACTTTACACTATATAAAACATTAAAATATTTCACTGTCACTGATAGCATTTTCAACTAAGGAAGAGAGAGTTTTGACTCAGTTGAAAATGCTGTCAGTGACAGTGAAATATTCTAATGTTTTGTGTATATAGTGTAAAGTTTTGTTTTGTGTTTCCTGTGCCAGTTTGGACTCTTTCCCGTTCAGGTAAGCCTGCTATCCTCTCAAAATCCTAAAAAAATCTAGGCCCTTGTGCTCTTATGCTACACCCTTAACATGGTTTTGCATTATTTTAATCCCTACAATTACTACTACTACCATTTTGATTACAAACAAGATTTTCTTTCTTTTAAAATCTGAGCGCCATCAAAAGATGCAACGTCTCCCATGATGGTGCAAAATATTGAATACCTCCCACAGTCATGCAAATATTATTATCATTTTCTGCTATCTTGACAATATCCTACACATATCCCACAGACATTCTACTGCGTGAACGATGATAGACAAAATCCTAGATGTCTCCCTATATCGAGGCAAAAGCATGAAATTTTAGAACAGGCAATCTTCACCGATCCACTATGAAATAATTATCGCACAAGCTCAGCTCGAGCACAATTTTCTGCTTAGGCATTCGCATCTCTGAAGTTTGTAGTCTTGGCTCGAAAATTGAGCTGCTTGCACACCTCTATACACAAATATTAAAAAAAGTTATATAACTTTCATTATATTTCATTAAGTACAATCAGGTGTAGGCCTACCCTCTTATTAGTTGCAACAATAACCTAGTCACCTCTGCCATGCTGTGGTAGTGGTGTATCTTTAGATAAAAAAATTACTGTGACTAATGTATTACCATAAAAGTAACTGTAATATACTATGTAACACCAACATGATTTGAAATTGTTTTCTTACCATTTTTATGCACTTGGAAGTCTGTCTTGCACTTGCATTTACCACTGCAGTAGCATTTAACTGACCCACCTGAAAGTGTTATATCTTAAGTAAAATAGAACACACACAATGTAATAGAGTGCATAAATTTGGTACACTGCTCCCTGAGTTATAATATCTTACATACAAGGTAGTTTCCAAGTAGGTATAGATTGCATGGCGAGTCCCTGCACCAAGGAGAAACAGAGTGGAAAACTGGTAAAAGTTGTCTCCCTTGAATTGAATTTAAAAACATGTTTTCTATTCATTTACATGTTGTAACAAACGTTTACCTTAATCCATGTTTTCTGCCATGCACATTAAAGGGGCTTTTACTACCTCATGGTGTTATTCAAATGAGCCTTCCAATGATATACCATATACCAGAATAGTGATGTGCGATACGGGTCAATGTATCGATACATATCGGATTCGTGGTGTATCGATCGTATCGTATCCTCATGTATCGATTTTTACCCGTATCGGATAAAATATCGTATCGTATTGTTTATTTATAAAATTTAAAAAAAAAAAATTAAATATCTCAAATATACAAGCTGCATAGACAAATACTATGTTACTTATAAGCTTGTAAAGAGGGTTAGTGCATGTAATCTTACCTCAGAAAAGCCGTTTCCTTTCTGTGTCTTTTTATTTGTATCAAACTCTCATACATAACCTTCTAATTCCGGTAAAACCTCAAAATTGGAAAACATTTTGTTATTGTTTTCCTTGTTTTTACACAGGGATAATTAATTGAACCAACAGGTACTTATAATGATGGTGGGTATGCCACGTACACATTAAATAATATAACATGGATAGTGAGTGACCCCAATTCCATTAATGGTGGCCCTAGTTTTGAGGTTATTTGCAAAACATAGCTGAAAATACATGTTTTATCAGTGTTTTTGAGGATGGTAGGGTAAAATATCAAATTTCCACTACTACTTTTGAGGGGAGGAAGATGGGAAGACAAATTTCTTACCTTAAAAATAAGATTTATATTAATAAGTAAACAATATGATATTCGATGCGATATTGGCTATAGGTGTATTGATACGGGCATATCGATACACTCCCACGTATCGATATTTTGCGGTCCTTGTATCGATACACACATCACTGTACCAGAATGGCGCAGGACAAAACACTGAGGTATGTTTTTAGTAGTCGACCACATAGCTCCATGGATAATCCATAGGGATTCTTTTTCCTCCCACCACAAAATGATAACCGTATTGGAATTAGTAAACTCAAAAAGTACAAAGATATTGAAATCACACCGGCAGGACACAGGCCAGGCTCCTGCTCCTGTGCACTTTGCGCTCGTACACTCTGCGACGAGGATATTTTAGATATGTTCTCTGCGTTCCTGAACTTGCCCTCGCGCAGACTACACGTGCTGTGTGAACTGATGCTCTCTGCGGTGCGTGGAGGGGTCGGCTGTTCCATGGCTGGACAGCGCCACAGGAATATCGCTCCGTCTGCACTCGTGCTTACTATAGTGCGCAGGTTAGGGCTAAATCTGAAAACATGTAAGTGCAGTAGAACTTAAATCGACTAAATACAGAGGGAACACTGAACAGTAAAAAAAATTCAAAATACCAAAAAGTTTGAACCAGGTAAGTTTGGTAATGAAGGCTTTAAAAATAAAAGAGTCATGCTTTTGATTGGATAACTGTATGGAGGAACGTGTATTTAGTAAATTTAGATCTTTGTTATATCTCATTTGTATATTTCCAGTATGAGTCAGAGATGTAAGTTGGATTTGCTTGAATGATTACATGGTAGCTTGATTTTACTAGGATAAACAAAGTGTACACCAAAATTTAAACTCAAACATTCCTTTGTACGATGAGATGAGATGAGAAGGCAATAACCATGAATGGGTTATGTGGTGCGGTTTATTAGGTGTCATATTGATTCCAACACAGAGCAGCAACAAAGTTACAATGTCTGTTTTTTAGCAATTTGGTTGTCTTAACCAATAAATGTCTCACAGATTAATCTTAAGCTAGACAAATTTGAAACTTTGAGTGGATTATGTTTTATCCCTTAATGTTTAAACTACATCTAGTCTGGTATAATAACATAAGCTTTGATTCTTAATTTTTCCTTCTAGTTGGAGTCGTATTAAGAAGCCTTGAAGGTATGGAATACATTTTTTGGGAGATTCACATGAGAACAAAACTAACAATGATAATATTCATAATCGCAAAGATATTAAGAGGTTCTGCATGAAAATAATACAAAACAGCCTACCTAACTCCAGTAATAACACCAGCATGACCCAGTCCTAAGTGAGTTGTAACTCCTTCTTTGTATTTCCACAACTGTAAACACATGTTCATATGCTGAATAGTATAAAACACAGCCTAATCATAATATTATTAAAATTCTGGAGCATGTCAGCGTTTTTAATACTGTAAAAATATTATTATCTAGTGGTACTTATGTTAAATAAAAGATGTGATTGGAACATAAAATAACGGGAAATTGAAGAGATCAATGTTTTTAAATATACAGGAAAACCTTTGCACAGTGTTTTTTAACGCGTATTAACTTTATCAAATCGTTAAGTAAAAGGCTTATTAAGTTCATCTTGGCAAACAAAGTTTCATAAGACCAGCTGGAGCTACTTTTCTCTTGTAGCCCTATACGAGCCAGGGACGGGCCTAATGATAACTGAAACCTAGTTGAATTTATATTGGCCCTTAGGTTGTTAATGTTTAGGGACCAAGTACATCCATTATCATTATCATTAATTGAGATGAGTACCAAATAGGATTGTAATCCAGATATTCGAGTGAAGGATGAGTGAATAATGGAGCAGAATGGTCTGTGTGGCATTCATTGCACAAGAAACAATAAAAACTTACTCGGAAAAACTAAAGTGTATTTTCAATAATGTTACAAAGGAATCATCACACAACAATCAAGTTCTTAATAATCATGAAATTGCCAGAAAATCTGACGAAATGTGTTGAAATCGTAAAAAAAAAATTATAAACAATGTTATTCTAACAGTCAATACCTATATAGCTATCAAGCCAGTCAAATATTTCTTCCTATTCCACGATTATTTCAAAAGATTTCTTATTTACATCCTCGACACAGTTAAAGTATGGTGAAACAACTGATCATATTGCCTTTGAATATCATGAATGCCTTATCAGCAAAATACACTCACCAATTCTCCTGAATGGTTAGACACTGAACCATGGGATTATGCTGAACTAGTTGTTTTGACAGTGCTTCGCAAAGACAAAACAATATAGTCATTTCCAAAAGCTTCACCTTGAAATTTAGGAAGGCTTCTCATTTAGGGGCATCTCACAAGGGTATTTTAAGGACATGAATCTGCTTTTATGTTTGTCAGGATCATGATCTCCCTTCATTTCAAATTTCAGCCCAGTAAAGCACAACATTACGGTTTTGTAGTAGTTTTAGCTTTCACCTGGAACAAACACAGAAACAACCTCTTCTGTATAATATCCTAGATTTTAAACAACACATACCTTGACTACTTGATCACTTCCCCCGGTTGCAAAGTATTTTCCGTTGGCTGTTATGTCCAGTGTGTTTAGAGCAGACGACTTGGAACCTTCAACTTCCCTTATGAGGGAGCCATCGTAGATTTCCCAATAGGCAATCATCCTATTTGTGCCACAAGTAATCACCTAAAATGAATCATAAGCTGTTTAACAGCTGCAGTCTGGGCCATGTGTAGAATGTGATGAATATACTTACTATTTTTACCAAAAAATTGCTCTTAACTGAATTTACTGAATGTTCATAAAATATTTGATAGATCTGAAACTCTAAGAAGATTTAACGTATGTATTGAATTGCCACACGTTTAAACAACAAATAAAAGAGTCTAAGCATGAGGGACCTCTCAAGCTATCGATTTCATACATCCAGTGAATAGTCAATGTCAATAGGCTAATCCAGCTTTCAGCTTTAAACAAGTCTGAACAAAAGGAATAAAATTCAGTATATCCAAGTAGGTCAGTCAAAATATGTAGAGAGGGTATGATTAATTGTGTGACACAAGAGAAAACGTGCTAAAACTGAGCAAACTGCTATAAAAACATTACTGTAACAAGAATCGCTGTATTATTTTCTTTTATATTGATAAGAAAGACAATATTTACCTGGCAACTGCTGGGATGATAGCGTACGCACATAAACAATGTTGAGGAGAACAAAATGGCCAGGCGAGTTCCATTCCTATTGGAAATGTGAAATAAAATCTTGGATTTGAACTTTATAACTTCATACAGTCATTAAGGATTTAATACTAAAGTAAAAGTTATAAAAATAAGAACTAATTTTCTGTGTTTCATGGAAGGCTAAATAGTTAGTATTTGGAGAAGTTAAATCCAATTGTTGATTCAGATAGTTGAGGCAATGGTCAAACCAATTAAGTTACTACTTCTTTACAGTATACTATTTAATAAATTAACTGTAAAGAAGTAGTAACACCATGGAGGGCTGAACCCATCAACGTTTTTTCCAAACTATCAGCTAAGACTTACAATTACTCACCCATGCAAACAAAACTTTTAATTTGCCTATCCGCATCATTCATTGCTCTTGCCAAACTCGGAGTAACATAGACTACCGGCACCTCTCTCATATGCCTATCTACTCAGGGCAGTGGTGGAGTTTGTACTCCTGATTTTCCTGGTTGGATCCGCTTATTCATAATTAAACCTGTTATATTATTAACAATGAGTAACAACATTTACAACCATTTGTTGTATGAGACTCACTCAATGTTCCAGATGATGCAAGTGCCGTCAGTGCTGGCCGTGACTGCCTCCTTGTCTGTACAGCTGACGTCAATGGATGACACAGGACCTTTGTGTTCCTTCAGTACAAACATGAGCGTCTGCACTCTAGGCTTCACATCCCACACTCGCACCTATCATGACACTATCATGAGATCAGCAAACTGACATATACTTTCCCCCATTAACTTGACATTGAATTTATCCTACATCTATTATGAGCAAAACCTACCATGGGTACCTTGGATTAGTTTGCTGTTACCCTAGTAGCACAAATATGTATTTTATAAATATTTTATATATTTAAAGTTGTATTTCATAGAACCTTGAATAAAATATATAAATAATATATCTTTAATAACAGTTTGATATATTCAAATATATATTTTAAATATTACCATAAAGCAATTCAAAATATAAATTAAATATAAGTTTTGAATATATAAAATAGATTCATTATATATATTGATCAAATAAGTTTAAAATCTATAATAATATACATATTTTATATGTATATTTTTCCTATTAAATATTTAAAAAAATTATGTGTTGAAAATATTTTAAATATTTATATAAAATATTTTTTAAAATATATTATATATTTAAAGTATTTATAAATATATTTTGAAACACGTCATTTATTTTTATTAATAAAATAATAATATATTTGTAGAATATAGGCTATAGCCTATAATCTTTTATAATTAGCAAATAAATAATTTGCATCTTTTTGTTTTTTATAGTGTCTATCAATTTATACAAGCATTTTTTACATAATAATTGCTATTGTGAAAGCGTTAAAATTAAGTTAATAATAATACATACTCTGAATGGTGTCACTCCATCATGCACGTAAAGAAAAAATTACGCATATGGTTAAGAGGCAATATACATGTTCGGCAGCTACATTTGGGTCAAACGAAAAAAAAGTGTTGATGGGTTTTATTTGGTAAATTGCAATATGTTACAATGAATGTGATCATAGAAATCTCTAATGATTGGCTAGGAAAGGGTGCTAGCGACTGGCGGCCGTTTAAGAAACGAATTAAGGAAAAACAGATTAACAGAATCATATTATACGGTAGTATAAAAAAAATTTCAAGTATTGCAACCATTGCAACTGACAGCCGCTCTTTCACTATTTGAAAACAAGTACTAGCAACAGTCACAAGTAGCTCAGAGGTAAGGTAAGAGGCTCATAAGTCAAGGGACCCAGGTTCGAGACCCACCCGGGCTAAAAAAATTTTATCCAGTAATTTTTTCAAAATTTGTTTTTATGAACTATTTAATCAATTTACTCAACTGATAATCGTGTTTTTCATACTAAATCTTCATTATTTTATGTTTTTTATGTTTAGGCCTCATGGGATGTTTGAAAGAGATATTAAATACATTTTTTATTTAAATATTATTCACTAAAATATATTATTGGAACATATTTTTTTAATATTTAATAGATTCAAAAATATATTTTATATATATATAATATATTTGAAATATTATATAAAATTGACATTAATACACACTTGAGATGTATAAAATAGATTTTAAATATATTTATTCATATGTATTTAATATATATTTGTGCTACTAGGGTAGTTATGGACATACCATATTTTATGAAAATCGGATTACAAATGTAGTCTGGTAGCTGTACTTTTTTATAAAATTCCATGGGGTTTTATGAGAAAAATCACAAAAATTGTAATAATTCTTTTACTTTTTACTTACAGCTTACTTAAAGCTACATGATAGTGACGTTTTGCTACAATGGTAAATTTACTTATCATTGTCATAAAATAAAATTAATTGCACAAAAAATGTCTTTCCTTGAATTATAGTAGTGTTCAAAAGCTTATAATGGAACGAATCAAAAATCTACGTAGGCTAGTGACGTTCAGTGGTGGATCCAGTAAATTTGTAACTCGCCTGTCCCTCGCCTCCCCCGCTGACTATCTTACTGTTGTCCGTGGTGATAGCTATGGCCGACACACCCTTATTGTGAGCACTGAGGATTGTGAAGATTAAGAGGCCTGACTGCGGTGTGAATGCTCTGATCGTTCCATCGTTCCATGCTACAACAAATAGATACACTTGAAAATTAACTTCCTCAGGCACATCTTAGGCTGCATTAAATCCTTATTAAGAAGTTTTACCTAACCCGCCATGTTAAACTTCCCTATCCCAAGCGTGATGTATACAACTTCCTTACTTCTCGAGTGATGTAAAGTTGAAAAAAACTCACTCGGTGATGTAATGAAACCCATTTAAATAACATTGAGTGCTTAACTTAAAAAAATATACCTCTATGGAGGCATCGACGTTCAACGCTAGAAATCAGCTGTGCGCTTGAATGTTATTGTTATGCTTTAAAGTACTTTCCTAACCTAGCTTTTGTTTGTAAAAGAACGTTACTGTTAGACGATGAGTGAAATGGATAATGAAAAATATTGTACGTAAACCTATGTATATTGTCGAGTCAGGTAAAATCTTGTACGTTACACGTTGCGCAAGAGCGTGTTTACATCTCTTAGGTGAATTATGCAACTCGCTTCCGCTCGTTGCACAACATTCACCTGCGTGATGTAAAAACGCTCTTACTACACTTGTAATGTAAATAGCTATTACCATCGATGGTTAAGCTTTTGGTATTCATGTGATTTTGTATATATTACATGGTTAAGCTTTTGGTATTCATGTGATTTTGTATATATTACAAATAAATGGTTGCATTTATTTTTTAATCGTATAAGGAACTTCATTGATTCATAACAGTGTGTTAATTTACTGATAGCTGGTATTAGTGAAAATACAAATCATACTAACTCAATAAAATGTCAAAGTCAAGATTCTGAGTTGGTGCACTCTAAAAGTGTGCCCCCATAAAAGTAACATTTTTAAATCTGATATGTACTTAAGAGTTGCTAAATTGAATTATAAACTATGTATATAGGTTGTATATGTTGTATGTACTTGGAATCAGGATAGAAAACCATTCAAATTACCTTACTTAGTTCATAAAAATTTTACTACTCTAGTTTTGTAAGGTACACAGAGCACAAGCTCTGAAGTCTGTAGCTAGATCTCAGTTACAAAAAGTTATAAGTTCCTACATATTAAAATAATAACTTTATTTTTATGGAACTTTAATTTCAAGAACTATACACTGAAACTATATTATTACTTAAATTATAAACCACACTTTTTAAAATTTAAAACAAACTTACATGTGATTATGGCTTTTCCGTCATGTGTAAATAGGACACCTGAACATGTGAAATTAGGGACAGAAATGCGCAAGAGTTCTTGTGATGTTTGGACACTCCAAACTCGAACATCATCTTTGCTTGCAGTTGCAAAGACCTCTGAAAACACACTGAAACAGAGTACAAAGAAGTGTTGATCAAAGATTATACGAACACTGGAACAATGGAATGAATTTTAAGATATCAACTTATTTATTAAATCCATAAAAGTCTGATCACTTTTAGGCAAAGTCTTTAACGTATTTATACAAGGTGGGAAAAAAGTCCCGGGATGGTTAAATATTTCAAAAAGTAATAAAGATAGAGCTTCAAAACTTGGTACACCGTTACTAGGAATTAAAATCATTTAAAGACATCATTTAGTGATGTGCTACCTCCTCAGGGGGACGGCCCGCTAGGAGTCAGAATAAAATCATAAACTTATGAATAGGTTGATATGCACATCAACTTAAAGGTCGTAGTAGAATACAATGCTACAAATTTGAGCTCAAAAGAACAACTGAGTAAAAAATGGCAGCCGTTCAAAGTTTTAAAATGATTCGAGATTGAACGGCTGCCATTTTTGGCTCAGTTGTCCCTTTGAGTCCAAATTTGTGGCATTGTATTCTACTAGTATTGACCTTTAATTTAATGTGCATATAAACATATGCTTACATTTCAGATTTTTTTCTGACTCCTAGCGGCCCGCCCCCTGAGGAGTAGCGCATCACTAATAATGTGTTTAAATGATTTTAATACCCAGTAACGGTGTACCATATGAATGACCACACAGTTTAACAGGAATGATTTATTCAGTAATATATTCAGTAAAACTATCAGTTTTAAAGAAAGAAATGTTTTGTCATAAAATATTCAGAGCCGAAACCAAAATTGCTTGAAACTCCAACGTTTTACAAATTATGTCGCTAGCTTTTTCATCCTGTGTATGTGTGTGTGTGTGTGAGTCTGCCATATCTATGCTGACAAGCGTCGTTGTCATCGCCTCGCCGAGCTGTAGGTCTAGTATAGCGGACCTGCACAGCGTCGCCTCAGTCACCCCTCCCCTGACCACTCCTCTCCCTACTGATAACGCTCAGATCCAACGTAGTAGACAAAATAATAGTGTTTATATTAATATTTTATTTTTTCCTTGCACTTTTTACTTCTATGATGGCTGATCGTTGACAAAACATCACTTCTAATACAAACTTTATTTTTGTTAAGTACGGAGTGTGTAGTTACATCCAATTACATCACCAGACTTGTAAGTTGTAGCGCTAGTTCTCCAGCTTCGTCTGACAGGACTTTTAGCGCGCTGGAGAACTAGCAACTAAGGCTGCTGGTTCTCGCAGCGAGAACTAGCTGCTGGAACCAGCTCCGTATGACAGGGGCTTTAGGAAGTATGCTTAATCTATGATAGAATCCCGTTCCAGACTGACGGCATCGCTGAAAGCGTACTACCTCGATCGGATAACCAAAATAAAAAAGTATTTTCATTTCATTTCACTTACCAAGATTTGATGCTCTATCTTTATTACTTTTTGAAATATTTAACCGTCCCGGAACTTTTTTCCACCCTGTATACTATAGTATCTAAGAGTTTTATTTTATTGTGTACTAGATTGTATAGTATCAATGTTGATGTTTTATTTTTAATAAATAAATAAAAATAACATAAGGTCTTAATTCATGAGTGAATTTCAGTGACAAAACTGTTTTACAAATTGACTCAAAAAATTAATAGTTAACAAAGCACCAAAGCAGGCCAAATTGTCAACAGTCCTAAAGCCTGTTTGAAAATTGGTAAGAAAGAAGTTATTTTTTTGCCGGCTTGTAAATAGAATTTACATTAAGTGAGAAAGTTATCATGATTAGTCGAAAGTTACCTAGGGAAAGCCACGTCGTATATTGTTGAGGTGTGGCATGTGACCATGAGTTTGACCACAAATGTTTTCATGTTGATCACATAAAGTTCACACTGTATTGTACCAACCAACAGTTCATCTCCAAGCTTCTGGACAGAGGTTACAGTTGAGACGGTGTTGGCTGACTTGATCTATTGAAAGAACAAGAAATAATGCAACGAATCCAATACTGACTTTAGCAGCTATATATTTCCTGCTGAAAAATTCAATAAATACTGTTAAGTTGTCTGTCATGTACTAAATTAATTTTACACAGTAGTTTATTCAAAGTATTGACAAAACTATAAGTAAGCCTACTGTAAGAGCTCTTCCAGTACAAGTCAATAATTATGTAGAAACTGGCTTAAACTTGAAGTTAGTTTTGAATGATTAGCCAATAATAAGGTACTTCTGAGTTTTCTTAGTTTGGAGTGTCACGGGCAGGCGCGGCCCGAGAGGGTAGGCCCCCCAAAACTTTGGTAGTTAAAATATTATCCCTGGATCCTCCCCTGGATCCTCCCCTGGTTACGGGAAAGAACACCTCAAAGATCATCTTCTACTAACTCGTGTCAACAGGACTTCTGTATGAACCAAAACTAAAGTAAATGTATTAACAATTACATGTATCGATAATGACAATTTAGTTGGCAAAGAGAGCATCTGAGAAGGTACAATATGCCCTAACAACATGTTTAAAGATATGTAACAAAACTGCACTTAGAGGGAATAAAACACAAAATGAAGTCAAGTATTTGAGTAACACCTAGCAGTATGAAAACTAAATGGAATAAATACAAAATTTGAAAAATAATTTCATGAATAATTTGTGATATTTTGCGAATGTTTGATAGTTTATTTTTCTCTATTGTTTAGGTGAAGTGATGGAACATGGCTATGGTAGATGTGTAATACTATAGTGAACCGTAAATTTAAAGATGCAAATTTTATCAAACTGTATCTCCCCCATTGCAAGCGCAAAGCTTAAGTATAACTGCAATAAGCATGTTATACTTATATGCCAACCCCGTACGAAGGACGGGTACTCTGCTTGTATATAATAACCACTTGTACCCATAAACAAACCATTGTTACTAGCATGTGAGTTAATTGTTGTATGGCAACCATATGCATAACACAGTACTTTAGAAGGAAAAGGTTAAGTATTTTGTGACAAAATATTCATTATAAAATGTGTAAGATGTCCTCACCACAATCAACATCGGCAGCGAAGGATTGATCAGTTTTCCTGGACCTTTTTGCACCAGTTTGTCTGGGTTAATCTCCCTCTCTCGCACCATGTCTACTGTACCATCCCCTGCTCCGATGATGATGCTGTTGTCATCTAACAGGAGAATCGCTCCCACTCCTGAACAATCAAGATCAAACGTTTAACGATTCATCAATTATCTTTCATTGGTAATATATTTCAAATAAATAATGAAATTGAAAGAGATATGCAAAAAATATAGATGCAAGGAACAAAACTTTTTAAAATCTTCAAATCTGTTATTGTACTGAAATAATGTCACATTTAATCTGTAAAAAAACAATTTATACTAAAGTGAAATAGTTTATAGGTAATATTTAGGTTACAATAACAATTACATTTAACCAAGGACTATAGGCTACCTACACACATTGCTGTAAATGTTGTTTTTTTTATGATTGATTGCAATCATGGGGTAACCTAATCTAATATAAATTTTGTCTTTGTATGTTTAACAGATTAATTCTTGCAATCTTCCGACATATGATGTTATCTGTCATTGTCATTGTCAAAGGTCATCACTGTTTCATTTTAATTATTACTTTGTGGCTTTCAAAAGTACCTCTAACCCAATTCCCTTTGATAGTTATCTGAATCTCACTCCAAGATTAATTATTGTTTAGTCATCATCCACCTACTGTATGTAAAGTCAAAGTCAAGCCATTTTGCTAAGCAAAATTTCTCAATTATTTGGCCTGATTTCTTCAGTATTCCATGGATTATTACTTATGAGAGGCGGTAGTATAAAATAGCAGGAAAAATTCTCAATGATCTCCAACGGTTGAAACTAGAAAAATTGTCTCTTTGAACTCTTTGAATTAAAATCAATACTTTTAAGTCAACAGGTTCTAAAACAGTTTCTTACCTAGACTGTACCTATCTGCTTCATACGGCTGTTTAGATTTGGTTGTTTTGGGTACTTTGGCAAAACAGCCAATCAGCACTGGTTTGACCACTGGGTCCAGAACATTCAGGTCCAGTGAGTAGTTGAGTTTTACTTTTATCACATCCCCAGTGCTTGTCCCGCAATAAGCAAAGTCATCTCTGTAGTTGATCTGGAAAAAGTATGATTTAAAAAATCATTCAAAAAATGATACATTTAATTACGGTAATCAATATATGTATCCAACTTACTATTTTATATATTATTATTACTTATTCCATTTAACATCTAGTGTTCCAGATATTCTCAGTAACAATACAAATCTTCTAATGGCAACCACATACCGGTACATGAACTGCGCTCAAAAGTTTCTAAAGATAAAAGGTTTAGTAGGATTTGGTATCCAAATTGCTAAATAAGTGCTATTAACTAGTGAAGTTACTTTGAACCTATATAGAGATAAGCAGCTGTACGCATAGTTATCTCATTTTTTACTTTACTTGAGATCAATTTTTTGTACATACCTCTATACATGTAATGATTCTCTTGATCTTCCCTAGAGACACGTTAACGCTGCGTAGGTTCTTGTCGGTCATGTTGAGTGTCCAGACTTTGAGTGTGCACTCTCCTCCAGTCATGAAGCATGGTCCTCGAAGATTCATTGGAGAAAGAGTCAGTGCATCCCCTGAGGTGCGATCGGACGCAAAACAGCCTTGAAAAACATTATTTATTGATTTTAAAAACCTTTTAAAATATTACTCAATGGGAAACAATAAAATATTTTTTTTTTACATTATAAAAACAAAATAAAGCAATATTAAATGCTCACATTATAGTCCAGATATAAGTAGTAGGTACTTTAATAGTCAAAACCATATTTTTAATGCACTAGTCTGATTTTTTCTAGAACTCCACTCAAGCCCAGAAACCCACTCAAACGGATTTTATTTTTTTTATACTTCGCTTGACAATTCTTCTTATGCAGAGTGAGTGTATAATAGAGTAGGCGATCAATGTAGTTTTATATGTTGTTACTGACTAGATCAGCTGTTTGAATTCTCAGAAGCATCGGCCAACCTGTTTCTTTAGCCATCATTTTATTAAAAGCCCAATGATCATGGATGGCTGGGCCCAGTTTCACCAGCGTTCATCAGCTATGCTGACCTATGAATATTAGATTTCTACAACGTGGACACACCAGAATTGAACAATGTCAATGGTGTAGAAACACAAATAAAAATTCACAAACCACATAAAGCCTCTTTGGTATTGATGTCCCAAACCACGATGTTGCTATCGTCAGGTCCGCCGAGAGAAATGAGGTATGTGTCGCAGCTTGAGAAGACGACAGCCTCCACTCTGACCTTGTGTGATTCATACTGCAGCAAGATGGTCCTCCGCTTGAAATCCCACAAGATTACGCTGGCCTGAAGAAGAAAAACAGTGGCAGGAAATTGTTACCATTAGAAGTGGGAGGGAGAAAACCAATCAAAAGTCATGGAGGTTATCTCACCTATGTTAAGCATTGGAATGTCAGGCATGACATGAAACCCTCTATACACGAGGATGACGCTGTTACTGAAAAAAAAAGCTGAAGCAGCAGGAGGTAAAACAGACCTGTAAAGAATCTCATAAGTGTAGTACAGGGGAAAACCCATTTAGTTGAGAAATCAATTCCAATGTGACTTCATAACTATTTTCCACTAAAAAGTAGGCATCGGATTAAAAATAATTTAAATTTGTTTAAATACTACCGGTGCTTAAAATTTAGTTTAAGTAAATTATTTTGTGAAGTTGGCTTTCCAGAGGTTTTAAAGATTATTTTTTTGTTGGGAAAGTATTGGACCATCAGCATTACCCTTTGCAGAAAGTATGGATAGTTAATTTAATAGTTAATTTTAAACCAGTTCTTTTTCTAAACTACCAATGTTGGAATGATATCAAATACTGTTTTCATCTCTAATCTAAATTGAATGATAGCTGCTATGTAACCTCGTAAACCCAAATACAAAATTTAAAAAGTAAAGGTTTGCTTTTGTAATCAGATGTTGGTAGGAACCATCAGTAAAGATAATAAAGAGCTGTTAAAATCCATTGAATGAAAATGATTGGTAAGCGGGATCATCCAGGTTCAATTTTAATCCTAACAAAAACATTTAGCTACTGTATATTATCAGCTGTTAGGTACCGGTACTATATTACAGTAGATAACAATAGTATACTTTTTTTCTATATACCAGTAGCTTCCATAATACAGGGTACAAGAAAGCCCGTATTTAAAACGGTCATTGCTTGGGGACCATTTGAAGATAACTAAACGATTTGAACGTCAAATTTAAATAAATTAGTAATAAATAAGTTTTATTTTAAGTGTAGCAAGGGAGGAATCGTTGACCTTGGCAAGAGCAAAACAAGTGCGCGATGGCAGGTTGCCTTTGTGACCAGTCGCCAGGAATACGTTGTTTACGGAGCAACAGAAGGGACAGTGTGATCTGTGTAGATCAATTAATTGTTATATTAAATTTAATTTAAATTCACTTGATCATAAAAGCAATTCATCACTGGTTCAATCAGTCTTGTGACACAGGAAGTGTTTTGAAAGGATATTTACCTGGAAGCCCAAAAACAAGTGATGAAGCCCAAAAAAGTTATTGGTTAAACATTCCTGATTTGTCACCCCACGATTGATACTTTGTAGCTACAAAATGCAGTCAAGACACGAGATTAAACCCGTGGATTGTTCTAAGCATGCAGACTTGGCCAGTTTTATGCTCAAATGAGATTGATGACGTTCATTAAATCTTTTTCGTGGTTTTTTTTATTTTCCCATCACTTAAGTGTGGACATTTTTTAATTACCTACCGTATGTTAGTACCCAAGCACTGGCCGTTCAAAATCCAGGAATTCTTTTTTGGATACCGTACTCTTTATTTGAGAATCATAAATTAATGTTAAGTGAAAGCAGACCAAAAACCCCATCAAATATATATATGGGGTCAGGAAGGAACCTGTTTTTTCACACTGAAGTCAAAGATGCATGCCACTCAGCTGGCATGACACCTCTTTCATACTTCTGACACTATATATTACTAGTACAAAATTAACATGTGTTTTACAAGTTTAGAATATCAAATTAACATTATAACCCGATATACCTTAAATCCCATATGGTTTATTTGTCCGGAGGCCACATAGAGTCCATCATTTGATATCGCCACTGTAGATATTACATTTGTGTGACCCTCTAAGAAGTTTTCTTTCTTTGTTTTCCAGTTTTTAATTGCCAATTTGTTTCCTAATGGGTAAACTATATGTATACCATCAGGGTGCACTCGCAGACCATTTCGAGGATTTCCTGAATCACCAAAAATACATAAATAATGATAGACCTAAAGTATTGAGTCAGTAAAGTCTGTTGTCACACTACAGAAAAAAAAGGGGGAGGAAGAGGATATAACTTACTGTAGATTATTTTGGATACAAAATATAACCCAGTATAGAACCAGACATTCCCTCCTCATTTAAGTTGTCACCAGTTTTTTTTTTTTTTTTCATCAAAATAAACCCAGTTTTAATCCAAATAAGTCCCAATTTGTCTACCTAAGCTTGTGGTAGCTGTATAGTGTGTACATTTATATTATTGTACAGCTAAATTATGTATAACTAGCAGAATACCCGTCCTTCGTACGGGGTTTGCATATAAGTATAAAATGCTTATTGCAGTTATGTGTTCGCAATGGAAGAGGACACAGTTTGAGAAAATTTGCTTCTTTTAATTTACGGAAGCTATAGTATAACATATAATATAGCAATAATGTTCTACCATTACTACACCTAAACAATAAAAAAGTAAATTATCGAATATCCGCACAATATGAAAACATTATTTATAAATTAAAACATAAACTTAACACATCCTACATAACATAATAATCCTACTTTAACGGTTCTCATTGTGCATCACAGCCTTTTGTTGCGGCTTAGTTCAAATTAGCTGTTATCATGAATGAAAAATCAAATAATAGTGCTGCACCCTGACGGTGAACCTTATAACTTTTAAGAATATTAAATATCATAGAACAAATTGTGTAGGTAATTGAAACAGCTGACAAAATCCTTTAATCACTTTTAAATATGAATACTCATAAGGTTAACATGGAAAACTCCAGAGCCACTGGGGCGGAGCCCGAAAGGATTTTTGAGATAAGAATATGTCTATATGTTAATCGGGAATGTGAGCTATCATTATACCAAATTTCAGCCCAATCCGACCAGTAGATAAAGCGTGATTGAACTTCAAACAAACAAACAAACAAACAAATAAACAAACAAACACACAAACTTTCACATTTATAATATTAGTAAGATGTAGGCCTATAATTGGGTACACTTCCATATATGGTCGCCATTTCAAAGAAAAGTATTAAAAAGTATTAAAGTATATCTGTTGGCACAAACAACCGAATGAAAATATCGATCGATATATCGATTGTTCGATATATCGTTTGGTTAGCTAGGTAAGGTTAACCTAACTAACCAACGATATATCGAATTAAACAATCGAATAATCAATATTACTCATTCGGTTGTTTGTGCCAACAGATATGGAAGTGTACCCCTATGCTGTTGCTGTTGCTACTTAACTAATTTTGCACCCCTTTATGTATACGGTAGTTTTTAAAAATATACCCATTCAGTCTTTTTCAGTTATAAGGGTGTGGTCTTTGAACCTCAAATTGTAAAACAGTGTACTTGTTCATTAATTATGTTATTTCAAACATTTATGTCTTGAGTCCCAATAGTCCCATAATAAAGATTATGAGACTAATCATGAATACATATTAAATAACATAGGTAGACTACATTAATTTCTTTAAAATTAATATAAAACTTACCATCAAAACCTATTATAGACAGCAATTCCAACTCTTCTACTTCTAAAACTGTATCACCACCACTCATTTTTGAAATTTCTGTTTGTATTTATTTTGAACTATGTTGAAAATATTATCCTCGGCTTAAAAATTTAGAATTGTGTATCTTTGGCTCTAAAAAAATCCTTTCACTTACACAGATAAATAATAAGTATTGTAAAAATCAATAAGTAGACTGGAAAAAGAGTTACAGTACATAACAAATTGTTTTAAGTTTGTTTACTAACGTTTGAATTGGCAAGTGAAAGAAAAGAGACAGCAGTTGCTATGACAACAGTGAAGTCTTCACACCGGTGGGGCACACGGGAGGGACTAAGGCTAACATATCTTGTAGTGTCAGCGTTCGCCGCTAGGACTGCTAAGTTGAAAAAATTTAAAATAATTTTTAATTTTTTGTTATAAAATTAACTTTGTAATTATTAAATTAAAATTACAAAATAAATTTTTTATTTTTAAAATTAAATTGTCATAACATAACCTAACCAACCAGACTTGCTGATAATATAAAAACTATATAAGATAAAAATCTAATTAATGATAACTTATAATTTTTAATTAATTATAAAATTAATTTTAAAATTTAGTATTATAAAATTAAACTGTCATAACCTAACCTAACCAACCAAACTTGCTGATATGAAAAATTTGTCGATAAAAAGTTAGTGCCACCGGCGGGTTTCGAACCCCGAACCTCCTGAACATCAATCCGAAACGCTACCATCTATGCCACGAACGCCGCTGAAATCACATCGTTTCGTTACGGTAATCGTGTCGCCTCAAGAGAAGACATTAACCACTAGAGATATGACGTCACTACACCTTTAGCCTTAGTCCCTTCCGTGTGCCCATTCCGTCTTCACACTGGTGACTGTCGCACTTCATAGAGTATGAAATATTAAAAGTAACATCGTTATAGTACCATAGGTTAATATAAAACGTAATATGCTATCGGAATTTTTTATTTTGAGTTATGTATATATTTAAATTCCTTATTAAAATCCGAATAACTTGGCGCAAGTCCCATGCATATACGATTTTTTTTGTTAAAGTTACAGGACTTTGAAATTTTGTTATGGAAAAAGGTCATTTTCAGAAAAACTATTTTGAAAATCTAAAATATGCATAAAACAGTTTTTCCGTATTTAAGAAACGATTTTGTTATCAAAAGAACGCTTATAATGTCCTCTTTGGAGGAAATACCATACAAATTTTTATCTTAACTCACAGTAGTTTTCATTTGAATAATAGTTTATTGAAGCATGTCATAAAAATCACATTAATTTCAGAAAAGGGACCTCTTGTTGGCCCTATGTTATTTCTCCATAAGGCAAGAAAAGCTCTTGTCGGGACCGCAAAATGTGTGAGATATTTTGTTCTCCGTTAACTGAACTTTGCTGTAGTTCTCTAAATTTCCACTAGAATGCAGGACAATTAATTTTTTGGACTAAAATCTGTTTATAAAGTGAATATTAGAAATGGGACCGCCGTTATTAAACGACAATAGTTACCTTTTCTCAGACCGTGCAGAGGCTAACAAAATTTTATTTTGACCTTTATTTACAGCCTTAATCCGATATTTTAACCGATACTGTCTAGTTATATGTTAAATAAGGTATAACAATGGATAAAAAACAGAATTTTGATATTTCCAACCTTAATTACTTATCGGCCGTACTGAAAATTTTGAATCATCAACAAGAGGTCCTTTTTTCGCTTTCCACATCACTCTTATTGCCAAGTAGCTGCTGCTAGTAAATACGATAATTTGATGTCCATTGTACGATAATTTGTGTGTTTACTGATGATCAATCAACTACTTCATCCGCGATGACATTATTCTCACACGTTATAAGCTATGCTACGTTTTCGTAATTATAAGCTATAGAACAAACGTGATTTTATAAGCTGTGGCACATTTGAGCCATTATAAGCTATGCAACATTTTGAGAAACTCCGTTATAAGCTACGCCACATTTTTACGATTATAAGTTATAAAGAAAATTCGCAATTATAAGCTATACCCTTTGACTATCAATACAACTTCAGAATCCAATAGTCAATGCTATACCATTATGAGGTTGAGGTCACTAGTGTTATATAGTCAATGGGTATGACATGCCACCCTTCTGCCAGGGCTACCTCCAATTGTATTTCTAGCCCAGTGGCTTTAAAACATAGCTTAATGGTAAAAAAACCAAAGATTCCCGTTGAAGGAACAAAGTACTTTACTTACTTGGATACTTGGAGAATTCCCACTGGTATCGCATCAGCGACGTGGTCGTCAGGATTTTAGTAGGTGTAAAGAAAAAAATAAACTTCACTTTTTGTAAAGAAAAATAAATGTTCTTTACTTATATTCAAAATATACTCTTTACTTAATTGATCATTCCATCAAGCAAAATCACCTCACACCTTTATGTACTACAATTTAGGTATTCCATACAGGTGTGAGTATAACAAAAAGTTGCCCCCTGGTGGGGTTTTAATGAATTTAATTTACACTTTTTAATTGAACTACTGAGGACATTACAATCACAGAGCTGCGCAGTGGAAATAAAGATGTTAAGTGTGGGCCCTGTAATTAAATATCCCAGAAGTCCGATTTATGGACCGTGAGAGGTCTGATATGTTGTCCTCCTTCACACCTTCTTCAGCTTAATTCTAACACTTCTTAAAACTAATAGATGTGTCTATTTGATCACTCCATGAAATAAAATGTGCTGTTCTGATGAAAGATTGTGATATGAATTGATACTCTGTAAAACTGTAAAATTGCAAATAATAATATTGAAATATTGATTGAAAATATTTGTGAAACTGTTTGTTCAGGAAATATTTATCAAAAGTATGACTTCAAGATGTTTATATATACTGGATTCGGTTAAGCCGATTACTCATGAATTCACCAATTTAATATTAAATATTATGAACTGAGCTTATAAAAATTGCACTGTCAAAATATATTTACAAAATGTGA
Source organism: Macrosteles quadrilineatus (assembly GCF_028750875.1). NCBI lineage: Eukaryota > Metazoa > Arthropoda > Insecta > Hemiptera > Cicadellidae > Macrosteles > Macrosteles quadrilineatus. The sequence continues at coordinate 9,971,932 of NW_026542597.1, forward strand.
TCATCAACACTCATTGTGAATACTTTGTATACCTCTTTCAGTTAAGCCATTTACCTCTTTACTTTACCAGTTTTATACTAATGATACTAACAGCTGAAACACAGGATAATGAAAAGATGGTGATTTGTAAAAATACTGTATAATGAGTCGAATTGAGCTGTGATACAAGTTACAAATATAAACAATGTAATAACCTTTTTTGTGCACAATTTAACAATATTTTGAAAGAGAGAGTGAGAGAATTGATTGCAAGATTGAATGTTCAAATTGGCGGTTTGTTCATTTTTAAAACTGCAAAGTCTCGGGAAAACCTAGCCTTGATGATTTTATTTATTTGTTTTGGATCACCAGACTCCCCAAAGATGTTCGTAATTATCAAACTGGCCAGTTTACAATTTAATCAAACAGGGACTATTATGTAGGTTTGTGATCTACATCACTCCTTGCTGATCAGTGCAACGGGGCCAATCGACTGCTGAGTCGATTATTTGATAATTTTTTTATTTAGTATTTAATATTTATGAATTTAATGGGAGTCTATCCTCATGACCCTTTATCAACCCTAGCCTTCGACCGAGCACTCTGTTACCCCCATTTACGTTACACAATCAAACTCTCACTATTAAAAAATGTAATACTATTCAAAAATTATTCTACACATGAAATACAAACGTTTTAAATAATAATACTGATGATGATAGAATCTGACTTTACATAGAATACAAAAATAATAATATCACAGATAAACATTGCTCTTTAAATTAATATACCATTTCAATTCAATTTAATAAATAATTTTCATTTGACTAGGTTCACTATTATAACTTAAATTCTTTGTATGACATGACCAAATTTAATAAAACATTTTATCCTGAATCGTGACCATGTGCTCTAAGTAGACCAAATGAAACATGAAAATCCCAGACCAAACAAAACATGATTCATAACTTGTAAAACGAGTGGTACATGTGAAAAAAATGTGGCAGATTGGCAAGACTATTTTAATACTAAAACACAAATAACACAAACATTTACTTACGTACACATGTCGACACATTAACATTCATTCCGACGAAGATTCACGCGTACCGAACATTTAAAAACTGACTCGTGGTAATTTTGACTTTTTGTCTGACCGAGCGGAATATCACGACACGGTTTTTTCTGGTGTAGGACTTATTAATTCTTGTTTTTCGAGCTGGCGTTTAATGATTCAATTGAAAATACCGTCACGACGACCCGCGATTCGCTAGAAACTGACATTTGCTATCGATATGATGCATGTACGAATTTTCATCACGAACGCGAACAATCAATCCGGCATCTCAACTGTCTCGACTTAATACTAATAAAACACACCCCCAAATGCAATTCGGCGAAATTTTGACAATTGCGATCGTTTGATGCACGTACAATTTCCGCCCGAACGCTAATTTCCGAGCTACGAAATAAGATATTAATAAATTCGTCCTACACCAGCGACAAAACGCGACTTCACATGTTGACTACGCGAGTACTGAGCCACGAGTGACGACGAGACGTTTGCACACGGCACGGCTCCCAACGGTCTTCAGTTCGTATCCTTCCGCGTTACGTCATGTTGGACTGACTTGTCCATTGCCTGGCGCGGATTTTAAATCTTTGAATTTAAAATCGGCACAGAAATCTCCCCTGCCAAAAGAAATTGGCCCGAGCGACCTTCAGGTCCGCACGAAGGCCTTTTCCATCCCGGGACAATTTCGACCCGGCGCGACGACGCTTGACGTGGCAACAGACGCTTCATTCATACGACACATTTTTTTTTCCATTGATTTACATTTAATACATTTAACACGAAACAATTTTACACATAAACATTTGAAATTTGAATAACAGAAAATATAAACTCTGAAACTTTAACAATAATAAACATTTTGCTTTGAGGTCGGTATTTGAGAAATAAAAATTGTTGTCAACTGACACATTGTGTCATAAACCAAAACTGCATCAATCCATCAACAATTTGAATGGTGTAAACGCGCACGCTTAACACACTGTAGAATTATCTAGCATTCAGCGTTGAGTAGATGTCAACAATCAGTTCATTGACCCGTAGCGCAGTCGACAGTCAGCTGTTGCCGATGGAGTGGGCGGGGGCGGGGGACATTGTTGTGGTGAACGGCCCGATGTCTGCCTGTCTGTGCGGGTAGGTTCTACTCTCGCCCCACCACAGCTGGAACGTGACCTCTGTTGGCCAGCCTTCATGTCGCTCACAGTGGTTACATAACATGACTCAGGTGATTCATTGTTTCTCAAAATATGTAATTATGAAAATGTTTAAAACAATTGACCTCAGTTTGACTCTATTTACTCAAAATTGAAAACTATTGCACATGTAAATATAAATGTAAATATAAATAATCTCTGTACGAATATGACACAAATAAATAAACAAGTAAACAAACACAGAAATATCAATGTGGATAATTGCCTTAGAGATAACAACTGATACCCTTATCAATGCCAACCTGCCTTGGTAGTAATGCCAATCTGCTTCCTTGTTACCAGACCTCTCAAATTAGTGCTATCACTTTTTGTAAAGAAAAAAATAAAATAAAATAAAATAAAAGTTCTTTACTTACATTCAAAATATACTCTTTACTTAATTGATCATTCCATCAAGCAAAATCACCTCACACCTTTATGTACTACAATTTAGGTATTCCATACAGGTGTGAGTATAACAAAAAGTTGCCCCCTGGTGGGGTTTTAATGAATTTAATTTACACTTTTTAATTGAACTACTGAGGACATTACAATCACAGAGCTGCGCAGTGGAAATAAAGATGTTAAGTGTGGGCCCTGTATTTAAATATCCCAGAAGTCCGATTTATGGACCGTGAGAGGTCTGATATGTTGTCCTCCTTCACACCTTCTTCAGCTTAATTCTAACACTTCTTAAAACTAATAGATGTGTCTATTTGATCACTCCATGAAATAAAATGTGCTGTTCTGATGAAAGATTGTGATATGAATTGATACTCTGTAAAACTGTAAAATTGCAAATAATAATATTGAAATATTGATTGAAAATATTTGTGAAACTGTTTGTTCAGGAAATATTTATCAAAAGTATGACTTCAAGATGTTTATATATACTGGATTCGGTTAAGCCGATTACTCATGAATTCACCAATTTAATATTAAATATTATGAACTGAGCTTATAAAAATTGCACTGTCAAAATATATTTACAAAATGTGATCATCAACACTCATTGTGAATACTTTGTATACCTCTTTCAGTTAAGCCATTTACCTCTTTACTTTACCAGTTTTATACTAATGATACTAACAGCTGAAACACAGGATAATGAAAAGATGGTGATTTGTAAAAATACTGTATAATGAGTCGAATTGAGCTGTGATACAAGTTACAAATATAAACAATGTAATAACCTTTTTTGTGCACAATTTAACAATATTTTGAAAGAGAGAGTGAGAGAATTGATTGCAAGATTGAATGTTCAAATTGGCGGTTTGTTCATTTTTAAAACTGCAAAGTCTCGGGAAAACCTAGCCTTGATGATTTTATTTATTTGTTTTGGATCACCAGACTCTCCAAAGATGTTCGTAATTATCAAACTGGCCAGTTTACAATTTAATCAAACAGGGACTATTATGTAGGTTTGTGATCTACATCACTCCTTGCTGATCAGTGCAACGGGGCCAATCGACTGCTGAGTCGATTATTTGATAATTTTTTTATTTAGTATTTAATATTTATGAATTTAATGGGAGTCTATCCTCATGACCCTTTATCAACCCTAGCCTTCGACCGAGCACTCTGTTACCCCCATTTACGTTACACAATCAAACTCTCACTATTAAAAAATGTAATACTATTCAAAAATTATTCTACACATGAAATACAAACGTTTTAAATAATAATACTGATGATGATAGAATCTGACTTTACATAGAATACAAAAATAATAATATCACAGATAAACATTGCTCTTTAAATTAATATACCATTTCAATTCAATTTAATAAATAATTTTCATTTGACTAGGTTCACTATTATAACTTAAATTCTTTGTATGACATGACCAAATTTAATAAAACATTTTATCCTGAATCGTGACCATGTGCTCTAAGTAGACCAAATGAAACATGAAAATCCCAGACCAAACAAAACATGATTCATAACTTGTAAAACGAGTGGTACATGTGAAAAAAATGTGGCAGATTGGCAAGACTATTTTAATACTAAAACACAAATAACACAAACATTTACTTACGTACACATGTCGACACATTAACATTCATTCCGACGAAGATTCACGCGTACCGAACATTTAAAAACTGACTCGTGGTAATTTTGACTTTTTGTCTGACCGAGCGGAATATCACGACACGGTTTTTTCTGGTGTAGGACTTATTAATTCTTGTTTTTCGAGCTGGCGTTTAATGATTCAATTGAAAATACCGTCACGACGACCCGCGATTCGCTAGAAACTGACATTTGCTATCGATATGATGCATGTACGAATTTTCATCACGAACGCGAACAATCAATCCGGCATCTCAACTGTCTCGACTTAATACTAATAAAACACACCCCCAAATGCAATTCGGCGAAATTTTGACAATTGCGATCGTTTGATGCACGTACAATTTCCGCCCGAACGCTAATTTCCGAGCTACGAAATAAGATATTAATAAATTCGTCCTACACCAGCGACAAAACGCGACTTCACATGTTGACTACGCGAGTACTGAGCCACGAGTGACGACGAGACGTTTGCACACGGCACGGCTCCCAACGGTCTTCAGTTCGTATCCTTCCGCGTTACGTCATGTTGGACTGACTTGTCCATTGCCTGGCGCGGATTTTAAATCTTTGAATTTAAAATCGGCACATAGGACAACATCTTAAAATCTATATCTATATCTATACTATTATATAAAAATCTAATGGTGTCTGTATGTGTATTACTAATAGGTGCAAAAACTACTGAACCAACTGGGCTTCAATTTTACAAAAATATAACTACCATACCAAGGACCATTATAGGACTATTCACATTTCGATACTGACCGTAGGCTTTGCCCCTTTGGCTTTAAACGTTCTAAAGTGAACATTTTAAAAGTAAATATTGATTGGTCTCCATGGCTGTGATGAGAACACTAACAATGTTTGTTTACATTTGCTTTGACATTTAAACATAAACAAGAAGAACTGCTAAACTGCATATTTCACAATTTCAGACAGCTGATACAAAGAAATTAAACATAATATTTTCTATAACTATGAGGTAGGTTTATTTCAATCTAATCTTTTATCATGGATTATTAATTCTTAAACTATTTCAATGATTATGAAAATAAAGATTCTATAACCGTTGCTGTATCAACACCGGCTCTGCTTTGGATATTTTAAAGTGTTAAAGCTATGAAAATAATGTTATTGATATGTCTTCATGGAAACAGTATGAAAATTACAATGTAGCCTATAGATGTTTTGTATGAATTTGGAAACTACTTTAAATAAATTCTAACTGCTTCACATGTGTTAGATTAACTTAACATAACTTGCACATCACATTGTTTTTTAAATGTATATTTATGTAAATTAAGTTATTGTGTTTTGCTAAACCTATGCTTAAATTAAACTAAAAAAATATCATCAATAACTAAATTGTCGTTTATTTTTGTTTTCTAAAATCTGTTGTATATCTGTAACTATATTTAATTATCAAATGGTAATACAAAATACTCTTATTTTATCTTAACATAGCTTTCAGTTCACATTTACTTTATTTGATACATTTATTATTTGTGTTTTTCCACACCACTGATTAAATTAAACCAAGGAAAATATCATAAAACTAAAACTAAGCAGTACACAGTGTTCTTTTATTTATAAAAATCAATGAAATATCTATTACTATGTTTTCTTAAAGGTAAGTGTGAACATGCAAAGGCAATGGACGATGGAACTAATTAAAAGAACTGGTTTGTATATTGAGTTGTTTGTTGATATTTTTGTATAGTAGAATCAGAGATGCAATGAAACATATACTGTATTTGCTATTTCATTTTTTAGTCCTTGATGATTTGATAATCATATTAGTTTTGCCTGCTGTCTTTAATGCTAAATTATTTATTTGAAATTTTTTATAGTACCTATAGATATAGTTTCTTTAATATTTCAAAAGACTGTATTGATAAGGCACAGCAATATTTCTAAAGTTTATAACAGCTGACTTAGTTTTGCTAATGATTTATTGTGAGTGAAAAAACTGAAAGGATTTGTAATTTAATATAAAGAAGAGTTTAATATAAATACTAGGTGGCGTTCGCAGAGGCATCCACAAAATTGAGCGGAGTCATCAAGGGTTCATATTATATTGTTTTTGTCTTACTGCAGTAAAACAGTATTTTTTCATGCATGCGCTGCGGGTCTAAAGTAGCATTTTTAATATTTAGGGAGTAAAAATCGTTTTTAGCCTCTATGGAGTAAAAATCAGCTGTTGTCAACTCAGTTGTAAATTTCGATTGTAAACGATTGCATGTATCGAAAATATGTATCGATTTGTGCTTCGTAATCATTTTAACATATTACAGTCTACAGTCTCTTCCCGTAGCATTTTAGCATTGCAGATACATTAATCCATTCCCAAACTCAACACTGCTCACCTTTACTACTTCCTTCACCACACCCTACGTCGTGGACCTGTTTCCCTCTCTTCCCATAGCATTTTAGGATTGCAGATACATTAATTTAATTGCCAAAGACAGTTCCCACACTCTGCGCTGTTAGCCTTACTACTTCCTTCACCATTTACTACGTCATTGGCCTGTTTCCTTCCTTTCTCATAGCATTTAAGTATTACAAATTCATTTATCCATCTGCTCAAACGGTTCCCCCACTCTGCACTGCCAGCTTTTACTACTTCCTTCACCACTTACGTCGTGGACCTGTATTCATCGCTTTCCATAGCATTTTAGTATTTTAGATACGTTAATCTAATTGCAACAAACATCCCCACTGTCCGTACTGCTAGACTTTACTACTTCTTTCACAATTTCCTATGTCTTGGGCATGCTTCCATCCCTTCTCATAGCATTTCAGCATTGCAGATACATTAAAACTGCTACAAACGGTTTCCAGTTCCCACACTCCACACTGCTCACCTTACTACTTCTTTCACCTGTTTCTACGTCGCGGATCTGTTTCCCTCTCTTCCCATAGCATTTTAAGATTGCAGATACCTGAATCTAATCGTCATAAACAGATCCCACACTCCGAACAGCTCGCCTTGACTACTTCCTTCGCCACTTCCCACATCGCGGACCTGTTTCCCTCCCTTTCCGTAGCATTTTAGGAACGTTGTGACCTTAATCTAATCGTCATAAACAGTTTCCATACTCCAGACTGTTCACCTTTACTACTTCCTTAACCTCTTCATACGTCACGAACCTCAAGCTAGTGTCGTCATTTGATTATAGTACCTGGGGACCGAGCTTTGCTCGGGGAAAATCATTAGTTCACTCTGAAAGCACCGTAGTATTGGAGATGCATAAATCCACACATCTACATCCTACACAATTTCCTACGTCATGGATCTGTTTCCCTCCATTCCATTGCATTTAAAGATTGCAGATACCTTAATCTAATCGTCATAAACAGTTCCCACACTCCGGACTACTCGCCTTGACTACTTCCTTCACCACTTCCTACGTCGCGGACCTGTTTTCCTCCCTTCCCATAGCATTAGGATTGCAAATACCTTAATCTAATCGTCATAAACAGTTCCCACACTCCGGACAGCTCACCTTGACTACTTCCTTCATCACTTCCTACGTTGCGGACCTGTTTTCCTCCCTTCCCGTAACATTTTAGGTTTGCTGATACCATAATCTAATTGTCATAAACATTTCAAACACTCCGGACAACTCGCCTAGACTACTTCCTTCACCCCTTCCTACGTCGCGGACCTATTTTCCTCCCTTTCCATAGCATTTTAGAATTGCAAATACCTTAATCTAATCGTCATAAACAGTCCCCACACTCCGGACAGCTCACCTTGACTACTTCCTTCATCACTTCCTACGTCGCGGACCTGTTTCCTCCCTTCCCGTAGCATTTTAGGTTTGCTGATACCTTAATCTAATTGTCATAAACATTTCCAACACTCCGGACAACTCGCCTAGACTACTTCCTTCACCACTTCCTACGTCACGGACCTGTTTCCCTCCCTTCCCATAGCATTTTAGGATTGCCCATACCCTTATCTAATCGCCATAAACAGTTCCCTCACTCCTGACAGCTCGCCTTGACTACTTCCTTCACCACTTCCTACGTCGCGGACCTGTTTCCCTCCCTTCCTATTGCACTTAAAGATTGCAGATACCTTATTCTAATCGTCATAAACAGTTCCCGCACTCCGGACTACTCGCCTTGACTACTTCCTTCACCACTTCCTACGTCGCGGACCTGTTTTCCTCCCTTCCCATAGCATTTTAGGATTGCAGATACCCTAATCTTATCGTCATAAACAGTCCCCACACTCCGGACTGCTCGCATTTACTACTTCCTTCATCACTTCCTACGTCACGGACCTGTTTCCCTCTATTCCCATAGCATTTTATGATTGCCTATACTACTTCCTTCACTACTTCCTACGTCACGGACCTGTTTCCTTCCCTTCCCATAGCATTTTAGGATTGCAGATACCTTTATGTATTCGTCATAAACAGATCCTAGACTTCGCACTGCTACCACAGACAATAAAGTATTATATTGTCTGTGCTGCTACCCTTGACTACAATGCATCGTCGCATCGAGTAATCTTAAGTATAATCTTTGCTCAATATTAACAAGTGATGTTTTTCCTTTTGTACTGTATTTGTAATTTCCTAGTATACTGTGGGTAGTTGGCTTATTATGAGCACATGCTAAAACTTCAAATCTTTTGTTTACTTTTTACTTGTTATTTAATTCAGCCAACATGGTTACCTAGCAACCCATAAGACTAATGTTAAAAAAATGTGATTTTCAGTTTCATTTTTCTACGGATTCCTGAGAGACTTTTTTAACGCTATATAGATGTTGGCACTCACCGATATGGTCTTTATCACCATGCAAAATTTGAAAACGATTGATTCAGCCGTCTAGGAGGAGTTTGCGTATTACGAAATGCATAAAAGTCGACGTATAAGAGCATCGCTCGCTTCGCTCGCTCCGCTCAATAAAGATATCTATTTAAATTTAATAATTAGTATTTTTGCAACTTCAAAATGTCAATAATAAATTAAAAGATGTGTAATTAAGGGAGATGAATGTAAATCTGGTAAATCATGTATGTCATCGTTTTACTCGAAGATTTGGTCAGTTTTTCTCATATCAACCTACACAAGATTTAAAATTAATCAAAACCAAAATGGTGGTATCCACTACTTACCAGATTTAAAAGTCATAACTTAAACGTTTCTATTAAGGCCATAAAAGTTGAATTTTGTTTCTAAAAGCGTTGGCGGATACAACTGTAACTATTATATGCAAGAGATAAAAATTAAAATGTTTCTATTTTGTGTCCTCTTCCCGTTGCAAAGCACGGGTACAACAGCTAGTTAACCAATAAAAATCATCATGCCCTGGTGCTGGGCTGGTGTGGTCAATGGTACAACCAATAAATAAATTATTGACAATTGTACAGCCATGTAACTAAAACAAACTGTTCATTTTAGATGACAATACTAACCCGAAGAAAGCAACCAAAATTAAAAAGTTATATTTAAAATATTGAACCACGTGGCTGCATTGTTTTACCAAGCAAAGCCGGCCATTTTTGGCAAAATATATAAAAAAAACCGTAAACCATAACTTTCAGTTTCTTTTTCTTACCTTTTACTCTTACTACAAGTTACAGGTTTGAGGTTAGTCTATTTCGAAATTCGAGTTAGGTAAGTTAAAGTTATAATATCTTATTGATAGTGAGGTAGGCGGCATTTAACAAAAACATAGTTTTAATTACTTCTTAGGAGAAGAAAGGAAAATGAGCACTGTTGCCAACAACAAGAAGAAAGCGCCTAATAAAGGAAATGCTGCCAATGAGGAAATCCTTAATACTTTTCAGGCCCTCAGAAATGAACAGAGACAATTAGCAAACAAGATATCAGAATTGGAATTGGATCTCAATGAACACAAGTAAGTGACATCTCAATAAATTCAACCAAATTTTAAGTAGGGCTAAGTTAAGTCGGCTAAGTCTAGGGATGACCATCAACAGAAAACCATGATAGGCCTAGTGTTTGGCCATCGATCCTGGCCCTTAAACATCAATACCAAAAAATATTGCTGCAGAACTAACCTAGGGCTAATTTAACGGTATATTTAGTCCTACTGTTGCACATGTTGTCGCTGTTGAGGAGGTGAAGCAAGCCGTTATGAGAGCTGAGGATTTTAACAACTACTCTCGTAGGGTTGTGCTGCTCGTAACACTCGTTGTGCGAAACGCATTTAATTCCATGAGGTGGTGCGATATGCTGGATGCTCTGGAGAACACCTTCCACGTTCCGGCATACTTCATGCGTATCATAGAGGATTACTTATCTCCGGTTCCGCCTCCTCATGTATGACACTTCAGAAGGCCCACGGACGATGAGTGTCACTTCCGGTGCTGCCCAAGGTTCCATACTCGGCCCAGACCTCTGGAATGTCGTCTATGACAGCCTCCTGAGGTCTGAGATGCCTGAGGAAACTGTTTTGGTTGGGTACGCAGATCACATTGCAGTTTTGATAGCTGCATGTACCGTTGAGTTGGCTCAGCTAAAGCTGAACCGAGTTATGCGTAGGCCTACCATAAACGCATGGATGGCAGACCACGGTCTCTTGCTTGCTTGGAGCAAAACTGAGATCGTAATATTAACAAAAAACGGATTGACATAGGTAGGGGCCGTCGATTTCCAGACCGTTCGTTCTGCCAAGTTTTGCCAAGTACCTAGGGGTTATCGTGGACAGTAAGCTTAGATGACGGAGGACAATTGGACCTGTGTGTCACATTACATCCAGGGTATTCTCCGCGCCAAGAACCTCGATCGGGATGCGGTGTAGGTCATAAAGTATCTCTAAATGCCAAAAACGGTGAGAGCCCTGAGGGCTTAGGTCACATGTTGGCCTGACTTGAAGTAATGTGACAAACAAATTCCAGGTCTGTGTCCAACAGAGTAGGAGGGGGTTTTTTAGTGAGTAGTCTGTGACTGGCTACCTGTGTGCGTAAAAGCATTTTCTCTCCTCTCCCTTAAAAAAAAAAAACTGTTGCACAGGGCTAAGCAAAAAATGTAGATAGCATATTGGCCTAAAATTGGATATTTAGGTAACTTACTTATTTTTCCTGAAACAGTATAGGCTTAATTGTCAGTGTTAATAGTAACTTAATTGTAATATTTCAACTGCTGTGAGACGCCCAATAAATGTCACAATGAACTGCCATGAACAAAAATTAATTGGAGATTCATGCCAGGTCTAACTTAACTTGTGTGAAATAAGATACCGGTAGGCCTATGGTTATCTAGAGGTACTGTTGCTTAGAAAATAAGGTGTCCCGTTTACGGAATAAGAGTGAAACTAGTAAAACACTATCAAAATCAATTTGTCTGCCTCCACTTGGTCCACAAGACATAATGCCTGTCTTCTTTATTGAGATTTCTTTTAGAAATGCAATAGTGTCATATAGCCTACATAAATTGTAATTTGAATTTTAATATCTAAATCTTTAAATAAAAATTGTTAAATCTGCTTTGAGTACATTTCGTGTTATTTTCAGGATAGTTATTGACACCTTGAAAGATCTGGATGGAGACAGGAAATGCTTCAGGATGGTTGGAGGAGTCTTGTGTGAGAAAACTGTCAAAGAAGTTTTACCAGTATTAAGTACAAATAAACAACAGGTATTATTACTTGTCAATTGTATGTAGTTTAAGTATTTAAAATATATTTTTCTATGTCTACAATTTATTTATATGTTAGCCTAGTGAACGTTTGGTTAGGTTGAAAAGTTCTTATGGTCTTGTCTAGTTTTTCCAATCGCTAGGAATATGTCAAGATAATGGCACTATCATGGAAGGCAAAGATGATGGCTTTGCAAATGCGTGGAGATACCATAGTATTGCCACGTTCTTGAGAGGCCATGATGATCTCTTTATGGCGGCTGGGCGAATGCCAATAAATTGCGGCACACAGACAGAGGTGATGGGTATGCAACCGTGGAGGGATGTCAAGCTATTTTTCGATCATGAGAGGTGATAATTATGTCTTCGCGACTGCGAAGGTAGGGACTGAGACATTTCTGCGATCATCAGAGGCGATGATTATGTCTTTGCAACTGTGGAGGAATGCTGCGATCATCAGAGGTGTTCGTGATGTCTCCTTGATGGCGGGAAAATGTCAATATATTGCCATGATCGCAAGAGACAATGATGATATGTTAGGATGAGTTGGAGACACTCTCAGTTTTGCTGTGAGAGTGGGAGATGATCTTGGTAGGGCCGTGATTGGAAATTACTGTCTTGATAAAATTTTGATGCGGGTAGATAGAAAACAGGAGTTTAAGAGAGGAAAAAAGGTTTAGGGTGAAAAAGTCCATTCTCTCCAGAGTCTTCTTCTGACTACCAGGTCTTACGTTTATTCCTTGTCTATTGAATCATTTCTGAAAGAGTGATGAGGCCTTTGTAATTCTGTTAAACGCACTTAATCATTTCATTATTTCAAAATTACCTCAATATAGGGATGGACGGGATTGAATTTTTAGTTCGGGACGGGACGGGATTTTTATTTCCTTCCCAATTTTTGGGACGGGACGGGATTTTTTCCTGAGCATAAAAAGAAAGTCTCGAGTATTGCAGTTACCAAAAAAGACAAACGAAATCAATTTTTACCGTTTGTGGCACTATCTATAAAAACCAATTTACAGGTACCTATAGAAACACGTGACTCGCGGTCACGGTGCGATCGTCAAAATGACTCGCGGTCACGGTGCGATCGTCAAAATGACTCGTGGTCACAGTGCGATCGTCAAAATGACTCGCGGTCACGGTGCGATCGTCAAAATGACTCGCGGTCACGGTGCGATCGTCAAAATGACTCGGGGTCACGGCGTCATCATCACGGCACGATCGTCGGTATGACTCCACGGTCACGGAATGATCGTCAATATGACTCTGCCTGCGGTCATGGAATGATCGTCGGTATGACTCCGCGGTCACTGCGCGATCGTCGGTATGACTCTGCGGTCACGGCGCAATCGTCGGGATGACTCGCGGTCTCGGCGGATCGTCGGTATGACTCCGCTGTCACGGCGCGATTGTCGAAATGACTTTGCCTCCTGCGTTCGCGGAACATCTCTCGCGATAGCGGCGTTATCATCACTTGCGAAGCGGCAAAATCGCCGACGATCGGACCAAATCCCGTCCCGAAAAATTTCCGAATCAAATGTAATCCCGTCCCGAAAATCAGGAATATTTTTTCCTGAAAATTTTCCGAAATTTCGGGACCTGTCCATCCCTAATCTTAACTTTCATCAACGTTTTGTGACTATCTGCCACCTGTGACCAGTTTGCCGGTTTGTGACCACATCTTTCAGTTCTTCATCATCACAGAACCAATACACTGCAAGATCCCAGTCATTACTTTATATGTAAGAAGAGATGGTAGTCGCTGTTAGCTAGATTTTGATTTAACTTTCCCAGGTGGCCTTTTGTTATCCGAGCAGTGTGAGGTTGGGTGTTGGCAAAGTAACTTTCATCAACGTTTGTTTTGTGACTATCCGCCACCTGTGACCAGTTTGCCAGTTTGTGACCACATCTTTCAGTTCTTCATCATCACAGAACCAATACTGCAAGATCCCAGTCATTACTTTATATGTAAGAAGAGATGGTAGTCGCTGTTAGCTAGATTTTGATTTAACTTTCCCAGGTGGCCTTTTGTTATCCGAGCAGTGTGAGGTTGGGTGTTGGCAAAGTAACTTCCATCAACGTTTTTTGACTATCTGTCACCTGTGACCAGTTTGCCGGTTTGTGACCACATCTTTTTTACAGTTGTTTTATGTCCACTGATCGCAAACAACAATGAGTATGTTGTGTCCAAGTTTGTTGGAAATTATTTTCTAGATTCCACTAAATGAGTAAATAATTTACTGTTGATATGTATTTTAGTATATTTTTTGTCTTTTATTAGCTCACAAACTTGATCGAGTCATTGAACAAACAGCTGACAAAGAAAGGAGTTGAAATAAATGAGTTCAAAGAAAAACACAGCATCAGAGTAAAGGGACAAGACGAGGAAAGCTCATCAGAAAAAAAAGTGGAAGCCCCTGCAAGAAACGTCATGGTTAACCCGTTGTGATTTTGTTGTGCATAATGCTTCTTAAGGTGCACAATGATAACTCTTTGTTTTCCTTTAAAATCATGAAATATTTTATTAACACTAGTTATTTCAACTTTACGTTTACATTTTAATACTGATAGACTAATTCTTTATTTATTGTATTCTATTGCTCTTTTGTAATAAACTACTTGGAAATATATTACTATCTTTCATTCCAAATGAACCAAGAGTCGGCCGTATTCAATGTTTTAGAGAGTTGGCATAGCCTCTAAATCACGTTTAATTATACAATAAAAGTGTTACATTGCCTTTTACATCGCTGAGTGATTTGTATCATGTAGTTCAACTACCGTAGTTTCGAAGACATTGATGGCTTCATTTTAAAGTTTCATGGAACAAGCTCTCAATGCCCATATGGGAAACTTTATAACTAAGCCATCAAGGTCTTCGAAACCATGGGGTTTAGTGACTAAGACCGACATATACCTTAAACAGAGCTGTTAATTAATAGCCCATACAGCCAATGACAATTAAGGGACCTACAGTTTATTGTGGAATCCCGGAATCCGAACCATTATCTTAACTTCCATTATCTTTCCCACAGAATCCTTCCATTCACTATACAAAATTTATATTGAATGAGTTGTAATTAGTATTTTACTTTTCAATTCAATAAAATTCAAACATAAAAAGTATGAAGGAATAGTTATTTGTGTAACTAGTGGGCGAAGTGCCACTTTGCTGCACACAAGAGAAATGTTTACGCACAAGCTGTAGGCGAGTGTGGAAAGTTTCTCGAGTGCAGCAAAGGCAGTTTGCACTCGTGTTACACTGTTTCACATTATATTTTTCCTACACTTACTATAAATCATATAAATAATTTGTCTTTCAAAACCCTGTACAAAGCGTTTTTAGGTTAGGTTAAATCGAAACATTGAACATAATGGGAAACGCTGCACCAGCTGATCGTAGTTGTAATATCTTTTAAGTGATGCCAATTTATTTTCAAGCGTACACAAATTACGTGCATAATAAAAGCACGCTGTTTTGTGTTGATTGGTTGGAATACTGGATGACTGTTGGTGGGAAGAACTATGTTGAACTCCAATAGGTTTTATTACACCGAGACTACTAGAATAACGGAGAAGAACTTTGTTTTAAAGTTTAACAAACCACTGAGCATCTTGGGTATTAGCTAAATCTTAAATTGTGCTTAGTAACCTAGTTGGATATAGTAAAGATTGAAACCAAAAATATTTTATCTGATACTTTTATCAGTCTTGTTTAAGGAAAGGCTCTAGGCCAGGATTTTAAATTGTACAAAAAGGAGGATAGCAGCTAGCTTACCTTGAAAGTGTGGGTAGGCCATAGAACTAGTAGAAAAATACATAAAACTTTTATCAGTCTGTTATTTTACGTAATTTCATAATCACAAAGAGATTCTTCTTAATAAAACTCAACCGTTTTGACAATTTCAATGATGTAAAATTCATCAGAAATAGTTTGTCGTAAAATTGCTGCAACTTATGAGTTTTGAACGTTAACATTCTAGCATTCTAGGCGCCTGCGAGGGAAGGTTTTTGACAGTAAACAGTTAACACTTTATTGTTTACAGAAACAACTACATACAACTATGAACTATCTTACACCATACAACTATGTTGTTAAAAACTTATAAAAATATGTTGTGTCAGTAATTTAAGGCTGGCTTACATCAGACATATTTTATTGTGGGTAGAAAAAATCACAGTGCTACCATAGAAGAATCATGAGTAATATAAATATATAGCCTACATATGTGAGATAAGTGTGTTGTCATAAACATATAAATGGATAATAAGAAAATAAACTGGATACATTGTTCTGTTCACATGTAAATATAATCTTTTGCTATACGTGGGACAATGGCATGCATTTTTATTTTTGGTATTTTTAACTGCTGTATCACAGAACGGTAGGAAGACAAGTTCTGAGTTTTCTACCACACCTGATTTACTTTGATTAGAGATAGCCTACATCACAATTTTATCTAAGGCAAAAACAGAACTCTTGGTAAAATGTAATGTCAAATGAAAGAACTGTCCCACCTGTTGATCATTGCTCTATTCTTTCACATTCACCATTCTGTACCTCTTGGCTTATACAGGTATGCTTACATGCATTAAAGCATTGTGTACCCAAGTTATATAATTCTTGATAAAATAGGAACAAATATACATAGATAGTGACTTTTTCACCATTATTTTTAGTAATTTTAATCTTAAACAAATTACCATCCAATTTTTCAATCTATATTGAGTTATTATTTAAACAATCAAACCGAACAATGATTTGAAAATTCAAGCACAGTTTAGCATCCATGCATAATATTTTATGTTGTTAGTAGTATCAAACCTACAAACAGATGAAAAGCGATCATTGAACAGGTTACCGATTCTCACTTTGGTTCAACTTTGTGTCAGTTAAAATTGTTACAATAGAGTTACTATTCATGCTCAAAGACAGAACCCTATTTGAAAAATCTAGACTGTATAGTCCACTTTATTCCAGCGTTAAATGACAAAACCTATTTTAAATGAAAATTACACATAATAACGGACTAATAATACTGATTAATCATTAAAGATGAGTATTCGCCTGGTATTTCGGTTTTTTGTTCTCCTACTACGGCATTCTCCTGGGCAAAAACTGTATTGCCTTTTGTCCCCACTTGGTTTTATAACCAGGTTTCTGTTTGCCGGTTTTCTTTATTCCAACGTACCACTTGGCTTTCTGATACTTGTGCGACATGTATGTGTTGTATTGGCCGAGCACTCCTTCTATGAACACTGTTTCATCTTCTCTTGGATTTGGCTGTAATAAATACAAATTCCTTTAGAGATTAGTTTCAATTTTTCTTTTATTTTAACACATGCATTAGATTGATAATGACAAGTGTTTCTGGGTCACTGTTGATTGTTATTGACGATTCAACAAAAAACCTTTTATTATTAACTTCTACATAATATGTAATCCCATTTAATAATATAAAAATGGCATTTTTACTGTCGAGGAAATATCAACACAAAGAGAGAAAGTTAAAATGATCTCTGAGTTGGATTAACTTATCCTTTTTCCAAACCAACAATGCTTTGCTGTTTGCTGATTACTGTTCTTAGTAACATTGATAGGTATAATTAGATTAATCGATCTCTGGGGACGATTCATTAAAGTAACTTTAATTCCCTAATTATGATTTTGTTTAGGCCTACCCTGTTCTCCTAAGGTATACATTGTGCATAGGAATCTGTCATTTTAGAAACTACATTAGTCAAAAAACTAACTTCAGTTGTTTGCTGAAAAAACAACATAGGTCATTGACTTATGTTGTTTCTGAAATGAACACTGTTTTAAATAGTAGTTAAAAAGTGATAAGCATGCCTGACTTGTGTTGTTTCTGAACAGAACGATGCATTTAGGGAAGTAATAGATGTAACCATTGGTAACGGAATGTTGACTTATGTTGTTTCTAAAATGACTGATTCATAGGCACTATAGAAATAGAACTAAGTTCTAACATTTACTTTGGACTAGTGTACCTCTTGCTCGAATTCAAGCAATTCCAAAATATTACAGGCGTTATTTCAAAACAAATTTATTTAATAGAGTCAACTCAAAGATAATGTAATCAATCACTCCACTTCAGTTATCGAAACTGAAAACGAACTCATTCTGAAAATGAACGCTCTTGTGTGTATCATGTGTTTACTGTGAACAGCTGTAATAAATACAAATTATTTGTCTGTTTAAGTAAATAAATCTTTTCTTCATAAGAAATACATTGTGGTTTTGATGGCCTGTGGGGAAAAGCCCAAGGACTTTTATTACAGGAATTGGTGAAAGGGGGCGTCTACACAAAAATACTTAATTTTGACACATCGTTTGTAAAAATCTGTTCATCATTAATGGAGGAGTACTGTTTCGTAGAAATCGCCTTCACGTATTATATATAAGGATACTGAAGTTAACATCTCGTTTACTAGCTATATCAATATCTATAAAAAAAAAGTGATCGTGGAATAAACCAGATTTTTGCCACAATTGAGGGGGAAGGTAATGATCACCACATAACCATACCAATAGTCACTATTATATTTCCATGGCGATTGCATTGTCGTATTAAGCGAGGAGTGGGATTAGCAGATGTCGAATTAGTGGGGTTCTACTGTATTTGTAAAGAAAATAAAATGTTATTATGTGTAAATAAACACACTCATGTCTCAGTTGAACAAAGTATTGCATTTCTGTGCAATCTCAAACTGGCTACAACTTAAAGATGTGCAAAAAATTTTTACTTCATTGTAGTGTATCAAGAGTGAGAGTTATAATACCAATAACATAGCAGGAGTAGAAGAATGAACTTCATTTGCTAAGTATATAAGGAAATTGCAGAAAAGTTTTTTTTATTTTATAGGTACTATTTTTAACCAAAATTGTTCACTTCAATTGCAAGACAATCAGGTGTACAGGTGATAAGTGACGGAACTTAATCAATCATTCCCTCAGCTGAGTGTCGCTGGTGAGATACTTACACTTACCTCTCCAAACAATCTTCCTTTTTTGTTCATTGCCAGATACAAGCTGGAATTGACCCCTCGAATGCGTACGAGTCCTCCAAAACCAGCAGACGTAAACTCCAAAACAGCTGAAACATTTATATATTCACGTCAAAATTTTAGTGCTGGAAAGATTATCTTTAGGATAATTATAATTTATATATTTAAACTTTAAATATATAAATTATAATTATCCTAAAGATAATCTTTCCAGCATTTAAACTACCTACCATTTATGGTCTACAGATAAATTATTAATTTGAGCCACTCATCCATGATTGACTATGACATTTGCACACACAATGTTTGTTTGTAGTTTGTGTGCAAAATTAACGAGAAGGAAGCCTACCAAACTGATTCATATCCTCGTCTACACCTTCCACCTCACGGATGACCAAATTGAATCCGGTGCGGCAGTAGAGCTGCATGCGTCGCCCATAGTGAGGGTTGCCAACCCGTATAGAGGGGTCAGTGCCTGGCGGTAAACGATAAGAAGTACTGCCAGCTGGGCAGACGCATCCTCTGCAACCCAGGAAATGTGTTATGGAGCTAATCATATAATTTCCTTAAACATTTAATAGTCTTAAACTATTCTGCCAAATCAAGCAACTTTTTGTACTTATTTATTTTTATAGCCCCAAGATTACGTCAAATAATACATCAAACATACTTAACGTGCAAACCTTAACATGCGGGAAAGTAGCATGAAGTAAGACTTGTTAGATAGATACATAGATAAAACATACTCCCTTAGTAGATTTCCCATCCTTATGGAACAGCTGAAGCCAATTTTATTGTTAGTTCTGTACGGTTTTCTGTAGAGGTCGTGTTTTGTTTACAATTTGTTTCCCGTTATTACAGCCATTTAAAACCTCGTTTAACCAAATAATACGATCTAATCATAAACAATAACTTGTCCCCTAGTTATATAACCAAACAGTAAAGCACAAATCAAGAAATTAACCCTAAAATAATAGAAACAAAGTTTCGTCGACACTAGCGCCTTTGTGTCACGTACATGAACTAGACACGAAAAACGTGCTTCAAAATTTACAATGGGATGAGAAGTCTACTTGTGTTGGTTAGTCTATGATAGATATTTCAGAGGTGATTTAGAACTCCGCCATGCTCAGTTTACAAAAGGATTCATTTCCTTAGGTATTGTCATAAATTAACCACAAATACAGTTTACACATAACAAGAAAACACAAAAATATCATAGTTGGGCCTTTTAACTACATCCATGTACATATACAACCAGGACTGGAATAATTTCTTTTGTATGTTATAATGTTTAGTAAATAAACTTCAATCTTAGGTTCACTTATTTGTTTTGGGAAATTTGTAGAGTGTAAAGCTTTACTTTTGTGCATTAATTATGTTTTTTTCCTGTTGTATGTTGTCAAATTTGTTTACATTAACTTATTAAAAAATGACAATTCAGCAACTGGTCTGAGGATGACTTCCAAGTGAGTTTAAACCGGTTGCCACGCATTGGATCGCATAAATGAAGGTATTCTACACAAATTTATATTATCTAAAAATCTACACTGCAAAATACTATTTCAAAAATGGATGATTCAAATTTTTAAAATTTGAAAGTGCTGTTTATTTTGGTCACAATATACCTGGATAAAGAGTCGACTGTAATCTGTTTTGTGTCCTGTAAAAAAAGTAATTTCCCATAAATGTCAGTTTACGAGTACTTTAACCACAGTTAATTTGTAAATTAAATCAGATTTACAATTGACATTGTGTGCTGTATCGCAATGAATTTGTCAATTTTGTACCATATTAGTTTTTTAAACAAATTTAAGGATAAATATACACACTCTACTGTATATAGCAATTTTATTAGAGTTGTTTCTAAGCTGCATTGGCATAGACTGACCATAATAATTAATTGTTAAAATTTGAATACAAGATATAATTCCAACTGAGATTGCATGGTATAGTTTCGGTAAAAGAATTTGTTAGGAGGATGTTAAGACTATCTACATTATTTTAGAGTAGTTTTCTCTTTCTACCACCATATTTACCCATTCCCCTTCCATAATGAGATAATTATTTATCAAGAAGCAAGAAATGTACTGTATTTACAAAAAAAAATCTAAAAGTTGAAATCAAATGAAGCCTAATTGAAATAAACATAACTACCTATCACATTCTTTTATTTCTCAAGGAGCAATAGTAATTCTTACATTGAAAAAACTATTGGGTTAAGAAATTGCGTTTGAGTATTTTTTACAATATAGCAGCATTTCTTAGTATTCACACATAAAATTTCAAACTGTATTGAAAATGTAGATTTAGAAAAATTGTAAAACACAATAAAATGGTTCAACGTTAAATTTTGTTGATTAAAGAAGATAATTTTTCTTTCCAAAATCAAACTGAATCGGATGAACCAAACTTGAAACATCTGCTCCTTGTACAATTGATCTAGTCGTAGATTTAGGAAACGGCAATATTTTAACAAAACGTTCCATTGGGCAGGCTACTCGAGGGAGAGCTATTTTGGTTTCCCAACTCCGGAAAGAATTCCAAGGCCAACAAACTTATTGGGTTTGATGAATGTTTGTTTTACAGAAATCAGGAAGAGTTTCTAGTATGAAAATACTATCTTTTTCTATTCTGCAAAACAAAAAATAAAGTAGATAGCAATATTAGCATATTTAAAAGTACCTAGTAAATTAGAGGCATATATGGAGATAAAATTAAAAAAAGGAAGTACCCCTACAGGAATAATTTTCTTTTTTTGCCATTTCATGATTCAAATATTTGGTTTCCAATTGAATGTTTATAATTGGGACTCTTATTCATCCAATTTATTTAGCAATGTTTATCTTGTTGAGTCAAAGTTATTTTTAAAAAAATGTTTAATATTAATCTACTTAGCTATTATTAGCTGATAAGGTAAAAAACATCCTTACTTTGATTTTAAACAATAATTTTTGTTACCACCAGACATTTATAATACCGCTTTAAGAATCACAATTCCTTCTACTATTCCTACTGAAACCTTTCCATTTTCAACCAACTTTAATGTTGTTTAGTAGCACTTAGTGCACCTTAAGAAAGGCTACCCATGAGTGTTACATGTCTCAACATGAAAACTAATTAATTTAGCATTGTATAAGTTATCCTTAATCAAAGTAGGGTAGATGTTTTTTGTTGAGTAAATATATATTTTTCAGGATTATAGGGTAAAATACTGATAAGTCAACGGTCCATGATTACAGTTTCTGTTTGATTATTGCATCATGAATGCCTCATTAACTATTTCGCCTTGCATTACAGAAAACTTCTTATTGGTAATCTTAAAGTTTTTAATTCAGTATTTTAACTTTGTTTGCTTAAATCATACAAATACAAGATAGCTCTCACAGGGAAATGAATAAATAATTTTATTTCTCATAGTACAAAACACAGTATACATTCATAAAAACAATCATTGAGAAATTTCAATTGGTCACTTTTCCAAGTAGTGTAACCAGTTACAGAGTTAATTATGTTCAATAAATACATTAAATGTTCAAGTCTAGCATCAAATGAAAAAAAAACATAACTTTAAAGTATAAAGCATAAACAGAAAATTATTAAGTCACCCCAATTATCTGTGATAAAAAACAATCGACTTTACCTTTCAAGTGGGGAGGCGACAACAGAGCGGACATTGTTGTCATCTGTTGTATCTTGCATTGGTTCGGCCATGTTGTGATGTCATGTGTAGGAGCTAGTCTGGCTGGGCTCCAGTCTACCCACACCAAATCTGGCTCATTCACTGCTCTTACTTCCTCAGTTAACTTATGACCCAGCAGGTTAATCACAGTAGAAATTAAAGCTAATTGATGTCCGTTCCAGTTGGCTCTAAATTTTTATTTTGGTACCGTTTATGTTTTGTTTTATAAAAATACAATTTAAAATAACTCTGATACAGTTTTCAGGTGCTTCGGTCTTGCCGTTCTTTGTTATGCTTGATATAAATCTGAATTCTTAATAATCTTAATTCATTCACAAGATATAACAACTAATTTTATTGGAAACTAGTAGTTACCCGGCCCACCTTGCTGCGCTTAACAACTATTATTTAAATGGTAATTTGTTCTTTACGATGAATAATAATAGTGTTGACCAAAAATAAAAATAGAATATTTTACTTAATTGCCAGAGGATAAACAATGGTTTTCGTTTTTTCATTAGGTGTAAATATATAAGTTTTTAAACATACCACCCCACCACGTGAGCACGCAACATACAGCTGTCCGTGTATAAAGCATGCATTTTCTAAATTTAAACCGACGATATTCAGGGACTGCCCTAGTGCCTTATAATGGTGATTGTGAAAGCAAGACACAAAGGAAATTGTAGTTGCTTAAATTCAGAGGGTAATTCAGATGAAATAATCAGTATTCTTAAGATTAAGACTATTTATCCTATAAACTTACCACTGATAATTTTTGCTTCAACCAATTTTGATGTCAAATTGTGATAAAAAAAAAAAAAAATTTGGAGTTCCTTCTTTTAATGACAGTAATGTGGTAGGTTAATGACAAATTGAGAGGCATTTGAATACCTGAGATAGCACACACGATTATTATTCACTTAATAATTTATGTTAGATTGTGTGGGTATAGAACAAAATATAAAAATATTAAGGCATTGCCATCCATAAACTTTTATTGTTTATAATACTTTGATAAAGGTTTTTATGTTTACAAATTTAACATTGGAGAACTTAAACGTTGAGCGCACAGGTGTGCTGCGATTGGGGTTTAATATATTGGAACTTATCCAAAAGTAAAATAGTTTTCTGTGCTGCACTCTGTTGAAACATTTGTGGCACTATTTCAAATCATGACTATTACAGCATATTGTGATTATTCAAACCTACAAAAAGTTGCCGGGTAACAGCTAGTTATTTATTTGTAAACATTGTAGTTCAAAAAGTCTGACATTGGCCCACTTAAAACCCTCTGGAGCGGAGCCCTTTTGATGGATCTGCACCAAACTTCACACAAACCATCCTTGAATAATGCTTAATAATGCCTGAAAGTTTCATTACAATCTGTCGAGCGGTTTCGAAGTCCATAAGGTACATACATATATACATAGTTTCTCTTTTATAGATATAGATAGATGTTAGAAGAACAAAGCACAAAAAATTTGACAAACACAAACAACAACAGTTATTGGCTTATACAACAGTTTGCAATTTAAATCAAGCCTTGATGATATATACATAATTAGTATTGATTGTAAGACTTTGGTCTGAGACCGTTGAACTTTTTTTCAATAGGAATATGATGAACTGACAAAATAATAGAAAAATAGAAATTTCTTTAAAATGGCGATAATAGTTTTCCTATTAAATTTTTTTTCTAGACATTTTACTTATAAAATTACTCCACCTGCTTGTACAGTGTATACAGATCTTCGGGTATCTCATTTTATCAAGTAAAACATAAAGTAGATACGGATATGCATTCTGACAGAAGTGAAACCATGAATCATCTAACTTACTGCTACTGACACAGGAATAAGTTATTCATTTGTCTGCGCAACTGTATACTACAGTAGTCATATTCAATGTTTTCAGCCAATTTTACCCAGAATTTAGTGGTTTCAACTATTTTGATCCCTTTTTCATATTAAAGAGAAAATAAATCCGTCAAAAGAAACAAATTTTTAATTGCAGTAAAAGTTTAGTTAACAGCGCGTTAGTTTGAGGACACAGATTCATTAAAACCTTTTACAAATTCATTTTTACTAGATACGAGCAAGAAAAAAATATTTTTTCCTTTAAAAAACTACATTTTACAAGAAATTCTAGCCTATCTATCCAACAAAAATGAATTAAATCGTAACCAATATCATCAACTGGTGATATTTGAGTGAAAGTTGCTAAACTGACTGTCCTTTTTATTTATGGCTCTTATAGGTCCATGCCTGAGGTGGAATTTTTTTGACAACCTCTAGACATCATCCCTGTCCACCTTCTCAAAAGACTCCTCTGATCCTTATAATCCTACTCACCAACCGTTCACTTTTGTACTCCTGTTACCCTCACACCCTTAGAGTAAAAGCATGTACACGTCACCCTCTTTCCATAACCCCTTAGTGCCCAGGTAAGTGTATATTTGTAATAGGCACGTACATGCTGCAGCTGTGATCCCATCCTAGGCTGAAGAGGACATAGTCCTAAAACAGTCAGAGTAGGTTTTCAGCCCACTGGAACCTCCACGATCCACTTGGAGATTTTTTAGTCGTCTACTCATCTGAACTAGGTAACATCTTTGACTATTAATACAACAACGTAACATATGTTTTTTACTTACTACCAAGGCTTTATATACTCCTAACCCAGTAGTTATACACTAGCGAACATCCTTTATAGTTAAATCAGACAACCCATTCAAATTTTTTATTGTTTTTATTTGCTATGCAATAATATAATACAGAACAATAATTAACAATATAATAAAATATCATTCACAAGTGTCAGAAAACATTAACCATAAATAGTAGCAGTGTAGTAGTGTTGAATAAACTAATGAACACTCTAAAATATACAAATAGTGATAATTTTAAATTATATCATTACAATTTTGTTGCCGATTGAGATAAGGACGCCAAATAGGTGTGTATTCAACCCAAATATGAGTGTAGAATGAAGTGAGATGCCTACTGAATCTTTGTTACTGAATAATAAGACCAGCTGTTTTATTAGCCAAGACCATTCATGTCAAAATGATTAAGGATAGCTGGGTCCAGTTTTAAACCATCAAAAAGCTACTCACTTTTTTCAGGATCGAACTATTGACCTTTGGATTACCAGACAAATACAATAACCACTCAGATATGTTTTACCAGAGTAACCAAGAAAAGTACACTTATAATCCCATTGTAAATTTTGAAGCTCATTTTTTGTGTCTAGTTCATGTTGGTGACACTGATCACTAATGTTGACGCAATTTTGTTTCTATTATTTTAGGGTTACTTTCATGATAACCTTACTGTTTGGCTATATAATTAGGGGACAAGTTATTGGTCATGATTAGATTGTTTTATTTGGTTAAACAATATTTTAAATGACTGAAATAATAAGAAACAAATTATAAACAAAACACGGCCTCTGCAGTGCAATGGACAGAACTAACAATAAAATTGTCTTCAGCTGATCCATAAGGATGATAAATCTACTATGGGAGTATGTTTGACTATGGTATCATCCAAGGATTCCGTGTGCCTTACTCCTGCCTTGCAAGAAAGGAATTCAACATCTAACAATCAGAAATTATCTGACATAAGTCTATCGATTTGTCTGTCAACATTTGTGATGTTGATGAGTTACTATTACTGGATAAGGCCATCTCCTTCAATAAATCATGGGAACTATTTGGGTGGTGTAAAATTGAATGACAAAATGGAACTATCCGAAAATTAGCATAAAATAAGAAGAGCCAAAGCATATTCAGTGTAAAAAAGGGTCATTGTAAACTATCTTTTCTATTTATGAGGGTGTAAGAATAAATTAACAAAAATATAAGCCACATTAGATCTAATGCTTCACACAAATATAATTTCTCAAAATATTGGATATTAACCTAATTTTGATAATTCTATTTCTGATTTTGTGTTGATAATACAGTTTACACAGATTAGTATACGACTAATAGATCTAGGCATAAGATTATATTTCAAAATCCAAAATGTGTTGAAGAAACTTGTGCCCTTGGGTTTCTTACAACCGATTCATTATGAGCTTACATACACACGAGTGGCCATAACAATAATATGACTGAAACCTTCTTCTAACATTGTCCCTTCCCCAGGTTTGAGTTTAGTTTGTGACACTAAGGCCACATGGCTTTTGGCATTTCAAAACAGTAGAACTGTAGAGGTTAGGATTATTAAACTGTTGATAAAGGTTTTGACGTTTCTCTAGATTGAAAGATTTGTTGTATGGGATACTCTTCAGAATGGCACATTATTTATTGCTAATATACTGCAAACTAATATTTACATGGTATATTCTATCCCTAACATGGAATTTAAAATTTGTAAATGTAAATACCTTATTTCGCTAAAAAAATGTATTTAATTAAACTTTGAAACACTATATCAAACCTTCAATGAAAAGACTTACGGTATTAACTTATTCCCTATATGGGTAATTCGCTAAAATGGTATATTAAATTTACGTCCTGTCCAGTCGGTTGTCAATTATAAATTTTTTTACTAAATAATCGATTGCGATGCGGACATTACCTAAGTGTGTATTTAAACCAGGCCCCACTAGAATAACAGGCCATGCTGCAGGATCCATGATGTCACACTAGTGGATAGATTCGCTGCCATAATATACCATATGTTTTTGGTTAAGTAGCTGGCTGTGTGTAAGATTTTAGTACAACTGAACTATCCACCACTGTGACAGTGTTGCGCTGCCCACGCTGCAGCATGGCCTGTTTTTCTAGTGGGACCCTGAGACCTTGATTTAAACCCAATTCTGAGTGAAGGATGAGTGCAGAATGAAGTGAGATGATCTGTGAAGCGTTGTTACTATGATCAGCTGTTTCATTAGCTAGGATCATTTATTTAAAGCCCAATGATCAGGAACAGCTGGGTCAATTTTCGAACCCTTCCAAACTATCAAAAAGCTACTGACGTTTCTTAGGTTTGATCTGGTAACTTTTTGATTGTTAGGCTGCCGCCAACTGCAGACTCTCGTGGCTCCTAGTGTAGAGTAGCCTATAAATTTTTCGGTTTGACTCCTACTACTAACTCTCTCTATGAATAGCTCCCCTGAATTTAAGTGATCAGGCAGAAATCAAACCATAAATCTATGTTTTCTGGAAAACTTTAGAGCTCTCAGCAATTAAATTTAAAGATAAAGTCAACTAAATTGACCGAACAGAATCTTGTAAATTAGTTGAGGATTTGTCACCAAGGGTAGGCTTACTGTATCAGTCTTTAGCCAAACTCATTGGGTTGTTGTTGAATATAAATATGCCATTTTTGTCCGGTTACTCATGGGGTCTATTGGTCTAGGTTTTGGACGTAGAGTCATTAAAACGGGTTAACAGTCACTAAAAACATAATACAAACAACAAATATAAAATGATATTTAAATGCAGTTTTATCTTACAAATAGCCATAACATTCTACACTTTCAATATCTGGCACAATACATTTTACAACACAAATTTTTCAGCAAAAATCAAACAGCAAAATACAGGTTGCTAGGTAAATAAAAATTAACTATTGATATATCCTAGTTAAACATAAAAATTTATCAGTTGGAATTGGCGATCAAAACACAAAAGCTCATAATTTCACTTCCAACTACTATAAAGCTGAGTATATATATATGTGTGTGCATGATTGAAAAAAGTACTTTTCCACGTCCAACCTTAAGTGATATTCACAGTCTTTAATATAACTGGGATTTGAGTAGATAGGCTACTTCCAAGGTTAGTAGAGAGACTAATCTCTCTCTCTCTCTCTCTAAGTCTCTCTACTAACCTTGGGCTACTTCGCCACTGAGAAATATTTTTTCAACTTTTACAGACATATAGCACAAATTGATAATATGGTGTCACTCAATAACCTTTAGCTAAAATTTGTGTTAGGTATAAAGTTATAAATAAAAGTAATTCATACACAGTGTTTATTTCTTCTTGGTCTTTGGTGATGTTGATTGAAATACGCTGGACGCAGACATGAGATTTTCTATGTATTGCCCGAGCACTTGGTTCTCAGATTTTAGCTTCATGTTTTCTTCTTTTACACTGTCAACTCTCTGAGATAGATCTGTTAAAAACAAAATTCTTTCTTAATACATTTTGAAAGATTTTAATGTTAGTATGTAAAATAAAATCTGATAATATAGACACTAAAAGAATCTGTTTGCATAATGACAGAATTACTGTCCTAACTTGTTCGGATTCGGAATTTGGTAATTCCGGAACTCGCTCTAGAGCCGGACTAGCGAAATCCGTCCAAGTACGGAAGTCGCTAACTCGGTCCCTCGACGGAACTCGCTAACTCCCAATCAGAAGCCTCATGCGCCGTCCAATGGAAGCCAATCACGAAGATTGTTGGCCAGTGTGGCAGAAAGTGTAGTGCCTACGATCGTTTCGGTAACGTAATGTCGTATCCTACGAATAACTGGGAGTAAGAGCAATGTATTCGATAAAATAAATATATATTCAGAGGTATGTTTATTATTAGGCCTATTCTTATGATTATTATTAGGGTGGAAAATGCATTATAGTCTAACGATAGACTAACCTACATCCCATTGTAAATTTTGAAGCTTGTTTTTCGTGTCTAGTTCATCTCCGGTGACACTAATCGCTAGTCAAATCAAATAAAAAAATCCTTTATTCAAACAGTACATTTGTATACATGAATTGTGTCAAGTCAAGAATAAACATAACTATACATTGATATACATAACTATTGATTTGAGATACTAATAGCTAATTGAAAAAGTCCCCAATCTTGTAGCAGCATTTATTTGACAACAATTTGAATAAACTGGTTTTAAATCTTAAAATCTGTCAAACCCTTTATGGTGCTAGGTAGGCCATTACCCTATACAATTTTATACCAGAGTAATATGGAGAATGTTCAATGGTGGAAGTGCTATGTTTAGGGTATGTAAGGTTATTCTTTTGTCTTGTGTTATAGTTGTGAAAATCAGAGTTATTTGGAAAATTTGATAAATTTTGTCTTTTGCAAGCGTTCCTCAGTATATACTGTTTTACAGGATTGAATTTCGTAAAAATGTGTCCAGTGGTGCAGAGTAGATGCGCAGCCACATCTCACCGGAGTATATCTTGCGATTGTGATCAACTTCGTCTCGCCACCTACCTCGTGGAAGATAGATCTTCAAATTTGGAATTTTTTTAAAAATCAAACTATATATGTATATAACGGGAAAAGTATGAGTTTTGTGATTTTTAAAAATACTCTTACAGGATTTTTTCCCTTTAAGTCCAAAAATAATACAGATAGTTCTCTTCTGCATTTAAAAATTTTTTTTCTCCTATCTGAATTTTCCCAGAAGATCACACCATCAAGTGATAGACATAACCATAATAAACCATCATGAGAGTGGATAAAAAAAATGTTCATTATTTTATCTACTACAATGCAGTGGCGTATAAACTAGCCTATATGTCTTTTTTATTCATAGGTTTTTAAAAACAGCTATAATTGCAGGACCATCAGATTACCATTTTCTGACTGTTATGCCTCTCACTTTTTGCGACTGTTGTAATTTTGCTAACGAAGCCTAGTTACAATGAATTAAGTTGCCAAGCACTGGTAATCAAGTTTTTTAGGGGTTTGTCACCAAGTATGTAAAGGAGTGCAAAAGCTAATGAATGCACTCCACAGTATTTTGATTTGATTTGAGCTAATGAATGAATCACAAATCAATTTGTGTGCATCCTATATAGGTTAAAACAACACAAAAATACCCAGAAACAGATATTACAAAGTTCCTGAAATGTGTGGACCAACTTAATTTTAGGATTAATAAAATATTTCAAGTTTTTAAAATACTTGCCGTCCAACGTGTTTTGAAGCTCCAAAACCTGTGTTATGAGTCGGGATTTTTCTTCAATTTCATCTGGACTGATGTCAGGGTCCAAGCCTAAAAGCACAGCATTTTCCATTAAAAACTTCACTCAACATTTTGGTAATGGTAACTGGTTACAAGTCGTAATCCTTCCCTAACTTAACTAACACTTTGATGCAGGGATTTTAGTATGATTTCTTCATCTATGTAAATTTTTTTGCTTTTTTCTTTATATGTCTCTTATGGTGAACTGTATTACTAAATATTTTATTTTAATTTTAATAACTCTTTGAACATGCATTTTCTCTCATGCATGTGTCTCTCTAGGCCTCAGGCTTATTTGTGAACTAATCCAACAAAGCTAGTGGTGAGCTGATATAGTACAAGAGAACTACTGTACTGATAAAATTTAGTCGGCCGGCAAGTATCTGAACTCACAACTGCATGGCTGTCGGTATATGGGTTTGACGTCTGTTGTGCTACTCACTAAGCCACCGACTCAGTCATTGTCCATTTAACGGAAATAAATCCCAATTAAGAAAATCTGTGCCCTTCTCTATACTAATATAAAAAGAAGCAAAACAGGTACTGTGTGCAATCCCTATTAAACTCATCAATGCCGTTCATTTACTCTAGCCGGAAACCATTTATTTAATGTGGGCCCTCCTAATGGCTATGCCACACATTAGTATGATGGATTAAAACATACGTTATTTGAATCTACACATGCACTCAAGGTTGAATATGACACTAGCACTTGCAGATGAGATTCAACGAATTGCTTAAGCACCATTGAGTAGGCTATTTAGCTACCACGCTGCAAAATGCTGTGACAAGCCTTTAAGGGTTTAGTCCTGGGAAAATGTTATGAAATTAAAAATACCCCGCAGCAAACTAATTATTAATTAATTATTATTAATGCAAACTGTAGGCTAAACGAATTTCCATTTACCTGGCTGGATTTCTACTAAAACATTCCCTATTTTTTTTATGCATGTTCTATTTAAATAACATTAATTTTAATGAGTACCTACATAGGTAATTGCTGCTACAGGGAGAGTTTTTTTTTTTTATTGAAATGTTGATAGCTTAGTATGGAATAAACAAAATTTGACCCCTACCGCAGCAAACCTGCGGACTAAATAAATTTCCATTTGCCTGATTATATCTTCATTAAAACTTCCCCATAAAAATGTTAGAAAATTGAACACTAGGCCTATTGACAGGTTTGGAACTATTGTGATAGCTTTTCGTTTACAGTACAAACTACTATAGATTTGATTATACCTTAAAATCTATCATTGATTTTGGATTCTTATTAGCAAAGTAGCCTAAATAAGTGTTCACAGTCTTAGGCCGCACACTGATGCAGCATTTCACCTGAAGCAAGTGTATCGAGGCAAAATGTTTGGCTGTGTACGAGTGCCCCATGTAAGGCCGCACAATAATCAAGCAATTGGCGCCTCGCAACGACTTGAAACATTTGAGCAGTTGCTTGACAAATGGATCCGATGCAGCACGATGTTTGATGTTTCAAGGAGCAATTTTAACGTTCTGTGCATGCAGAAAATCCCTTCTTTCCAGTAGTTCTTAGTGATTCTCAAAATTCTATTCAACTTCAAAAATTCAAAAACTTTTGTTGTTTAAAAAATAACTTATCTCTTCTTTGAAAAATGTTTACAATTACTGTATATTTGATTAAAACTTGGTTTTAAGTGTTATAAGACGTTTCTTTTATTTACTTTCTGTAAATTTAATAACACATAAAATGCTGATCAAGAAGTTATTGAATTATATTTTGTATTTCCATTGAACAATATTGTTGATTAATTTTTCTTGCTACCACTTTAATTGTCATACAGCCCTTGCAAAGTAGTAAAATAATTTAGAAATTACCAAGGATACTCAGTTCATTATTTAACCATCATGACATTATCTAATAATAGTTTCTTACGATATCACTTATGGTATTTAAAACCCTTCAAATAAATTAGTATAGCAAATTTTCGACAATAATTGTACAATTTTCCTGGATCTGATTTAATTTCTGAGAGGAAAGTCTTGATTGGGTGAACCCAATGTTTTCTTTCTATTTAGTCCAATATTTAGCAAAACCTGACATACAACAATACAGTAGCTACGTTGACAAACAAAATGATTCAAAGCAAATCGTTGTGCAACATTTTGCTTCAGGTGAAATGCTGGATCAGTGTGCGTCAGCCTTAACAGACAAACTACAAAGTTGATATACAGTAGAGTCCCGTTAGTCCGAAATGGTTGGGACCGAGCCCATTTCGGATTACCGAATATTTCGGATTAAACATTTTTTGTTTTTTTTTGAAATTTTTTTTATTTTTTTATTTTTTTTTATTTTTTGAAATTTTTTGTCTTACTTCTTACTACTTTTTTTCGGATGCAGGCACGAGCCCGGAATTGTTTTTCACATTACTTAAGGCTAGACCTATTGGCTGCAGCATTATCACATAGTAAAATCCATTTGTGATTTGGCGGACGAAAATGTAAAATGTTACGGTAATAACAAAATGGTGAAATATTAATTTACTAAAATACTCTACAAAAAAAGTCTCGCCCAGCCACTACAGAATACTTTGACGAGGTACAGCTAACTGTGTCAAAAGTTTAATAAAAAAATTCAAAAAAATTTCAAAAACTTTTCAAAAAACTTCAAAAAATTTTGAAAAAAATTTCAAAAAATTTTAAAAATTTTCAAAAAAAATTTTTTTATAAAAAAAATTCAAAAAAAATATTTTTTGGTTTTGGATTAAGCGGACTTTCGGATTACCGAAGTTCGGATTATCGGGACTCCACTGTATACTCCATACTCTATAGGAATAACAAGGGAATTAAAAATTTCTAATTATTTTTTATCTCTGTAACAATTAGGCTTACAATCCTTCAATATACAAAATTATTTCTTTTTTTACACTCTAAAAACTTACTGTTTGGCCCAGGACTACTGCTTCCGTTGGTGAACGTGGAGGGTATGGAATCCAAACTACGACCTCTCAACAAAGCATCTGAGGTTTGAGACATTTCAACTGCCTCCCCGTCATCTTGAATAATTGCTGCAATTACAAATATCGATGAGAATCGCACTCAGTGTAATGAAAATAAGTTCAATGGTCAACACAGCTTTCAGATCTAAACAGCCTACATCAGTTTGGCACAATTTAGCTTGTCATTAATTTTTAAGAACCAAATGGAAATGTGACTAAAAGAACAAAAAAACACATTTATCAGGATTCAAGCCATTTAATGAGTTGAAAGAACAGTTTTATTGGCCTAAGTTAGTGAGAATTTGAGAAACAATCAATCGTAAGAAGACAATTTATAAAGTGCATTAGGTACTTTAAACATTCTTAAAACCAAAGATATTAAGGTAATTTATTTACTATAGGCTAGGTACCTCCAAATGATATTTAATTTTGATATCTTACTTTATAGTAATTTTACCTGCTAAATTCAAATATACCATTATTTTTCACCGCTGATGAATATTACTTAAGATATCGCTGTAAAAACATACAACATTAGAATAAAGAAGGTAGGACGGAAGACATTTATAAGTGGAATGAACTGTGGGTGAAGTAAGCCTAGGGTTACAGCTAATTGTTTTCAATCATAGTCAACCAACTGGAAGTGATAACTTTATTAGCTAGGTAACTGATTCGGCAATTTGATCCTCATCACCATTGTTAAATATATAAGGTATAACTAACTTCAGAACTAAACACAATCATATAATCAATTTGGATTCCAAATCAAACCGAAAGCAATAAACTAGGCCTATAATATTAAACAAAAGTATTTTAAACCTGTGATTTCATACATAAAGCAACGTTAATTAAAACATGAGTTTAGAACTGACATGACGTCAAGGGAAATTGCCACTAGGCCTACATCAAATGGTTGAAAAAAAAAACGCTGCATTTTCAAAGTTTTAATTAGAAATTATATCCCAGTTTAAATTTAGCCCAATCATTTCATTTTGCCTTTTATCTCACATTTCAGTTAAGTTGGTGTCCAACCCTAGAGTGCCCGTGCCTATTGCTTGAACCGAGAGCTCACATGGAGTAAATATTTACTTAAATATTTATTTAATTATGCAAAAACAGTCTGGAAGTTGCATAAATTAATGAGTCGGTTCATTATAACCTAACCTTTACCTTCCTAATCTAACCTCACTTCAAAAGATTTAATACAGTCACGAATCCGCATAAAACCCGACCTACCTTCCTCACATGCCTAAATAAGAACTGATTATTTGGTTTCAAAACGAATTGATTAGATTTCATTCCGCATTAGATCAAGTATAAACAGTTGTTTGCTCTTCTCACTCAGTCCTCACTCCTCACTCAGTACGGAACGGACCCGTCCAGACCACGCCATATTATCATTACCTTCAGTACCGCTCAATTATCCTTAGATTCGTAATCCTAACCTTCGTTTTACGGCCACTTAGGAATCTCTCCGACAAAAACTGATTGCATTTTTGGATTCAGAGTTAAAAATACTGAAAGTAGACATATAAAAATTACATCATATTTCAGTGTAAATACAGTAACTTAGTACCGCTGATGTAGTAGGACAATTAATTCAGATCAATATTAAAACATTGGTACGGTATTAATATGACTTCTCTCAAGCTAGGAAATTCTTCAATGAGAGCATGGGAAAGTTTAAAGGAAACTTGTGGTAACACTTTTCCCGCTGTAACTTATGTGATTATTCATATTAAAAAGGGAATAAAACCTCAGTAAAATACATAAAAAATATGAGGTCTGGTGCTGGTCTGAGTTACTTAGGACAGTTAATAAAACGCAGAGGATACGCGTCCGGTAACAGGACGTGGATTAGGCGTCCGGCAGTTACTGTCATAACCTAACCTAACCAACCAAACTTGCTGATAATGAAAAAATCAAATGATGGTTCAATTCTCTTCATAACATAAAATTATAAATGCCAAAAATTCTAACAAAAGATGTACAGTTAAGAAGAAATTACATTCAAAGCAAAATCTGTTACAAAAAGTTAAAGAAACCGATGGGTTTCGAACCAAGGACCTCTTGGATATCAGCCGAGCACTCTATCCACTACACCACGAACAACGCTGGCTGAACATCGTATCGTTGTAGTAATGGCGTTCCGGGACCCCACAACCCGGTGACGTCACTACCGGACGCCTCATCCACGTCTGGTTACCGGACGCGTATCCTCTGTGTTAATAAAACGGCTTAGGCCTAGGCCCTAGGCTGCAATTTATATCTTATCATGTGATATCCTGTATGAGACGTAGGAATTGGCTAACTCAGGAACTCGCTAACTCGGTCGTGTGGCGGAACTGGCTAACTCTGGAACTGGCTAACCGTCTCAGTCAGGAATTGGCTAACTCCGGAACCCGCTAACTCGATTTTGTCTCGCGGCGGAATTCGCTAACTCTGGAAGTCGCTAACCCGGCCGCGCCCACTGCTCGGAGCGTTGCCAACCTTGTACGACAAAATAATCGTACACTGCCGTATTTCAAAATGTCAGTGTCTATAAAGATACAGTAAATGTTATTTTTTTTTTATCAATTCCACTTTTAACAGATAACTAGCCCAAAGTAATTAAAAGACAATTAAAAACTCATGAAAAAGTGTTTTTTATTAAACTGTACAATGGCCAGTTAAATGTTTATGATTTCGATCTTAAATATAAATGCCATCAGTATAAAAGAAAATAATAGAATATGAAAAATATTCAAAATTTAGTTTAATTGGTAATAAATAATTAAACCTCTACGAAAATAAGCTAAAATACACGCAAGTTCTTAAACACGGAAAACAGATTTAATTGTAATGTCGTAATAAACCAAAACCATTAATTAATACAGTCATCAACCATCGTAACTTTCATAATTAATTCATAGATTTTAAATTAAATGTTCGTCATTGAACCGTCCAACTTACGTGTACAAATATGATGACATAGACTAAGTTTTTATCTAGGCCTAATAGTTTGAACTAAAGCATTGTAGGCCTACTAGTAAATAGTTGCCTAATTCTAAAATGTGTTGAATTTTTTAGCAATAATGTTACATGTTTTAAAACAGTTTTTAGATTGTACACCTAAGCACCACTAGTAAAAAATAGGAAGATATAATACTCATATAATAAAACGTGACAGGGTTATTTTAATTCACGATTTTTAATAAACTAATTGACGGATTTTCCTGATTTGAGTGTTGGGTTTCCTTTATATTGCTTGCACAAACGATATAAACTATACCAAGCCATTGCTTGGTTCACCGTTCCCCAGTACTGAGCTACACAATAGACAATAGCTTTGTTTTTGGATAAGATAGAATCAGCCTGGAAAAAACTCCAGACTTTTAAAAAGTAAGCCTACTGAAAGACGTAAAATTAATATTAATTCAACAAAATTAAGAGGACGACCCGGGTTCTACACTAATAGCCTACGATAAAAGAAATTTACAAGTTGTATTTATGCATAGACTAACTTTTAATGCAATCCATGAATACATTAGGCCTACCACTTTATAATGTATTGATAAATATTTATTTAAATTCAATAGCTCTATTTAAAAATACATAACCACTACAATGTAATTCTGTAATGACGTTTAACGTGTAAATTTTATTATGATTTATGATTTAAGGTTACTACAAGCCCAGTATATAAAATACGAACTCAAAAATGTTATTTGCAGAAGTTCACAAAATGGTATTTATTCGAATAAAAGAAACAAATGGCGGACTACGAAAATAGATATTTCATAACATGTAATAGATCCAAATTAAATGTGCATTTTTATCTTTTTCATACCAATAAGCTACTATTTAAGTAAGAAACCCACATATAAAACATACTCCCTTATATTAGTACATTTCTCATCCTTATGGATGATCTGAAGACAGTTGTATTGTTAGTTCTGTCCGGTGTACTGTCTTTAGAGGTCGTGTTTTGTTTACAATTGTTTCTTGTTTTCAGTAATTTAAAACCTGGTTTAACCAAATAAAACGTTCTAATCACAACTAATAACACGTCCCCTAGTTATATAACCAACGTTCGTGTTTAGTAAGGAACAAATCATGAAGTTAACTATAAAATAATAGAAACACAATTTTGTCGACACTAGCGATCAGTGTCACCGGACATGAACTAGACACGAAAAACGAGCTTCAAAGTTTACAATGGGATGTAAAGTTTACTTGTGTTGGTTAGTCTATGATAAGACTATAATGCATTTTCCACCCTAATAATCATAAGAACTTCCCTGTGGTTAAACATACTTCAAAATATATTTATTTTATCGACTACGTTGCTCTTACTCCTAATTAAGCGTAGGATACGACATTATGGTGCCGATACGATATAGGTACTACACTTTCGGCAACACTGGCCAAAAATATTCGTGCTTGGCTCCCATTGGACGGCCCGCGAGGCTTCTGATTGGGAGTTAGCGAGTTCCGCCGAGGGACCGAGTTAGCGACTTCCGTACGAGGACGGAATTCGCTAACCCGGCTCTAGAGCGGGTTAGCGGGTTCCGGAGTTAGCCAATTCCGAAACCGAACAAGTTAGCGAGTTCCTCTCATCGACCAAATTTGAAGATAGGGCATTTAACATGGGGTTAGCGAGTTCCAGAGTTAGCCAATTCCGCGGACCCTCCTGTATAAGTAGACCTATCTGGTAGGCTACTTAGTTTGGATTAGTTTTGAAGGATAAGTTGTATTTCCAGACAAATCTAAAATTGTTTTTTCTAGGTGATTAATTAATGTCTTGGTCTTGGATGCACATGCAATAGACTTACCTTGGGGGTCATCATCGGCCAAGGGAATGTTGTTTATATCCTCCTGAATTTTTGGTGCAGACATGGTTGTCCAAGTACTTATTAGATGGTAAGCCTACACGATGTTTAATTTAAACTAAGCTCGGCCCAAATGAAAGGAAGGTAACTTCTAACAATGTATTATAATAATATCTCCATTCTAGTCCTAGAGACCAACTGAATTATTCATTGATGTTGCACTTTTCTGCTGTTGTTCCGCTCAAGACAAAACAAACTGACAAAGACATTAGACAAAGTAACTACTCAAACTAGCAACTATCTGTCATCTACACTCAACAGTAGTAGCCTATAATATAATAGCAATAGCCTATTTAGTATTTTTAGCGACGAAGATGACAGAAGACAGAAGAGAGAGAGACAGAACGAGCCAACGAGCACGATGACAGCGATCAGCGGACGGCGGACAGCTCCTAGTCCAAATTCAGATACGTTCAGATAACAATTGATCCAAAGACCAACAAATGTTACAGCGAGTCATAAGCCCTGAGCTATAAGCATTCATAAGTCATAGTTTGGCCATAGTCATTTATTTAGCCAAATTAACCAAATACAGTACGATCAGCGTTAGCCATGTCAAAATAATCTAAAATACAAAACTTCTTTCTTATGTAGCACATTTGTAAAGCTATTTACAAGCTGTTATGACTACCAGCAAAAAATTCCGGACGCTGTAGTACATGCCATTCAAGAGCAGTCTTTTCACTGCTCCTTTAAAAGTCTGGTGATCCTGATCTCTAGTGGGGCTTTTCTTGGACAGAGCCCTTAAGAAATCCATCCATGCCAATAACTTTCGGCAAATCCGCACACTCTAAGCTTCATTTTAATGTGCCATATGCCTATATTTTTAGTTGGTAAATGGCCTTAACCGTTTACGGTACTTAAAATAGGCTTGTATCGCTTTAATACTACGACTATCCGCAGTAATATCCTGATAATTGGACCAATTTGTTAAGTCCAAGGAAAAAATGTTGTTCGGATTTCACTAGAAACTGAAGGCCCCTTCCACGGCCACCTTTAACTAAAAGGCGGCCGTGTCCCTTCCCTCAGTTGCCATTGGCTGTCTAGGCTATTAATTACCAGCTGTGTCTAAGCATATACAAAAATAATTAAATATAGACCGTCAGCTGTGCTTCGGTTACCATAGGTACTGGTGCACATTGCTGGAAGCGCCATGTAGCTACAGCGTAGTGCGTACATACTACGTAACTACACGACGCTCCCAGCGGTGTGTGTAAGAACCTATGGGAACGCTTGCGGGCTGACAGTCTATATTTAATTCTTTTTTTCTATGGTCTAAGGAACATAGACTATCTTGTAGTATCAGTAGTAATATCGTAATATTTAGGTACTTAAGATTTTCCAATAGTACACCATTGCTTTAAAATAATCTGAGTGGCTTAGTGCTCATCTAGTAATTTATTTATTTTGATGATAAACACCATTTTACAATACATTTTACATTTTAATACTGTACATGCGACCATAACCTTTTCCATGCTGTTAACTATTGTGCAGATAAAGGGACCTGCAAAGATGAACTTATTTTAATGAAAATAACGTGCGGTTATAATAACAATGAAGAGTGATAGTTGAATTAACTAGGTAACCATTATAATTAAATAACATGCTTGGTGATCAATAGACTATATCTAGGTAATAATAATAATTAAATAACATGCTTGGCAATAGATAGACTATATCTAGGAAACAATAATAATAGGCCTCTATAGACTATAGATAATTCTTCTTCCAGCTTCAACAATAGGGTTTCGAACTAACTATTCCAACACTAATAATAGTTAGTAATAATTTACAGGAACCTACATCCTTATGCGTTGGGAGTGTTACAATGAAATACTACCAGTGCATCGTATGCCGTGAGGCATACTTCTTGACCACTGCGGCAAGAACCTGTCACCAACAGATGTGCTTGGCACTGAACGATTTCTACACATCTGCTGATGGCATAGTGCGCAATCGACACGTCTTCTCTGTTGTGTTGCACTCCCAGAACAGCGGCGAGCCTCTGAAGAATTCTGTACACGTTTTCCTCTGGTGTTTCAGGGATACCTATTATCTCTACGTTCGCACATCGTGAGTGTTGCTCGGCGTCGTTCAGGCGTACACACCTACACACCACAGTAGAAGATATGAGGGTAAGCCTTCTTACATCGGAGCCAAATTTTTCAACCATCTGCCAGCTGAAATCAAGAGTTCCAGTCCTGAGAAGCTGAAGACAGTACTCCGGGATTGGCTGCACCACCATCCTTTCTACGGCGTTGGAGAGTTCTTGGACTGGCAAGCTCTGTAGATCAATTATTCTAAAAGACACTCTCGAAAGAAGTTTCTGTAATATATTTGACGCAATTTTCAATCTTAACGATTTGTAAATAAAGATCTCTCTCTCTCTCTCTCTCTCTCTCTCTCTCTCTCTCTCTCTCTCTCTCTCTCTCTCTCTCTCTATTCTGATTCTGAACTTGTCATTAGTCATCATAATTCCTAAAGGATTTAAAAAGCTTATAACGTCAACATACATAAGGTTGGGAACAAAGTGTGGAATTCGCCACAAAACAACTTTTTCTTAATAATGTTGTGAATCCAAAACCTTTTCCCCTAACTTTAGCATTCTCCTCTTGTTCTGTAAAAATGCACTCACTAATGTTTGCAATTTTCTCCTCCACATCCATCTTTCAACAGATCCTCCTCCAAACCATTCCAAACTTACTTCTGTGTTTGCGAGAGGTGGATTCAGAACTGTGCGGAACGCCCGATCCAGTTCGCATACACCCTCTAAAAATGTCAAGATTGCTGTGAGTGACGTCCGTACTGACCCAGTAGCTTTAGCTCTAATGAGTTTTCACTCACGTTCGAGTCAGCCACGAGCATATGCACCACGAGTCCACGACCGATGAGTTAAAGGTGGCCGTGGGATGAGTCGGTGGGAGGCCTTCATTTAGGTAACCTTTCATCTAGGTACCATTTCACTTAAATCACATATCAAGTTGGTACCGACAACTCAAATCGGTCAGCTAGGTCCCGGCCCCTCCCTTCTGGGGGAAGGGCGTGGCTTCGCCGTGGTCACGTGTTTCGCGGTGCGGTCGCTTACCCTCTACACTTCTGAAAATTCCCGCGACTTCTTTGAATTACCTCTACTCCACCCAAATTTCAGCCTTCCTTCGTCTCGTTTCGTGTTCTGTTCTGCGTTTCTTCTTCTTCTTCTCTTCTTAGATCTGCTGCTGGCTGCTGCTCTTCTTAGCTAGCTCTGTCTAGTTAAGTTTGAGAGGTTGGATTTTGGAGAATTTATTGTTTGTCAATTTCAATTGTCAAATTGTCATACAAATTTGTATTTTAGGTGTGTATTTTCAATTTAGGCCTAAGTTACAACAACTACTACAGTTAAAAGAACCATTTTTGTCATCACAAAATTGAAAGGTAACTTATTGACATGGACATGGTCATTAGAATATTAACGTTTACGTTCGCTGCTACGGACGTTCCGGAACGTCAGCCGGGCCACGGCGCCAGGAGCTAAGAACGTTCCAGAACGTCACCGTTCATTGTTGTTTAACGTTGCTATGGATAAGCCAGCACGACACAAGCGTCCTATATTTCTTTGCAGCTCGTGGGGACGTACTTTTCTGACAATAAAAAATATAGTTTCCCAAATTACCACCAGGTTTGTTTGGATCAGGGCTTTGTTTCACCTCTTTCCTGCTAGATAGCGACACTACTTTACCGAATGTAACCTGGGTAGTACTGCTATCTATCAGAATCACTTAGTACTATATCCAAAGCCAGTTTTATTGCAGAACATTGCCATCCAGTATAACTACTGATGTTTTTACTGTAATTCAGTGTATCGGTAGCAATGTCACGCATCGGCCGAGCGTTAGTTCAGCACCTGGCGCCGTCCCGGCATCTAGCGCTCAGCAGCGAACGTGTTAAGCAAATTCAAATTAGTTTCTGGTAGCCTATAAAATAAATTGGGGGTACAGTTTCCTGGGCTTCGCTAATATCGATTGAAACTATCAAATTGAAAATATTGATTAATAATCGATATTTAAAATATATCTATTTTAAAATTAAACTGCACTTTATGCCTTACGTCCTACACTATAATTTTTCGAATAAATATATCGATCAATAAATCGATTATTTCATTCAATATATGAAGTTTGGTTAGTAAAGTTCCTAACCTAACTTAGCTAACCGAATGAATCGATACATCAAATAGGCCTAGTCTATCCATTAGTTGCATACTGCGCTTTTAGTTGGATTTTTAAACTCATAGAAAATTATGACTATTAGTTTTAATATAACTTCCGGTACTAGACTATTGATCGATTTCGAGCAACAAGTGCACTAGTTTTTTTTATATTTTTATTTTTTATAAGATGCTGACAAAGTATAAAGTTTTTCGTATGACAGTTTTAGTTTACCAATTGAGTTTTTAGCATTTTATAGCATAGCCTATACGTATTTGATACTCTCAGCAGCTGGAGTAGTGTGATTTTGGTGAAAACAGACTACACTCTGTTGGTAAAAACATTCTGCGATCTATTGGTGAAAACAGACTATATTTGGTAAATACAGACTACACTCTAGATTTTTTCTTTGATTATTGTGGCTTTACGTGACAGGTGGAGGTGGATGGCTATAACTTACAAGGTTACATGGTACACATTAAATTCATAATGATTTGCCTATTTTGGTAGACTGGCTTTTTCGTAGGACTACGCAGACGCTTCATTGCTCTTTACAATTTCAAGAGATCTATTGTTCAAGGCGTCAATGGGCAACTAACCTAAGTTTATCGCCATTCTACCGCATTATAACCCACCCTACAGGGCCCGGATTTTGTAGGTAGCAAATGCGCAACTAACCTACCGCCAGGGCAACGGCCATCAAAACATTTTTATGTGTGATAATAAACCTTGTAGGTTAGTCTAAATTTAGTTGATACTACTAACAAAATAACTTAGCCATCTTAAAGACATCAAGTAATTAAGTAGGCCCATTTTATTGGTCGTTGAATAATCACTGATTACTATAGACTTCGTCTGAGACACATTAACTCACGGTATATAGGCTACTTGATCAATAGCGATATAGGCCTATTATCACGGTCACATTTTTTATGCATAGCCTATCAAATATATATCACAGACGTTAAAATAAATAATAAGTATAGTTGTGCAGTTAAATAGATCAGGGGTAATAGTACTTGTTGTAATATGTAGTTCTACTTCATCAAATCCATTTCAATGCATCAAGCAAAAGAGCTGTAACCCCATGAATAGCCTAGGCTAGTCTAATAATATTTTAAGACATTTTTATTTTATGATATTAAAAACATTAGGCTACACTAAGCTAATGAAATCTTCCCATAAACTTAGCCTACTCGGCTTTAATTTTTGCTTCGATTTTGACTGCCCTACCCGTCAATGAGGTTAAGGGTATTAGGCCTAACCTATACAAAATCCTGCCTTAATCTGAATGGGAAAACATTATTATTTGCAGATGATACAACGATGCTGTCCAGAACCTTTAGGATTATTACAGTTGTTCGGCATTTGGATCATTGCCGGCCAATCTTAAAGGATCTTAAGCTACGTTTCCATTCCTGCAAATTTGTGCCGGCACAAATCT
This sequence comes from Macrosteles quadrilineatus, assembly GCF_028750875.1. Taxonomy (NCBI): domain Eukaryota; kingdom Metazoa; phylum Arthropoda; class Insecta; order Hemiptera; family Cicadellidae; genus Macrosteles; species Macrosteles quadrilineatus. The sequence continues at coordinate 10,016,012 of NW_026542597.1, forward strand.
CCAAATTTGTAGGAATGGAAACATCCTGGCTCAAGTCGCGGCACAAATTTGTGCCCGCCGACTGCGCGACAAAACATGTGCCCAAGCCGCGGGCACATGTGCCTGCAACTCGCGCATGCGCAGGTCCTCCAAACTACCGCATGCTCATAAATGAGAGGTAATCATAACCTCAAATTTCGTTGAGTCCGTTGGAGGAAATTTTCAAAGCCACTTTGTACGCGCAAATCTCTCATCAATTGATTAAATGCACCTTCCAATGCTCTTTTAGCCAAAAAAACTTCTTATCCACTATCTAGGTAGTTTTCTTCTAAGTTCATTGTATGCACCAGCCATAAATAAAAAAGCAGAGGCTGTTATGTCATCCATGGTGATTTGTATAACACAATATAATCAAAATCAGCCACCGAACCTCACCACATCACAATAAAAGAGAACACTGCCTTGTCTGCCAGTTGTAGTCGCGGGACTTGTGCCTGGAATGGAAACGGCATGACAAACTACGTGCGACATATGCCTCGTCATGGTCTCGACATGTGCCTCGACTTGTGCCTGCGACTTGTAGGAATGGAAATGAAGCTTAAGGGTACTCACGGTGTAGTGCTTTATATCCTGACCATAGAAAAGATTACGTGCAGTCAGTGGTGGATCTAGAACAGTCACAAGGGGGGGGGGGGGACCAGGGTGTCTGAGAGGTTCGGGGGTACCCCCTCCCTCCCCAAAAATTTGTTTAAACTAAGTCTTCAAAAATGGCAGTTTTATACCATTTCTTTGTCCTAAGTTAGTGTGACAAATTATTGTACGCAATTTGTACGCACTACTGTATTACGTGCAGTCAAAAATATATGACACTAGCTGTTGTACCCGTGCTTTGCAACGGGAAGAAGACACAAAATAGAAACATTTTAATCTTTACATCTGTTGCGTATAATAATTACACATCCACCAACGCTTTTAGAAACAAAATTCAACTTTCATGGCCTTAATAGAAACGTTTAAGTTATAACTTTTAAATCTGGTAGTGGATACCACCATTTTGGTTTTGAATAATTTTAAATCTTGTGTAGGCTGATGTGAGAAAAACTGACCAAATCTTTGAATACAACTTTCACATACATTATTTACCTTCTTTTTTCTTGATTTTTAACATTTTAAATTTCAACTTTGAATATGCAAAAATACTAATTATTAAATTTAAATGAACATGTTTTTAATTTCACTCTTCTTCGTATTAAATCACCAATCCTTCCATCTTCAGTTTCTTCACTCACAATAAATCATTAGCAAAACTAAGTCAGCTGTTATAAGCTTTAAAAATATTGTGCCTTATCAATAGTCTTTTGAAATATTAAAGAAACTATATATATACTATAACAAAGTTTAAATAAATAATTTAGCATTAAAGACAGCAGACAAAAGTAGTAAGATTATCAAAGCATCAAGGACTAAAAAATGTAATAGCAAATACAGTATGTTTCATTGCATCTCTGATTCTCTTCAAAAATATCAACAAACCACTTAATATACAAACCAGTTCTTTTAATCAGTTCCATTGTCCATTGCCTTTACATTTTCACACTTACCATTAAGTAAACATAGTAACGGATATTTAATTGATTTTAGAAAGAAAAGAACACTGCATACTGCTTAGTTTTGATATTTACATTGGTTTAATTTAATCAGTGGTGTGGCAAAACACAAATAATAAATTTATCAAATAAAGTAAATGGGAACTGAAAGCTATGTTAACATAAAATAAGTGTATTTTGTATTACCATTTGATAATTAAATATACTTACACATATACAACAGATTTTGGAACACAAAAATCAACGACGAACAATTTAGTTATTGATGATGTTCTTTAGTTTAATTTAAGCCACAACAGGTTTAGCAAAACACAATAGGCTAACTAAATTTTCCTAAATATACCGGTACATATAAAAAAAAAAAACAATGTGATGTGCAGGTTATGTTAAGTTATTCTAACACATGTTAAGCAGTTCGAATTTATTTAAAGTAGCCTCCAAATTCATACAAAACATCTATACATTTTAATTTTCTTACTGTTTCCATGAAAATATATCAATAACATTATTTTCATAACACTGTAAAATCGAAAGCAGAGCATTTTTTTTATTTCTATAATCATTGACATAGTTTTTGAATAAATGATCTTTGATTTTTTTTTATTAAATAAACCAACCACATAATTGTCTATAGTATATTTAATTTCATTAGATCAGCTGTCTTCAATTGTGAAATATGCAATTTGGCAGTTCTTCTTGTTTATTTTGAAATGTTAAAGCAAATGTAAACATTGTAAGTATTTTCATTGCAGCCATGGTGACCAATCAATATTTACTTTTAAAATCCTCTCCTCAGAACCTTTAAAGCCAAAGGGGCAAAGCCCACGGTCAGTATTGAAGTGTGAATAGTCCTATAATGGTCCTTGGTATGGTAACTATATTTTTGTAAAATTTAAGTCAAGTTGTTTCAGTAGTTTTCGCACCTATTAGTAATACACATACAGACACCATTAGATTTTTATATAATAGTAAGATAGTATAGATATAGATATAGATATATTTCCAAACTGCGACAGCCCCCCCCCCCCTCTGGATCCGCCACTGGGGTGCAGGAGTACTATACCAGAAGAGCACAAAATATAGACTTTTCCTGCTGTCGTCTCAAACGTACCTAGAATAGCTATCCTCGTTCTACTACTACTATTAACTACAACTCATAACTGCCTACTCATTTGCAGGAGATGGATGCACCCTCCTTCAGAAGGCGCTGAAAGGAATACTAATTATAGGCCGCTGTACTCCGTAAAAGAACTTAAGGAAGAGCACCTAGTGAGATAAGTGTATGTCTGCCATTTCATCCGTTAAACAGCCAGGTTTTTGAAGGTATAGTTTATTGTAAATATTATATATAGAGTTATTTATTAAATCACTTAATAATTTATTAGCTTCTGTGCCTGTGCTTCGCAACGGGAAGATGAACTATACCGCCTAATCCAAACAGTTGTTAAGTAGTCCGAATTTATGAACAAAAGCCACCAAATGTTGGCCTACTGTATAAAAACAATTATGACCAACATTGTAATTGCCCTACTGTTTACGTTAAAATATATCAATAACATAATATTCATTTTCATATTTGAGTTGTTTTGTCTCAAGATCAATGAACCAACTATTAAAGGTATAAAATTACCTCAGTACTGCCAGATTGATCCTGTTTAGTCCTTATAGATTACGGGGTTTAAGGACTTAAGTCCTCATCATGAGATCTTGTACAAGAACATTTAACACTGTAACTTCGAAAGGGTCATCAAGAGTTTAAATGCGAAACACGGACATATACTATTTACAGTCATAGACGTTTTATGAACAAAACGACTAGGCTTACTGACAAAAACTTACAATGTCCAACCCCAACCTTGTGCGCACAGTTGCAGATGAGGGTCACGACTGCGATGCGGAAGATGGTTGGGCAGTGGACTTTGTATAGCTCGGCTCTTTGTTCATCAGCTGTTCTTGTTTTTTTATTAGAGTATCATACAGAGCGTTAGACTGTAAACTGATTTTGTCGTTTAATAATGTGTTAGCTTGAATTTTTATTGTTTTATAAATTTCAAATTCTTCTAAAGCATCCATTCCTGTATATTGCTTTTACAATCAAAATAAACTATGCCATGGCTCGGTCCCCAGGTACTTATTTCAATTCAGGAAATTAAAGCCTTTACAACTATTATTCAACAAAAACTTCTCTGCACTAACTTGATCAGGGAAATATAGGCCTAGACAAAATATAAATGTTTAATTTACCTGTTGCTGATCCTGTTAAAACTGTTAACAGGGGCAGGCCAAGACCATAAAGCACTTCATCCAAAAATAAAATTATTGCGCACCCCATACAGTTGTTGTCTTGAAGTTACAAGTTCAGGCGTCCGATAAAAGCCTGTAGCTTCCCAATTAGATCCTCCTCAGGAAGATATCTACCTCTTGCCACATTAACAAGAGTTATTCTTCTACCAAGAAGAATAACTCTTGGTAATGTGGCAAGAGGTTAACATGTGTCTTTAACAAGCAATGAAAGCCCCTCAAAGATCGAGTTTGTGTCGCACGTTTGTAGGCGGAATAAACCAGTTAAAAACTTTTAGTTAAGGGTACCTATGGTAATTTATTGTAAAATAAGACCTTTTTATTTGAAACTACCAACTACACCAACCCGCATAATTTGGCACCCCTGAGTATTTTAAAATTGTGACTTTCTTTACCAAGATTAAAATGTTTGTTTCAGGAAGAAAGATGTAGCCCCAGCTCTGGACAAAAATATTATGGAGAAGGTTGGCCGCTGTAGAGGGCAGCTATAGTTATCATTATATGTTGCCTTTTATTGTTATGTACTGTTTTTATACTTCACCAATAAACCTTATATTTATCTATAGCAGTTAATTTTGTTAAAATTCTTACCAGTAAACTTCTCTGTAATTTGTAAAGAAAACATGTAAAAATGATTATATATTTTATTTTGATCTTCTAACTATTTTGACAGTTTTATAGATAAAATATTCTTTTTTTAGATATATTTTTTTATTGTTCTTGTTCGTACATGTCTCAGATAACTATACATAAAGATAAAATGATATTTATATTTATATTATATATGCGAGTGCCAATCTTAAGAAGCAAAGTTAATATATAGCTAGTAAAATAAAATAATGTTGGTGTTTAATGACTAATGAGTGTACTGTAAAAATGAAATAAGTATAATATAATAGGTTACGTACCTTATTCCGTCTTCAGTCTTAACTTAGTCAATGCTGGATGACTAGTTTCGGGAACAAAGTCCCATTATCAAATCCTTATTTAAACTTTACTTTACTCGGGGACTTTGTTCCCGAAACTAGTCATCCAGCATTGACTAAGTTAAGACTGAAGACGGAATAAGGTACGTAACCTATTATATTATATTCAATTATCAGTCTTGGTGGCAAAGATGTTTAAATGAAATAAGTAATTCAAAAGTTGAAACAAAAACTCTATTTAGCCAACCCAATAAAATCACTCAAGAATTTTCCTCTGAATAAATGTTTGAACTTGATAGTCTAGAGGTGTTAGGTTAATGAGACACAAGACTGCTTAAGGGTGTTGCTCAACGTGTAATGAACAAAATTAAATTAAGAAAAACAACAAAAGTAAAGCAAAAGAAAACTTTGAAAAGGCAAAGATCAAAAATAATAAGATAAATAAATTTACAACGTTATAATTTACAAGAAAAGAAAATCAATTAAAAATTTAAAAGAATGAGTTACTGACAAACTATATGTTTGTTTTACAAAACTTTAGTTATATATTTTATTCTTTTTACATACTGTTTATTGTCCCAGAAGCACACGCACCGATACACACACTCCGAAACTCTCGATCTTCTTGGTCCAGTGGCCCGTGGTGAACTCCTCGATTTGTTTCTTCAGGTCCTCCAGCTCCAGCTGAGAGACTCCTCACCCCTCCATTTTCTTCATTAGCCCTTCTCATTGGCTGATTGGGTGTTTGACTTATAGGTTAACGATGTTTCTTGGAAGTCAGCCCTACCGGTCATCGCCTAGCTCACGTCAGCTGGGAAAGGAATTTGTAAATCGATACTCATGCTACTGTTCAACTCTCTTCACACCAACTGGTCGACTATAGTCCTCGCCACCCTAAGTTGAGGCAGCCAAAGGCCGCACTAGATATACGCCGTGCGGCCTTGGGCTGCCTCAACTTAGGGTGGCGAGGACTATAAGTATAATGTAAACAGAGTATCTGCTTAGATGAGCACCGTGGGTACGGGGTTAATCCCCTTTCTTACAATGTAAATCTATGTTGTAAACTTCTTGACATACGAGAACTACTTTAAGGACAATTTATACTAGGCGTACGCTCATTCTTCCCGTATTGGGGGCCTAAGACATTGAAAAAGGCTGTGCTGGTAAAAGCGACCAGAATACACAGTAAGACCGAAGACCCTAGTTGTTGCCGCACATAAAAATTATACTGGATATATAGCAGGTATGGATACAAAAATCATGGATGCTCAAACAGTGTCTTGCACAGCAGATCATTTTGAGAATGCCAGAGGTCTTGGCGCAGATGTGCTGAATGTCTGGCACAAAGCCCAAACGCACATGGCAAGTCAATAAGAATCTGGGAAATAGTCAATATCCAGAGAATTTTGTTAATGCCAACAATTTTTAACTTATTCTTGGTGGAATCAACCATTATCTTTGGTCAAGTCTTAGCTAAGATATCATTAAGAGACTGAGACGGTGGTGTCATCCTGTAATTCAGCTACTAGGAGGTCACGAGTTGTGGATATTTATAGGCATGTACTGTGGATGTGATACTTCGTGGTTTGAATTAACGCCCTTACTACGACTATCCGCAGTACTATCCTGATAATTAGACCAATTTTTTTATACTTAGGAAAAATGTGGTTCGGATTCTACTATAAACTGTAGGTCCCTATAGTTTCCATTAGCCCAAAGTATGGGCTATTAATTGACAGCTGTGTCTAAGGAATATGTCAGCCTTAGTCACTAACAAGGATACAAAATCGTGCCACTCATCCATCCTACACTCATCTCCATGCATACTGGTACTTGGCTTAAAATACCTACTTTGTATGGTTGCCATTTCAAATTAAAGTATTAAGCCTAAGGCAAAATTACTCATAATCATAGAGGGAAGCAACTTTCCACAAACAGATTTATATCGTCAGCGAACTTAAGGGATCTTGATAACTCTCTTGATGTCTTTAAAGAATATGTACAACTAAAAATATCTGTAAATTTCTTTTGATGTTTTCATGATAAATATGCAATGCAATACAACAAAGTAACTTTTGAACATTAAAAATAGCTGTTAACAACAAATTTTTCGATCTTTACAAAAATCTGAAGGGCAGGTCCAGAATTGATGGCCTCTCAAGTCCGTAAATTGCATCTGTGATGTTGTTTAGTAAGTTCAACGCTAAATGATTATCAGTTAACTTATTTTATCCAATAGTGTTATTAATACTTATGAAGTCAAACGGAACGGGGTGAAGCCCGTGGATAACAGCTAGCTGTCTAGTTGATATAAAACACGTTTTTGAAAATAATTCGATTGATGCTTTAAATGCAAATGTTAGGCATTTATTTTGTGAGTTATTTAACTTTTCATACAACAGATCTATGGAACATAACAATAAATTATTCTCTTTAGCGCTCCTTTAGCGAAGCACGGGTATGTCGGCTAGCTATAGTACGCTTTCGCAACGGGTACACAAGTTAGAATACATTTAATTGTTTGATGTAATAATTAAGTCAATAGCCCAAAAGTAAACACATCCGATTTATTGTGCATCCTATGTTCAATTGTGTTTTGGATTTTGTCACATAACCTGAAAACCAGTCAAACGGTTACATGGAAATTGTGGGAAATTTCGCTCTACAAGTGCCTGCTGCATCCCTGCATTTATCCCACTGAGCTAGATTTATCCAACAGTGTTGTCATATTGAGGGAGTAACACTAAATTCAGGGGCGTAATCTCGCTGAATAAAATTAAAAGTCTGCAGCAACACCTATTTCAAATTTTAAAGACAGCTTTGTCTGGAGCTCCATTTTTATATATTCTACTACTGTATTTAACTTATGGATTTTATTTTGTACCTTTCATATGTGTTATATTTAGCTAATAATCTTAACATATAAAAGTAAAAGCCCTCACTCAATGATTCATTATTAATCCAACTTCCAGACTAGCTAGAACGTTGAAATTTGGTGTACTGATTCTTCAGGCATTAAATAGGAAAACTAAGTAGTTTTTATCCTGATCTGACTTTTGGGTTCCACCCAAGTGGTTCTGGAGTTTCCTTAACCTTATAAGTATCTATATTATTAAAAGACTTTGTTGGATTTTGTGTGCAGCAAATTGACCCATAAGTTTGAATGTTTATAGGCATATTGGGTATCTATATATTAAATATAGATACCCAATATATATAATAGGCAAACACGAATTTTGTGACGTATCCGTTTTGAAGCTGCTATGCATCCGATCACCACGTAGATAAATGCTTTCCATTGACCTACCTTTTTACATTGATTGGCATATCACTGATGACAAATGATCACTATAATGTATCTCAAAACATATATAAGACCTAGAATAATACAATTTTGCATTGGGACGACAATCCATGTATATGGTGTAGATGTACAAAGTTGGGGGTTTTGCAAAGTTCTAAATTCAAGGGTGGTTTAGGGGATTAAACCTATTTTAAGAATAAATTCGAGTATGCAAGGTATTATATTTTGGTCTGTAACTTATAAGCTACAATGCTTGGATCTTAAATCTTATGGAAGATCGGTAGTGTAGAACTAAATTATCCACAACTTTTGTATTTCAAGAGTGTTTTTCTATCTCAAACATATTTCGAGTAAAATAGGTTTACATTCAAATAAACTGTGAAAATTTGCTTGTTCCGCCACCTAAAAACTAGTCAGTGTCCGTACGTTTAACCATATGATTACCAAATCTTTTATTTTATTAAATAGCATTATTTATTATATAATAATAATGCATAAATCAATAAAAGCTGTTAAAAACCTATCAAGTGTACTATCGCAAGTATATAGCTACCGACATTATTACATTTTAGGAGCTTGCTCCCGTAAACATTTGAAATCTTCTATTCTAAAAAGCTTTCAGTATAGGTTGTCATTAACCGGAACTGCTACACAATTTGTTGTAAAACGGTGATAGTTTTCGTTAAACGTTAATAGAGTCAATCTTCTTATATTCAAAAATAAATTTAACCGATTTTCATGATTGAGGTCTCAAATTGAAGGTGTGCACAGATTTCACTCTACGCATCGGCATATACATTGATCTACTGTATTACTCGTCCAAAAAACATATATTAAACTTTTTCGAATTCTTACTTCAATTTAAGATGCATTTCACCAGTTATAATCCTACATACTTTGGTCTAAGAACCTTCAGTGAAATGCCGGCTTTCATTTAAGCTATTAATTAGTTATCCAAATCGGACGGACTACAAGCAATAATTGCAATGTGAACAACCAACATATAAATTATTTTTTTATAAGGGTTTTCTATGATTAAAAATCAATAGGTCCACTATTGTTTATGTTTTTTTTTCATGATTTTGACGCAAAATAGTAAGTTAATTAAAGGTTTTAATTTGAGCTATTTATCGTTTGAATCAGTTAAGACCAAGATACTCAATAATAAAAATTTATAAATTTGATTATTGCTCGAATATGATTTTCATTTCAACGTTGTAGAGTAGCATGGGCCCTCTAGTAATTATTAAATGTACAGAAGGGACAACAAAATTCAAGAATAATATCAAATCAAGAGCATGCCGAGACAGTAACGGGGAACATCATATATACAGTATATCACTAAATAAAACAATGTTTTTGTGTTACTTTTAATCCTACTTTAGACTATCTGAAATACTTTTCAATAAAGTTAGAGAAAACTAACTGTACCATTGGAAAATTTGGCTTGTAGTATGATTATGAATGAAAGAAGATATGAATACTTTAGTATTTTTGGTAAAAACATCATTAGGTTGTTCCAGAGAGGGTAGTTCCGTTCCGTAGCGAAGTCAGTGACAACTTCAGCAGGCTTATAGTAAAGAATAAAAGACGAAAAAGTATGTCGGGTGATGCCAACGGCAACAGCTAGTTAAAATCTGACCCGTTAATACTGTAGATTTAGTTACAAGAGAAAGTAGCCTAGCAGTGACCCAGGGGCATGGAGAGAAACAGGTTCGCAAGATGATGGACTTAATATCGTATTTTGTTATTTACAGTATTTCACCTATGAAAAGTTCTAACTAGATATTTTATACATATATTTCCTTCGGCATTTATACTGCCTACTTTGTAGCCGTAAATATTGGAATTACCCACATTACCCTTGTATGGGAATGTTTATTGCTCCAGACTTTTGGGTTGGCAGCACTGTTCACCCCATAACAACTACTCCCTCCCCCAGAAACCTTGCAGCCAATGAGAGCAGTCGATGCCCCCACCACAAGAGCAAGAGGGCGTTCATTACCTCACCAAATTGAAAAGTAACCAACCTGACCGATTTCAATATCGGGCAGGTAGGTCCCTTCACCAGTTTGAAAGGTTACCTACTTGAAGGGATCCCGAGTCGGTGTCGTATACATTTACTATAATCTTATAACTAATTGCTCAATGCTCTAACGGTATTTACAGTAAATGGTTCGTTCGACCGACCTTTATGAGAAGAGGAAAAAAATAGAACAAGAAAAACATTCCCTGAAGCAGCAGTCAGCCCTAGCAGCCAGCTGCTAATACAATAAAAATATAGATGGCAAAACAAAGAAAAGATAGACATAGACCTTCTAATGTCACATAAAAGCGAAATTGGATATTCATAAATTTGAAGGATTATTTTAAATTATTATTTTAATCGTTAACATGGCTGATTTTGACGCAATATATGAGGAACGTGAAGAAAATGAGGAAAGCTTGGAAGAAAGTTTAGTTGCACCTGTACCTGATCCAGTTGTTGTAAGAGGAGCTGGCAACATGACTGTGTAAGTTGTTTTCACTAGGCCTTAATAGTCTTATTAAAATCACAGTTTTTGTTTCATGGTTAGTTTTAACCCGCTATCAGTTAAGTTGTCAGGTTGCCAACATCAAAAGCATTTCCATGGAAAATCTTTTGGTATTTCCTTGCAGCTATAGGCTAGGCTAGGTATTTATTAAACTAGGCCTTGGTAGTGCTTTCCCTTCCTACAGAGCTACGGTACTCTTCACGTGGATCTGTGTGTTTTTGCTTGGTTATTATAAAATGAATCCGTCTTAACCCTTTCAGACCCAGCACACTCATTTGTGTAAGTAAATTTTTAAGTCCTGACAACCTAGCCAACACGATTGTGTAGGTTAGATGTTTATTTGTTTTTTTGAAGTTTCTGGATCTTTCTGTTGCTCAGACCTGTACGCATCGATTGTGTAGGTTATGGAGATCAGCTGGGAATTTTTTGTTTTGCAGTCTGCCTTTATGTCTTATGGTAACACTGATTGTTTTGTTGCAATGTCACGGTAAGATAGGAGAAAGAGGCAACTGTTAAGGTTAATGACTGTTTTATTCATGTTTTTAAACGTATCCTAATGCTAATTATTGCTGAAACTGAAATGGTTAATATGGGCCTGGTATTATGAAGGTTTCGTCTTTAAAACAAACCTAATCAATAATTTTAGTATTTGAAATCTAGGTTAAAAACCAACGGTCGAGATGACTAAGATTCCCGGGTCTGAAAAGGATAACCTAACCTAACCACCCAAACTTGCTGATAAACTTAATGAAAAAATACCCCTGCCGCAGCAAACCTGCAGACTAAGCGAATTTCCATTTGCCTGATTGGATTTAGGCTATACACTAAAATGTCTCCTTAAAAATATCACATTTATTCCCTATTAAGTTTAACGAGTACGGTACTTAGGTTTGCTGCAATAGGGAGGGTATAAAGGTGTTTTTTTGTAAAATGTTAATAGTTTGGTATGAAATGAATGCATTTTCCAAATTTGATCAAAATATGATCATAAACAAGCAAAATACAACAGTTTTTTGGAATTTTCTCCGTAACCATTAGGCACTTAATAACGCTTCAATATACTAAATTATTTTTTTTTAAGCTCTACAAAATGGTTTGGAAAGAAAATGCTAAATTTTTAAGTTTTTAGGGTCAAAAATGGGAAAAACCAATTTTTGCCCCATAAAACCCCCCATAAACCCCTGTTCCCATAGTCCATCATGCGTTCGCGAACTCGTTCAAATAAACGTAGTTTTACACGTTTGTACCAAATTTAATCAAAATTGGATGATTTTTGCTCTAGTTATCGCGCTAACGGACACATAGGCCTACCGTATATAAATATATAGGTATATATATATATATATATGAATTTGAACGGATAGTGTTTTCGGTTTCAAGGGGCCTCAAAACGAAAAAGTAAATCGGTCCCGGGTCCAGGTCTTACCATGAGTAGGCTACTATATTGATTTGGCTCAATATTATTAGCCTAAGTTAGCCTATTGCATCAAATTTAATTTTACCGGTACCATAACTTATGATGTAAAAAAAACATGAATAACTTAAACCATTAGCCTAAAGTAAAATCGATAAAGTTGTTTGTTTTTTTTATTCTTATTTCATGCTAACGACTAAAAATTGAAGAAACTAAATAATATTTATTTATCATTAGCCTAGAAACAACGGTAGGCCTACTTTGGTATTAACTGAAGGCCATCTTTATACAGCGAGCTGCGGCAGTTATGATAGGTTGGGTTATCATAAATGGAAAGAGCAATGTAGGCCTACCTACTTAAACATCATCCGTGCAAATTCATATATTTATGTGTCCTTTAGCACGATAACTCAAGCAAAAATGACCCGATATTGATGAAATTTGGTATGGACGTGTAAACCTACATTTAAGTTTTTTGAGCGAGTTCGCGAACCAGCACAATCGGACAATTGGAACGGGGTTTATGGGGTAAAAATGGTTTTTTGACCCTCAAAACATAATATTTCTCAATTTCTGTCTAGACCAGTTTAAAGAGCTTAAAAAACAAATAATTTAGTATAAGTTATTAAATTGTTTTTGTATACGGTTTTTGGCTATGGAGAAATCTCAAAAAAGTTTTAATTTTTAATTCCCATGTTGTTCTTATGGAAAATAACACATCTGTAATTAACAAAAACTGTAACTTAATCTGAGTAAACTTATTTAGTTTGCTTGTTCATGGATATATTTTGATCAAACTTGGGAACATCTATTTTTTTACTACCCTATTAATCTTTTACCAAAAAACACACTTTATTACCCTCCTTGTATAGCAGCAGCAAACATAGGTACTCGTTTAACCTAATGTTATTGAAATAGATTTAATTGAAAATCAAATCAGGCAAATTAAAATTTGCTTAGTCTGCAGGTTTGTTGCAGCGTGGCTATTTTGTCATCAAATTGGATTGATTTTGTTTTTTGAGGCGGGTACAGTTCTGTGGAGAACCTGTGATAACTTATATTAACTTATAATTTCAATAATTTAATATGTGAATCAATACTGCAGGTTTGGACTGAGTAACCGTTTTGAATCAGAATTTCCTCAAGCCCTTGTCTCGAGAGTTGCTCCAGAAGAATTTAAGGCTACAGTGTGTCGTGTCAACAGTGTGCTGAAAAAGACATTGCCAGTGAATGTGAAGTGGCTGTTTTGTGGCTGCGTTTGTTGCTGTTGCACTCTGGGGTGCTCACTATGGCCAGTTATATGTCTCAGTAAAAGGGTAAGTTTTAAGGCTAAAACAAATTAAATACATTTAAACATAGATTTTTCCAAACAAATCCAATAATGTTTATCAGTCTAAGTACACTGGCACAATTCGATGTCAATGTCAAACTACCTATACAAAATTATTATGATTTAGAAAAATAATATTCAATCTAGAGAATATAAAACGTTATACAGTATGTACTGCTAAAGTTATATTGAGTAATTAACATTAACTAATATCAATTATTCATTAGGCTAACTGTTCTAAATTCTTAACGCATTACTTTATATGAAACAATAATCTAACATGAAAACATACAAAAATAAAATAAATTCACATGCACAAAATATGAATAAAAAAAAATAAAAAAACTATTTTAGAGTTCACCTTTCAAGAGCTGTGCTACAAAGGAAAGCTTGCCTTTCACCAAACATCTTTCTAATTTTCATAGATATAGATATAACAGTACTTGTTTGTTATAGGTTACTAACCACAACAGTTTAGGTTAGGTCAGGTAATTTAAGCCCGAAGCCTATTTAGATATTTTGCTGTCAATATTGTTTTTGAGGTTTATAATATAGCGTAGGCTACAGTTTACTATAGGCTATTACAGCCTAGAGGTTACACCTTGTTTAACCAAAATAAAGAGGACGGGGCCGTCGGATAACCCATTATTTTGGTTAATTAATGGTCGGCCAATTAGAAATGTTATTTTGGTATAGAAAGATCCACAAAAGTCTCTTTTTTAACGATATTTTTATAATTACCGGTACATATTGTCATATTAAAATCTAAAATGTAGTCTACACACAAATTTAATCCTTTAATTTAATATTTCACAGTTTTTTCCAGAACTTTTTCTTTACAACAGTCTCGGGCAGTTTTGTCTCTCCATCTTTTTATTAGCAGAACAATCTGAAGGCGTTGGGTCATTAATTTGTAAAAGTATTTCTATTTGGTTCAATAAGGACTTCTTCTACCTGCGTGTGTGTTACAAAATTTAATACCTTATGGTGTTTGTTAACCCAGGTTTATGTTTAACGGAGTCCAGTTAAACAGGGTGTTACTGTATTTATTTTAATACAGTGTCTAATCTTTGTCCTTCTTTATACAATCGTTAAAAGAAGCATAACTGGTGTTGCTTGCAATCCCTATTAATCTCAATAATGCCGTCCACTTCCACCCAAGCTGGACAACGTTTATTTAAGGGTGCGCTTTACCTCAGCTCAGGTTTCAGTAGCTACGTTGCGCCATTGAACAGCGCCGCGAGAAGCGCTTGCAGACGTTCACGGCAACTGCCTTTGTAAACTACCCATAAATGCTAGTAAAAAGCAATGAGTGGGGTTTTATAGAACAAAGAACAATCTATGCAACCCTGGTTTTAGAATTTTAAAATAATTCTATAATGAGGTAAAGCAGTTTAAAATTGCCGTTTTGTCTACATTCAAAGACAATTTTCAGGCTTTATGGTACAATATTAAACATATTGAAACCAAAACAATCTAGATAATTTAATCCTCTTCAAAATGCCACCCTAACTTTGATTCACGGGAAACACTGTTGCCCCAGATCCATGCGTTTACACAAAATGGCAGGGGTAGAGCGCACCCTTAAGTTGAGCCTCTCCCACCAGCTAAGCCACGCATGATTGATCTTAGTCAGGATTGCACATGTACAGGATTCAAACCTACCTTAACACTACACTCTTCAGTATAAAGCCTAGCTAACTGAGTTACTGTGCCACAGTTGGCCGAACACAACAAGTGCACTACATAAGCACACTAGCGCTTGCAGGTGAGATTCAAAGAACTAACACCTTGAGCTATTCTTGGGCTTAAGTTTTAAAGTGTTCATCAAAGGAAATTTATTTTTGAATGGGCTGGTGACCTGTTGGAGTGGTTGGTACAGTAGACTCTTGATAATTCGAAATTGGTGGGCCAAGCATATAAATTTGAATTATCAAGAGTTTTGAATTATCAAGAGTTCGATTTATCGGGAGAAAAATAAACCATTCGAATTATAGAGAGTTCATTTGTTTAATACATACAAAGGTACAGCACGTTACAATAAAACATCATACCGTATTTTAGTACACATTTTTAAACAATCAACGGCTTATTTTTCAGTTACTGTAGTTGCAAAGACATCTGTTATTTAACGCTACTATATATTTTGACAATAGCTGAACTATCAGCTGTCGACAACTACGTTTGTGTTCAAGGAGATGTCGCGCAATCTATAGATCGGGTTGCCAACTTAGAAAAACAAGTCAGCGAACTAACTCTCTAACTGTTCTAACTAAACAAACATCAAAACGTCCAACACTAGCCTACCATGGGAACAGGATGTACTGTACTGTATAGTTTCCTGTTATAACAGGAAGAGATCACTTCGAATTATAGAGTGTTTTGCCGACTAAACTTCGAATTACTGCGTGACTTTGATTTATAGAGTGTTTTTTCTACGAAACTTCGAATTACAGCATGACTTTGAATTATAGAGAGTTAACCGACAAAACTTCGAATTACTGAGTTACTTCGAATTATAGAGTGTTTTCCGACGAAACTTCGAATTACTGCGTGTTACAAATTGACCTGCCCTCTATTTGGACTTTGAAATACCGAGTGTATCAAAATGCATGGTAAAAATTTGAAATATTGAGAGATTCTCTAGGGACTGAGCCTTCATTTTGAATTATCGAAAGTTTTGAATTATCAAGTATTTGAATTACCAAGAGTGGACTGTATAGGTATAAAAATCTGGTGTGTGGTTGATATAGTAGTAAAATACTGATATAACATATTAAGTCAAACTTACAGAAATATATTTGCTAAGGTAGGTATTCACACCATTGTCAAAAGAATGTTAAATAATATTTTAATCTTTGCTGTGAGTTTGAATGTAATTGTGTTTCTCAATATGTAAACAAGTAACATTTTAGAGAATATTTTGCTGACATTTATTTTTAACAAGTAAAAATAAACTAAAAATTAACTCTCCAGCAGTCATATTTAATTTACTTGCTTTAATTAATACACCTAAAATATGCTAATCCAATAAAATTATCATGGCACTATTTGATAAGTAATTCGCTTAAAATTTTATAATCTGTGTATTTTCTTGCATATGAGTTAAGCTTAGCGTATTGACTTTATTTTCTAAATTTTGTTTGTTCAAATTTGTAGACTCAACATTCCATTGACAAACTGCTTGAATGGGAGAACAGTCATTTGTACCACAAACTGGGCTTACATTGGAGACTAACAAAACAGAGATGTGATTCATCATCGATGATGGAATACGTAAGTGTTAACTAAGTGTAACTAAGCTAACTTTTTTACAATGCAACTCTTCACATTAAGTGCTATCCATACACGAGCAAATGACAAGAACAGTAGTTAGACTGCTAATAATTATTTTAATTGATTGACTTTTTATGCATGTTTGAAGGTAAAAATAAATAACTTCTATTAAAAAATGTTCAACTCTTAACTTACCTCACTTCAACTACTTCCGGTAACCAGAGTCGAGAGCAGTGGATTCGGATGTTTGATTTATGTAGTTTTGTAAGTTATGCATAATTAATTTTTTATCAATAACATAAATTTATATCTTAACTCCTAAAATAATTTAATGATGAAAAATCTTACATAATATGTCAAAGTTATCGTAATACTTCAAAAAAATTTTTTGGGGGCAGGGCAAAAATATATTACCATATTACTCTGTAAAATATCTCACACTCAGTGCTGGTAACACTGGCCTGCATCCTTACATTACTGTATCGCACAATACCGGTACAGCTGATTTCTGTTGAAATCTCACAAATAATGATAGAGATCTTTATTAATAACTGAATGAAAAAGAACAAGTGAGTAGTAAATAAAACACAGAATATTAGTATTTGTGTTACTTTTCAACTCTGTATACAAATGTAAGACTGTATTGGAGTCTGTAATCAGCTAGTTAAGGTATTTATTATGTTCGTTCATAATAAAGACAGTGAGAATTAGAATTGACGATACTGTCAGACAAAATTTGACTTTTCCCTATGTCTCAGTAGTTCTAATATTCAAGTTCTGGTTTCAACATATCAAATACACACACACATGTACACATATATATGTAATAGCTTCAAATATTTCCTTACCATACCTCATGCATGTGTGTGTTGTGTACTTTGTATAACAGTACTGGGGGACCGAGCCTTGCTCAGTTGTGGTTAATTGGGTTTAACAGTAGTTAAAATAATATCTCGATCAGACACTTTTTATCATTTACAAAAATAGTTTTAATACAAAACAAAAACATATAATCGCTGAAATAATATCAACTGTGTAATGTGTGTCTAATTACACCCATGTCGTCGTAGATCATATAGCATTTACATTATTTGCAGTACCGTGACTTGAGTAATAACATTTCGTTTAATATTAACCACTGACATAACTGTACACTTATAAACTGAACGCTCATAGCTTTTTGACATTTTGAATTTATAATGGGCAGTAATAATGAAACACTATTGAATAGTGTGTTTAAGGCTACCTGTAGGCTACGGGGAGTTGAGGGCATCCCCCACGCCTCGCACATCAAACTGGATGTTTCATATGTACCATTATGTTTAAACACATGTTAAATAAGTGAATTTTTTTAGGTGCTGTTAATTGAATTTATTCCAAAAATTCCCATCTACAGGCCTGATTAGTGGAGCATTAGTGGGTGTCAGTGCAGTTGACATACAAATATCCGTGCCTGGTAAACTGGTGGACATTTCAGCAAATAGTACTTACGTCACGTCATCAGCCAATTTTGTATTTACATTCTAACAAGTAGTATGTAGCGAAAGGCAGTTAAGTATATTGCAAGGTGCCTGAAATTTGTTTAAATTTTCTAAGTCACAAAATACCACAAGATGAGCGATAATAAATACCGTGGTTGGTAATTTAGTAACACTTTTTAAGCCATCATCTTTAGAGCATATTCTTTTCATGTAGACCACAACATTTTTAAGACATTTAAATTATCATTGAGCCCTAATAATTTTTTGTGTGACATGCATTTTTTTTACCTACCTAAAAATGTTAGGTAATGGATAAAACATAATGCTGAAGCTCATGAGCCAAGTCTATACATATAAATGGCAATCCATTGTGATTCTAAAATTTGTTATAGCCAGCCAAACCATGTGTCTCCACAAAATCATTGAGCCGAATGTATGTCACATAATATTGCAGATAAATTCAATTTCATAAAACTTATACTTGTTTATATGTTAAATTTAATGAATGCAAGAAAAAAAAATCATTTCAAAATGAGATTTGTAAAAGGATAGTTTTATCATGTAATGTAAACCCTTTTTTTCTATAATTTTCTGTGCTTTGCAACTAAATGAAAATAATAATTCATGTACCAATAGAGGTTTGAAGACATATCTTGAAATACGGCCTATTTTATTGAAAGATTGAAGAAAGACATATACAAATATTATTTGTATTAGCTTTAATTGTAAATATTAGTGGAGTCTTATTATTTGGCAAGGAGCTATCTGTAATTATGTAATATTTTTCTTCCAGGTACGTATGATTCGTAGCAAATTTCATCTATAAATCATTATTCAACATGAATCATTCATTCATTATTCTTATAAACAACGATGTTCACACAAACTTAACCTGATTGGTGTGTGACAGACTTTTTTTTATTACATCTGTTTAAATCTTGTTTAGAAGTTAGAATTTATAAGGATTGTAATTACTTTAATAAAATAATGTTTAGTTTTTATAATGTTAAAAATAGATTTATTGTAAATAAATGACAGAATACTGAAGTTAACTTGTCTAATCTTAATGCTGCCTTATTTTTATTAAGGACAATTATTTTCTTGTTTCTGAATAGATTTGGTGATCTTTCAAACAAAAAAGTTTGGAATTTTTACCAAACTGGGTTTTGGTACATTTTGATCTTTGATTAATAGTGTATTTTTAATTAAGCAATGAGATTAATATTAATAACTGCTTGGAACCTTGATCCCTTACTCATATTAATTACTTTCTATACATCGACACATTTTCAGGGAAATTATTTATCATCACTCCTTACCGAAAGTAACTATTTTCGATAGCAGCTGATATCTATATAAAGGGTGAGTTTTAATTGTCCCCCCCCCCAACTTTTTTCTACATTTTTTCAAATATCAATCCCAGACCACTTCCAAACATTGTTGGGTAGGAAGTACTTCATTTTGACAAGGTCGTCATTTCCGGCCGCCATCTTGGATTCACCATACTGGATGCAAAATATTTTTGTCAAATGTAAAGGTGGGGTTGTGACCCATTATTTTGAACTAGATTTTTACCCTGATTACAATGCCAGAAACCGTTACAAAAAATCTTAATCCATTCCAAAGTTATGAGGGCTTTTTATAACTTTATTTTTAGCCCATTTTAACATTGTGCATTTACAAACTAAGACTATAATCTCAAAATAGTGCTAGATAAAGATAAGTATACACCACCAGTCATTGTTTACCTATTTTCACTTGGTTATGATAGATGTAATTTTTTCGGCCGATATCTTGGATCCGCCATTTTGAAATGTGATAAATTATTTTTAATATGAAAGGGGGTTTGTGACCTATCATTTCGAATTACTTTTTTAAGCGCAACTCAATGCCGCAATCCATTTTTTGTTATCAAGTTTTCTTTACGAAATAATGCAATTTTTTCGTAAAAAATTTCTATATTTCAAAATCAAAATATGAAAATGAAAAACTGATGTTGGAATTGTGATCAGCTTAAAAAAGTAATTAGAAATGATGGGTCATAACACCCCCTTTATATTAAAAATAATTTATCACATTCCAAAATAGCGGATCCAAGATGGCGGCCGAAAAAATTACATCCATCATAACCAAGTGAAAAAAGGTCAACAATGACTAATCATATTAAATAAGTTACAGTTCCAGCTCCTCAATTTTTACAAATCGAGCCCTGGATAAAGGTGTATTCGTTTAGGTAAAATAGGCAATTAAACACAGTATAAGATAATTCAAAATCAACTTTAATAACAATATGATAATAAGTTAAATAATGAGAATTTCTTCAGCAAATCAACAAAGTTTACAAGCATAACAAATGAACAGCTGATGTCCTCAACTCGGAGATGAGAAAGCTACTTGAGTTCCACGTGTATTGGAAAAAGGCCTTTTTTATGTAGTGTCATTTACAATGACAAAGAACAGATAAACCAAGACTGGATATCAACACAGAAATCAAATTAAATGAATCAATATTCTTTAAACAAAATTTTAATGTAGCTAACATTTCTATAAAAGTATATTAATGAGTAAACTTCACTGAACATACACTAAAGTTGATACAAAAATAGAAAATGAAAAGTTGTGATCAAGAGGTTCATAACATTTGACAGTAAATGATTTTACTTTTCAAGACAACAAAGTTTCTAATATCCTAGTTCCTTGATTACTAACCTATATGAATAAAATTCCCAAGTCTATCTGTTACGTTAAGGCAATTGCATACATCACAAGGTATCTAAATTTACATAAACTAAAAGTCAAGTTCTACCTCCTATTCTCGCTTGACAAGGTGGAAATATTTATTGTTCATTCACATAATACTTTGGACAGTTAAACAATTTAAACAACTCTATGTCTCAAATAGGCACCAGGCCTATTACCTGCATGTGTTTAGCAATGAATGGGTTTGAAAAAACGTACATAGCTGTGAGAGTTTTAAAAAAATGCTTTGATTTTGAAGTTTGAGGACAAACGGACTAAAGCACTCGTTTATCTTCAGCTGGTGTGAATGTGTTACTGTACTGATAAATACAGGTATATATTGTTGACAAGCCTTAAGAAGTGTCATTTGAAAACCTTCCCTATAACTAACTAACTATAAAACCTTATCAAATAAATACAAACATATCTAAAAAATACTAAAACAGTGTTGAAAGCTTTTTTGGCATTTATAAAACTAAATAGTGTCATTTTATAACTGAATACATTTAAAATTAAGTCTTTTGAAAAGACACACAATTATTGGTAACATCAAATAGACCAACTACATTTTGTACCCGATGACAAATATGGTGTGAAAATGTGTTTTACCACTATGAGCGAAATATTTAATTCAGTTTGAATCCGATAGGCCGCCTAAACAATTAATATTTTAGGCTTAAGTATATCAATAATATGTTTTTAATGATTAAAATGATAATATTGTGTTTAATCCCTAAATAATGTCAAGTAATAGTTATCACAATGTGCTAAAAGGAAATTATCACATATGCTGAAATTAAATATATCTACACAATAGCAGTGATCAAATAAGGCACAAGGTCCCGGTTTACATTAAAAAATACTTGCTACGAGTGATTTTCCTGTAAAGGGAAAAAAGACGAGACATCTGTGACATAATTCTCTGGAAACTGACCCTGTTTGCCTTTACATTCACCATACAGCCAGTGATCATTGATTCTTTTTAACACTTTTACTGTGTCTCCCTCCTGAAAAGTATAAAGAACAATTAATTTACCACAAAAATATGTTTTGACAAATAATTTTGGAATAGACAAGATTCAGTTAATGAAATCATATAGACTATCATATGAACAAGTTTGAAAGCTTGCCCAGTTTACTCGACAAGATAAGAAGATAGATGCCTGATACTTTGTATCCTGGACATCAGGCAGCGAGATAAAGGGATACATCATATGACAGATTTCTAGGGCTCAGTTCAAATCCAACCTTCAGTGGTTTTAGAGACTTGGCTCAAAGAAATGTGTGTAATGATGGTTCTAAACTTCTTAAGATCTTAGAAGATACAGAAAGATACAAAATTACAGATTTTTTATCTTCAGTTCCACCTGTCTGTGTACATGAATTATCAAGTTGGGCTTGTAATCAGCAGGCCTGACTTTAAACGTATACAGTTTTCTATTTATGTTGAATAATTGAACAAATGCAATAACCACCTGACCTGAATCAGTTTTCCTGGTAATTTTTAGGGATGGGCAAGTCTCGAAATTTGGGGAAATTTTAAATCTCGTTCTACGAGATGAGATTTTTTATCAAGATTTTGTCGTGACGAGAGTAAAAAAAAAATTAAAAACGCCTGCAGAAAGTCAATGCAATACCCGCAATACAGGAGCGCGTTGTAGTTGAATTTCTTTTGCGGAGGCGTTCTTATTTAATTAATTCTTTACATGTACATATTACCTTTTTTTTATCATTTGAAAAGTTTTGTTCGGTGTAAGTAGTGTGGGGCATATTTTACTACTAATACATAACCAATACAAGTAACTATTTTATACAAATTAATATTGCTTTTGTTTTATTTTATTTTTATTTTAGGATAAGTTTAACTCTATTCTAACTGATATCACAATGTTTCCTAATCGTAACCATTTTTTAATAAGTTAGGCGTAGTTATAATTTTTTTTCCTGATGTTTTTTAATATAAGATTTAAATATTCTCGCATATTATTATTATTTTTGTGTTTAAACAGTCATCTAACAATGTTACAAAATCAGGTAAAAATGTTGAACGTGCATTTCCTGTTATGTATGAGAAGGGAAATCCCGTCTCGATCTCGTCTCAACATTTTATGAGAAATAAAAAATCTCGTCTCATCTCGAACTAAAAATCCAATTTCATCCATCCCTATAATTTATTTATAAAAATTAAAGGGTTGTCTTGGTTTTTTGCCACAAGCAAAATCGATGGATCAACCTTTATTTAAAAAGATAATAATGTATACAAGTTGGAATAAGGCGAGCAAGATGCATAGAAGGAAAAAAACATGCATTAAGATATAGCCTGCTAGAGAGAGAGAGAGAGCTTTATTTACAATCTTGAAGATTGAAATGACTACAAGATACAATCTAGCTAGCTACTATCAGCCTACTAACAGTCTAGCTGAAATTATAACTGTCAACTATTGATGTCTGATATCTAGACATGAACAATTACCTCAAAAGCTAAATCGTCCCACGTTTCGGGCGTAAAAGTATAGAGCGCAATGACATATTTGTAATTATTTGTGATTCTTGTGGACATCTCCTCCAACGGCACCACAACATTGACAAAGTTGGCAGGAAACATGCCTTCACTGTTGTTCAGCGTCCCTTTGAGCCAATCATCATTTATTTTCTCTATCAAATAAATTATATCATTCTCCTGAAATGATAAAATAAATCATATTAGTCGCCTGAAACCAGATTTCGAACATAATGCAACTTCTCAACAGTTAAGCAATTAATGAAAAAACTTATATCTCGGCTGCATTGCAAACATCTAAGTGCCACGACATCCAATGATATGTCAGTGTCACAAAGTCCAAAATATATTTTTTAGCTGTTTCATGACGTCCAACATAAAATAGTTGACTGTTGCACGACATCCAAATCTAACCATGTCCAAAAGTACAGTAACTGCAATAAACATAGTCTTTCTACAACGCCATGGGATTGGTCGTCGTGCAAGAGTGCACTTTATACTCTCCGTATGCAGAAGCTCTGGACGTGCAACAGCGCTGAGCTATTGGACATTGTGCGGCTTAGCCGCTTTGGACGTGGTGCAACAGCTACTTTTTTAGAGTATAAAATGTGCTGTTGCACGACTACCAATCCCATGAAGTCCAAAGCTTGTAGAAAGAATATGTTTCTTGCAGTTACTGTGCTTTTGGACATGGTGAGATTTGTATGTCGTGAAACAGCTCACAAGTTATATTTTGGACGTTGTGACTCTTGGACGTCGTGCAACACTCCAAATATCTCAGCCAACTATTACTATAGACTGGCAATGGTTCTTGCCGCCTGGTTAATTTGATTTTTGGTTATGGTTAAATGTTTTACTGTACATAGAAAACTATTAGCATAAACTAGCCAACTACCAACTGAAATTACCTTAAAAGACAAATCATCTGGATGTCCAGTTTCATAACTGTACAAAGCTATGCAGTATGGCTTCTTCTTCTGTTCACCTTCCTGAAATGAAATGATCACACTTGTACAGAATTTCAAATTCCGAAATATTTTCATATGGTATGTGATATTTCAACAGCACTTTTTATCCGTGCACAAATGGAAATAATGTTAAAGCCAGTGTGAATCCTTGAGTGAAGTTCAACATTGACTTCAGATTTAAACTGTACTAGTGTCCCTGTTGCTCGAAATTGAGCAATTGCTAAGTATTACAGGCGTTATTTTAAAACGAATAACAGTCATATTTTTTTATGACTATAAAAGATTCGACTCAAAGATTATGGAATACTCAAGATGTACATAACAGATCGATATAATCAACATTTCTTGTAAATATCTGATCATTTTTCAAAAGCTGATTTTGTTTTTTAGTGTTTATTACACACATTATTTCTATTTCTTCCCCTTGGTGGTGTTCTATGACTTTCCTATGTTTCCATAGTTTGCAAATCGTCTCTTTCAATGATTACTAAGAAATGTATCACAGTGTTAATTCAGTTTTCTTTTTAGTATATCAATTTATCCAGGCTCTCTCGTTTTTTCCCATTGTAATAATTACGCCAACCCAAATTCAAATAGTAACTATTTCATTTCAACCAAGTCAGTAAATATTTGTAGCAAACTGTTAAATTAGCAAACTTATTGACTGTTTACAATTAACATATGTCCTTCTCACTTTTAATTTCTGACAACAGCTGGACTTTCATAACAGTATTTGTTTCCCATGTTAATCTTATGGATAAATACGAAACTTTAAAGGGCCCCAGGGCCTCATCCTCTAACTATTTCCCTAAAAAGAAAGTTTCCTGCATAACTTCACGTTACGCTCTTTCCAATGACACCAAGAACATGTAAATCGGTTCAGTAGTTTCGGAGGAGTAATTGTCACAAAAAAACATGCTTGCGTATTAAATAAGTATAGATTAGTATGGCTACTACAATCAAATAAAATTATTTTTTTAGTAGTTATTGCTACAACTAACCTGCCCCAAGCTGGTGGGTCTAGGTGGAAGGTTAGGTCCAGACAATGCTTCAGGCGGGGGTGGAGGAGGTGGCATGTTAGGTGGTGGGGGTGACCAGTCTGAAGGTGGGTCCAGCGGAGCACTCACAAACGATGGAGGTGTTGAACAAGGTCTCAGCAGCTTAGGTGGCGGTGGCCTTGCCGGTTTCAAATTCTTAGCCCGGATAATGGTCGGTTTAGTTGAAACACTCACTGTTACATTGACAGCCTTGTGTTTACTTCGAGGGTCTTCATTGCTCAACTCAAAAGGTACAGAATTTAGTGACCGCTTTGAGACTGTATCTACTGACCAAGGGTCTGCAGCTGTAGGTGTCGATGAATTTGACATTAGCAGCGAATCAAAGTCATCTTCAAAGCCACTTTCTACCTGTAAGAAATAGATTGGAATAGATTTATAAAACGCTGACATGCCAGAGTGGGTATTTTATGGCGACAATGAGTGAAGGATGAGATGATGGCTTTAAGATCAGCTAGTTCTTTGTCCAGGGCCATTTATTTTCTGGGTCCAGTTTCATACCATAGATTCTAACTTTTTCAGGGTCCAACTGGTGACCTTCTGATTACTAGGCCGATTACTAGCCTATTTATTACCTACTGAATTTAATGATTTGCTGATTATTAGAGCAACTCAGCTACCCAGTTTTATATTTGATAAGATGCTGCATAGGTAATACGAAGTTCCTTAGACCGCATTTATATAGTACATTGGTTTATGCAAGGAATTTATTACACACACCTTTGATCTAATTGTTTAAACATTTTTTTACACTTAACACAATCAATTCAATTCCCATTAAAATTTTAGACAACCCAGTGTTTCAAAAAGACAATAAAGCATTTCAAAAACTTAGTGGTAGTTTGCTTCAAATTTATATGAGGAGATTGGCAAAGTGAATGTTTAGAAAATCTATTGAAGGAAGATAAAACACATTTCACATAACTCATTGACGACTCATGTTTGTAGGCTCGCATCGTATTTAGCTATACTGCTAACCCTCTGACACTAAAGTAGTTAGTCGAATCTAACCTGCAAGCGTTAGTCTTATGTGTTTATAGTGGCAAATGTTCGGTCGATGGTGGCATGGTAGCTTAGTTGGCTAAGGCTGACAAGTGTAGCATTCTTTCTACATACATGGATTTGAATTCTGTACATGTGCAATCCATGTTAGGCTTACTAATGTGTGTGCTTACTAATGAGCCCACCTTAAATAAACCGTGTCTGGCTTGGGTAGAATTTGACAGCATCATCCACATATTTAATTAATAGAGAAATAAAAAACATATTCCGGTGCCAATGGGTTAGGAAAATCATCAATCGCAGTTAAGCAGGAAACTGTTAGTTTAATACCCCCGCCGCAGCAAACCTGCCGACTAAGCGAGTTTCCATTTGTCTGAATTGATTTTCAGTTAAATATATTTTAATAACATTAGGTTTAACGAGTACCTAGGTTTGCTGCTACAAGGAAACTAATAAAGTGTGTTTTTGAGTAAAATATTGATAGCTTAGTACAAAATAAATAAATTTGCCAAGTTTGATCAAAATATATTCATAAACAAGCAAACTACAACATTTGACAATATTCTCCATAAGAATAACATGGGAATTTTAAATTTAAATTTTTTTTAATTTTCTCCGTTACTAATAATCGAACTGACAAATAACATATGTTTAATATTCATTTGTTTATGTTGTTTATGTAAATATTTACTTTTGGTTTTTTAAAAGATAGTTAATACCAAACTATGATGACTTTTAATTTATAATCATGGCGCAGTCGTAAAGTTTAAATAGAAGAAAAGAAAGTAAAGCTTAAATATTATGGAGTTCAATAAACCAGATCCACTGAACCTATCGGAGGGAAACATTTCAGACAGATTTAAACAGTTTAAGGAAGAAATCGACATTTACTTTATTGCTACAAAAACAACGAAAGAAAGTAAGGAAATTCAATTAGCCAGACTGAAAAATCTACTGGGGACAGATGGTTTGAAATTGTACAACTCAATAAAAGATGAGTCTGTGGTTGAAACTGTTGAAAACGTGATGAAGACATTGGAAAAACACTGTGTACCAAAACAAAATATGACCATGAGCATTCATCTTTTATTTTCAAGGAAACAACTACCTCATGAAAATTTTGACTCGTTTTATGCAGACCTCAGAAATCTAATAAGATGTTGCAAGTTTGAAGAACAGGAAGAAAAAATATTGAGAGCACTTATAATTCTAGGAGTGAATAATAAAGAGTTGCAGGAAAAACTACTAAGAGAAGATACAAGTTTTGATAGAGTAATCAACTTCTGTAAAGCATCTGAACTTGCAGAAAAAAATGTGCGACTTGTCAATAATAAAGGTAAAACAGATCAAAACAATTTTGAAGTTGACACGGTCTTGAATTCTAAATTTACAGATGGACAGGGCATGAGTGCAATACGACGTTTTAATCAGCAGCAGCAGCAGGGGTATAACACGTCACAAGGAGGTTACAACCGACAGGTAGGCAAAACTAATAATTGTTATAGATGTGGTGGTATCCATCATGGAATGTGTCCTGCAATAGGAAGAATCTGTAAAAAATGTGGTAAGCCAAACCACTTTGCTAGTGTTTGCCGAAATAATAATAAATTCATTGGTTCAAAACAATGTAATAACTTGCAAAATGTTTGTGATAACAGCATGTCAGTTGAAGACAATCATGAATCAGACATCAATAGCCTTTGTGTAGTTGATAGCATAAAAAATAAAAACGCTTGGTATAAGACTCTTCTGGTAGAAGGCAAAGAAATAAAATTCAAACTTGACAGTGGGGCAGATGTCAATGTATTGCCATTTCGCTATTTAAGAAATCTAAACTTGCCTAGTAAATTGAAGCCTTGTAACACCACATTGCAGTCATTTGGGGGGTTTTCCATTAAGCCTTGTGGTATAATCGATGTTCAAATTGAAACCGATCAAAAGATTGATGTAGTTAGTTTTTTAATTGTAAAAAATGAAAACACAGTACCTATTTTAGGACTTGAAACATGTATTAAATTTAACCTACTAAAACTAATTGATTACCAGCTGAAAGTAAAATACTTACCAGGAAGATATATGTTCATTGCCGACTTCATGTCAAGATGTGGAATAAAAACTAACGAACCCAAAGATGTTCTAATGGATGATTTCGTTCACACTGTGGAAGTTCACGAAATAACTGAAGACGAACCTAGACTAAAACTTTTTCAATCCAAAACTAAGTCAGATAATATTTTGACCTCGGTAAGTGAGTATCTACATAACTGTTGGCCGGATCCAAAAGTACTTGAGGGTGAGATAAAACATTTTTTTAATATCAGACAAGACCTGCAGGTTAATGATGATTTAATTTATTATGGTGAAAGATTAGTTGTACCCAAAAGTTTGCGAAAGTTTGTATTAGATACTCTACATGAAACTCATTTAGGATCCTCTAAAATCAACAAAAAAATGAAACAGTTGTTTTACTGGCCAGGTATGACTTCTGATGTAATAAATGTAGTGTCAACATGTAAAATTTGTCAAAAATTTGGGAAATCAAAAACCAGAAGTCCAATGATGAATCATGATATTCCAAACATTCCATTCAGCAAAATTGCAGTTGATATTGCAGAATTTCAACAAAGTTATTATCTAGTAATTGTGGACTATTACTCTCGGTGGATTGAGGCTCTGAAGATAAGTTCAAAAAGTAGTTCAGTTATTATTTCTAAGCTTAAAGAAGTATTTTCTAGATTTGGGATACCTAGAACACTGATTGCTGATAATATGCCTTTCAACAGTATCGAGTTTAAAGCAGTTTTCTCAGGAATGGAATGTAACAATCATAACAACAAGTCCATACTATCCCCAATCAAATGGATTAGTGGAAAAATCTGTTGGAATAGTGAAAGAAATGTTAAAAAAATGTCAAGAAACAAAACAAGATCTGCAGTTATACTTATTAAACTACAGAAACAGCCCAATATCTAACCTTGAAGTTTCTCCAGCTCAGCTTCTTAACAGCAGACACTTAAGAAGTAAAATTCCAATGAGAGAAGAACTATTAAAATCCAAACTTGTTGAGGACAGCATCTATGAAAAAATGATAGAAACTCAGAAAGCACAAAAGTCACATTATGATAGAAAGTCTTTAAACCGTGAAGATAGCTTTACTGAAGGGCAGGAAGTATGGGTTCAAGATGTATTCAATAAAACATGGGATGAAGGAGTAATAGAGAAGAAACTTCAACAACCCAGATCTTATTTAGTTTCTATTAAAGACAAGGGTATAAAGAGAAGAAATAATCTAATATATAAAATTCTCGTGTCACAGTGTTTGTCTGCAAACTCCTCCGGAACGACTTCACCGATCGTTATGAAATTTGGTGTGTAAATTCTGTAGGTATGCGAATCGGACGTAAACTATTTCCCGTTTCGAAATTCTTAAAAGGGCTCCGCCCCAGTGGCTCTGGAGTTTCCCATGTTAACCTTATGAGAAATGGAATTAATGAATCTTAACAGCTGTTTCAATTAAACAAGTTGGTTCTGTTCTATGATGTTCAATAGCATTAAAGTTACAAGGATTACCAACAGGGTGCAGCACTATTATTTCTTTTACATTTATGACAACAGCTAATTTGCAACCAAAAGGTGAGTGAGCGTAGCGAACGAACTTCAACCTGGAGGCGAGTTAGCGTAGCGAACGAGCTAACCTGAAGGCAAGTGAGCGCAGCGAACGAGCTCCAACCTAAAGGTGAGTGAGCGTAGCGAACGAGCTCCAACCCAAAGGTGAGTGAGCGTAGCGAACGAACTTCAACCAGGACGTGATTGAGCGATGCGAACGAGATCATTTTGAAAATTAAACGTAACGGTACTTTCTTTCCATCGGTCTGTCTTAGGGGAAACCTATAACTTAGGCGATACGAAGTTCGCCGGGTCAGCTAGTAGATTTATAAAAAAAGATTAGGACTCCAAGCTCAAGGGGAAGATGACAAATAACATATGTTTAATATTCATTTGTTTATGTTGTGTTTGTAAATATTTACTTTTGTTTTTATAAAGATAGTTAATACCATACTATGACTTTTAATTTATAATCAGGAAGAATATTATTTTACGCCGACAATCAATTTCATGGAATAAAAAACTAAAATAGAACATTTGAGTATAGTAATTTACTCTTTGAGAAGCCAAGAGACTAATCCAAATATGATTAACTTAGCTATTACTACAGCCGCCAACTCATGAAGATGAGTATCTACTTTTATATCCAAATTCAATGCTATTATTATCATAATAAATTTTCATTTTTTACCAAATACAATATGAAAATATTGTTCTACATATAGATATTACGTGCATAGTCTTTTAAATTGGTATTCAAGTTCACTAATAGGGTAACATTAAAACACAATAAATGTACCTATTAAAATTTGTAAATGGCATAAAATTTATAAATTCAAAACTCACTACAAGTAATCTATAAAGTTCTGGTAAATTATCATGAAAAGTCAGTAAAATATATCATACATATATATGTAAACACTTTCTTAAAACTATTTGTATATGATAATCCGACCATTTTGTTGCAGTTTGTGAGTTTAGATTTATAAAAAAAAGATTAGGACTCCAAGCTCAAGGGGAAGATGACAAATAACATATGTTTAATATTCATTTGTTTATGTTGTTTATGTAAATATTTACTTTTGGTTTTTTAAAAGATAGTTAATACCAAACTATGATGACTTTTAATTTATAATCACGAACAAAAATACTTTTATATACTAAATTATTTGTTTTTTTAAGCTCTTTAAAAAGGTCTAAAGAGAAATTGGGAAATTTTGTGTTTTGAGGGTAAAAAGTGAGAAAAACCAATTTTTACCCCATAAAACCCCCCGTAAAGCCCTGTTCCCATGGTCCGATCGTGCTGGTTCGCGAACTCATTCAAGTTTATCCCGCTTTACACCTTTAAACCAAATTTCATCAAAATCGGACAAAAATTACTCAAGTTATCGCGTTTACGGACGTATATATATATAAGTCTATATTTATATATATACATATATAAAAATTTGAACGAATAGGGTTTTTGGCCTCTGGGGACATCAAAATGAAAAAGTAAATCGGTCCCGGGTCTAGGTCTTACCGTGCCACCTACGGTAATAGCTACTTCCCTATAGGGAAATTCGCTAAAACAGCAGCTGTTATAAACTAACACTGCTTTGACTAGAGCTAAAACTATATGGTCTAGCCAGCTAAATCCAGGATTTTTCTATGTTATCCTCCCAATAATAACAACAATAAATACCATTAGTATTCCTTATTACCAATAGAATATTGATACCTTAATAGTGGGTTGTGGCCTTATGTTTAAACAAACCTGGGAGTTGGCGTTGTTGTGACTGTCGCTGCCAAAACTGTTGAGACTGAAACCATCACTACTGGAGCGAGTAGGGGAGGCTGGGGGAGAGCTCAGGTCTATCAGGAGTCCACATGATGCAGGTTCTGACAACATTGTACTGGAGTGGCTCTTCGGCACCTTATTGCTGCCTTTGCTGCGTCCGAGCAAGCCATAGAGCAACTGGCTTGGCTGTGAACAATTCAACTTCAATGCTTAAAAAATAAAATACCAACAACTTAATTTGTAAACGTTACAAAGAATACTCAGTAAACCTGTTCCTATACTCTTTTAATGATTTGAATCTTGTACATTAGTTTAAGTCTTAGTTTCAATTACACTATTCATTCGTGCATAATAATGTATACAAACAAAATAAACACCATCAGCAATTTGACACATACTTTCTCCCATAAGCTTGCCAACATCAATTATCATAGGTAAGTGATTATTTTTTCATCAATTTCCTCTTTCCCATTTAAACTTTTCTCTCTCGATATTAAAAAAGTTGTTATTATTATCACATCGTATGTATTTTAAGTATTATTTTAATAATAACTAATTTTACAATCAAATACAAATAACAACAGTAAAATGTATATTTATTTAATGAAAAAGTACCTAATTAATTATGATCCTCAAAAATCAATATATAATACATACCTGTCGTGAAGACGGAGTGGATTTCAAGCTTGTAACGACTTTTAATGGAGGTGGCGGCCGAGGAGGTGGTTTTTTAGTTTCCCCCAACTTTCCAGCTGATTGAGATCGAG
Source organism: Macrosteles quadrilineatus (assembly GCF_028750875.1). Lineage (NCBI taxonomy): Eukaryota > Metazoa > Arthropoda > Insecta > Hemiptera > Cicadellidae > Macrosteles > Macrosteles quadrilineatus. The sequence goes on from NW_026542597.1 coordinate 10,048,581, forward strand.
CTAGTTTAAAACGTTCAAAACAGGTGTCTCTGAAAAAGATTTTATACTTATTGCTATTATTTCCAATGTAGGGTTATCTAATCTTCAAGACCTATATCAATCTGTTACTCCTTTGATTATTGATACATCTAGAAACTCCATCCCCATGTTAAAGTTGTCACGAGTAATTTTAATCAATATTGTCATAGTTGATGTGAGCCACCGACAGATTGTGCTGATCTAAATTACTATTGTCGGGACCACGTAAGTTTGCAGTTGGTGACAGCCAATCACAAGACAAGGCTAGTGCAACGTTGCCACATCGCACTAATAAAATATACTAAGCAATATTTTCAAATCAGCTGGTATTATTAGATTTGGCAACACCGCACAGTTCTCATTGGTTCATTTAAACCCATATGGTAAATAGGCTCCTCCCTCAACTGCAAACTTATGTGGTCCGGACTCTAATTTATGTTGAATACTTTATTACCTAGTGAAACAACTTATGGTGAGCTATATCAAACGTCATAACGTTATGACTCATCAACCATGTCAGTAACCAAAAATAAGCTAGAAAAAAAGAGTTTTAAACAATACCATACCCACATACCCGTACACCATACCCGTGCATCGCAACGGGAAGAGAACGCCTAAGAGAATAATTATCATTCCACAGATCTGCTGTATGTAGATAAACTTTTAGTAATCCACTAAAAGTATTAATAAAATTAACTGGTTACTTTAGTTTCCTAGACATTATTTTTTGGGAAATAAAATAAACCATACAAATTCAATAGGTTTTTATAAACATTTTGGAAAAAAGAAAGTCTTAAGTTAATGAATTACGCACTTAAAAAATAAAACTCCTTATTCACACACTATCAACAATATTTACAGGTTAAGTGTAAGAAAGGGCCATGTGGCCCTAACTTTGCCTGTATAAATAAATGATTTTTCATTTCATTTCATTTTCATTTCATTTCTCTTTTATAAATATAGATAGTCCATTCTATGACTGGCTCACACATCCAAGTAATTTTTCAATAAAGGGTTGGCAACAGCTGGTCATATATAGACAATTCCTTTAAATTACAATTTCATCAAGAAATGATACAGCGTCAAATTTCAATAAATAACATTGGTATAATACAGTTGAACCTCTATAAGACGAATTTCAAGGGGTACGGGAAAAATTTGTAATATAGAGGTATTCTTAATAAAGAGGGTCGTTTTATTGAGGTTTAATGCTGCTGTTATTCTTCTTATAGAGGTTTCTCCTCGCTCCAAGGTTTCTCCAAACAATGACTGAGGAAGGAGGAGGGATGGGTGGGGGTTTCATGTTGGGACAAGCTTCTGTTTGTTTTGAAAACGACGTACTATGGAGGTTAAGATTATGATAAATTCGTCTTATAGAGGTCACGTTCGTCTTGTAGAGGTTTTGTGCTAAGAATATTCTTTGTATAGAGGTTAATCAGTCCTAGCCCATGTCACAAACAAATTCGTCTTATGGAGGTTTTTAACTTAATTACTACGTTGTATAGAGGTGTTTTTAGCATTGACCTATATGAAAGTGTCAAGGGGATTAAAAAAAAATTTGTCTTATCGAGGAATTTGTTTTATCGAGGTTCGTACAAGCTCAACTGTAGATACAAAGTGAAATGGAAAAGCTTCTTCAGTGTTGTGTGTGGTCTTGCCATGCAAAGAACTCCTTTAGGGTGTAGAAAGCTTTGTCTAGCAGCCATCTCCATAGCTTCCTCTTCATCAGCACAGGGCCTCAAATTTTCAAGTGGTCTGGTAGCTTGTTTAGCATCTTCACTCCTGCATACAGTGGTTTCTTTTCAAACATTGCTGTTCTGTGGCCAGGCAGCACATATTTTCCTGCATATCTGGTGTTGTATTCATGTATATATCTCTTTGTTTAGGTGGGTCTTTGGTTACACAGTAATAAACAGTATCTAGGATGTAGATGGGAGTCACCGTCAGGATGTTGAGGTTTTTAAAGGCATCTCTACAGCTTTGTTCTTTACTTATGCCTGCTATTATTCTGATAGCCCTTTTCTGCATAACCAGGACCCGGTTAAGATTGTCCATAGTGGATCCACCCCAGACAGTAATACCATAGCGTACATGGCTTTCAAACAATGTATGGTATGCAGTCCTCGTTGCCTCAGGGGTACTAGTCTCTTTGATTCGTTTTATGGCAAAGCGAGCTGGCCCGAGTTTTTGGCAAAGACAAGCTACATGACGATCCCAGGATAAGTTTTCATCAATTATATGACACCTAGATGTTTGATTTCTTCAGCTGCTGTCAGGTTGGGCATTTCAGAAGACACTGTAAACTTTTTATTTCCAAAGTCATTTGCTTGGTCTTACTTTCATTGAGGACTAAGTCATTTTTCATACAGTAGTCCTGTGTCATATTGAAAGCAATATAGGTGTTTTTTTAGTTGATCTCTGTTTCTGTTTGCTGTAAGCAGCACAGTGTCGTCTGCATACATGACCATCTTGCTGTATTCCTCAAGGTGTTCCGGGAAGTCATTAATAAACAGCCCAAACAGAACTGGCCCTAGGACAGAGCCCTGGGGAACTCCTCTGTTAATCGGTAGCAATTCAGATCTGACAGTATCTGTAAACCTTTTTGTCGTGTGTTTTATTTCTACCATTTGGCTTCGCCCTTTTAGATAACTTGCAAACCATTTCAGAGCTGTTTGCTGGATTCCTAAATTTTGAAGTTTAGTTAGAATAAGATCATGTCCCAAGGAATCAAAAGCCTTGCTTAAGTCAAGATACAGGTTGGTGATAGTGTTGCCATTTTCTATGTTCTCAATGATATATTGAACAAGGTCTATCAGAGCAGTTGTGGTTGATTTTCCAGGAACAAACCCATGTTGGCTGTTTGTCAATGCTTGGTTTTGACAAAGATGCTCCTGGATTTTTACTTTTATAATCTTCACTATGAGTTTGGAGACAGATGAGAGCAGCAAGATAGGTCGGTAGTTAGAGATGTTGTGTAGGTCCCCTTGTTTGTGTTTAGGAAATACCTTGGCTGTTTTCAACTTGGTTGGAAAAGTCCCCTCTGCCATCGACATGTTTACAATCTTCATTGGCGGCATTATTAATTCATCTGCACATGTTTTAAGGATTTTTGAAGATATTTCATCAATGCCTGATGATGTGGAGTTCTTTAGTGATTGAATGGTTCGAGGCCTATCTCGTCAGGTGTTGTTGGACGGAAGGAAGAGAGAGTGTTAAATGTAAAGGCTGGAGAGGATTTTGAGCTATTGGTGGTGTGTTGTATCTGCTGTTTTGTTTTAATGTTTCCTCAACTATAATGTTTACAAAATAATAATTAAAGCGGTTTGCTACATCTGGGTCAGTAAGTTTCTTTCCATTGTCATTTAATTCTATTGTAGAATTGTTGTCAAGCTCTTTCCTCTCACTGTTGATGGTGTCCCATATGGCTTTGTCTTTGTTTTCTGCTAGTTCAATGTATGCAGCACTTGTTTCTTGCCTTGCCTTTTTTAATTTTTGGATGTAAGATTTCTTCTTATGTGTAGCAAGATCAGCAGATTATTGTGGTTAGGGTTCCATCGTGATGTATATGTTGTTGCTGCTTTTGTTTTTGGAAGGTCCAGTGTGTGTTATTGTCCTGTGTGGTCTGATAGACCTGTGTGAGAGACCACAACTGTAATCATGGTGTGAATATTTGAACACACCATATCAATTGAGGATGCTGAGGTCTTTGAGATTCTTGTGGCTGGGAGCTCTAGTCTTCTTATGTTATACCCATCCAATAGCGAATTTAGTGTAACAGATTCTCTAGAGACCTCATCCAAACTGTCAATGTTAATGTCCTCCATGATAAGTGTGTCACTTCTCTGAGTAGGAAGGCTGTCTAGTGCATCTGACAGAACTTGTAGTGACGTATCAAGGTCAGCACAAGGTGATTGATAGACTTCAAGGAGGAAAAGGCTCTTCTTCTTGTTTTTTTTTTTATTGATGTTATTTCGCATACCATTTCCAAGCTGTATCCTTCTATCTCTAGACTTTCGGTTGTGTTGGTTATAGATTATAGCGCCTCGTTTTCCTCTTCCAGGAACTGATGAGGTTGGGGGTAAAATAATTACTGACACTAGTGGGGAAACTAAAAGGTAACTTATAATGAAAACCGCTGCAGTGGTGTCGCAGAGTTCAGGTTTATGGTCCAGGTTAGTTTGAGGTAAACGAAAGGTTAAGAAACACGTTCCATCATTCAGACTATACCTAACACCCTTCTGATATTTTAAATTACCTAACTTCTGAAGCTGCAGTCACATGTCTTAAACTTTTTTGTTTTGGCATTTTTGAACATGGAGGTTCAGGTGCTGGTCGTGTTGGAATTTTCATATCTGCAAGAAATACAAAAAATGAACATTTCTGTGAAGTGTACTTGCCTAAATTGAGCTAAATTTGTTCTGTTATACACACCAGATTGGACATTCACACATGTTAAGTCAGTTAAGTGTACTAAGTAGGAATTAGGAATGAGGAGTACTTATCCCCCCCGCCACAGCAAACCTATCATAGACTAAATTTAAGTGGATTTCCATTTGCCTGATTAGATTTTTATAAACAATTTCCTTAAACATGTCAGGTTTATTACCTTTTACAACATTAAATTTAATGAGTACTTGCTGCTACAGGGAAGGGAAGAAGTGTTTTTGACCAAATTTTAATAGTACAGGATAAAATAAATAAATTTGATCAAAATCCTATAGGCTACTCAATTACGAGCTATGTCTGTTTGTTTGTCTGTCTGTATGTCTGTGATATCCAGCAAAAGAGTTTGACTAAATTTTGAAATTAGGGACTTAAAACTGAAAAAACCTCATTTATACGTCCCCTGAGTCAGACCCTTCTAACCTTTTTTAAACTTAAGTAATAGGGTCTGGGCTAATACATTTAATTTAGATTTAGGCCTATGGAACTTTTAAATGACTAAGTGGGGTAGGCCTACTTTAAGAATAACAGAGCCTAACTTACCCAATATGATTGGTTAACCCTAGAAAGCAAAGGTATTCCATATACAGTAGTGGGATTAAGTTACCAATTCCTGGTGGGCTATCAGAAATTAACTAATCTTATCGTGAAAGCACTCCAAGCTTACCTGACATTTTTATTTTTAGGCTAAGTTGGTGACGTCTTAAAATTTTCAAATTTATCTCTTTACAGCTTGATTTTTATCAGTGCAATACCATCTTTTGTTCATAACAACTAACAAAATGCCCTGTTATAATATGAAAAAGTGGCATAACTTTTCAAATGAAGTTTCTTAGTTGCTGCCTACCTTCTACCATGCAAAACACAAAATTAAGATAATAAATAATACACTTTAATACTAATACTTATTTACTTAATAAATAAATACTAGAATGAAATGAACGAATGAGAATTGAGAATGAAGGGAAGGAATAGGAATGGAATGGGATAGAATACTAGAATGAATGACTCAATAAACTGAACTGAACTGAAACTATACTATACCACGGCCGCCTTTAACTCCAGGCCGCGTCCTTCGAACTGGCAACGTCGCAAGTGGTGTTGTAACAGCTGTTTTTGTTTAGAAGCAGCTAATGGTATTTGTGTATTTACGAAAGATTGGTTACTGGACTATGACAAAATTTACTCCCCTTGAAAATGTACAGATATTGATTTTTAATTCATTGTTAAAGTTTTATTTTAATAAATTTATGTTCATAAATTTAAATTTAAATCAATAAAGTGCGAATTAATGAGCTGATGTCACCTGTCTGCCATGTTATCTTATGGGACGTCTATCACTGAACAACACCACTTGCAACGTTGACAATTCTACCAGGCCGCGGCCTGTAGTTAAAGGCGGGCGTGACTCTAGACATGAAAACGCTGTGGCTGCGAATACGACGACCGTATTGGCGTATTCGTTCTTGACTATGACTACCACTGAGCTAAATGACTACTGTACTGAGTACTGAGTCACGGCCGCCTTTAACTACAGGCCGCGGCCTGGTAGAATTGGCAACGTTGCAAGTGGTGTTGTTCAGTGATAGACGTCCCATAAGATAACATGCCAGACATGTGTCATCAGCTCATTAATTCGCACTTTATTGATTTAAATTTATGAACATAAATTTATTAAAATAAAACCGAAACAATAAGAATTAAAAATCTATATCTGTACATTTTCAAGGGGAGTAAATTTTGTCATAGTCCAGTAACCAATCTTTCGTAAATACACAAATACCATTAGCTGCTTCTAAACAAAAACAGCTGTTACAACACCACTTGCGACGTTGCCAGTTCGAAGGCCGCGGCCTGGAGTTAAAGGCGGCCGTGACTGAGTGGGTACTCTTGTCTTGAATGTCTTTGTCTTGTCATGCTCATGGCTCATGTCATGTCATGTCAGTAAAGAGTAAAATCGTCAATCCTCAAATGACGTCAAATGACAATGAATGGAATGTCAATGTCAACGAAAAACGATGCAACCAATAACCATGCAACATGAACATGAACATGCAACATATGAACCAATGAATGAATGAACTAACCTTACCCTGGTAGGTAACCTTTACTGTTAAAATGGTGTGGTGTAAATCCGTTGGCAAATAAATTTAAGAATGTTAATGTTATAATATGCTAGACCCTATGGCTAGACCTAATCGAAATCGACTGGGCAGTGGACATGAATAAGTTAGGTACCGGGCTAGCATGTAAAATTATTACATCTTACATCGGCGCTCCTCTTCACAGTCATGGAGTTTTAAATTGTTTTGAGGGGATTGTTTGTATTTATGTGTTTGTGTGCGCATTAACAATGCCGAAAAATACAGGCGAGTAGGTTATTACCGATAGTGTCAACTGATAAAGGACACACTAAGGGACAGGACAGTATCAATATCATGTACCTGGGGACTAAGGGGGGGGGGGGGTAAAGTCAGTAATAAGTAGTGCGCGCACCTTAAAAAATCTATTGCTGCCCATTTGCCGAAAAATACAGCCGAGTAGGTTATTACCGATAGTGTCAACTGATACAGGACACACTAACGGACACGACAGAATCAATATCATGTACCTGGGGACTAAGTTAAGGGGGGGTAAAGTTAGCAATAAGAAGTGTGCGCGCCTTAACAAATTATCTTATTGCTGAATTTACCCCCCCCCCCCTAACTTAATCCCCAGGTACATGATATTGATACTGTCATGTCCGTTAATGTGTCCTCTATCAGGTGACACTATCGGTAATAACCTACTCGTCCGTATTTTTCCACAAATGGCCAGCAATAGATTTTATAAGGCTCGCACACTACTTATTGCTGCATTTACCCCCCCCCCCCTAACTTAGTCCCCAGGTACTTGATATTGATACTGTCATGTCCATTAGTGTGTCCTCTATCAGTTGACACTATCGGTAATAACCTACTCGGCCGTATTTTTCCGCAAAACTGCTAGCAATATATTTTATAAGGCGCGCACACTACTTATTGCTGCATTTACCCCCCTAACTTAGTCCTCAGGTACATGATATTTGATACTGTCGTTTCCGTTAGTGTGTCCTCTTATCAGTTGACACTATCGGTAATAACCTAAGCGGCCGTTTTTTTTCTGCAAAACGGCCAGTAGATTTTATAAGGTGCGCACACTACTTATTGCTAAGTTATTGCCAGGTTCACACCAATGGTTATTCATGATCAGCTTGTTAACTTATTCCAGTTAATTTGAGCACTCACATGACGAGTTTTGGTCAAAAACGTTTTTTGGTAGTTTCCCGATCGTGAGCATTGAATTTAGAGTAGGCTAAGTAAAGTTAGAATAAAAAAATTTCAAAATTCGAATGAAGACCCTAAAATGCATATTACCGGTAACCAATAAGAATTTAAAATAAATGGTTATTACTTAGGCTTTTTGTCATACTGCAGCGATAAAAGCTTGTTTGCTGGAAATCACTGAAAGGGTCCCCATTGCTCGGTGCTTGGTCTGGTCTTATTCACCCTTTTTATCAATGACCTCCCAAGTTGTCTGCCTAGGGTCTAAAGGTAGGGTTTGCTTTGCTTGCTCATAATACAGTACCTAATTATGACCTCAAGGTGTAATTGGTCAGGTCAGCTCAATATTACATTGGTTTAACTGCAACAGTCCTAACTTGTTGGTTAATACAGTAGAGTCCCGCAAACTCCCGCACTCAATAACCCGGTGGATAACTCGCCCATCACCTTGCTCAGAAAATTAGTGATTTTTTTAGTCTGAGTAAACATAGACTTAAGCCAGCTCAATTGAAATCATTAGCAGCTCGTACCAAGGATTTGTTGAACTATGACTTAACACTAATTGATTAATTACTTAATACTAACTTGTAATATAAATATAAATAAAAGAGGCAGTTAATAAGCTTAAAAATTGTATTGTCCTCATTTTTAACCCTAGCTCCCGTTAACCCGGCGTTTCAAAAACTCGGCACTCTTCCAGTCCACAGTACGCCAAGTTTGCAGGAGTCTACTGTAGTACTGTACCAAAATTCAAATTATCGAATTTCATATGAGAAACACAGAAAACAGCACCCCTTGCAATCTCTATAGACAACAATTAATTTAATTCCGTCCTGTTCAGAAGGTATGTTCTGGGCATCCACATTGACAGCCTGTTGAAATTCACACTTAATGTGGGGTTTAGGTATTCTGTTTGTAAAACATTTAGTTCTAAGGTAGCCTATTCTTATTGAGAAATTTTTTGACAAATTTTTGGACTCAAAAGTTCTTGTTTTAACTTAGCTTACTAACTTATATGGATTAGTTTTTCCTTTTTTATCATACGCATTTGCAATTTTTGGATCATGAGTGTCTGCATTCCAAAAGCGTCTTGAATTACAAAAAAAGCCATCTGAACAGTTTTTAAGAAAGCATTATTGTAAATTTTCCTGTAAAACACTTTTTGTTGACAACAAAATTCTTTCTGGTCCATGTATATCTTGAACGCCTATTTGTTAAGAAAAATTTTGAGTTTTTTCAAAATTTATCTCTTTCTTAAATCATCTCCTAGGGGTTGAGGCACCGGGACAATTTAAACATCCTAAAACAAAAACTGCTTTTTTGAAAATATCTTTTCAATGGCATTAAACTGTTTGATGCACTGCCCAGAGCCTGCTTTCCTGAGATGGAAACTAACTTAATAATGACAAATTTAGTAAAGGAGTTAGGACTCTTCTTTTGTCAAGCTGGCTAGTTTCTAAGACTTTATGATGCATGTAGTGACTTATATTATTATAACTTACCTAAGTTTTTAGGGTACTTTCCTGTTAAAGGGAACATTCTTATTATCGATGATTTGTTTTTGATACCTATATCGATATTTTTGTTTTATTTACTTGACGATCCGTATTCCTTCTGTTTTAATATCTTTAAAAGCATTTCAATTACAATTTAAGAACTAACCTTGTTTAGGCAAAAATAATAGCCTATATATTGGATAAGGAAATGAAACTATTCCAAACTAACCTAACATAACTAACCAGACTTGCTGTAGGCTAAGTTACTGTTTCAAAATTTTGTTTGATAACAGAAAATGCGTATGGGAAATAGGCTATCTATTCATAGGTTCAATCTTGTAAAACTGTGTTACTAAAAAAACCCGCAACAAAACAATAATAAATACTCAAATGACTACTGAGCCACTAGTGGGTTGGGTAGTAGGAGGTACTGTATGACTGACGCACTGACTTGACAAAGGCATAGGATGGCGGGAAACGGGGATGTGCGCTGCAATTTTTCAAATTATAGCTTAAATAAAAAAAAGAATAAAAAGCCACATTCTCGGGGGGGAGGGGGGGGGCATGGCCCCTATGGCCCCCTCTCTGGAACCGCCACTGGTATTTGCATAGATGCTTGTGAGAAATATCCTGTTTTTCTTTCATCAAAAACCTGTCATTTTTGGTATTTTGCGATTTTTGAAGACTTATCAACAACTTTTTGACACAATGTCAATGGGCTATGTACTAAATCAAACGAACTAATCGTTTCTTTGTCTCATCGCATTCACTGTATCCTTGTCCTAACTGAGAGAAACCAGTTGCCCAGAACTTTTTCTTCAGAGCTTGGCTTAACCAACTACGATGTTTATTGGAAGAATGGATCCACTACATCACTTTAATATAACCTGTGGATGTGGCGTTTTGGTTGTAGAAAAGACTACGTCCAAACAAACGCTTTTTTCTGTCACAAGCCGTATTTTTTGCTATTGACTGCAGAGCATCAACGTGAATCTGCCTATAACTTCACCAATAGATGTGTGCGTGCGAGCGTATGGAGTGTGTGAGGGAAACTAGCCTTATTGTTATCCGTTCCAGTGCAGGGCCGATTTACCGAATAGGCACGAGGCAATCGACTTTTTTGGGGGAGCGCAAAAATTGGAAAATAAAAAAAATTGTATGGGTTGTATTTGCATGCGATTGCGGTAAACTTCTGACAATCTTCCACAGCTGTGTAGACATCGTAATCGTCTCCCGCTATTGTGGCAAAATGTTACTTATTTTCGGCGGTTGTTTTTGTCACAAATTTTGCCAAGGTGTGTGAGGAGTTTATCTATCATCGTCTACCGCAAATGAGAGAAAATTCTGAACTTTTCTCTCTCACGATCGCGGTAAAATTCTGATCATCCCCCGTGGTCATGAAGACATCATTATATCGTCTTAGTTGTGGGGACGTAGTAATTGTCTCCTGCAATTGCGGCAAAATGGTAATCATCTCCCGCAGTCGTGTGTAGATAACCTATAAAAAACCTGTAAAAAATAACCTGATTGTGAACTAACAAAGGATTTTTATTGCAGGTTGAACTGAAAGCAATCACAACTTTGAGGCTGTCTGGTTGATTGAACTGTAGCCTGGAAAGCAAACGAAACAGGTTTTACAATCATCTGCATATAATTATAAAGGAATGGATTTTTTTAAGACTACACTATTTTTTCTATTGGTGTTTACATTTTCTATTAAAGTCAATAGTTTGATTGATCCCTTGTCTGCTGTTGTTATTGGAGGAATTAGTTTGATCACATATTTATTGAAAACCCCTCTTTATCGGACTGCAGAGAAAGTGTGCGAAAAAATGGGATATTGCGAAGGGTGTGAAGATTATTGGATTCATGAAAATTTGATTGGTAAATTGCTTTTTTTTTTACTAAGCTATTGTTTCTTTAACCCTAGATTGTTGTCTTCGGTCTGTGAGTGCGATGACGTAATATTTTTAAGTTCCTGCTCCCCCCGCTAGGATTCAGGACTTGTGTCTCCTGCTACCTTCCTACCTCGACCTAGTCTACCACCAGACACTGGGGCGAAATTTTGAGGTTACAGATTCGTCTGCAATTGTATAATTCGGTCCCGTACACCGAAGACACCCAACTCGGGATTGGTCCAACGGACCGAAGACACCTAAAATGAATAATATTACTATATATAATGTAATAATACTATGTACCTACAGGGTTTCCATAAAAAAATTGTGCGGTTTAATTAAAAAATAAAAAGATAACGAGAATGATAAAGAGGTACAAAAAAACTATTTATTTTATTGGATTCCTTACATTAAACAGATTTTATACATATCTAATAAAGCTCAACATGGCCACCATTCCTTGCCCTTTAGATGTCCAAACGATAATCTACTTCAGCCCACACATTTTGCAACATTTCTTTTGTCACCTTTGAAACTGCATGAATGATTCTTTCCCTTAGGTGGTCCAAATTGTGAATTTTTTGAGCATATACTATGTTCTTTACCTGACCCCAAAGAAAAAAATCACGTGGAGTCAGGTCCGGGCTCCGGGGGGGCCATCCCCATGCTATAGAACCGCCTCTTCCAATCCACCTGTTTGGGAACTTAACATCTAAAGCATCTCGAACAATTGTTTTATAATGTGCAGGTGCTCAATCCTGCTGAAAATAAAAGCTGTTTGCATTTTCCATGTCATCAAGTTGAGGAAAAGAATAGTTTTCTAACATGTCCAAGTAAACATTTCCATTGATAGTTTTTTCAGCGAAGAAAAATGGCCCAATTACTTCTTCTCTGGACAGGCCGCACCAAACGTTTATTTTTGGCGAGGCTCTTTCCTTTTCAAAAGTTTCATGAGGATGCTGAGCTCCCCAAATTCTTGCGTTTTGCCTATTAACACAACCAATGATGTGAAATGTGGCTTCATCTGAAAAAACTACTTCATTCATTCAAAAATGATTCATTTTCTGCCATTTGGTTCAACATAATTGTAGCGAATCCTGCTCTTTTTATGAAATCTGTTGTTTTTATTTTTTGAAGAAGTTAAATTTTCTAGGCATGAAGATGGAGTCTTTTGTGTAAAACTTTGTGAAGAGTACTTACAGGTATTCCTAATTCACTACGGCGAGGGAGGGATTTCTTTGGACTTCTGACACAAGATATTTTGATGTCTTCAACTGTCTGGTTAGATACTGGTGGTCTACCAGGTCCAAGGCGTATGAAAGAAGGTGTATGCATAGTGACGTCACGTGCGAGCAAAACTTGTTTTATTTTACCAAATCATATGTTTTCTTGTAATTTCCCAAACACTTTCGAATGAGAACCATTACGAATTAGCATTGATAACACTATTTAGCGTTTTATATCCAATATAGCGGTGTATTCAACATTGAATATACTGTAGCCTAGTAGTGTTATACAATATGGCAGTAGTCTAGAACATTTGATAGTTAAGTACCATTAAATCCATTAAATTAAGTACATTTAATCGAAAAACAGTAAAGCAGTAGCAGTAAATACTTGATACGAATACTTTGATACTTGATACCCTTGCTCAAATCCATCTGTGGGTTCAAAAACAATCGTTAGTGAATCGCGTACAGTTACGACGACAGATTTTAAATTAAATTAGTTAGGTCTATAATTTAATTAATTACGGTAATAATAATGTTTTCAATAAATTATTTCCCTGATTTTATGTTTATCTTTTCTTGTCTTTTGCATGCTCCAATCCGTTTGTTTTGCAATCCAGATTCTTTCGGGAATTGATGAAACTTTACTCCAGAGCAACTAGGTACTTTTCTTGTTAGAATTACCACATCCAAAAACAGTGCAAATGGGCATTGCCAACTAATTACAACTTAATGTTGAGGAATCTTCAGTGGACTAGCGTTTCCTGCATAACATAGCTCGGCTGTAGCATCAGCTGTGCATCGCACACTACGTCACATTTTGGCTGATTGGAGGGGTGGGGGATGCGCTTGCACACACCTTCTTTTATACGCCTTGCCGTCCCGGGTCCAGGTCTTACCATGAATAGGCCTACTACGGTAATAGCTTATTCCCTAGGCCTATATGGGAAATTCAATAAAAGGCCACCAACCACCTAAAAACAAAAAAATATATATAGCCCTGTTTGATCGTTGCTTGCGATGTTGGCAACGCCTTAATAATTCATTGCAGTCACGTTTTTCGCGTCTTACACAATCGCGGCAACATCCGCGATAATCTCCTGCGATTATCTCAGCATCCATGACTATAGGCTTATTTGTGATTGCGGCCATATCCCTGATCATATCTTAATCAAGACGAGATTCGTCATGATTTTCCGTATCGCGACAACAGCCTGATTTCTGGCGATTGCGGTGACGTCCTGTATTTGTGATCGTTTGCTGCGGTCACGATTTTCCACTTCGCAAAACGAGAGAGGCTATTCGGTAAGCTTCTAGTAAATTTTTGAAGTTATTAAGAAAATAGTCCGAGGGGTTCCCCTACGGGTTTAGTAGTTTAGTGCTTGGGTTTAGTGTATGTCATTAAAAAGTAATAAAATCGCTACAACTTAAGCTATATATCGTTTTGTGATGTTTTTGTTAAATATATATAAATACAGTCTTGTCAATTTATTTGTAACTATTTTCCACTAAGGCTACTTAAATGAGAGATTTTCAATTATATAAAACATAACGTTTTGTAGGAGCTGCAAAAAAGGTATTATATTAAAAACTATTTGTATATGGTCACCTAAAAATATATTGCCTGTTAGGCAGACACAGTTACAGTATTTACTGCTTTACTGTTTTTCGATTGAAAGGTACTCACTATCAAAATGTTATATACTACCACCATTGAATATACTATATAACACTACTACAGTATATTCAATATTGTATACAACACTATATTGGATATAAAACGCTAAATAGTGTTATATATTCAATGCTAATTTGTAATGATTCTCATTCGAAAGTCTTTGGGAAATTACAAGAAAACATATGATTTGGTAAAATAAAACACGTTTTGCTCGCACGTGACGTCACTATGCACACACCTCCTTTCATACGCCTTGTACTAGGTCTACTATGCTTTTTAACTGACCCAGTGTTTATGAATTGCTTACTCCAACGATTAATGTTGTTTTTATGAGGTGGAGCTTTATTGAATATTCTTCAAAATGCCCGTTGCACTAAAGTCACTGACTTTAAATTACTTAATAACAATACAAACTTAGCTTTTTCCTGATCTGAAAACATGTTGGTCAAAAAAAAAAACTCAACTTATTGAATAAGAAGTGTTTTGAATACCACAATAATCAAAACAGCTGTTTTAACTAATGTGAACAAAACTGTTTGTTAGCCTCCGGATTGCCAAATAATATTAGAAAAGGTTTAAATACCTGCTCTTAAGCAATCCAATTTTGTTGTTAGAACAACTAGTTTCGGTGTCTGTGTGACACCATCATCAGGCTGCACAAGGACAGTTTTCTTTCTTCATACGAAGAGCGTCATATTTACACGAAAATAAATAAACATTTAAACACGACACAAACACAGTGTGTTACAGGATGTTAAAACCGCACCAATATTTTATAGAAACCCTAGTGTAATACATTTATAAAATATAAATTATATAATTATAATCATTTTACATAGTATATATCTTGTATTTCCATAGTTATACACATAAAATATTTATAAAATACGAAAATGGTCTCACAGTCCAAAGACAACAATGGTGTAGGCTAATCAAAATCACCATTACTCTATGGGTAAAATAGGCATTTATTTAAGTCTCAGTCAAACTTTAAAAATAGATGGAATTCTGATGGTTTACGTTTGTTTACTTAAACTAGTTCATAAACTTGCATAATACAGTAGAACCTCGCTACTTCAAATTTCAGAGGAAAGACAATATATTTTACAATTTTATAATTACAAGAGCAATTCTAATCTTAGTGAGGAAGCCATTAATGAACTCATCGCATTAACAAAAATAGTAACCCAACAGAAATACTTAACTTTTAACAATGAATATTATATACAAAACGATGGACTAGCAATGGGATCGCCACTTTCAGGAATCCTAGCTGAAATATATCTGAACAGTTTTGAAAACAATAACATATGGACAGATAAAAACCGCTACAAAGATAAGATTGTATTTTACCACCGTTATGTTGATGGCATCGCAATCCTTTATGATGGCAACGTAAGACAACTAGAGATATTTACTAAGTATATAAATAAAATAAACCCTAGCTTACAGTTAACCATAGAATTGGAAAGCAACGACAGGTTAAACTTTCTTGATATAACATTAATTAAAACAGAAAACTCATTTGAATTTGATACTTATAGAAAACCTACGCTAACCGACACAACCATACATGAAACTTCACACCATCCTACAAAACAAAAAATGGCAGCATATAACAGTTTTGTTCACCGGTTGCTCACCGTCCCATTGAGCCAAGATCATTTTAACAAAGAATTAAACACGATCAAATACATTGCCCAAAGAAATGGGTTTAAAACCGCCATGATTAAACTTATCAAAAAACAATTACAGAAAAAAGCCAATGATAACAGATTAGATAGCCCAATTGACAAAATTTTTGTAACATCAGAGTATGGTACAAGGCTACCGAATATACTGAAAAACGAATTAAAAAAGAAAAACATTGGGATAGCGTTTAGAACTTCCAACAAACTACAACGATTACTAAATCCATCGTCCAGTAATAATCTAGAAATAGGGGAAAAAACTGGAGTTTACAGATTATCTTGTGATGATTGCAATAGTTTTTATATAGGACAAACCGGTCGTGCTTTCAAAACCAGATTCAAAGAACACCTTCCAAAAGCAAAAAATCATTTAAAATCCAATTATGCAGCCCATCTGATTAATGAAAATCATAACTATACAAATTTCGAAACAAACATGACACCCCTACATTTTTGCACAAAAGGAAGCTTCATGAACGCCATAGAAGAATACGAGAAATACAAAGCAACAAAAAGCCATAGTTATGATCTATTAAACGACAAACTAAATTTCCAGTCAAATGCATTGTATGATACTGTAATAGCTAACCAGGAATAGCTGACAGGCAAGGGACAAAGTTCACGACACCAACCTTCACCGCTGCAGTCATGACAAACCTGTCTAAGTGCGCGCACGCGGTTCGTAGGCCTACTATTTTTTGTATATGTATGTTTGTAAAAATTATATTTATTTGACGACCTCTGATGAGTGAAAAGTGTTCTTGAAGACCTGATGATGAAGCTATTATTGCTTCGAAACCCGTAGTCTCGACAGACAGCCTTAGGATTACTCTGGCAGATCCAGGTAATATTATACCTTTTATAATCTAAAAACAGTAATCCTGAGACAAGAAACAACATGAAGTAATACCGTTTATTTATGTGTGTTATAATGTTTTTTCCAGGATTAGAATTTGATCTGAAAAGTCAAGTTTTTGGACAAGAATTAGCAATTAATATTATTTTGAGCATCCTAAAAAATCATCTCAGTAAGGAGGAACCTGACAGAGCTTTAGTGCTTAGTTTTCATGGAAGCCCTGGAACCGGGAAAACCTTTGTTACTCAAAAGATATTAAAAAACATGTTTATAAAAGGGGAAAGCTCAAAATATGTCAAATTTTACAAAGGTAGTATTGATTTCCGATCAAAGGATAAAGTAGACCAGTACCAGGTAAGACACTAGTTACTGGTATCATAGATAAAACATACTCCCCCAAGTAGATTTCTCATCCTTGTGCAACAGCTGAAGACAATTTTATTGTTAGTTCTGTACGGTTTACGTAGAGGTCGTGTTTTGTTTACAATTTGTTTCAAGTTATTACAGTCATTTAAAACCTCGTTTAACCAAATAATACGATCTAATCATAAACAATAACTTGTCTCCTAGTTATATAACCAAACAGTAAAGCACAAATCAAGAAATTAGCCCTAAAATAATAGAAACAAAATTTTGTCGACACTAGCGCCCAGTGTCACCGTACCTAAACTAGACACGAAAAACGTGCTTCAAAATTTACAATGGGATGACAAGTCTACTTGTGTTGGTTAGTCTATGCTGGTATTCACAATTCTTTCAATCTAGGTATTAGGTAATTATTATTTATCAAATATTAACTACTTATGATGGCATAGTAGTGTTCATTTGTTGATTATTTACCATGTTATACAGGTTAGAACCTGTTTAGTTCACCCTCAGCAGCAGTATAAATAATTTAAATACCCCTGCTGCAGCAAACCTGCAGACTTCGCAAATTCCCATTTGTCTGATTGGGTTTTTCCTAAAATATTTCTTTAAGCATATCAGATTTATTTTCTATTTAAATGATTAAGTTTGCTGATACAGTAAGGGATATCCCCGCCACAGCAAACCTGCAGACTAAACGAATTTCTATTTACCTGGCTGGATTTATACTAAAATATTCCCTAAAAATTTTCAGATTTATTTCCTATTTAAATAACGCTAGCTGTTACCCTTGGGCTTCACCCCGTTTGACTTCATAAGTAGCCTATAAAACTACTAGCAGTTACCCGGCGTGCGTTGCTACGCTAACAACTATTATTTGAAATGGTAATTAAAACACAAAACACCAAAAACAAAAATAGAATATTTATTTTGCTTAATTGCCAGTGGATAAACAATGTTTTTTGTTTTCTTCATTAGGTGTATAAATATATAAGTTTTTAAGCGTACCTACCACGACGTGAGCACACAACATACAGCTGTCCATGTGAAAAGCATGCATTTTCTAAATTTAAACCGGCGATAGTCAGGAATTGCCCTTGTGTCTTATAATGGTGATTGCGAAGGCAAGACACAAAGGAAATTGTAGTCGCTTGGATTTAAAGGGTAATTCTGAATTTGGATTAAATCATCGGTATTCTTGGGATTAAAACTATTTCTTCTTTAAGCTTACCTTTTTTTGTTTGAGTTAAGCCTCCAAATCACTGATCAATACGTGTACTGGTGAAATTACCTGCTGTCAAGTGATCCTTTTGACCTTGAAAGGCGACCGGTTTCGATCCTCACGGGATCATCTTCAGGCGAACGTCGTCATCGTCTTTTCGTTCTTGCGAACACGTCGTTTTTTAAAAAACATTGAGTTAACAGTTTTTAACATTTAAAACACAAAACACGAAAAATGGCCAATAACTATTATGGTACCGATCGGTGGAGCGGCGGGCGACACGGAAGTTGAGTCTAGACTCCACCGATCGGTACCATATCCTAAGAACTTGTCCATGTTTGTTGGACCGTTAACATACATCATCAACCGTTCTTTCCAAGAAGGAATCTTCCCAAGTGGGCTTAAAATTGCAAAGCTATACCCAAAATTCAAGAAAGGAAACTATCTGGACTCTACTACCGCCCAATTTCATTAATTTCCACATCCTCCAAAGTATTCGAAAAATAGTACTAAACAGACTTCTTTAACACCTATCATCCAATGAACTGCTCACACCACATCAACATGGATTTGTACTGGGAAAATCAACCACATCTTCCACAATAGTGCTAACTGAATATGTAATAGATAATCTAGTAGAAGGAAACATACCAACTGCAATTTTACTTGATTTCAGCAAAGCATTTGACTGCTTAGATCATACACAACTGTGTAACAAGTTGAGAAAAATTGGAATTGGTGGGAAAACTGCAGAATGGTTCAAGAGCTATTTAACTAGAAGAAGTCAGATGGTTGAACTCAAATACACTGAAAAGGGATCTACACAAACAGTAAGAACAAAGTTATTACCTGTAGTAAGGGGTGATCCACAGGGTTCTGTGCTAGGCCCCATCCTTTTCATCTTGTTTACAAATGATCTCCCTCACTATTTGGAAGACCACAGCAAGACTTATGTATGCAGATGATACCGTACTCCTCCTTGGGGGAAAAAACCCTGAAGCCCTTGAAATCAGCTTGTTTGTTTCCATAAACATGGCAATACAATATTGCCAAAACAACAGCTTAGTAGTAAATGAAGAGAAAACACAACAACTGGTCTTTGGCAGGAGAAATGGTGGGGTATGCAGGATCCCAGACATCGAAGGCCCAGAAGAAGCAAAGTATTTAGGTTTAATAATAGACCAGAAACTGACATGGACCCCCCATATTGACAGCCTGTGTAGTAAGCTGAGTAGCAGTGTCTACGTGATAAGAAGGATACAAACCATAAGTGACACCAACATAGCCAAGATTGCCTACCACTCACTGTTTGAATCACATCTTCGATATGGCCTTGAAGTATGGGGAAACTCATTTGCAACCAACTTCCAACGTGTGCGTATCCACCAGAAAAAAACAGTAAGAATATTAGCAGACATGGACAAGAGAGAAAGTCACAGACCGAAATTCCGTGAGCTAAAAATCCTAACGATTACAAGCCTGTACATCCTAGCTGTGGCTACTCACGCAAGCAGGCTACAGCTCCAACAAGGTACGGATAGGCACAGCCATAACACCCGACAGGCTATGAATTACACACTTCCAGTCCATCATCTAACTCTTTTTAAAGAAAAGCCTTCCTACATGGGAGTGAAGTTCCTGAACCTGCTACCAGAGACAATAAAAGGCCCCAGCATAAGCAGCACCAGACAACGCTTATCGTCTTGGCTTGTGGAGAGACCATTCTACACAGTTGAGGAGTTCATGAACTGGAGAACTTCACCGATGTTCCAGTGAGGACTAAACAATCCTCTGACTATGACTATGACTATAGTAATAACCATCACTACCGACACCACCTCAAAGCCCAACAACTTTATGCTATTTTAGAATTAAATCTCTGTAATGTTTGACGCCTATTCTGTACTCTATGTTCAAGAATAAAGTATTCTGATTCTGATTCTGAAGGGCTTTACCTCTTGTCTTGTTGTCCCTACATCCCCATACAGTCTTGTTAGAGTTGGTGATACAGCCCAGCACAAGGTTATTGCCAGTTCTGGCCGAGTGATCGACCAGCTTCGTGACCTCCTCTTAGGGTGACTGCATGGGCCCATCCTGCGGTTTGTACACCGACGCGAGTAGAAGACACCGTCCGGACTCCTTGCATCTTGTCGCAACCATTGTGATTGGACCTGGGCCTAGATTGTCTGGTGGGATTCACGCCTAGGTGTTGACCCACTTTGGGTAGTTTCCGTCGTTTTATCAGCAGACATCATTTCCCTCTGAAACACACCAGTTAGCAGTTTGAAGGCCGTACTGTGTTCCGTACACTCCGCCTATCAATACCATTTCCAGCACGGCTGCACACATACCAGAACTGGAGGTCAGTGCAGCAGCCTTACCGTGATCCATTTACTCCGCCTGCTGCTCATTGACACTGGGCCCGAACCGGTGTCCATCACCCCGGCCCCAGGTTATACTAGTGTCGCTGCTCCCTGACTCTAGGGCTGAAATTCGTACTGCCATAGATCCGCTGCCTTTAGTAATAACAGTGGCACTTCTTGTAGGCTGTGACTTAAGGACACAGTACAGATTAACTGACTCACACGGTCTTGAGGGAAGGGTATCCGTAAGGGCCCACATCCCCCCTGAGAGGCTTAGGCTTACCCAGACAGCACACTTTCTCCTCAGGACATCCCACGGATATTGCGACAGGATATGCAAGATATCCCATAGTGGTCCTATGGACAACTTGGGATATCACAGGATATCCACAGGAATGCCTAATGTCCCCGCCCGGGGATGTCCTACGGATAAGCTCACACGCATATCCGTGGGACATCCGAGGTCATCCCAGGGTAGTCCTCAGGACATTCTCAGGACATATGGGACTACTATGGGATGTCCCTGGGATAAAGTGTGGTCTGGGCCTGAACATAAAAAACACAAAATAATATAGATTTAGTATGAAAAGCTTAATTATAAGTTTAGTAAATTGATTAAATAGTTAATAAACACAAATTTTGAAGAAAAAAACGAGAAAAAAGTTTTTGGCCCAGACGGGTTTTGAACCTGGTACCTTCGCCTTGTGAGCCTCTTACCTTACCTCCTGAGCTATCTGCGCTTGTTGATTATGGGTGTTTTCAAGTGGTTAAAGAGTAGCCGACAGTTGTAATGGTCGCAATACTTAAAATATTTTTGATACTACAGTATAGGCTATATATGATTCTGTTAATCTGTTTAGGCCTCAAGTAGTTGAATTGTTTTTCTGGTAGTTGGAGAGGATACTGGTATTTGAATATAGATTATTTAATCACCATTAGATTAGCACTGTAATAATTGATTGTTATATGATTAAAATTAGTTTTTGTTGTTTTATTAATTTAAAGTTAGAATTAAATTCACATTCCACACAACTATGATAGAACTCTAGTTTTCCTGAACTCAGTGGTAGTAATATGTCAGTAAAGTAAAGTCAACCCTTGCTAGCCATAGTATTAACAAGACATATTTTCAATCTGGGAAACCTTAAACTTTTAAAATAAATTATAAAACCTCAACATCTTAGTGCGTGGGAATCTTATTTTTAGAAAAAAAAAACAGACCAAAATTATTTGTTAAATAATGAAGACGGCCCAATTATAAATTCGGAATTACTGAAAATAATTACATCAAGAACAACACTGTAACATATCAAAAATTAAAAGATTAATTTTTCTAATATTATTTTTTATTTTTCCAATATCCTTTAAATCATCTGTTTTAACTTTGTTTAAAATTAATTTATTAAGTAAATATTTACTTTTTGTACTAGTGTAAACACAGCCTGAAGATGGAAACCAAGTTTCTGAAAGCACTAGTGAAAAAAACAAATTATTATATATTGGCCTTGTTGAACATTTAAATTTAGATATACTGTACATTTCATCAGTGGTAGTATTTTTTTCTTCAGTTTGTTACCGGGACATTACAGGATATCCAGTGGATTTTGCACATGTCCCGGGATGTCATGGGACATTCTGGGATATCATATGGCATTCGTACATATCCCGGGACTTTACAGGATATCCTGAGGTTAACTTACAAATCCCGGGACATTACGGTATATTGTAGGATATCCTGTGGATTTCGTACTCGTCCCGGGATTTTGCGGGATATCCTGAGGATAGCGCACATATCCCGAGACATTCTCAGGACATATGGGACTAATATGGGATGTCCCTGGGATAAAGTGTGCTGTCTGGGTACCTCTTGCCACCATCTCGGTGTGCTTCTTATTGACTTTCTTGAACGTGGTAAAACAATAAATTCTGAGCGGTACTGTGAAACTTTGCGCAACCTTAGGAGAGTAGTTCAACACAACGCTGAGGGAAATTGACGTTGATAATTTTGTTTGTGCATGACAATGTCCAACCTCACACAAAAAACCGCACTAAAGAACAACTTGACTCATTCAAATGGGAGGTTTTTCCTCATCCACCCTATAGTCCTGACCTTTTTCCAAGCGATTGTCACTTGTTGCCAAGAATGAAGACCTGGCTAGCAACACAGTTCTTTGACAACAACGCGGAGCTTAAGGTGCACGTCGCTGAGATCGCATCTGGCAAACTTCTATGGTTGAGATCGCATGTGGCAAACTTCTATGGTTAAGATCGCATGTGGCAAACTTCTATGGTTGAGATCGCATGTGGCAAACTTCTATGGTTAAGGAAATTCAAAGCTTGTGCACCGGTACGATAAGTGTCTCAATTTGTTTGGCGACTATGTAGAAAACTAGTATTTTAGTTGCTCTTTCAGATGGATATTATAAAATGTTTATTGTTCTAAACTTTCATTTTATTTCAAAACGTTCCTTACTTTCTCTCGTATTCAGGGGTGCCCAGAGGGGGGGTACTGCGCCACAGGAATTTTTGGGGGGGGGACTTATTTTGAGATTTTTGGGGGGGATATTTTTTTGCTAGCTGTCATAATGAATGTATAATTTTGTATAAGCAGCCCGAAAAAGTGTTTCTAAGTAGCTCACATCACCACCAACAACATTTTGCCGTTCGTAATTAAGATAGCTTCTAAGAATGGTAAAAACGGACCTTTCCAGACAATCCTTAAATACACCAGTGTCGAATGTTACTTGCTACATATGTTTTGGTGGTTCTTTAACTCCACCATCGTCAGGATTTAAAAAAGATCCACTTCTGGAGGTGTCGTCAGAATACGACAAACATTTAATACAAAACACGAAACGATTACAGATAGGCCTGTCAATTCGTCCATTGCCGTCGGCAGGACTGGAAGTAAGTAAAGTAAACTGAATCAGGTTCAGGTTATGACGGACCGACGTTGTCTCTGGATTGTCGTCTGCGTTTTCAACAGCTGATATTGGACTATTGTAGTGACTGAGAAGAGTATTGAAAATATAATGGGATTCATAATTATATGTGATGTCAATAGTTTTATGTATATTTCAAACTCCTCAAAGTATTTAATAAATTTCCTTTTCTGCAGTAATGTAGAATGTCGAGACCATCCAGCATATAAATTGGTTATTATTGTCAATAATTTTGAATGGAAAAATCAATTATGAATCCCATTATATTTTCAACGCTCTCCTCCGTCACTAGAATTAGTCCAATTTCAGCTTTTGATAACACAAACACCAATCCAGAGACCACGTCTTCCCGTCATTACCTGATTCAGTTTACTTCCAGTCCTGCCCGCGGCAATATATACACGCGTGAATTGATAGGCCTATCTGTTATCGTTTCGTGTTTTGTGTACAAACGGATTGTCTGACAAGATGCGTTTCCACCATTATTAGTCATAAAAGGCAATCCTGGGGCTATCAAAATGAATTATAAGATTACTTCGTCACAAAAACCTTTTGTACTGGTGGCAATTATTAAGAGATACTGTGGGTATTTTGCCCGGCGATTTTTGTAGAAGGCAGCCTGGGAGTGGCGAGCAACAAGTCTGTCTTATTTCGTGACTCTGCCTATAATTTTGAAACAATATACTTTTTGCCAAAGTATTATTAATGCACTTAAAGCTGTTTGAATTCTTAAGCCCTGTAAAAATTAACTCCACCTAATATATTGTACAGTTACAGTACTGTGTTGGAGTAGAGTAATTCACCGAGTAGGCCTATATTGTTGTACGTTTTGAAGACGTTGTCTATTGCAATTGCAATACTGAGCACACATATTGGCTGACAATACAGATTCTGAATTGTAAATTGAAAAACTTCTAATTCGTCCATTAGTTAGATTTATATTGATGTATTGTTAAATGACGTTTCATATTAAACATTTAATTTTGATTATCAGCAAGTTTGTTTTTCGTACCTCAAGTTTACTAAATACTTTAAATGCTTGTTTTATGATTTAAAGGGAAAATTGTCAGATAAATTGGTGAGGGAAGGGTAGGTTTAAATAGACGGCAGCATAAATTGGGGGGGGGGACTACTCCTTTTGCTTGGGGGGGATTGCGCCTCTGGGTTTGGGGGGGATGGGCACCTCTGCTCGTATTTTGGCTTTTCAGTCAGCCATCATACTATTAAAGTTAGAATATGATTACAGAGTCACTGCTTCAATAAAACTAAAACTATAAAATACCGTACTTAATACGAAAAGCATATACATTGCATACAATAAACAAACTCATTATATTTCAGAAAGATTTGGTTCAAACAATACAAGAGAAAGTCCGTCAATGCCATAGATCTATGTTTGTAATTGATGAAGTCGAAAAGATACCTGATGGGATATTGGACGTTATCAGTGCTGCTGTACAAATTGGGAAAACTAGCGAATATGATTTTAGGCAAGTATTCTTCTGCATATTTATTTTTCGCCTCACTACTCTCAAGTAAAGTCAAATCAATGATTTTTTGCATAACGTTAACAATTGAACCAGTAAAGACTGCATTTGTTTATGGATTCGATTTCCTTAAATTTGTACTTAAAGTACAAAGTACAAGTATTGAAGTACAAATTTAAAGAAACCGAATCCATAGTAAAAAAAAATACCCTTGTCGCAGAAAAACTGCAGACTAAGCTAATTTTAATTTGCCTAATTTGATTTTCACTTAAATCTAGGGATTTAAGTTTTAATCATATTTGGATTTGGTTTCCATAAATTTGCTTGTTAAGTTGATTTATTAGGTACTGGAATTGCACCTGGAAACTTAAGTTGAAACCTTTCTTCGCATAAAACCAATGATTTACTTTCAGCATATTATTCTAGCTCTTCGAGATTGGTGAAACGTGTCTTATTTCAAATAAATTCCCAACAACACCAAAATCGTAGATAACTATGTAACAAAACAACACATATCAACTGATCAGCAATGAAGTTAAGAAAATAGAGATACCAATATAAAAGGTTGTTTTGTCATTAAAATGTGTCTCACAGTACTTGTCAAAGTGATTATTTAATTTAGGGTATATAGCTTTTTTTTAATGAATTTTAATTTTGAAAAAGTCTAGTGACCGACGCTTAAACATTTAGTTTCTTTCAGTGCAAGAGAATTTAGTTCAACCAACAGTTTTCATTCTGCAAACTGTCACTGAAAAGATGTTTGATGTTGTTCACAAAATATTGATCGTAGGTACAGTTGTCATACTTAGTGTAGTTTTTTTTCCAACCGAGAAGGATTTGCGTTTTCAGGAAATGTGTGCTGTGTAGGAAATATTTTTTGCTGTGCACAAGAAATTCCTTACGGAATTAGAATAATAGATTCCGATGCATAATATCATCCATTATCACATATCTCTATTGGTTTTATTTATCATAACAAATTATCATCTGAATTATACAATATTTCTTTCCAGGAAAGTCATATTCATCCTGCTCAGTAACGCAGGTGGTACGGAACTCAACAAAGAAGCCTTATCATCTTACAAACAAGGCATTCGAAGAGAAGATATGAATCTCAGAAGACTGACCAATTTGATAGCAACTGCAGCAGTAAACGAAGGTAACATTTTACTTTTAATGTCTAAAAGAGCTCATGGAATGTGTATGTAAAGTGTAATTTTTTTATGTCCAACCTTCACATCCTAGGACACTAGCACAGAAAACGTAGTATAGTAGTGTTTTCTGTGACGCTAGTTCTAGCCCCAAACAGTTTTACATGTGGTGACTTCAGGCACAGAAAACGTACTACTATAACCCAGAATGCCAACCGCATGGTAAAAAGCATTAAGCGGTTTGAGAGAGCTTTGCCTGTCAATCCGTAGGCAGCGCCACCAGCGTTGCTATGCTATTGCATGGCAACGCTGGTGGCGCTGCCTACGGATTGACAGGCAAAGCTCTCTCAAACCGCTTAATGCTTTTTACCATGCGGTTGGCATTCTGGGTATAGTAGTACGTTTTCTGTGCTTCAGGCTAGCCCTAGAGGTTTGTGGCATTATCACTTGGTAAAATCCATTGGCGATTGGCGGGATTTGACCCGGGACCTCAAACACTAAAGTACCCCGCACTCTACCACTAGACCAGTTCGCTCCCCTATGTAACGGTACGTCCAGAGTGCACGCCGATTCAGATTTTCGGCAGCAGGAATTCAAATGGAAAGTGGCCGTAGTGGCTGCCGGTTTCTGAGCCTGTGCGCAGGCAACTGCTTACCGGGATAATTTTTTTTCATTCTGGTTTCAGATTTTGCTCATATATATACTAATTAATTAAATAAAGTTTGTTTTTAAAACTTAAAAAAAAAATAGTAAAAAAAAGTAAAATATTTAATTTTTTCATCCTTACTTTGATTACCCCTAAACGCTCTTAAGGAAAATTGTTTTGTATTTATGTATTGTAATGTATTATAATATATTAAATGTATTGTATATATTTATGTATTTAATTTATTCGTATTGTAATGTATTTTTAGACTAAATTTTAATTGTTAAGATATTTATAATAAATACCCCCGCTGCAGCAACAAACCTGCAGATTAAGCGAATTTCCATTTGCCTGATAGGATTGTCAAGTCAATCTATTTAAATAACATTTATGTTAAAAAAACACCTAGGCTTGCTGCTACAGGGAGAGTAATAAAGTGTTTTTTTTTATCAAATATTAATAGCTTAGTACTGTATAAAATACAAAAATGTGCCAAGTTTGATCAAAATATATCCATAAGAATAAAATGGGAATTTAAAATTATTGTTGAGTAAACAATAACCGTACAAAAACACATTCATATACTTAATTATTTGTTGTTTTAAGCTCTTTAAAATGGACGATAGAGTAATTGAGAAATTTTGTGTTTTGGGGGACAAAAATTAGAAAAACCAATTTTTAACCAATAAATCCCCTGTAAAACCCCATTCCCTGGTTCACGAACTCATTCAAGTTTACCCCGCCACTTACCTTCAAACCAAATTTCATGAAAATCGGAAAATTATTATTCAAGTTATAGCGTTCACGGACACATATATAACAATTTGAAAGGAATGTGTTTTTGGCTTTCGGGAACATCAAAATGAAAAAGTTAATCGGTCTCGGGCCTAGGTCTTACCATGAGACCTACGGTAATAGCTACTTCCTTATAGGGTAATTTGCTAAAACACTAAAGGGGGTGTATTTAAAAAAATTTCCCATGTAGGGAATAAGATATTACTATAGTTCTTATGGTAAGACCTAGACCCGGGACCAATTTTCTTTTTTCGTTTTGATATCCCCAGAGGCCAAACCACAATATGTTCAAATTCATTCATACATACAGTCCAACCTCGTTATATAAGGATTTGGTTATTTATCTTAATGTTAGGTTTGCAGGGATTTCGCTAAGTCGAGGTTTAGAAACAGCATCAGAAACAACATAGGTCGAGATTTAACTTCATTAAAACACAATTAAGTAGCATAGGCTACAATACTTTAACAGAACAGGATTGACATTGTAAAGAAGAACCCTGATTTTCCAGGGTAATAAGGGGGAGGTAGTCCACAAATGGTAAAACCACAGTTAATACATGGTACAGAAAAAATAAGACAAACCCATTAAAACACTAATAATACTGTGAAAGCAAAAATGTCCATTAATGTCACAATTTATTTATTTTATCAACAAAATACAATATTACACAATCATAATGTGCATGTGCAATCATGACGTTTCAAGTTATTGACCTTGTTTCAGTTTACAAACTGTAACGTTTAAAGTCACAGCTTATCATAGCTATACATAGCAATAAATCATGTTCAAGAACAAAACCGTAGAGAGTTGTGTATTCTGTAAGCTACTGCTTGTGATGCCAATAGGCTACTAGTGCTGCTTTATCACAAGACTGTTAACATAGTTGAAATGGTGTTGAAAACAATAATACCCCCTACCGTAGCAAACCTGCAGACATCCATACTTAATTAGTAAATTTTATTTTCAGGTGGTCTAAAGAATTCACAACTTGTGAAGAATTTTGATATATCATATTATGTGCCTTTCTTACCTCTTGAGAGAAGTCATATTGTTCAGTGCCTTGAGCATTTTGTAGTTAACACCAAACAACAGGTCATGTCTCCGGAACTTACAGAGTATGTATACTTTACTTTTACTTTAATACTTTTCAATGAAATGGCGACCATACAAAGTAGGTATTTTAAGCCAAGTATGAATGGAGATGAGTGTAGGATGAGTGGCGCGATCTTGTAGTCTTGTTAGTGACTTAAGGCTGATATATTCCTTCTAGACACAGCTGTTATTTAATAGCCCATACAGCTAATGGCAACCTAGGGACCTACAGTTTATAGTGGAATCCGATGAACCACATTTTTTCCTTGGTATATAAGAAATGGTCTAATTATCAGGATAATACTGTGGATAGTCATAGTACTCACTCGTGCAGACATTAATCCACACCAGGGAGTATCGCATCAACAGTGCATGCCTATAAATATCCACAATTTGTGATCTCCTAGTAGCTGGATTACATTATATTTAAGCTATGGCATGGATAAAATATACTCCCTAGTAGATTTCTCATCCTTGGATCAGCTGATGACAATTTTATTGTTAGTTCTGTTCGGTGCAGGAGATAAGATTGTGTTTTGAAAGAACAAATCAATCTGAGACTGGCTCACACAACTATGCTATTTTTTATAAAAAAAACTAGCGGTTTTGCCCGCTCTTCGTTCGGGCAATTAAAAAAATTGTTAGAAATGCAGGTATAAAAAATTCTAGTAGATTCTTATACAATCTCGCGTATGGATATATTTCTGTCAAAACTGCTCCCAATTCCTACAAAATCGTCTGATCTAACTCATGAGAATTGTTCTCCATTCTTTTCTTATTAGCCTCACACATAAAGTTATCCTCCGAGAGTTCGAGGGTCTGACGCATAGAGATCACCCTTGTAGTGATGGACCTGTCCACATACAATAAAACAATAGGGTCCATAACCTTTAGGATGTCTTACGTCTGCACCAAATGTTACAAATGATAATGCTGAGCTGAATTATATATACTTACGTGTTCTATAAAAATCTATCATCTATCATATTTCCCAGATGAAACACCTATAAATACACAGGGTTTAACGACTCCTAGATTTCTCATATTTAAAATGCCATGCACTACAATGTCTACATATTTCATTATTTCATTTAAAGCAGCGGTATCTACATACCTTACGTCCTGAGGTGGCCGAGGTGGGTACGGTTGAACCTGAACTCATCGCTCTCTTTCACGACGATCTGTAAAGATCGGCGACAACCTCTTGGGCGACCAAAGACATTATTTGTTCATAGAAATAGCATCAATGTTAATTTACCGCACCTCTTTTAAGAACATTAAAGTAAAATAAAATAAGTAAATAAAAATTTAAATAAACAAACTGTTGTCAATTGCATTGACCAGCTGTTGTTCAATAATTTAATCGAATAACTTAAACTTCTAAAACATGTAAGGCATAGCCCTTTGAAAATAAGCCTATGCGGCAGAGCAATAATAGAATCCGTTCACATCAATAGATATTTCGGCAAATCTACACACTTTGAGCTTCATTTTAATGTGCCATCATATTTCTATATTTTTATTTGGTTAATGGCCGTAACCATTTACATAAAATTTGATTGTATCAATTTAGTAATATAATAGATAGATTGGGTACAGCTGGTCCATTTTTGAGCGGAGCGAGCGAAGCTCTTATACATCGACTTTTATGCATTTCGTAATACGCAAACTCCTCCTAGACGGCTGAATCAATCGTTTTCAAATTTTGGATGGTGATAAAGACCATATCGGTGAGTGCCAACATCTATATGGCGTTAAAAATAACTCTCAGGAATCCGCCCCACTGGGTCTCAAAGTTTCAATGTAATCCTTATGCAAGCAGTATTTGACACATAAACAAAGACAAATGATCAGCTGTTGACTTTTGAATGCAGTAGATAAAGAAATAGCTGATAGCATTATTCCACAGATATTAGAACAGAAACGGTATGAATCATAAATATAATCAAATGACGACACTAGCTTGAGGACCGTGACGTAGGAAGTGCTAAAGGAAGTACTAAAGGTGAGCAGTCTGGAGTGTGGAAACTGTTTATGACAATAAGATTTAGGTATCTGCATTCCAAAAACTATAAGGGAAGGGAGGAAAACGGGTCCGCGACGTAGGAAGTGATGAAGGAAGTAGTCAAGGCGAGCTGTCCGGAGAGTGGGATCTGCTTATGACCATTATACTAAGTTATTTGCAATCATAAAATGCTATGGAAACGGAGGATAACGGGTCCGCGACGTAGGAAGTGATGAAGGAAGTCGTCAATGCGAGCTGTCCGGAGTGTGGGAACTGTTTATGACTATTAGATTAAGGTATCTGCAATCATAAAATGCTATGGGAAGGGAGGTAAACAGGTCCGTGACGTAGAAAGTGGTGAAGGAAGTAGTAAATGCGAGCAGTCCGGAGTGTGGGAACTGTTTATGACCATTAGATTAAGGTATTTGCAATCCTATGATGCTATGGGAAGGGAGGGAAACAGGTCCGCGACGTAGGAAGTGGTAAAGGAAGTAGTAAAGGCGAGCAGTCCGGAGTGTAGGAACTGTTTATGACAATTAGATTAAGGTATCTGCAATCACAAAATGCTGTGGGAAGGGAGGAAAACAGGTCCACGACGTAGGAAGTGGTAAAGGAAGTAGTCAAGGCAAGCTGTCCGGAGTTTGGGAACTGTTTATGACGATTGTATTAAGGTATCTGCAATCATAAAATGCTATGGAAAGGGAGGATAACGGGTCCGCGACGTAGGAAGTGATGAAGGAAGTAGTCAAGGCGAGCTGTCCGGTGTGTGGGAGCTGATTATGACGATTAGAATAAGGTATATGTAATCCTATGATGCTATGGGAAGGGAGGGAAACCGGTCCGCGACGTAGGAAGTGGTAAAGGAAGTAGTAAAGGCGAGCAGTCCGGAGTGTGGGAACTGTTTATGACGATTAGAATAAGATATCTGCAATCATAAAATGCTGTGGGAAGGAAGGAGAACAGGTCCACGACGTAGGAAGTGGTAAGGAAGTAGTCAAGGCAAGCTGTCCGGAGTGTGGGAACTGTTTATGACGATTAGATCAAGGTATCTTCAATCCTAAAATGCTATGTGAAGGGAGGTAAACAGGTCCGTGACGTAGGAAGTGGTGAAGGAAGTAGTAAAGGCGAGCAGTCTGGAGTGTGGGAACTGTTCATGACGATTAGATTAAGGTATCTGCAATCATAAAATGCTGTGGGAAGGGAGGAAAACGCGTCCGCGACGTAGCAAGTGATGAAGGAAGTAGTCAAGGCGAGCTGTCCGGAGTGTGGGAACTGTATTTGACGATTAGATTAAGGTATCTGCAATCATAAAACGCTATGGAAAGGGAGGGAAACTGGTCCTTGGCGTAGGAAGTGGCGATGGAAGTAGTAAAGGCGAGCAGTCCGGAGTGTTGGAACTGTTTATGACGATTAGATAAATGTATCTGTAATCATAAAATGCTATGGGAAGGGAGGTAAAAGGTCCGAGACGTATGAAGTGGTGAAGGAAGTAGTCAAGGTGAGCTGTCCGGAGAGTGGGATCTGTTTATGACGATTAGATTAAGGTATCTACAATCTTAAAATTCTATGGGAAGAGAGGGAAACATGTCCGCGACGTAAGAAGAGGTGAAGGAAGTAGTAAGGTGAGAGGTGTGGAGTGTGTTAACTGGAAACCGTTTGTAGCGGTTAGATTAATGTATCTGCAATGCTGAAA
The DNA here is from genome assembly GCF_028750875.1 of Macrosteles quadrilineatus. Classification (NCBI taxonomy): domain Eukaryota; kingdom Metazoa; phylum Arthropoda; class Insecta; order Hemiptera; family Cicadellidae; genus Macrosteles; species Macrosteles quadrilineatus. The sequence continues at coordinate 10,080,955 of NW_026542597.1, forward strand.
TGCTATGAGAAGGGATGGAAGCATCCCCACGACATACAAAATGGTAAAAGAAGTAGTAAAGGCTAGCAGTGCGGAGTGTGGGGAATGTTTGTGGCAATTAGATTAATGTATCTAAAATACTTACATAGTGTCCATAGTTCGAACCATAGTGTGAAAACCGTATATGGCAGTTAGATTGATGTATCTTTAATCCAAAAATGTTATGAGAAGGGAAGGAAACAAGTCTATGACGTAGGAAATGGTGAAGGAAGTAGTAAGGCTTGCAGTGCAGAGTGTGGGAACTGTCTTTGGCAATTACATTAATGTATCTGCAATCCTAAAATGCTATGGGAAGAGAGGGAAATAGGTCTACGACGTAGGGGGTGGCGAAGGAAGTAGTAAAGGTGAGCGTATTGTGTGTGGGAATGGATTAATGTATCTGCAATGCTAAAACACTATGTGAAGAGACTCTAGACTGTAGGTTAAAATAATTACGAATCACGAATCGATACATATTTCGATACATGCAATCGTTTATAATAGTAATTTACAACTGATTTGACAACAGCTGATTTTTACTCCATAGAGGATCAAAACTATTTTTACTTCCTAAAGAGTAAAAATGCTACTTTAGACCCGCAACACATGCATTAAAAACGACTGGTATTACTGCAGTATGACCAAAACAATATAATATAAACCCTTGATGACTCCGCTCAATTTTGTGGATGCCTCTGCGAACGCCACCTAGTTATCTAGATGGCCAATTTGGATGGCAATCCAAAAAGAATTGGATGAATTTAAATAGATAAAGATTTTAGTCTGCCCAACATCAACTTAAAATAACCTACTAACAAAGTGTGTTATAAAACTAGGGAGATTTGTTTTCAATTTATTTATTTATTTAAAATTAGGGAGGTTTTATTTTCAGTAACAAGCACATTGATGGGAGAAAATTTAAATTAACGTCATATTTTAATGAAAAATGAAATAGGTATGGTTATCATTTTATCGCAGGTAAAATAAATAAGTAGTTCTTTTATAGGCTATGGATGATAGTAATCAAACAGTGTGTATGTATACAACTATTTTTCTTGTGTTCTATCTTACTTACTAACCAAGGATAGCCAATTGAGAATAAATCAAAATAATTAAGATATTTTAGTAGTCATGTACTGTATAAAAGTATATGTGGCCTTTTTGCATACGCTTATGAATGTAACTACTCTCAGACAGTGGCGTTTTCACACACTACTATCTTGATGTGTTTTGATGATGCAGGCTAGTTCTGGAAGATATGACTTTTAGACCTGAAGATGAGCAACTATATTCCACTTCTGGCTGCAAGGGAGTGGAGGAGTCAGCAGTGATACACATTGAAGGACAGCTAAGAAGAAAGCGAGGAAGAGGACCGGCATAGCAGTAGTTGTATGATCTTTAATTAACAACTTGCTAATTTCGGACAAAAGCATCCACATTATATAGTTTTTTTTTTTCAAACCAAATCAGAGTGATTAAGCAAAGTAATATCCTATAGGAAAATGTTACTGTATAAAATCAAAGAGGGATCCAATAATTGTATAGTAGAATGAGGAATATGACTCCAGCATTCAGCCTACAATTAACGTTTGTAAAACAGCTAAAAACAAAACATTAGCGTGGTTAAAAATAATTAACATATGAAATAAGGGTTCCGATTAATCCACCTTTTCCTAAAAATATGCACCATATGTCCATATTATGGTGTACTAGCTTTTTTAGTGCAGTAGTTAAGTTGTAATATAAAAATTTAAGTTACCTTATGTTGTTCAACGAACTCTTGTCCCTCAATGGATTATGCACATGAGTAATGTTGTTAATCAGTAGTAATGTTTATTTTTATAATATACGTTTATGAAATGTATTGCTTTTGGAAACAATATGATTTGGACAGATCCTTTTTGAAAATTACTATCCATGAAACATTAAGAGGTTCATTGCTGTAATGAGAAATCATTTGTATGGCAAATATCAAAATTAATCAGTCTTATAGCTTTTATAATCCTTTAATAGTATATATTTTTTCTGTGTCATTGGCAACCTAATTTTTTAAGGCAGACGTGTTTATTTTTATAAATAAATTCTTTTCTCTCGATCCATGGAATGTAAATAAGCACTAGAAAGATAAATTTGTATGAGACTATATTGTAGTTCATATTTTTTTAACTTTCAACTTACCTTTGTAATGTTAGTTTTGTTCAAGCTCTAGGCCAGAATTTTGAATTGTAGAATAAGGAGGATAGCAGCTAGCTTACTTAAAGTGCATGTAGGCACTCCTTCCTACTATCATTCCTATGGACCAGTAAACAATAACGATAGTTGGAGGTAATAATTATATGGACCCGTAAACAATAACGATGGTTGGAGGGTGAGAAAGTAAACAATAACGATAGTTGGAGGTAATAATTATATGGACCAGTAAACAATAACGATGGTTGGAGGGTGAGAAAAACAGAGTTAAAAAAATTATATGCTTAAACACACCGGTGACAGCCAAAAGTGAAAGGCTAATATGGGCTGGCAAAGTGAGGAAGACAGAACTTAAAGTTGTATTCCAAGGAGTACCAAAGGATAGACTAACAATGAAGTAAAAAGACCAGTGAAAGACACCTCCAGACTGGAGTCTATATTAGAAGAGGTAGTTGATAACAAAGAGAAGAATTGAGCTGAATTTTTGGCAAGACCAAAATAGTATATTTCATCACTAGGGCGTAAAGTGAAAGTGACTCTTATCAACCCAAGCTCAAGTTTTACGATCGAGGCAAAGCTGAGGTAATAAAATGAGCGAGGGTTGAAAAGACACTTTTTGCCCATTGGATGAACTATATTTTTTTTCCATACTGCATCATTACTCAACAAACTAAGCTTGAAAACAAAAATACTTTTAATTTAAAGATAACCTCTCAAAACTACTTCCAGCTTGTTACAAATACTTGATACAATAATTTTGTCTATTATGATTGTGTTGCTGTACATTATACCATCGATATGTCAAACTATTGACAAGAATGCAACAATAAACTAAAACCTTACCTAATAGATCAATGGATAATAGTTATTTGTGCAACTAGTGAGAAAAGTGAGCAATTGACTCACTCGAGAGAAATCCTTACTCACGAGCCGTAGGCGAGTGAGGAATGGTTTCTCGAGTGAGGCAATTGTACTTTGAACTCGAGTTGCACATTATACTTTTCCTACAGTTACCATAAAACAAATAAATTGGTGAAGAAACATAACCTATTTTTACACAGACGTGAACTTTTAATATAACATTTAACGTGAAGTGACAAATACAACAGTACAACAGCTGACCAGCTGATTTACAGCCAGTGCTGCCAACGTATTTCGCGCGCATCCGACGTTGCCTGCATGTTACGCGCTCACTATTTCGTGCTGTTTTTGCTGTAGCATGACAAAAACTTCTTTAAGTTTCAGTGGTCACAAAGTTTAGGCTAGGTAGGTTAACAATAAACATGCAATGGGAACATGGTGTGTAGGTATATAAAACCTAGCAAGGAAATTATCCCCCGATTTCCTACAGATCGACAAAATTGCTGTTTTATATTAAACTAATTTATTTTCAAATGTAACCATATAATCAGTATACAGTGTGTAAATTAAGTATGGAAACAAATCTGTATTTTTAAAACCGAAATAGATAGAAATATTCTATTTGTGGCAATAATAGTTAACAAAGATTCCGCAATTTTTCACATGAAAAATATTTTTTTACCCCCCTAACAGGGTAGGTGGTAGGGGGTGACTTATTTTTTTCAAATAGCAACCCCTATGGAGTGACTTCTCATTTTGAAGGGTTTGTCAAAAGAAACACAATGACGCAAATCCGAGGTGAATATCTCACTCCTAGCTAACATGGCGGATATTCCAAAATGGGCTTTTTTTTACAAAAATTAAATTTTTCATTACTCACCATTTAGGCTAGGGGTGAAATATCTACCTCGGGTTTGCGTCATTCTTTTTCTTTTAACAAACCCTTCAAAATGAGGGGTCACTCAATAGGGGTTGTTGTTGAAAAAAATAAGTCACTCCCACCCCCTACCCTGTTAAAGGGGTTGAAAAAATATTGTTGATTAAAAAAATTGCGGAACCTATGTCAACAATCAATTCCACAAACAGAATATTTCTATCTATTTCGGTTTTAAAAATACAGATTTCTTTCCATTATTTGTGAAATTGGTGCTTTTCACGTACAATAAATCAAATTTTGGAATATCCGCCATTTGGGCTAGGAGTGAGATATTCACCTCGGATTTGCGTCATTGTGTTTCTTTTGACAAACTCTTCCAAATGAGGGGTCACTCAATAGGGGTTGCTATTTGAAAAAAATAAGTCACCCCCTACCACCTACCCTGTTAGGGGGGTAAAAAAATATTTTTCATGTGAAAAATTGCGGAATCTTTGTTAACTATTATTGCCACAAATAGAATATTTCTATCTATTTCGGTTTTAAAAATACAGATTTGTTTCCATACTTAATTTACACACTGTATATATAATTAGTTGATGAGAAAGGTTGCTACGTCACATTTGTCACAGAGAAGTAACAAACAGAGGATAGGTGGTGTCTAGCAATAGTGCCCTGGTGATGCATTCCCCTTACGGTTGAAATAAAGAACACAATACAGTACCCTAGCATAATAGTTTCCTAAATCATACCAGGATAATCCATTAGAGTGTTCTACAAGTCCAACATTTTTTTTTATTTAAGTAAAGGTTTTATCGATGTTTGATGTATCAATCTTTGTGGCTTGAGGGGCTTAAATGAAAATCAATAACATTCAACGTTGTCTCTCATTTTATACATATGAGTATTTTACAACCGTTAATTCAACTACCCTATTTTTATTTTGTGTTAGCGCAAGGTTTTAAATAAAACTGTAATTAATACATTAGACAGCCATAATAGTGTTTTACATTATTTTATTAGCTAGGAGTATCACATTTTTGGGTGAACGGGTACACAATATAATTACAATCATTCTTAAGTAAATAATATCACAGATAAGATAAATACTAAAAAATTTTACTTGCAGTCTGCTTCAGACATAATAACTTTTCCGTCATCAAAATATTTCTTTACCCTCCACCTGATATCTTTGGTATCTGGAAAAAGCAAAACACAAGATTAATTTCACACACAAATCAGTACTTAAAATAATAAGTTTAATATTTAATTTTTAAAATTCCATCTCAGAAATGAAAAAATAGTTCTGGCTGTTTTAACCCGATTTTTCAATTACATCGGTATGGGAAAATGACTATTAAAAACCATAAATAAAAAAAAATGGAAAAACAGTTGGATATACCATGGGTTAGTGCCCACATAAGAAATTTCTTCAAAATCAGACCCCAAGAGACATCCACAAACACACACAGATTACTTCAAAATCCACTTTTTTGGGTTCAGGAGGGGCCCAAAAGAGAAATATTTACCCAAAACTCAAAACAATAGCTATTTTCTTCATATACTATGTAAAAGGGGAAAATGTAAAAAGATGAAATGTGGAGTACCTTGAGGGTCTATTCTAGGACCATTGATATTTTTTTGCCAACCTCGTTGGAAATATTAGCAAATTTAACTATTTATTTTCCTAACCTTCGACAAACAGAAATACTCCTTTCCAGGTACGTACAAGTTTTGGTGGCTACAGGGTTGAGTCGGAACTGAATATTGAATACCTAATAATAAACTAACTTTAAAACACCATAAAAACACAATAGTGTGTACTTGTATGTAACAACCAGTATATAGAAGAAAGTCATTGAGCAAAAATTGACATCATATTTGTAGGTTTCGCAACAAAATAACAATTTTAAATGAAATTAAAATTAGCTCATTAAAGAAAGATTTATCGAAAATAAATTTTTGTATTATGCTCTTTTAAAAAATGTTTCTTGACTGCTATGTAAAACATGAATTTTAGTTATACACATTTGCACACATTTCTGTCTGTTTGGAGCAAACAGTCATATTAAAACAACAAAAAACTGGAACAGAATTGCCTGACTAAATTAGAATGACTTTGTACAATAGAAATTGTTTATAAAAATTAATACCTGAGAAGAGACCTTCAGGTCCCTTTCCTAAATATTATAATCATTACGCAAAGACAAGTAAGATAAATGCTCTAATTGGTTAGGATGACTCGGTGAAGAATAAGTAGTTTTATAAAAATGAAGTTTCTCGGAAAAGACATTAAAGTCTCTAAGCATTATTATAATTAAAAAAATTCAAATCAATTCCAAACATGCAAAAGAAGGCTATTATAATATTATGCAATTTAAAACGCGGAACTACAGTCAAAGAACATTATAAAACTGAAAATATTATGACTTTTTATGGAATGTATGTCTATAAAACAGTATTATCAGTAAAAGACAGATTAAATGTATAGTACAACTTATTGAAGACTATCACAAATTACTTTAATAGAAATCGAGAAAACCTGACCACAAGCTCACATATCCTGCAAATTTTCACAAAGATTCACCTAAATATGCCGGTTCCAAATGTTATAACAAACTTCCTAAAAAATCAAATTTAAAACTTCAAAAATAAATTTAAATAAAATTTAAAAAAGAAAAAATCTATGTAGGCTACTTCTTTTTTTGCTTTACTTTATTTAGACTTTTGGTTTTAAAATAATTTTATTTATTATTTTAATTTTGAGTTTTATGAATGCATTTAAAAAGTTGTATATTGCACTTATTTTTATTTTTTTTTTACTTTATTTGCGCTGAAAAGCTATTAAAATTGATGGTATGTTACCTCATGCATGATAATGATGAGTGTTTTAGTTAGTTTTATTAAATCACTCTTGACGCCATTCCTGTATTGATGTACTGAAATGAATAAAGTTATATGAATTGAATTGAACTATAAGCAATATGCTTACCTGGGGCAAGTGATTTCTCCATTATGGACTGAGTAATTTTTTTTGCCAGAAACTTAAACAGATGCCTCGAGGCAATTCGTTTTGCCTGATAGACTGGAGTTAGTTCCATTACAACTACAGAGGCAATCCTCTTCCTGCAAATGGCTATGTTGGCTTCTGATAATTCCAACTGAGAACAATGATCATCTCCAAACAGATCCTTGATTTTTTTCATTACTTTTTCTCTTTGCTTCGTTGTCATTCTCATCAATATTCTGGAAAGATTACAAGACTGAGCTGTCTCCTCCGCAAACCAGTTACTAAGTCTCTTTGACTTGCCCAACTGCTGTAATGAACTATCGTCTTCATTTTCTACCATTAAGCCAAGTTCAGTAAGTCTTTCATCAAGATTTTTATTCATCTTTGAAGTTTTTTCAAAACTCGTTCGTCGCTTTTTTATAGTTATAAAAGTTTTTGAACCGGTATGGAACTCGTCACAGAAATTTTCAGGTTTTCCATCGGATTTGTCATGGTTTAAGCAGGTTGTCTGGCATTTATCAGGTTCTGTAATCGACATGTTACTTTGAATTCCACACTCAGTTATCAGCCTTTTTTGACCCGAACTGTCTGCAGAGTCTACATTCACCTTGTATTCTTGGGTAGGCAGATCAGCAAAATCAAGAAGATCAGAGGTGGATGTGATATTACAATTATCATGGTTCTTACTCTTCACTGTATTTGACTGGGGTTGGTTGGAACCTAGAGAGCTACTTACTCCACCATTATTTGAATCTATATCATCAAAATCAATTGCGGGATTGTACGGTCTTTCTGAAGGACTCATCTCAGCTAAGTTTAGCTGCAACACAGATGGTGTTACCAAGTCTGTTTGAGTTTCAGCTTCGTGGCGTAAATTTACAAACTCAGTCTGAGATGATTTGTTCATTGGAACTTTTAATTTCAACCTTGACATGCTGGTTGTTGAGCTGTCTTCAATGTACAGCTTTTTATCAACTGTGCTTGTTTTTACTGCCTTTATCTGGAAAAAAATCATCAAGATCAAGATCACACATTCAACATTCCATTCAAACTAAAAGTTCAATGTATTAAGGAATTGTGCAAATATTATTGAAACAGATATATTATTGCCTAATAATCTATAGTTAACAAGCTTGTAATGTTAACAGGTCTCGTTTATATTGATCAAATCAAAATCAAATCAAAATGTCTTTATTTCGTAAAAGTAATCATTTTTACATTTTTACAAAATACAGTATCAAATTACCATAAGAATATAACTGAGTACTTTAACTAAACGAAATTAATCCCACATGGGAGAACCCGTGCGTGGGAGTGAGTCATTCTGTACTTTAATCAATTCATAAATCAATAATCAATGATTCCCCATATATTTAGATTACTTGAATGCAGCCCAAAAAATTATCTCTATATTTGAGTGCAAAAGCGTTGAATATTGCTTTTCTTTGTTATAAGCTTGGACATTGCTATATCAAGTTTATCATATAAAAACTAACCATTAGAGAAGTAGATGAACTTGTTAGCCCATATCTACTGATGCTAAATAAAAATGTTGATTAACTGTGAGTTCTAATGTTACTAAAAGAGATGTGCAAGCTAAAAATGATGCTCTGAGCGTATTAAAACTGTAGGGATGGACGAGATTGGATTTTCAGTTTGAGACGAGATGAGATGGGATTTTTTATTTCTCATAAAATTTTGAGACGGGATTTCCATTCTCATACATAACGGGAAATGCACGTTCCACATTTTGATCTGATTTTTTAACATTTTTAAATACCTACTGATTTATGACGGACTGGTTAAATACAAAAATAATAATAATAGACAAAAATATTTAAAATCTTTTATTGAAAAACATTAATAAAAAACAAATAATAATAAGGCCTAACTTATTAAAAATAACTCTTCGGCATAGGAAACATGGAGATTAAGCAACAAACTTTCTAGTCTGATGAAATTTAATCAGACTAGAAAGTTTGCAAGGCTGCCAGAATTATATTGAACTTTAACTAGTTGTTCTGCCCGTGCTTCGCCTAACAGAATAATGTGGGTCTTTAAAAACTAGCTACACATTGCGCACACTTACCATGTACATCTCAATCGTACTTATTGCTTATTTAAATGAAATGAAAATCTCGTGGATTTCCATCAAACAGTGTGGCAGAATCTAAACTAATTAACTTTATTGTTAACATCTATAATGAGAATCAAAAAATTAACTCATAGAAAAGTAAACAAATAAACTAAATAAAAACAAATCTAACAGCTGATGCATCTTCAATATTTTAAATGTTATTAAATACAGTCAAGGTATGTGCCCTTAGGAGAGGGCTTATCAAAAACTGATATTTTTCAAGGAAGTTTCACAGCAAGACCTTTCATTGAAGTATTGCGGTTGATAGTAGTGCGGCTTACGGTTTTCTCAAAAGATCGTGATCCTTATTAGCTTTATTATTATATCATGTGAGTTACTAAGAAATATTGTTTTAATAAGCTTCACTCATTTGGAAACCCTGTACAATTTTTGGAATTGTATGACTATTTTGTGAGGAAGAGTCCATAAAGTAGGGGTCCATAAAAGGTGGGGGGCGATGACAAGATAGATATATTTTAGACAAACAGAACATACAGAAATCATTATATGTGATGTGGAAAGCGAAAAGGGACCTCTTGTCGGTGATGCAAAATTTTTAGAACTGCCGATATAAGTAACCAACGTCAAAAATATCGAAATTCGGTTTGTTATCGATTATTATACCTACCTTGTTTAAAATAGAACAGGACAGTGTTGGTAAAAATTATCGAATGGAAGAAGTAAAAGGTTGAAATAAATCATTTTGTAAGCCTCTGCACTGTCTGAGAAAAGGTACCTCTTGTCGCTCAATGGTATTTCCCCATAACGACAAGAGGTCCCATTTCTAATATTCACTTTATAATCAGACTTTATTCCAAAAAATTAATTGTCCTTCATTGTAGTGGACATTTAGAGAACTACCTACAACAAAGTTCAGTTTCAGAGAACAAAATATCTCACAAATTTTGCGGTCCCGACAAGTGGTACCATTTTTTATGTTGTGTAGAAAAACATAGGGCTGACAAGAAAAATCGTAGATGCACGGGACTTGCACCACAAGTGATTCGGAATTTAATAAGGAATTGAAATAAATCTGGTTCAACTAAACAATTTGATTCTGTGATGATCAATAGCATTAAAAAGTTAATCGGTTTACCAACAGGGTGCAGCACTATTATTTTTTTAAATTTATGACAACAGCTAATTTGCAACCAAGAGGTGAGTGAGCGTAGCGAACGAACTTCAACCTTCAGCGAACGAGCTAACCTGAAGGCAAGTGAGCGCAGAGAACGAGTTCAAACCTAAAGGTGAGTAAGCTAGCGAACAAACTTCATCCAGGACATAATTGAGCCATGCGAACGAGCTCATCTTGAAAATGAACGAGCATTGACATAAAACCACATTAGGACAGGACGACGTCTGTCGACCAGCTAGTCACATATAAATCAAAATAATAATAGAAAGATTTACGATAAAAAAGGAGCAATGAATTCAGTTGACAAAATCAGTTGGGCTTGGTAACATATCAATATTTATGATTTAAATTAATCCATATGCAATAACACGCTAACAAAAAATAAAACCCAAATTACAGACTTTTCTTTTTGAAATTAATTTCAGTTTTCTTTTGTTATTCCCTACTATGATGAAATAGTAAAAGCACCATAACACAAGTGAAAATAACTATTCATATTTTATATGCTAGTAGGCAAATATGTGAAATAAATCAATTATTGAGCCTATTCTACTTGTGAAAACTATTTACTACTTACAAGTGAAACCATACTTGTGCGATACAACTCGGAAATCATACATGACCTCAAAGCTTTCTGTTCCAGGGCCGATGACCACTTTTGGACCATTTCTTCTACAGATTCTGAACCAGGCACATCTGAATGCTGGCTGCAGTTTTCAAAGTTAAATCTCAGAGCCTCTTTAAGATGATTAACATAGGTTTTCCGCACCTGGAATGAGAAACTAAAATAAATCATTCCCATTTTAAAAAGTAGAGAATACCACCTATGTTAAAAGTTAGTTGGTGCTACATTGAACTCTATTATAACTAACTTTTTTAGAGTTGAACCTACATGTTTGATGTTTGAACATAAAAATTCCCTAAGTGCAGTTGGCGCTCAATAATCCATCCCTAATAGGACTGGAACATTGTCTGATACTAAAGCGTTATACTACTGAAAATTATAGCAAATTTAAAGTAATGGTAAAGAAAAATAACTTAAGGAGATTGTTAGACGCTCTCTGACTGTAGGGTGTATAAACAAAACTAAGTATTTTAACAAATTGACTATAGGGTGTATAAACAAAACTAAGTATTTTAACAAATCATAAAAACAACAGTCCTTACTAGGTGCAAAAAAATATTATTTTGATCCAGCTTATCAGCTATTGTTCTCTCATACAGCTGCATCTCGCTGGCATGTATGGTTAAGTATAATCTGTATTCTTAACTCAAATAGGACATTCATGAGATAATAATCCATCAAATAACATCTTCTATATAATACGCTAAGCCATTTTTTGAAATCTTTATTAGTTTGGGCAGGATCATCCATCAAAGTTGGGTTTTCTCCCACAAGATTAACATGGGGGAATTTAAATATATTTAATTGGAAACTTTGTCTCCACTAATTTGAGAGAACATCTGGGCGTAGAAACTTGGTAGAGTGTCCAAAGAAAGGTCTCAATCTGTAGATGAGCCATTAAAAGAAAAACAAAGTAAATTCCCTTAGGGCTATGCCCTAGAGGCCTTTAAAGTTCCCTTCCCATCTTTGTTTACATTATCATCATATGGATAATTTATCACTACTTTTTAATGAAACAGCTGTTAATATTTAAATTGTATTTTAAAAAACACATATTATAGGGTGTTACTGACTTTGTTAAAAAGAAGTATTTGCAGTGTAATTTTCTGATTTTAAAATTTATTTTGTTCTGCATCATCTCATGTTTTGCAGTATAACGTTCCATTATGAAATCATTAAAAAATCTTAATATTACAGTAGTTCTTAAAATGATTTCTTATTGAATTATCTTATATCGATTATATGGATTGGTGTCCGCCTTTTTGACCACTTTTGCCAATATTTTGTCATATTCAAGACAGATCATCATAGGTTCATGAGATTATTTATATACATGTTTTCAATCGTTTTAAATATTTCGATTGGGTAATACAATACAACGCAATGGTCATTATTGTTTCTACACCAATTTATTACTCATTAAACAATGCTAAATCCTCACTTTTTTTCACTCTGTCGCAGTTAGAAGAATTAACGTAAGCCTTTAAAGCAACCGTCGATTTTGACGGGTTTCACCTAGTCAACATATATAATACTTATTCCACCCAATTATCACTAGGCCTACTATTCACTCTAAGGACGGCAGAATCGGACTGACCCCAGCGACTGGATACACACAAGACTCCTGTCACAACTTAAATTAATGGCTCATTCTACAAAGCGTTTGATTATCCAGTGTTAAAGCTTTTGATTATCCAGTGTTGGACTATTAAATGAGACTATCAAGGGTTAACTACGCCCTTGAGTATTTATGTTAGGAAATCTACAATATGCATCGTTATTGCTTAGCATAAAAAAGTATAGTAACCCTTACTATGACGTTATGGGGTTTTGCTGGTAAGTGTGTAATTTAAAACTAAATGTACATATTGTTAATCCTTCAAACAATAAAATCTGAATCATAGTTTTAATCATGCAGAAGAATATACATTTAATGTAAGAATAACTCTTACGTTAACTATCAAGTAATATTTTTTGTATTCCAACATTTTTGATTTTGCATACATTGCAGGGTCTCTGAACCATTATTGTTTTATGTTTGTCTTACCAATAATGTCAGCTGTTCCTCATTTGAAGGTGCCTCGCTATCTTCGTCGGATAGTAGAACCCTCCAAGGGCCAGAATCTTCAGAGCTCAAGGATGAATGTCTTTTTAAACGCTTGCGACTTTTCTTCTTTTTCTTATGCTTGTGTAATGGCATCTAAAACCAAGAGTTGATTACAAATTGATCACAATTCAGCCATATAACTTATTCAAATGCAAATAGGTAGTTTATTGCCATTAAGTAGGCCTACATGTCATACAATAGGCCAGGTCAATGGAGATAATATACGATTCATAGTACAATGTACAGTGTCAAGTGTAAATAGTGATGAACATGCTATATATATACAAATAAACTAATAATACCGGTACTGGTTTTTATACATAAAAGTATTTCAGATGCATTGATAACGATGGCAATAATACTGTTGATAGTCAAACAAGTTGGGCAAGTGCCTATATAAAAATAATTAGGGCTAAAATTGGCAGAAAGATACAGTTTAAAACTAAATGACAATAAATTTCTAAATAACATTGACAGTAATAACATTATTATGAAAGACTATTATATCACAGTTTATGAAACCATTGTTGTTAGGGCCTATACTTTAAAAACGATATCCTACCTGACAACCTTAAGATAGGTTGTTGCATTAAATTGGTCAAAATTATGTGTGTTGTAAACAAAGGATCTAACCCAGAGTGCTCAACTGTACAGACATTCACTTACACTATTACTTACTATTTTACACTATTAGGCCTACCATTTTATTTATTTACTTATGTTCACATTACACTTGGTTAACTAGTTGATGTGAACAGAAGTAAGCAGTATCTAACAAATTTATTTGTTTGTAATTTCTTATACAGGGTGATTCTAAAGCTGGGTTTTCCTAGACGCGGAGTCGGCCAGCGGAGAGCGGACAACGGAGAGCGGAATTGAAATTAACATGGCATTCCGCTCCGCTGCTAGGAAAACAGTAACATTAAATTACCTAAGACAAGCTGAGTCCGCTCTCCGCGTTCCTCTCTCCGCTGGCCGACTACGCGCCTAGGAAAACCCGGCTTTAATTATTGTTACACTTCTGGAACTCTATAAATGAAAAACTATCCAACCTATCAATCACCGGATGAGAATCAATTAAAGAGGAGATTCTTCAGTTTTGATTGACACCACTCTGGTAAACATAGTTGCAAAATTAGCCTCTACAGACATTTTTAGCGGTTTTCCCACATAGGGATAAGCTATTACTGTAGATCTCATGGTAAGACTTGGACCCGGGACCGATTTACTTTTTCATTTTGATGTCCCTAGAAGAGTCAAAGCTAGAAGCCAAAAACGATCCGTTCAAATTCTTATTTATATATACATGTGTCCGATAGCAGCATGATAACTCAAGCAAAATTGATCCAATTTCGATGAGGAGAGGACACACTCAAGTTTGGTTGAAGCCAGCCAGACCGCGGTGGGGGGAGGCACTGTGTTCAGAAACAAAGATTGTATTTTTGGATTCAGCGTGAAAAAACTGTAAGTATACATCTAAACATGGGTAGACTTCCGGATCTGTTGGCCCAAACAACCGAATAAAAAAATATCGATCGATATATCGATTATTTGATTTATCGTTTGGTTACTTAGGTAAGGTTAACCTAGAACCTAACTATCGAATAATCAATATTTTCATTCAGTTGTTTGTGCCAACAGATACAAAAGTCTACCCCTAAAAATTACATCCTATCCCAATGTAAGTTAGATATGCTAAATAATTACCCATGTGTAGGCTATATTGATGGCTCACATTGTACTTAAAGAAAGGAATAACTTAAGTTAGGCCTAGGCCTACAGGTCAAATCTCAAAACAAAAAATTGGGGCTGCACTTTAGTATCCGTCCTACATTCATTCTAATTAAATTTTCCATAACTTATATATATCGATTATTTCATTTGATAGCCTATATCAAGTTTGGTTAGTTAGGTTAACCTAACCTAACTACCCGAATGAATAATTGATATATCGATCAATAGGGTATATTCATTTGAATGAGTGTAGGACCCGATACTTAAGTGCAGCCCAAATCGGGCCTACAGAGAAAAAAATATGTATGCAGATGAGGATTCCAGAGTTGCATGTAAATGTAAACCCAACAAATCCTCCAGTAAGTTTGTGGTAGATTCAAAATTAATGAAGGCTAGGCCTACCTTTGACCACAAAGAGATTATTAATAAACTCCTAGGCCTACATTCAAAACAGAATAGACTAATGTAAATTTAAATTCAAAATTGCACAGTACCTACCTTTGGCCTACTGAGATCTGTTTTAAAGGTAGTAGGTACAGTCGCCTGGTTACTTAGGCCTACTATAAATACTACTCTAGGCCTATATTATGGTGTAAAACGTATAATACTATAACTAAAAATAAAGTAACGCGGCTGCAATATTTGTTCTCGGCTAGTCAATATAAATTTAGCCTTATAATTAAGTTAATGAGGAAGAGATATTAGAATATAGAATGAGGTTGGTTATGTCCAGTCCATGAACTAACTAAAACCACTAACCAGCCAACTTAATAACAAACAAAACAAACACAAACATTATTTGGCAAAACAAAGCCAACTGAGGAGAGAGACAGAGCGCGCAATAAATTAAAATCATGAAGCCCAGCTCTCTCATGTTCCTTTAAGCACGTGGTATGTCATCGAGCATAATCCCACTGTGCATATTTTTAAATTATTCACTGTGACACTATTTACGATTATGTACTGTGAAAATGCAAACTTTTTATAAGGAATGATCAAATAGTGAAACGTCACATTTGAATCTACAATCACCCTTTACTCATTTTATGATGAGTTAAAATACGTAATAGATTTTTGTCTATGGTTATAGTGGTTATGTGTTGTAAATGTATATATTTATCAATCTTTGTTAGCTATTAAGGACATGGAAGAAGATCTGGTTTGTAACAAGGATGTCCACTCATATTTTACAAGAAATAGAAACAATGTACATTTAAGTAGCAATAGATTGAGTAAAACTAATAACTGTTTTCCTGTTACAGGCAAAAAGTTTTATAATGCTCTCCCGGAAAGTGTACGGTCATTGCGGAAGTCAAAATTCACAAAAATTGTAAAAGATTGGCTTGAAATGAATCCTTTTTATGAAACTATAGAATTTTTTGATGCTCTGAAGGCTGGCCATTGTTTTTAGTTTGTAATTTTATTTTTACACTCAGGTATGTGTCACAATTTTCATTTTCTTTTGTTTGCCATAACTGCATGGTTTGCTGTTTTGTTTGCTGTGAAGATTAACCATTTTTTTATTTCAGCATGGTTTGTAATCATGAACATTTAATTAGTTGTATGCATTGGTTTGTTTATTTTAGAATAGTTTGACGTTACCTATATTGTATTTATTTACTTAATGGTATAATAAATCTCTTGGATCTCTTGGGGTCCCTACCTCAAATGAATATGTGTCATAGTCATAGAGCCAAGGATTTGGCCACAAGTTATATGATAATTCGTTTATTGTAGTCGACAAAGATACATCAAATTACAAAGTCCATTTCATATTTGTGAAAAACAATACATGTTTATGTGATAGTTATGTTACACCATGGAACACTGTTAACCATAAATTTACTATTAATTTTGAAATTTTAAAATGAGTTGGTTTTGTCTATTTTTTTACAGTAGGATGAGAAGTATCATTGACTATGCACTAGCCAACGTCAATGGCAATTATGACGAATCTTTGTTATAATCTATGATACATCATAGTCACACTTCATGGCTCTTATCCCGACCTCCGCGACTGAACATAAGAATGACGTCAGAGTCGGACTCATGATTAAATCAGCTGACTCTAAGAGTAATAATAATACAATGAATAATCCGGAAAAACAAAAGTGTTGTCATTTAGTCATTTTCTATTTTGTTCTTAATTTATTACTGTAATAATTATAAATTGTTATTGTGGACTATGTTTAAAATGTTTACAGGAAGCTAAACGTTTAAACTAATCTTAAAAGCAAAATGGTTGAACCAATATTTGATTATCAGTTTCGTTTAATTCTTATTGGAGACAGCACTGTTGGAAAAAGTTCCTTGTTAAAATACTTCACGGATGGAAAATTTGCAGAGGTAATATTAGACCTAGTTTTAGTTTAATCAGGCCTACTTTAGGATTAGATTTATAACTCAGGCTATAACTAATTTAGTTAAAAAATTATAACTAAAACAACACACCAATATCATCCTATGGCTATTAAGTTATAATACACACCCTACAGGCCCACTTTATAATATGATAAACTCACTCTACTCAACAATTTTAACCAACTTCTAAGGTTTGAACTGTTAACCTTTTGATTGTTAGACGTGCCCTAAAATCCATCAGCCAGCTAGCAACCATAATGCCAATGTCTAACTTACCATGCAAAGTACTGTATTGCTCACTGCAGACAAAACATCATATAACTTAAGTTCTAACACCAATAGGGCCTACCCATAAGGGGTAACAAGTCTCCTGGCAGTCCTACAGCACTAAGTTAACCAGTGGCGGTTCCAGAGAGGGGGCCATGCCCCCCCCCCCCCCCCCCCGAGAATCAGTTTTTTTTATTTTTGTCAAGCTTTATAATTTCAAAAATTGACTTAAAATTGCCGCGCACATCCCCGTTTCCCACCATCCTATGCCTTCCTCACGTCAGTTCGTCAGTCATACAGTACATCCTACTACCCACTATAAAAAAAATGCGGCTCAGTAGTCAGTTGAGTATTTGTTTTGTTACGGTTTTTTTATTAGTAACACAGTTTTACAAGATTCAACCTATGTACATCCCTCCACTTAAGCACAAGCACATGACAAAATTATAATGGTAAGTAATTGAAGCGTTTAAGGCTTAAGCTTTGCTTAGCTGTTTTCTAAGTTAGGTTAGTCTAGACTGATGATTGAGCTACCGCCATTACAGTACTAAGTACTACGAGTGTGACGTTACCGATGTCTACCTGACTACCACACTGTCGTTTCTACAGAGTATTCACTCACGTACGAAGACATGTGCGTTCAAGTGTATACATCATCAACGTCACAGTGTCGTACGCTCACCCGCCTGGCTGGGAAATGTAGTACAGATATCATCTATTGTAACTTAATACGGAGTATGCGATACTGGCGTGCTGTGTGGTGGGAAAACGGGCCGTGCCCACCATTCAAAATGGTGGGATACTGAGGCCAGCCAGCGCCACCGGCGGGTCGTATGGATCTCTCTCTTTTACACAAACATACCTTTGCTACACTTATTTTTTAACATAAAGATTTCAAATTTATATATTTTTAGACAGTGCTTATTACTGTGTAGTTAGTTTGAACCTTAACATATTTTTTTATAGTTAATTTAGGCAAATTAAGATTGATGGTCTATTTTTAACAGCACTAAAAACGTCAAAAATGCAGTAAGCGAGGAACTTTTTTATTTTCTGAAAACAATCATTGTTAAAGGAATACAATGCGCGTCGACATTATGAAACAAAACATTTAAAAATAGATAGGTGAAATTACAGGGCCGGTAAGAACAGAAAAAGGTTTATCAATGGTTTAAGGAAGTTTTGCATTTAAACTCTCCCTTTCAGATTACAAGAGATTATACTTTTTCTTCGTCAGAGTGCTTAAAATGTCGACTTTGTAAGTATAACTTTTCCAAAATTTCCGGGGGAGGACCCCGGACTCCCCTCCCACAACCCCCCGGAAGTTGTGGCCAAGCTGGCCTAGAATTAGAATAACCCCACACACTCGATCTCTAGAATGGCCCCCTCCGAAAATAAACCCTGGACCTGCCCTTGAAGTTAACTTTAGGCATATACAACTTAATATCTACCATCTCAAACTACCAATTTAGATTTCAAGGTCTTCCAAAGTTAAAGAGTCGACTGGAAGGGTAGGAAGCATGGGGTATCTTTTCGCGTAGGCTACTTACACTCACATAAAAAATGTACCTGGAGAAAATTTACCCCGTCCGGGCATTCCCCCTTTAAAAACGTTTAAGTTAATGATCATGTGTAGATTAAAAGTGACGTTACTCTAAAAATTTACCCTAATGAGTTTGCCAAAAAAGTGTGGAAAAGACACAATTTTCCTATCATGTAAAATGTTGAGTGATGAGTTAGGCATACAGGGTGTCCACATTCTTGAAAGTCAGGGGTTGTCATGGAAAAAATTCTGATCATTGAAAGTCATGGAAATCCCCAACTTGATGGATGGATTTGTGTGTGAACTAATATTATATTTTAGGCTATAGTTTTCAACTAAAGTTTGTGAGTCATGCAAATCAATGGTAAATGGTCATGGATAGTCATGTAAAGTCATGGAAATTAATGACAAATTTTCTATGGTAAATGTTTGCAAGCTAATTAAATATTAAATAAAGCATAATTTTTTGTTTGAATTCAATCTTTTTATAGTGTCCTTGGAAATGAAAATGTGTAAGTTATCTTATGTCAGTAAAAGTTAAGCTTTGTATTTAGACCATAATACAGTAGTTGTTGTGACAATAATTTAATCAGGAAAGAACTAAATTAAATAAGACTTTATTTAAACATGTCTTTTGTCAGAAGTTAAAAGCAATACGGTAACTATATTTGTTTAGATCTGATGCTGATCATAATTAATATCCTAATAAATAAAACACATGTTTTATTTGCAGTCTTTATGAAACAAGCTTATTGAATTTAATTGATGGTTAACGTTTTTTACTTTACAACTCGGGTACTCTTATATGATCAAAAGTAAACAGTAATAAAACAAGCCTTAAGTTTTTCATTGATCTGTTACAATTTTTGTCAAATCGTAACATCTCATAGAGGGAGGAGGGGGGTAAAACTCCCGGGGCCATAGGGCGAGGCATGCTAAAGTCACACTAGGCTGCGCTGATCACCAGCAGCTGGCAACAGTACCACCAAGCAGCGGCTGGCAGTCCGGTCACACTATTTGGCTAGTTTAAAGCTCAGTGTTTAGTGTCTATGTCGTCTGTGGGTCCTAGCAAACGAGTACTTAAGCGATTATTGAGGATGTTTGAAAGAACAGCTGTGAGGTATTGCAACTTACTGTAAGCTGTTTTTTTTTTGAGTTCCTATCTAAATAAGTTCCTCCTTTGAAGAAACGTCCCACATGCACGAAGAGTTTTGAAATAAGTTTAGGCCTACATTTAAAAATCAATAACCTGCTTCCATGACCACTTTAGCTCAGTCATTTCAGCGCTTCAAATTATTAACATAGGCTAATCGATTAATGGATCCAGTAAAACAAAACAAGTAGGTACACAACAAACCACGTGTTGCTTTGGTCACCGCTGGTGCGCTTCTAGATGTGGTCAGACTATGCTATTTGCCAGCACCATCAAGTGTGAGTGATCACGTGACCTCTAGTCGTTGCTACCTTGCTACCAAAAGTTGAACGTGTCTGACTTCGCCAGCCACTGACAAATACTCGCCGTCTGGTGTTGCCAGCAGTGAATTTTGTGGTCACGTTATGCAGATAGTAACAATTTTTGTACAAACAACAAAAACAACAAAAATTGCAAAACAATGATCCATGATATGAGAGGGTAAAACTTTGCTCCTCATTACTTTACTACAATTCTTATTTAATAACAGAGATCTGATAAAGATATATTTCCAAAATTTATTCAAGGCAATTTCTTGTTTCCATAACTTAAATAATACACAACTAAAAATTGAAATCCAAAATTTCTTGGTTCAGTTTTCTCATAGCTTTTCATAACTGCCTAATCCTGTCAACAACACTTTCCATTCATCCAAAAGAGCAACTGAGTCATTTATATATTTGATCTTCCCAGGTCATTTGGGAACTTCCTTATAACCTTCATAGTTATGAATGTGTGTTCAAAAAGTGCAATTTTGTTATATACAGTAGAACAAATTAAGCATTATATCAAACAGTGGTACTTAAGCTTTACAAATTACAACCAGTCAATAATATACTGGCTTGTAACAGGTGTCTGACCCCACTGTTGGAGTGGACTTCTTTGCAAGACTGATTGAAGTGAAAGATGGGACTAGAATCAAACTTCAGCTATGGGATACAGCTGGGCAAGAAAGATTCAGGTAACTATGGCCTTTTTAATTTTTACCGTCCCGACAACGAGTAAGTGTTGAATGGTTTCAAATTTAATGTACCTAGTAGTTTTTGTTAACTTGCTGACATTTCTGTCTAGGTGACTTGCTAATACGATCTGACAAGTAACTGCTCCCTCAATATTTGTTAGCGTAAATTAAAAATATATCCTAAGTGGTCAGTATCCCATCCTTTTAGCGAATTTCTCTTGTTATAAGCTACCTACTACAGTAGCTCTCAGGGTTAGACCTGGGTATGTGTGTGTATGTTAGCATGATAATGCAACCAAAAAAGATTGAATTTCGATAAAATTTTGGTACAAACGAATACCTATGTTATTTTTTAATTATGAGTTACCAAGATCACTGCAGGTGCTGGAACAGCTAGCATGGCTAGAATAGCTAGTATAGCTATAGAGTCCAATGTATTACTGTTTGTATTAATATTATATGTTTATCAAGGAAGTAGTCGTAATCTACAGCAAAAAATGCTGTTACTTAAAAAACTCTGGTGAATCTGCTGTTTTCCAGGTGTGAAATACGGGTTTTTTTTAAGCACAGCCCAACTCATTATAATATAATAGGCCTACCTCATTCTATACCTTTATTGTTCAGTCTTGTGTATCAAATGCCAATTTGTGTAATTAAGACAACCCTATCTTGTGGTTTGATTTAATTTTGACAACCCCTGAATTGTGGATATTTATAGGCATGCACAGTGGTTACAATACTCCCTGGTGTGGATTAATGTCTGCACTAGTGAGTACTATCCTGATAATTAGACCAATTGGTTAATACCAAGGCAAAAATGTGGTTCGGATTTCACTATAAACTGTAGGTCTCTTAGTTGCCATTAGCTGTATGGGCTATTAATTTACAGCTGTGTCTAAGGAATGTCGGTCTTAGTCACTAACAAGACTACAAGATCGCACCACTGATCTCCATCCATACTTGGCTTAAAATACCTACTTTGTATGGTCGCCATTTCATTGAAAAGTATTAAAGTATTATCTTAGTTCACAATATTTGTTAACATATACAAACAGTTCATCACAGCCAAATGTACGGAAGTGTCAGCCATTAACAACTGGACTATGAAAAATCACATTTAAGATGTCATATAAATTAGATATATGCCTTATAGTATTAGCTCAAATATATTTCACTTAATATTCATTTGCCAAACTATTTTCAGGTCCATAACCAAATCCTATTACCGGAACTCTGTCGGAGCATTGCTTGTCTATGACATTTGCAACCGCACAAGCTTTGAAAACATTCCGGCATGGATGCTAGAGGCCAAGCGCCACATTGAGCCTCACAGGCCAGTGTTTGCTTTGGTGGGCTGCAAGCTGGACCTGGTGCGTGCAGGAGCCGTGCGTGAGGTGAGTGAGGAAGAGGTCAAAGCGTTCGCAGAAAAGCATAGTCTCTTCTCCATAGAGACTTCGGCACGGACAGGTCTCAATGTAGAAGAGGCATTCACAGCCATCACACAAGAAGTATACAACAGGATACAGTCCGGAGAATACAAGCTAGAAGACGGATGGGATGGCATCAAAACAGGATTCACACGCCCAAGTGGATTTGATTGTAATCTAGTCGAAGCCGAACCGGCTAAATCCACTTGCTGCTAAGCCGCTATTTTGCAAATGTAATATATTAGGTTAACGATTGCGAGGTTGTGTAAAGTAACAGGTACACTTCTGTATCTGTAGTCAAAAACACATGAAAAATTATTCCATTTATCGATTATTACATTCTATATCTTTGGTTAGTAACCTAACCAACTAAATGATACATCGAATGAAATAATAAATAATTAATATATCGATCGATATTTTCATTCCGTTGTTTTTGACAACAGATACGGAAGCCTACCCAAAGTAACCTTAAATATGTTTACTCATTAGTCTTATACTCTACTTACAAATGTATTAGACCTTTTATAACACATTATTTTAAACATACCTTGTTTGAAAATAGCTCTCATTATTTTCACTGTATTATAGCTAATTTTGTTTTAACTTAAAAGACGTGTAATTATATGAATTTATTTATTTGAAAACTGCAGTATTGATTTTATTTCCACCACGTGTAATCCCCCTTAAAGCCTTCTTCTTATCTTACCTTACTGTTAAGAGAAAAGTTAACTGAAGTGATAAGGTTTTAGTTAATCTATATTTTAAGCTTAAATTGTTGGTCATTCAAAACCTCCACTATTGCTGAAATAAATTGACTACTTAAGCAAATGAGCTATGCAATAATTTATTCTCACTTTGCCAGAAAAATTAATAACGTGATAATAATTTTAACTCAAACAATAATTTTAATAAGTAATTTAATAATCAATATTTAAATGGATTCATTAAGATAACAATGCTTAAGCCTAGATTTCAATACTCTAAAACTATTTATTTTCTATTTTAGTTGGCAATCTATTAAAACATTTTGAAGCTAAAAATGTTTAACTCTTTTTGAAAATTTGTTTGTGGTCTACTAGTCTTGGGGACATTATAAAACGGTTTTCGTTAATTGTATAATGGGTAATTTTTACATTCTCCCCCCATTACATAGGTAGTATATGGAAAAAGTATTGTTATCGTCAAAATTTTTGAGTTTGAGTTTTGAGTGGATATATCCGTTTTGGGTCCCCCTAAATAAAAAAAATGATTTTCGAAGTGATGTCTGTGTATGCAATTGTGTGTGTCTGTATGCAGGGCCGGTTCTAGGAATGTTTCAGAGTTAAGCGAACACCCGAATCAGCGCCACTTAGAATTCCCACCCAACCCACGAACATAACTTAACCGTATTTGTGAATTTTTTCCCAATAATTTTGGGAAGAAAACTTTTTATTAGTTTAGGTTAGAAGAATTATTATTATTTATATATTAATAGGCAAGCATGTTTCTTTAAAACCTTTTTTCTCAGCTCGTGTGCATCGTAGGGAAAATCTACGCATACCGTTAGAAAGCTATTTTCCTGTAGGTGTGCAGAATCCCTTTATAAATTTAAATAGGCTCAAAGATAAGCACAAAAAATGGGTCCGCGGAATTGGCTAACTCTGGAACTCGCTAACCCCATGTTAAACGCCCTATCTTCAAATTTGGTCGATGAGAGGAACTCACTAACTTGTTCGGTTTCGGAATTGGCTAACTCCGGAACCCGCTAACCCGCTCTAGAGCCGGGTTAGCGAATTCCGTCCTCGTACGGAAGTCGCTAACTCGGTCCCTCGGCGGAACTCGCTAACTCCCAATCAGAAGCCTCGCGGGTCGTCCAATGGGAGCCAAGCACGAAGATTTATAGCCAGTGTTGCCGAAAGTGTGGTACCTATATCGTATCAGTACCATAATGTCGTATCCTACGAATAACTATAGGATTAAGAGCAACGTAGTTAGATAAAACTCCTTTAAAAGAGATAAAATCGCAAAAAAATATACCTTACATTATAGTTGATAGTCGATAAACTATATTTAGAAGTATGTTTAATATTATTCTTATGATTATTAGAGTGGAAAATGTATTATAGTCTTACCATAGCCTAACCAACACAAGTAAACTTTGAAGCTCGTATTTCGTGTCTAGTTCATGTCCGGTGACACTGATGCTAGTGTCGACGAAATTGTGTTTCTATTATTTTATAGTTAACTTTATGATTAGTTCTTTAATGTTTGGTTATATAACTAGGAGACGTGTTAATAGTTGTGATTAGAACGATTTATTTGGTTAAACGAGGTTTTAAATGACTGAAAACAAGACACAATTGTAAACAAAACACGACCTCTAAAGACAGTGCACCGGACAGATCTAACAATAAAACTGTCTTCAGCTGATCCATAAGGATGAGAAATGTACTAATATAAGGCGGTATGTTTTATCTATGGTTTTATATGTGGTTTTCTCACTTAAATAGTACCTTATTGGGATGCAAAAAGATATTACTGTACATTTAATTTTGATCTTTTACATGTTATGAAATATCTATTTTCGTAGTCCGCCATTTGTTTCTTTTATTGAAATAAATACCATTTTGTGAACTTCTGCAAATAGAATTATTAAGTTCGTATTTTATATACTGGGCTTGTAACCTTGAATCATAAAATTGAATCATAAATCATGATAAAATGTACACGTTAAACGTCATTACAGAAATACATTGTAGTGGTAGTGTTTTTTTTTTTTAAATAGAGCTATTGAATTTAAATAAATATTGATCAATACATTATAAAGTGGTAGGACTAATGTATTCGTGGATTGCATTACAAATTTGTATATGCATAAATACAACTTGTAAATTTCTGTTATCGTAGGTTATTAGTTAGAAGTCGGGTCATCCTCTTAATTTTGTTAAATAATATTAATTTTACGTCTTTCAGTAGGCCTACTTTTTAAAAGTGTGGATTTTTTATGGTTCTAAATGGACCCAGTCGTTCTTGTTTGTTATCATTTTTATGAATGGTGGCCATAGCTAAAATTACCTGATCTTATCCAAAAACAAAGCTATAGTCTATTGAGTAGCTCAGTAACGGGGAACAGGGAACCGAGCAATGGCTTAGTATAGTTTATTTCGATTGTGAAAGCAATATAAAGGAAACCCAACACTCAAATCAGGAAAATCCGTCAAGTCGTTGATTAAAAATCGTGAATTAAAATAAACCTTTCACGTTTTATTATATGAATATTATATCTTCTCCTATTATTTACTAGTGATGCTTAGGTGTACAATCTAAAAACTGTTTTAAAACATGTAACATTATTACTAAAAAATTCAACCCATTTTAGAATTAGGCAACTATTTACTAGTAGGCCTAAAATGCTTTGGTTTAAACCATTAGGCCTACAGCTATTCTATAAGTTGATATGAAACTTGGTCTATGTCATATTTGTACAGGTTGGACGATTCAACGACGAATATTTAATTTTAAGTCTATGAATTAGTTATGAAAGTTACGATGGTTCATGACTGTATTAATTAATAGTTTTGGTTTATTACGACATTACGATAAAATTTGTTTTCCGTGTTTGAGAACTTGCGTGTATTTTAGCTTAATTTCGTAGAGGTTTAATTATTTAGTACCTATTAAACTGAATTTTAAATATTTTTCATATTATATAATTTTCTTTTATACTGATGGCAATTATATTTAAGATCGAAATCATAAACATTTAATTAGCCATTGTACAGTAAATAAAAATAAAAAATATTTTTTCATGATTTTTTTATTGTCTTTGAAATTGATAACAAAAAACAATAACATTTACTGTATCTTCATTGACACTTACATTTTGAAATACGGCAGTGTACGAGTATTTCGTCGAACAAGGTTGGCAACGCTCCGTGCAGTGGGCGCGGCCGGGTTAGCGACTTCCAGAGTTAGCGAATTCCGCCGCGAGACAAAATCGAGTTAGCGGGTTCCGGAGTTAGCCAATTCCTGACTGAGATGGTTAGCCAGTTCCAGAGTTAGCCAGTTCCGACACACGACCGAGTTAGTGAGTTCCTGAGTTAGCCAATTCCTACGTCTCCAAAAAATGAGTTTAAAGATTTGAAAAAATTAACATGGATCTTATGCGTTGCCATGCTGGTGACGAAATAACAACGAAATATAAACAGGAAATCAAAACAAATGGAAGAAACTCCAATCACATGTTTTATTTACAGTGTGGGGTGAAAATAGAGAAGTGAGTACATTACATATTTTTGGTCGAGTTTCGACCACTGGACGACCTCTAGTTATTATTTCTTTGTCATGAGAGCCGAAGCCCCCTCGACTGCGTACCCGGTACCTATCCTTGAGGACATACCCGGGCCCCATGATGTAGGCCGAAGCTTACGCATCAACCTTTAGCACATCATGGGCGGATGACTTAAGGTCATCAGGCTCGCCGGCTGCCGAAGCAGACCCTTCGGAAAGAGGGTTGCCCCTCAATCCTAACCAGGGATTCCGGCTGCTTGTTTAAGCGTCACTCCACCTGGGTTCCACCAGGTACAAGCCCTAGAGGACCATAATGGAGCGCCCCGACGCATTTAGTGCAAGCAACACTCGGGACCTATCTAATCCCTGACAGGCAGAACCCGCCATCATAGCCAGAAGGAAGGGGACCGTCAGCACGCTGACGGGGGGAACCCCAACCTCCCATTTACACCACTACCCGATCGAGGCCTTACCCATTGCTGGGAAACCAGAGATAACCAGAGCGATAGATCCCCAGATACCCCTGGCGGGCTCGGACCCAGCACCCGATCTACTTCGTTTGCCCGTCAGACCCAACATCACTGCCATCAGGGTTTCCCAAAAGGAGGCAGGTATAGAAGTGGGACCCACCCGGATGAACCTATCCACCAGAGGTGGCGACACCCTTGACTCAATTGAAGTTCCGGAAAGAACCCCCCACACTCAAGATAACCATACCGTCCGTGCTCAGAGACAGGGATTGGTTTGCATAAGTGCCTACAAACCGTTACCCTCACACTGCGGAAAGTTACGTTGCCCTTGAGTGTCCCCGTGAGCTACGGGTACTTGCCCGTTTTCACCTCCAGGAAAGGCTACTTCCAAAGTCGAGGATTTGCCACACTGAATGCTGGTCGCACACAACAAGCAGGCCGAAGCCCAAAGAACCACAGACACAGGTAGGTTAGAGAATATGATGCACTTCCATCTCTCCTAGAGCTAAACACCCCTCCATCCTGGATAAAGGAATGTCACTGGGACCCAATGCCCAGTCGTCCATGTCTGTGGCCTACTTGAAAATGCCGATACCAACACCTGCAGCAGTTACCTCCCCTTTGGGGGCTAGGTTTTTCACCTCCCAGGACGAGGCTACTTCCAAAGTCGAGGATATGCCTCACAAAATGTCAGTCGAACACAACAGGTAGGACAGTGTCACAACCACAATTACAGGTAGATGAGGAGAGGCGGAATTAACGGCGTCACTGAGAGCTAAACACCCCCCCACCCTGAATGGAGGGAATGTCACTGGAGGCTCCCCATAAGGGGCTGGCGCTTACCAGTCGTCCATAACTGTGGTCTACCTGAAGTGCCGGGTCTGACACCGGGCAGTTACCTCCCCTCTGGGAGAGCTAGGGTCCGCGTGGTCGCCAGGCCACGTACCCACGCAAGCATGGGTCCCCTGCGGGTAGGTTAGTAGAATACTTGAAATAAAAGATTGTGTATTATTCGCAGAAATTGAACATTTTTACACTTTTACTCATCATTTAAACTTAAGCAAAACCAAGGCCACACTAAAAAAAAACAGGCCGTAATGCTCGTCAAGCATGACGTCACGATAGAAGACGGCAATGACGTAATGTTTGCCGTTTGTGATCAGCTGCTTGTTTTAATCTTTCCTTGGAAAATAAATAAATAAATACCTACGTCATTGCCATCTTCTATCGTGGCTTCTTTGGGCTGACTGGACTCGCCACCAGATGATTTCAACAAAAATCTACTCATTGATTTGGCTTGTAAGTGCCAGACGTTTTCTTTTTTTCTGCCATTGTTTTCTTAGTATCGGCTCGCAAGATGTTTTACTCATTTATTTAGTTTATACTTTCTTCTTATTTAATGCGCTAATTATAAATTAAACTTAAAACACTCGTAATCATTCACTTATCAACAATCATAAATCATCAAATCAATGCCAATACGATACCGATATACGGTATACGTATAAAACTAAAAGAGTGTAATACAACGTAATGCTCTGCTCTAGGATAAGACTAAGAGCACACGAGGCAGAAGGGAGGGGGAAGTTTCTTGTTGTGACAAGTGGCGCTGCGCGCTACCTTATCTCGAGCATGAGTGAGTCGTGAAATGAAACTCACAGGCGCCACGCCGTACGCTGCCGAGCGTCAGCTCACTACAAATCGGAACTGCAAATGGCATTGAGTCCTTGAGTTGTATAATTAATTGACTTTATATGCTGTACAAATATACGCATTTTCAAGTGCTGTTGGTACAAACAGAATAAATGCCTTTATTGTAGTGCTTTGAATACTTGAACTCTGAGCGAAAATAAACAAAATTACGTTGTTCACGCAAAAAAATTGTTCCGTTGGCGCCACTTTATCGTGGCGCCATATGCGGCCGCATAGTTCGCGTATGGGTTAAACCGGCCCTGTCTGTATGTGTGTATTTTTACAGAGCTACAGATCTAACCTGTGGTCTGATTTTGATGAAATTTGGTATGTAGGTACTCATCCAAAGTATCTCCAGGGGTTTTTTTGAAAATATTTTGAAGTTCTTATTTTTAATGGGGATTTTACCATAAAAACCTATAAAATAACGGAAAAATTAATTTTTTCAAAATGGCCCGAACGATTTTCATAAAAGCTTATTACGTTATAGTCCTTTAAATTCTGAACAAAATGTTACAAATCCCATTTCCGTAAAAATTACGGTTCATTTTCCCATAAAAAAATTTTATTTTGGAAAAAAGCTCGTTTTTATCCAAATTAATATGCTATGGTCCTTATAATTCTAAAAAATAGTACAACTCATTGCCGCAACAGTTACGGTTCTAAAGTTATTGCAACTTTTGTGATTTTAGCGAATTTCCTTTTAGGGAAGTAGCTATTACCGTAGGTGGCATGGTAAGACGTAGGCCTGGGACCGTTTTACTTTTTCATTTTGTTGATGTTCCTAGAGGCCAAAAACACCATTCATTCAAATTTGTATAATTATGTATATATACAGGGTGAATAAAAAGTCAAGACCCCCTCAATCATATTTTTCTAAGTAAATATACAGAGATATCCTTTTGGTGGACGTGCAATCTTAGCGGGAGGTTTTATTTTGAAATTTTTAAATGTCCCCCAAAAAGGGGGGATTTTGGGGGCAACTCAAAAATTTTAAATGTAAACCCCCTTCAAGTGATACCTAATTTTAAAGTGTTAACAAAAACTTAAAGAATGGTGAAAACCAGAGTTTGCTATTTCATCTCTATCTGGACTGACGCGGTGGTAAATACTTGTAAAAGAGTATTTACCGCCATTCACACACTGAAAAAGATGCAACGACTCCTACCGTTTCATATTAAACTCTTACTGGTCAAATCACTCGTATTTCCACACTTCAACTATTGCAACACTGTGGTTAATGATATGACTGTGGCTTTGGCAACAAAATTACAACGTGTTCAAAATTACTGCATTAGATTTTCGTTCAATCTTAGAAGTGACGATCATGTCACACCATGTTATATAAATGAATCAATTTTGAAATTAGATGACATCAGAAAAATCCGAATACTTTAAATTACTCATTCAGCCATTAATCTTGGAACTCCAAATTATCGAGCCAACAAGTTTGAATTTTTGCATGAAAGAGGCGCAAGGAATACTCGCTCTGGCTCGTCCACGCTGCGTATTCCTCATCACAGGACGACTGTTTATAACAAATCTTTTGTAGTAACTGCATGCCACCTTTGGAACTCTGTACCTTATCCCATTAAATCCTTAGAAAGCCGATCCCGACTGACGGTGGCGCTGAATATTACCTTAACCAGATGGCCGTGGCGTGGCGGGATGGCGTGCATTAGGCCTGGGTGCAACAGAGGGTGTATGTGTGTGTGATTGTGTGTTAGGGAAATACATTTATGTAATGTTGTTACACCTATTTGCTTATTTCAATCTTTATTGTTTTATTTTGTTAATGTTTATCATTATTGTTAGTTTTTTAGAGGTTAACTGTAAGAAAGGACCGTGAGGTCCTAAGTTCGCCTCAATAAAGAAGGATTTTCATTTCATTTCATCCAAAATGGTAGCCCGTAATATGTTATGGAAAATAAATGGTAATATTGGTTCGTAATTGTAATATTGGCTACCATTTTGGACAGAGGGGATAGCGAACTCTGGTTTTCACCATTATTTAAGTTTTTGTAAACACTTCAAAATGAGGTGTCACTTGAAGGGGGTTTACATTTAAAATTTTTGGTTTTGGTTACTTAGGCTAGTATAAATATTTGAATAAAACGTATTATGAAAGTGAAAAGAAAAATATAGGCTACTGAATAAATTTTTCTTAGAATTTTTTCGGGCAGTTCTCTTATGTCAGCAAGTAATATTTAATTGCCCAATTGATTTTTATCATCACAAATTATTAATAGGAATCAAACTAAATAAACCAAAGCCCATATAGTGTGAGGTGTCACTTGAAGAGGGTTTACCTTTAAAATATTTGAGTTGCCCCCAAAATTCCCCCTTTTTGGGGGACATTTCAAAATCATCAAATGAAACTTCCTGCTAAGATTGCACTACCACCAAAAGGATATCTCTGTATATTTACTTAGAAAAATGTTAGAGGGGGGGGGGTCTTGACTTTTTATTCACCCTGTATATTATATGTATATATATATATAGATTTATAAATATATATATATACATATATACGTCCATAAATGCTATAACTTGAGTAATTTTTGTAAATTATTTTTGTAATCGTACCATTGGTTTTATGGGTTAAAAAATGTTTTTTTCTCATTTTTGAACTTCAAAACACAAAATTTCCCAATTTCTCTCTAAACCTTTTTAAGAGCTTAAAAAACAAATAATTTAGTAGGCTATATTTAAGTGTTTTTGTACAGTTATTGGTAACAGAGAAAATAAAAAAAAATGTAAATTTATAATTCCCATGTTATTTTTATGGAGAATATTTTAAAATGTTGTAGTTTGCTTGTTTATGGATATATTTTGATCAAACTTGGCAAATTTATTTATTTTATACTAAGCTATTAATATTTCCAAATCCACGTAGGAGTTATAATACAAACATGGCTAGATTTATCTCTGTGACCAACTACTTATAGAAGATTATGAAAAGTGAGCTAGCAATCAATTCCAAAAGGTTTTGAAAGAAAACAAAGACAATTTAGTTTTTGCAATGGTAGATCACTACGATCAGTAACAATATTTGCAATTGACACTCTCATTGAAAGAAAATATGCTGGTGAAAATAATCAAATGTGTAAGAATCTTCATGGATCTGTCAAAAGCTTTTAGCCTAACATGTTTAATAAATAATACAATCCTTCTTCTCCACAAGCATATGTAACTGAAACTGCTTTAGGTCGAAAATGCCATACAATTGGATTTGCTTATATTAAAGCAATTGGTTGGATAGCCTAACTTGCTCGAATAAATTATAGGCCTACCTCAAAAAAAACAATAGGCTATTTAGTCAAATATCAACATCAAAATTAATAAAATTGAGAGTCCCTTGTACGTCTTTGGTATTATACCCATCAATGAGCAAACCACATTAGAGTCTTGTATAATGTATCCTAATATAAAAAAATATTTTGTCGACTTAAAAACTCAAAACACTAAAAGCATTGCCAGGCATGAAACACATCAGAAATGGCTTCAGTTAGAATACGATAAGAAGTCTGAAGTTACAGTACCTAGCCTATCCAACGTCTATGGTAGGTAGCCTATTATTAAGACCATCAGAACCTATAGATTTCATTTTTTGTTTGGTGCTTTATTAAACAGACATTTAAATACTGAAATAATCCATCATCAGATGTCTTTTCTGTGAACAACTTATTATTTTATGTTATTCCCGTGTTCTAGCCTAATTATTGTTTTACTAAGAGATTTGCAGGCAGTTAAAAACACAAATAAAATCTCTACTAGTTTAATATATACATAAGATGCAATTTAGATACACATCTATTTAAAAAAAAATGTACATGTACCTTACTTGCCAAGAAAATTTTAAGCTATCTTCTTTTTCTTCTTTTTAGCTTTGGTGTCCGTTTTGTTACTCTTTGCTGTTTGACCTAAAAGCACAGCATGACCTGATTTTTGAAGATGATCAAATAATTTGTTTTTGGACAAAAAAGAACTGTTGCATGTTTTACAAATGTGTGTCAATTCGTTACTAGGCCTACATTCACTCTCTTTAACTGGGCCCAAGTTGTCAGGTTTATTGACTGAGTCCAAAACCATAGACGAAGAATCGATTTTGTTTTCAGAACTAATATCACATTCATCAACTTTTCTATAATTTTTATTTTGTGATTTGGATTTTTGTGCTCTATTTTTTCTTTTTGAGGTAATATCCTCATCAGCATCTGAAACGTCTGAATCTGAGTGGTCTATTTGTTTGTTTTCTTTTTCAAGGAGAATCTTTTGTTTGAACAGGTTCCTT
Organism: Macrosteles quadrilineatus; assembly: GCF_028750875.1. Classification (NCBI taxonomy): domain Eukaryota; kingdom Metazoa; phylum Arthropoda; class Insecta; order Hemiptera; family Cicadellidae; genus Macrosteles; species Macrosteles quadrilineatus. The sequence continues at coordinate 10,114,125 of NW_026542597.1, forward strand.
TTTTGCTTTTTACTAGCACCAAAATTAATATCTTCCAATGGATCTACACTACTAGCCAACTCGCTTGAACAAAGTAAATTGGTATGTTTGGTCTTCTTCCTGGACTTTTTATCTTTCTTTACTTTAGTTTCTTCAGTTACACCGCTCTTCTCAAGATGAAGAGTGCTACAACTCAATAATTCTTCCTCAGAATTATCTGTCGCTAAATAGGTGGTTTCTCCAGGGGAAGAAAGTCTGCTAGGTATTTTTTCTACATCTTCAACAAACTCTTCCTCTTCAAAATTTGCATCATCTTCTATGACACTAAGTTTTAAAATAGACACATTTTCTCTGTGTTTTTTTGAATTCTCGTGATTTTGAAAAGCTTTGCTAGTTTTAAATATTTTATTGCATGCAACACAATATAAAGTATCATTTTTGAAAGATGATTCAGAACTAGAATCATCATCTGATTTCTCAGACACAGAAGTATCACCAAACTCAGCGACCAAGGAGGCTTCGATGTCTTTTAGTTCTTTTTCAAAATTAGAAAACTTGGACCACTCTGACTCTTGGCAGCTAGCAATTTCTTCTTTTCTTTCTTTAATTTTCATTTGTCGATTTGCTTCAGTTTTCTTCTCGTTGATTTCCTTCTTTTGCTTCACATACAATGCATGTGCTTGAACACGTTTATCTCTTTTTTTGACAAACTGCACTAAAGCTCTAACTTCTTCGTTCCGCTGCTTCTTCGCTTCATCTCTGACCTTCTTATTATCCTTTTCCATTAGTCGTGCAACTTTACGATTAGGGGCTTCTTTAATATCATAAACATTCAACCATGCATATGACCTTTTTGTCGAATAGCCTTGCCAGTATGAATAGAACGGCTGAACAACATCATCGAACGAGCTATCAGACTGGCCAAATGTAGGTATTTCAAACTCGCTATCAGAATCAGAATAGTATTCTGAATCTTCTGCTGCTATCTTATTGAAAACCTCTCTATACACACTGTAGAAACTTTTTTCGTCATTGCCATAACCTACAAAACAACTTGAAGAAAAATACTGAAAAACATCTAAAGCAGTATCAACATAGTTTTCGCCAGCACCTCCTTTTAAAATGGATTCTCGATGTTTGTCATACCACGCCCTTTCATTACCATCACTTAAAACTTCATAAGCTTGCTGTACCAACTGAAACTGTTCTTTAGCTTCTTCAATGTTGCTGGGGTTTTTATCGGGATGCCACTGTAATGCTAATTTCCTATACGCCTTTTTTATTTCTTCCTCTCCAGAATCTTTTGGAACTCCTAAAACTTCATAGTAGCACTTCATCGTTTAATTAGATACTGAATCTCAAAAAAATAAAAAATATATACGATTAGTCTATGATGTAAAAATCTGGTTTCAACATAACCTAAAAGTTGAAATGACAGACGACACGAACAACAACAGAACAGACAATTTTACGACTTTACGTATTAGAGGTGGCTGTGGATCGAGTCATCCTGTTTGGATACAGTAAACGGCAGATAACTAAACGCACAAAAAAAATTGTTTCGGTCATCGATCATAGAATTTCATTTAGTGATTTGACTTTTCATCGTGAGTTCTCATACCTAATGGCATAACCTATAATCAGGAATTTGTGGCACTGAGGAAATGTAAAATGTGATGTATGAGGTAACTTAGACTAGAATGTGTTATCAATGGTGGTAGCCTATCTTATTATAATATGTTAGGTACACGATATGCTAAACTTTCACGAAAAATTAAAGTTATGACACAGTTTCTCTACAACGTTATAATGTAGTGACGTATCCAGAGAGGGGTTTTAGGGGGTTGAATCCCCCCCCTTGACCTTAAAACATGACTTTTTGACAATTAATTTTCTTTTCCTACAATTTAAAATACATTTTATATGTCTGTGAATAGTCTAAAACGAGAGTTTACAGGTCCAAACTTTAACTATTTTTCCCGGAAACCCCCCCCCCCTTCTTACATGGGGGTATTCCAAACCACCGGTGTAACCTCACCTTAGTGCCATCATATAATGTAACTTATGAGACATTTTAAGTATCACAACTTATAATGTTCAAATAGAGGCGCAGCCTATAGTTAATTCCAATTTTGTTGTACATAGCTTATAATTCTGATTTTGTGGCATACATTATTAGGGAGAATGTTGCATTGTGGAAGCGATAACCGCCTCTCGCTTCAGTCAGGATTTACCATGTTTATGGTTGGATACGATAATTGCGTTAAGGTCACTGTCAAGTGCCACCACGACAACCCGCCACATTGTATGGTCAGAGGCAACAACCTTCCACCAAAAAACGAGTTAGCGCCGGTAGAGGGCCGGGTTTAACGAGGAGTGTTTGGATAAAGAAGTGCCGCGCATGTGCACTAGCAGGAACGTGTATTATTTGTGATAATATAGGTAATGGGACGTTTCTATATAGAGATAATAGTGACCCTGGAGATAATTAAATAAACTTTAAATCTAAAATTCACATGTTACTCTTATGGATAATAAATAAACTGTTGTAGTTTGCATCCTTATGGGTATATTTTGAATTTTGATCAAATTTGGCAATTTTGTTTATTTCATACTATCAAAATTTCAATAATAAACGTACCTTCCCTGTAGCAGCAAACCTAGGTACTCATTAAAATTAATGTTATTTAGGAAATAAATCTGACAATTTTCAGGGAATAATTTAGTAGAAATCCAGCCAGGTAAATGGACATTATTCACTTAATCTGCAGGTTTCCTGGGGTCCCGGACATGGGCGGAAGTATTTATGTTTTCACCATGTTTATACTGTATATATGTATGTATTTTTTGTTTTTATTTTATTTTAGCCCGGACAATTAAATGTACAGTAGGCCTATATTTATTTAATTTACTACTAATGTTATTATACTGGAAACAATGTTCTTTCTAAATATTATTTTTGTTTAAAATTCAGTTAGAAATTATTAATTTTCTAATAAAACTCTCTCCATTGATGGAAAAATATTAATCTAAAACTTAATTCATCTGAATGTAACAAATTTTCTTTATTGCAATGAATTATTCTATTTCCTGCCACAGTGGCTCAGAATAGCATACAAAGGGCTGATAGGTTCTACTGATCAGCAGGATGTAAATAACCTTGAAGGCACCTGTGAGTAAACATCTGACTAACAATGAAGTAGGAGATCAGTTAACATCTGACTGTCAATGAACCAGGAGCTTGAGAATTCAACAGTTAGTTCACAGCTGACTGACAACAAGCCAGTTACTTAAGATTAGGCAGCTTTATTAGTTAGCTATGAAGCTGCAATGTCATCTGTTTGTATTAGCAGCTCTTTACTTCAGTGCGAGGGGTGAGTAAAAATACACAAATTTATTTATCTACTTTTTTTCACCAACATATCTTGTAACATTTTGTGATAAACAATGAGTGTTATTAAATCATCTGTAATGTATTTGGTAACAACAATGCAACAATACCAACAAAGTTGACACAATATTGCACCAGTAGAAGCTTTACAAATCAATTGTATTGGATTGTCAAATTTTGAAATGAAAAAATAAATCATCACTTAACTGTGATGCAACAAAGTATTGTCATCAATAATATTACAGATTTATAAATCTACTAGCTGTAACCCGCGGACTTTGCCCCGTTTAACTTCTTAATTTTCAAGATGATCTCGTTCGCATGGCTCAGATTTATAAATCTATACATAAAGCCAAAAGTACCCATGAACTTTTAAGAAAACTACAAGTCACACCCCCATCATCCATATAATTAAAATATTCGTCATAACGAGAAACATTGCGCAAAACTATCCATTATGTCCTTTAAGGTCGTAATTCCTTTCTAAAGGGAAAATTTCATATACCTAATGTTAAAAATACCTCAGCTGTACTTATTTGTTTCCTTTACTGTATTTTGTTTATTTCAGGTTAACTTAACCAATCAATAGTTTTATTAATACTTATGATGTCAAACGGGTTGAAGCCTGTGGGTAACAGCTAGTTATAATTAAAAATAGGAATTTTCTAAACTTTACATTACAAAATTGTTATTTTATAATATGGAAATAACTACCTCATAGGTAACAAGTAACTATTTCAATTTGTCATGATGAATTTCAATCATACAGAGTGTCCACAAAAGAACTGAAACATTTTAAAGGCAAATACTGATAGCAAATAAGAGACCATTTTAAATGTTTTTTATATTTATTTTAAGCTAAAATTTTCAAGTTTTATTAGAAACTTTGTAGCCTATAACTTGATATAAGCATCACTATTGGTGGCTTGGCATAAATCTGAGTGAAATTTAACCTCTTCCTAGGTTTTGGTCAGTACTTCAGCTTTAAATACATATCTAAAACATTTAAAATAGTATCTTATTGGTATCAGTATTTGCTTTAATGTTTCAGTTCTTTTGTAGACATGCTAGATTTAAACAATCCCCTTTCTATTTTAGTTTTTGAAGTATTTCAAGATGTTTAACTATATTGTTTAGTTTCAAACTCAATTTATTTGGATATTATTTTTAACATATTTTAAAAATATAAGAGCTTCGCTCAATCAACACAACTTACTAAAAATGTAAAACCATACATTTTTTTAGCAAATTTCCCATACAGGGAATAAACTGTTACCGTAGTACTCATGGTAAGATCTGAACCCGGGACACATACTTTTTTGTTTTGAGGTCCCTAGAGGCCATAAGAATAACATGGGAATTTTAAATTTACAATTTTTTTGAATTTTCTCTGTAACCAATAGACACATAGTAACAATTTGATATACTACAGTAAATTAATTGCTTTTTTAAGCTCTACAAAATGGTTTGGAAAGAAATTACTAAATTTTATGTTTTTTGGGTCTAAAGTGGGAAAACCAATTTTTACCCCATAAAACCACCCATAAACACCCGTTTCCATAGTCCAATCATGCTGTTTCGCAAACTCGTTAGAATAAATGTAGGTTTACAGGTTTATACCAAATTTCATCAAAATCGGATAATCTTTGCTCGAGTTATCAACGCTAACGGACACATATATATATATATATATAAATATGAATTTGAACGGATGGTGGTTTTGGCCTCTAGGGACCTCAAAACGAAAAAATAAATCGGTCCTGCGGGTCCAGGTCTTACCACAAGTACTATGGTAATAGCTTAATCCCTATATGGGAAATTCGCTAAAACCTAATTACTGTACTTGTATTATTAAACCTAATAGATTATCAAGGAGTCCAAAGTGGCACTCTTAAAAAAGTAGGCAATAAGTGTAATATCTGCATTATGTGTATCAAAGTTTGTTTTAAATTATGCGGTAACTTACCTCTAATTTTTTAACAACATATTTTAAAAGGACGGTTTACTACTCAACTGTTTCATATATATCAGCAAATAAATACAATTATACATTTCTCTTATTAGGTTTATTTTCTTATAAAAGACACAACTAGAATTTTTTCCTGCAGAGTTCAACCCTAGATAAACCCAGTTCTCAGCCGTGAAGTTGGCAAAGTATTTTCAAAATGTGGAGATAATTTACTTACATATAATTCTAGTGTAGTATATTCTATATGTGTTTGCTTCCTCAGCCAGTTTCCCTGATAGCTATGACAAAAGGCTACAACAGTTACCTTCTAAACTGTCACAACTGCTGCCTGCTGGGCTTCCACCCTGGCTCGTGACGTTCTATAGTCCTGTTCAGGCCATCAGCGGGCAATGTCTCAGAGACGCTGCAACCTACCAATCTGGGCTGAAGTCCTTCCAGCCATGGGCCTTGCAGAGTGAGTGTCTAATAACCGCTAGTCTTCATGCTTGCTATAGTTAAAAGAAAACACATTCAGCGCTATTTATTTCATTTGCTTGTTCTAACAGTTCAGGTGGCATCCATATACAAATTCCAAAGTACCCATGAACTTTTGAGAAAACTAAAAGTCACACCCCCATAAAACATATAGCCTACTTGAAATGTTCGTCATGACAAGAAACCTTGTACAAAACTATCCATTATTTCATAAATTGCGTTAAGGTCGTAATTCCTTTCTAAAGGGAATTTTTCATATAGGCCTACCTAATGTTAAAATAATACCTCAGAATATTTACAAAGCGTTTGAGTTTCATCATTACAAAATGCCACTGGTGACTATGGAGTAGTCCCAAAAATAATACTGTACCGATATAATAATACCTCACTTCCTAAATAGAGTTTTGGCACCTTTCTGAAGTCAATCAAAAAAGTGTCTATTGTTTGAATGTTTGATTAAGACAAGGTTTGCTTTCCCTTCCTCCCACCTAACAAATATGTTTGTTTTCAATGTTTTATCTGGAGTTGTGTTTTCACCCTCACAACAGTGTTGGACTCCTCGTCTAAGCTTCCCTCTGGACTCATGCTGGGTCACCTTCACGACCTCGGCAACTTTGATCAATGTTTGGCCACGGCTGATGCACCCTTCCCCTTGCAGTTCTGCCTTGTTGACATCCACAACTTCTCTGCACCCTTGAGCCTTGTTCATACTCAAGTGGTTGGTATTAGAAAAATTGGCTTACATAGTTATAGTTTGATTTAGTTCTACGATCCTGACACACTAGGTGCGAATTATAATGGGAAGATGAGTCAAAAGTCAGTGTTGGAGATAGCTTTGTTACTGACTAAGGGTAAAAACACATATACAACGATTCAGGGCGGGGCGATCCAGATGCGAGCTGTAGCGGCGCGACTGAGACCGAATGACGTCGCACACATGCAGCGACTAGCGAGAGCGACATGAGCGGGAGTTTGATCATTTCTAAGATATCACATAGAAAATTCGTACGCAATTTTCAGCACAGCCAAATTCATTTTGCGTGCTTCAAACCGATAGGAGTGGTTGCATGGAGTGAATGGAGGAAGGGAGGTACATGGTGAATTTCACAATTTGTTTCCAGTTCTTATGAAGTGTTAATTGTTGATGAAGTTAATTGTGATTCATGGAATAATGTCTACATTTGAATACAAAAAGAGAAGGTTGCAAAATGCTCTGGGTAAGTTCCTTTTCCGGTAGAATGGGCGTACAGAGCGGCCTACTGGCAAAAGTGGAACTAAAAATGTCCACAAGATTGTTGCCCGCTCCGCTCCCAAACCCTAGAAAAACAAACAAGATTGTTCCAAAGTTAACCGCTCCGCTCTGCTAACAGTTAACAGCTGTTTGTGTGCGAGTTACTACTTGATTGTATAGGTTTGATTTTGTCACTCTAAATCACACCTCTCCGCCCCGCTCCCAGAGTTGCTGTATGTGTGTTTCTACCCAAAGATCAGCCGCTGGTTGTTCGTTCAGCTAGGGTAATCTATCTTCTATAAATAAAGGTAATAAGTATCACTAAACTGGTGAGAAAACTGTAAGGCGCACACCCATCAACCGCATACTTGAATGAAATATCGTGATCTGAAACTTCCCCAAAAAATATAAGTTTTTTTTTATAAACCTCTCCAAAGAAAATAAACCACATGGTTGTATTTAATCTCATTCAAAATATTGGAATAGCCATTATACATTTGTTTTTATTTACAGTTTGTTTGTTTACTTTTTCCCTGAGTTTGATCAATTATTGATTCTCATCATAGATTTACATTGCAATAAAGTTTATTAGTTTTGTTTCAGCCACTCAGTTTTAATGCAAACACACAAAAGTTTTGATTTAACAATAAGTACGATTGAAATATTCCTGTAATCCGTTGTAAGTGTGTAACTGTTTTGGTTGCGAAGCACAGCAGAACGATTAGTTTATTTCAGATCAAGGACAGACGTGTCCAGTTTAGGAAATCTCAGGATTGAACTGGCAACAAATATTGTACTTTACATTTTATAATGCATTTTATTATCTTAGATCAGCAATCAGTGGTGTCCAAACCTTTTGTCTGGGGACGTACCTTCATCATGAATTTTTGTACAACTAAATTTGTTTATAAAATTTAATTATGCAGGAAACTACCCTTGGTGGATTGCCGCTGCTCATTAAGGATCCGAAGTTATCATTTTGCCTGCCAGCCTCCTGTATGGACACTGATGTAGAAATTCACTTCACCCGTGTCCTATCTCCGTGGAATATCTCTGCGAGAGTCAAACAATACTCTTGCTCCAAGCTGGAGTCTGTTCCTCTTGACACACTAGACTGGATGGCAATGTAAGTTTCTAACATTATTAGAAATTCCTTTTTTACAAAGTATAAACCATCAGAACCAATCCTAACCAGTAGAATAAATAAATAATACCCAAGAATTTTGTGCTGTTATTCTGGTCTTACAAGTTAACATGTTTATGTGCTGTACTGTTTAGAACATAAGCTAATTTATGGAATTAGTATTAACTCTCATAAGTAGTTTATGTAAAAAAGTGTATGACCTTTTAACTCTGAACAATATAAGGTACAAGTTTATTGCAATATTTTACCCATAAAGTAACATGATACTCCCACCGCTTACCCATTACAAAGGTTGTTGACAAGTTAATGGGAGAAAGTGAAGTTTTTATCTTTTATTTTATTTACCATGCAAATAATTTTGACATAATTCATTAACACTTCGGCGTCAATAAAATACAGTACTGCATTTTTATTTTTAAACTTTGTCGTATGCTTTGGAAGTTTAGTTGTAGGATACAGAATGTTTTAATTTTCATGTTCATTTATTTACGGACAATCCATTTTACAAAGAAATACAAATCCACTGTTGTGCTCAATTTACATAATCCATGCAAATCAACAATACAAAACAACAAGGTGCAACAACAGTGAACATAGTAGGTGTTTGGTAGTGTAAAGGTATCATACAATAATGTGTTTTTTTTTATAATAATGAAGTGAATAAATTGCATAATTCAATATTTTGTTAGACAATAGACAATATATAGACAAATTCTTTATAAAATATTCCTAGAGAACATTCATGCGGCAGGTTAAATTGTTAGAAACCTATAGCTGGTTTTTCTTCTTTGTCAGTGCCTGAATTGGATAAAAACTTGTTTTCAGGACTGCAATTTAAAAAGCATTTTCCTAGTAGAGGGCCCCTTTACAGAATATTTAGCTGAGGGCCTCAAAAGGTCCCAGGTCAGGCCTGTATAGTTATTGTCTAAAGCTACAGCAAATTGTTCAAATAATTTATTTTTAACTGCTTTAGTGTATTTTAGATCAGCTTGGGGTTTGACTTCTTATTTCATTTAAAGGTTTTTTTTTTGTATTGATTAAATATGATGCTAATTAAGATTATGCTTGTAGTTTTTTATTTTTTTTAAACAATGATGGATTTTTTAAAAAACAAGATTGTCCGCTGATAAAAGTATAAGGTTTTTGATTCGTAATTAAAAAGCAGTATAGAACATTTGACTGGTTTCCCCCTTAAGAGTGTTTTTTATGGAGTAGTCTCTGCCCATGGCAGAGACAAACAAAAAATTTTCAATGTAAAACCACTATCCTCTTTTTGCTAAGTTGCAAAAGACATTTCAAAAGTTATAAATTTAATTAGTTAAAAAGATTCCTCAATTTTCAATCCTACCGTTTTTTTACTTTCTCCCCCTATACCATAGTATATGGAGAAAGTATTGTTTTCGTCAAAATTTTCGAGTTTGAGTTTTGAGTGGATATATTCGTTTTGGGTCCCCCTGGACCCAAAAAAGTGGTTTTCGAAGTGATGTCTGTGTGTGTGTGTGTGTGTGTGTGTGTGTGTGTGTGTCTGTGTGTCTGGATGTGTACAGACCTAGAGACTACACCTGTGGTCCGATTTCGATGAAATTTGGTATGTAGGTTCTAATCCATGGTATCTCCAGGCGTTTTTTTCATTTTTTTGAAATTTTGATTTTTAATGGGGATTTTCCCATAAAAACCCATAAAAAACCGGAAAAATCGAATTTTCTCAAAAATGGCCCAAACGATTTTGATATAAATTTAGTATGTTGTAGCCCTTTAAATTCTGAACAAACTGGTGAAAACCCCATTTCTCTAAAAATTACGGTTCAAAAGTTATGGTAAATTATGTTATTTTCCCATAAAAACCCCATAAAATAACAAAAAATAGGATTTTAGAAAAAAAATCCTGTTTTTATTCAACATAGTATGTTATGGTCCTTACAATTTTGATAGTTTTTTCATTTTTTTAGAAATTTGGATTTTTAATGGGGATTTTCCCATAAAATAACGGAAAAATAGAATTTTCCCAAAAACGGCCTGAACGATTTTGATAAAACATTTAGTATGTTATAGTCCTTTATATTCTGAAAAAATTGTGCAAATCCCATTTCTGTAAAAATTACGGTTTAAAAGTTATTTTAAATTATGTTATTTTCCCATAAAAACACCATAAAATAACGGAAAAATCTGATTTTCACAAAAATGGCCAGAACGATTTTGAAAAAAATTAGTATGTAGTCCTTTAAATTCTGAACAAAATCGTACAAATTACATTTCCATATATTTACTTTCACCGCTTACACATGATAAAGGTTGTTGACAAACTTATGGGAGAAAGTATGTGTCAGAATGCTGATACCGTTTATTATTTTAGTTTCAGACCAAGCAGAGATTATATATTTGTTATAGTTGCCTCTTAATTACTGTTAACTTATAAAATAGAGTGTTTTTTGTGTTTTTACAGTTTGGTGTCTTGTACTATCTTTCTTCTACTCACATTCAGTACAGCATATGAACTTTGGTATCCTAGCAAAGGTACGTAAAAGTACTGTAAACATTACCTACATTTGTTTACGGCTATAAATTGGTAATTCACAAAGTATACCTAATGAGACACATTCACGATCATATTTGTTCACTCACAAAAATGGGTGAAAATTATTATTTAACAACAAAATGTGTGCTTACTGTGAGCTACAACATAAAAGTTCTGTCTTTTGACACCTTTATTTTGTGAAAAGGATTTGAAAAAAAAAATGATAAGCTTCTTACCTACGAATAATTTAGGAATATAGTTATTATATGTCCTCATAGATAATATGATCATGTAACATAAACAATGAACTTGATTTACAATTCGTGCCATGTTTAGTTTATCAGTTGTAGATATGTAAATTAAAACACCCTAATTAGGAGTCAGTTCTCATTGTTTTTTTCTGGACACTTCCTGATTCCTATTAATTGTTCTGTGGGAATTGAAGTAGTCCAACATTTCTCCGAAATATTTCTCAAGGTTATAACTCTTTAAAATATGTTAAAAGAGCGATAAAACTCTAAGGTCTCCAACAGCATTACTAAACACATTTTTTAACTTACCAACCACAACATTATTCAGGGACATTCTGTATAAAGATTAAGAATAACATGTTCTATCATTAGTATGCAAAATTAAAAATCCAATTGCAAAGTTGACAACTCGATAAAGAACAAAACATACAACAATCTTAGATAGTTCAAAGATTTCTTTGAAATTAATTTTTTTTATTTTTCAAAGTGCATTTCAAGCCCTGTTTTCACGGGGCCAGTTGACGGGCAGGTTACTTGCCTCAAGAAACTTGAAATATTAGAGGCAAGTAACCTGCCTGCTCTACTGGTCTCGTGTAAACGTGGCTTTACTGCTAAAGCTGTTATTGCTTTTGCATGATAAAATAGAGCTTGCAAAAACGACAAATTGAGACTTATTCACAATAAAATACATATTAATATAATAGATTCCCAATAACACTAAAACTCATAGATGTAACAATGAATATCAGCTAAATTGGCAATGAAATAAAGAATACAGGAATACCACAATGTGATCTTGTTTGTCGTTAAACAGTGTCTTATATGGTACTCATAATTTGGACTGCGTTAAAAGAACACCCTGTATCATGTTTGAGCGGTTTTGCAATAACAATTAAGCTTAGAACAGTTAACAGAAGTTGCAAGTGTATGAGGCAGAGCCATTTACTGAATAACAATTTTATATTCTGTGCAATAACAAAAGCAATAACTGATTAGTTTCTTAGCCAATATTGTAACGACTGACTATAATTTCTCAGCAAGTCCCATAGGACGTAGGGCAGTACCATACCAGTAGTCACTAAACTCTTTGATGCAACTTTTCTAGCTGAAGATGATGCAAGCTGTTGTTTACTGCTCAGTTTCTCGATGGTGTCTAACTGCCGTCGTCTGCTCTCAACGTCCGACCCTCGTCGCTCCTTTGCCTACCTCGGAGGTCTCAGGTTCCTTTCCATGGTCTGGGTGATCCTTGGCCATCACACACTGTTGAACTTTCTGGTGCCATCCATTAACTGGATAGTTCCTTACATGGTAAGAAAACAAAACACTCATCTGTAATTTCTTATCAAAGAAGGTAACTGGTATGTTTATTTTGTCACTTACAGTATCAAAATTTGAATAGTTATACCTCTTCTGGCTTTAATCATTTTCTGAACTGAGTAGTTGTGATGTGTATGGTTCTGATAGTTTCAATGTATTTTCTCCTCTAGTTATGTTCATATCTGTTACAGGAGATGCCGAGACCCATCTTCAGTCCGCTGCAGAATGCCATGTTGGCAGTTGACACGTTTCTAGTTATCACTGGAACACTCATTGCTTACTTCTTTCTGGAAGAGATTGGAACTAGAAGACGTTCTTTTAAACTGCTGCCTTTTTACTTTCACAGAATCATACGGTAAACACAAAATTTTTTTAAGAAAATGGTCCCAGCCATGGTTCTGTTATTATCTAATATAAAACTTTTGTTAATCGCGAACCAGTATGGTTGGACAATGGGACACATTTATAAGTGGGCCCAGAAGAGGAATAAAGTTTTTTGGGGTCACAAGGAAGAGAAAAATAGGCATCACATAAAAACCGCGTACCACAGTCCTGATGGGGAGAGGGTTTTACGGGGAAATAATGTGTTCCCGTTTTCGACCCCCAAATCATGAAATTTTGCAATTATTTATTTCTCAACTTTTATAGAGCATAAAAAAAGATTGGGGGTTTCCCATATGTTAACCCAAGTCAACCCTATGAGTATTTATATTTAAAAGGAATAAAAGAATTTTTTCAGCTGCTTCAAATACACAAGTTTGGTTCTATGATACTAGTGGCATATAGGGACATAAGTCCCTAAAAAGCTAAAAACAACTTATTTTAATATTCAAACAAACTAATAATCAAATTATTTTTTGTTAAGATGAACATCCTTGTACTCTTTGTGTAAAAGGTCTCTCTGTTTTTAGCGAATTTCCCATATAGGGAATAAGCTATTACCGTAGGTCTCATGGTAAGACCTTGACCCGGGACCGATTTACTTTTTCGTTTTGAGGTCCCCAGAGGCCAAAAACACCATCCGTTCAAATTCATATATATATATATATTTATATATATATTTATACACGGCCGCGCCCGGGAAGCCAGTCACATAAAATATACACTGGAAGTCAGTCAGTTGCACCCCCCAATATATTTCAAGACTATGATATATATATAATATATGTTGGTAAATATCTTAAGCCTAGACATATCTGAACGTATATATCTCTTTTTTTCTTAAAAATACTAAAAAATAATTACGTAAAAAATGCTATGCTAATGCAGTCACCACCGCATTTGCATGGGAAAGCCAGTCACGTAAAATTTGTGCTGCTAAGCCAGTCACTATATATTTTACCGCATACCACTGGAATCCAGTCACTGAAAATCCACCCGGGTATCCCGTCACTTCAGTCACTTTCACCCCTGCCCTTCTACTTTGTGATATTTATTTGTTCTACAAGCTTGAAAATCCGCACCTCAAACAAATGGATTATGCTTCAGGCATTGAGCACTCTCATAACCCATCTTGCGCACTTCATTTTAATTAGTTGTCTTCCAGATTACTTAACAATTACTATTCTACAGATTAAATACCTAAATGTCAATGTAATCTTTGGTCGTCTTAATAGTCGTCCTGGCAACTGTGGATACAAATATGTACCGTACTAATTCGCAAGCGTAAGGTGGGAAGTTATTGCTTTATAGTCGCACAATTAGGCCTATTGTTGAGTCCTTGGAGGCAAGCGGCCATCTTGGATGATTTCAAAAAGCTGCAAAATTTATCGTCCAAAAATATTTTTCAAACACCAAAGTGTTTATAATTTAAATAGCTAGTATACTGTGGGATTAGAAATGTTCTTTGTAGTTTTGAATTATTCTCCAAGGGAGTCCATAAAATAAGTTAACGGTCACGGTCATCTTGGAAAAAGGCCAACTAATACGAAAACAATATCCTGTGTTGCGCAGGCCGTAGCACACAAATAGTTTTCCCGCCTCAAACAATCAAAGGCGTGTGGAACAAGGCAAAATTCTTGTCTCTTTTGTGGCGAGAGGTAGGGGCGAGCCTAACGGGTTCCATTGATGGGCTACCCGGCTACCGACCGACCTGGGGTAGCGACTAGCGAGCCAGTGGATGGTTAAAGGTTCTGCCGGTTATTTCCATCTTATTGCTGGTTCTCGAGCTTTTTGAGCTCGTTGTACAGTGAAATATTACTTCCCTATTTTATATAGCCACAATCAAAGCGATTTTTACAAGAAAGAATGAAGATATAGACTCAGTGATGTGTGGTTACTTAATTAAATCATGTTCCTTGATTGTTTGCCCTTTTGTAAGAGCCAATAATCAATCAACTTATATTTCTTTATTTTTCGATTTATTATCTATATCAATTCAAGAGGTAGCCCTGTACCTGGTTAACAAATATACCGATTACATTTAACGTGTTTTCTTTGAGTTACGCCCCATGGGATTCTAAAGTTTCACAATGTTTACATTTTTGAAGAATGTAGATAACAGAATGTTTAACGAAGTCAGCTTTAAATGCTGTCAATAAAGTTCTTTGATTTTGCGGTCCAAAAGGTAGAAACGATTCGATTTGTGAAACTTTTAACTTTTGCTACGGGCCTGTTAATTGGAGATTCTGACATTCTTAATTTAAGGAAGTAAACGTATTAACATGACGTGTTTGGAGTGGGATTTGAAATATGTGACGTGTATCAAACTTTTTCTCTTCAAAATCCTCTCCGATGTAAAACACAGGTACGGCAGCTAGATTTATTAGAATTCAAAAGTTTTTTAATTGTCCTCCAATGTTTAGAAATTATTTTTCGATCAAGTTGTTTAATGAATAAATAATTGTTTTGCCAAATTATGTTTCGAAAACAGGAACTAAAAATAGATCAGGAAATAGATATTTTGGTTCAGAAAACAAAGCCAATCAAATAGGCCTACGTACTTTTTAAATAAAAACACTGGTCAGATGGTTTTTAACTTTGCTGTTTATTTACTTCAATAAATTTCTAATAAAAATCACCACAGGTACTAATCTATATAAATAAAATTAGAGTTTTGTCTGTACATTGCTCAGAATCATCAACTTTTAGATTATTTCTACGTTTTAAACATTCAAGAATCCGAAAAAAGTTTCATCTCAATTCCGTTATTATCTCAATCATCAATTATTATCTCAATTCCGTTGTTGTCTATCTTCCGTCTGTCACGGTCCAAAGGCCATTTTACGCGGCTTTCTCCTGAAAACGAGAGTGCCTATCAAGATCCTCGAATCATTTTAATGTATTCACTGGATTGGCGAAAGTGTCTTTAGCTATTAATATGCCTCGCTACTTTGTAAAAAAAACTTACGGACGTTTAAAACCCAATTTTGTGTGATTTTTGTCAAGTTTTCTCACAATGTTTATCACATAATCATCATATGAAATAGCGAACAGCTGTTCGGATCAAGATTATTTTTCTCTAGCTGTCACTGATATGTTTACATTGAATATTGTTTACAAATACCGCAATCATTTCAGATCAAGTTTCAAAAGCAAATCCAAACCAAGTTGGATTAAAACCGTTTTTCCTTACATAACGGATTTAATTAATCGCAAGTGCAATAATGTGTAGGGTAACCGTAAATGAAAATAGAGCTTCTTTGTGTATAGAATTTCTATCGAGTTTTGGGTTTATAACCGGGGAAAAGACTTTGACTCAGTGTTCTATATGCCTGGGAAACTTACATTTTTTACATAAGCGTTACCAATAGCTTACATATAAGGTTTCAACTCGTTGACGGCACTTCAATGGTGGTTGTGTAAAGTGTTTAGAGACAACTGCAGTGGGTGATTGTAACAGAGGTTTACGGATTATGCTCAAATCGTATTTCTAATGTGTCTTCTCAACGCTATGTGCTGCTCGCTGGACCATACGTCCAACAGACCAATTATCCATCTCTTGGGTTCGTACAATTATTCATAAGTTGGTAGCGCATATAACTCAGTGTTCCGTACGGACAGGCCAAGAGCACCTTTGATAGTGAAATTTCCAACCTGACTGTTTAATGGCGAGGTTGAGGTATAGTATTTTAACTATATATCGTTTGGTTGGTTAGGTAAGGTTAACCTAACCTAACTAACCAAACGATATATGGAATTAAACAATCGAATAATCAATATTACTAATTTAGTTGTTTGTGCCAACAGATATGGAAGTGTACCCCTCATAGATCTATTACGCATTTTTTTTTTTACTTGAAACTGTCAGATACTGTATTTGTTTGTATATAATAGTTTGGCTAGCATATCTGAAAATATGCAAACCAATAGTGTCACGTCTACCCTTGTGACGGGGGGGGGGGGGGTGCTCGTTTGGGTGAGAGGTGGTGAGGGGTTGAAAACAGCACAACAAAATCAGCAGACGAACGAACTATTTATTGAAAAAAAATTAATAACGAACTTCCCTAACTTAAACTCTAACAAAAACAATTAATAAAATTCCCTGCGCTAAAACATCAAGGTACCGACCGACCCTCTACCCGTTCCCGTGTCGGCGCGACGCGGAAGTACCGACGCTCTCTGTACTCGGAGACCTTCTCGGCCCCGTGTCTCGCAGCTCACTGCCTCTGCCTTCGTCCAAGACACCACGGCTCGGGGATGCTGTCTCAGCAGTCTTCTCGACTTGCGTGGGATATGGGCCCCACGTCACAATAGTGTTTCTTTATTTAGGAAGGTTTCAACTGACCACTAGAGGATCCCCGTGCGTAGAACGGGCACACAGCTAGTAATTAATATTTAATTAATACATCTTATCTTACTATTATAAATGTGAAAGTTTGTGTGTTTGTTTGTTTGTTTGAAGTTCAATCCCGCATTAACTACTGGCACAGAAGATATACTGTTTTTAATTTATAAATAATTTGTCATATTGTGCGAATCTTGGTGATTTGAATTTGGTGATTTGCTTTTTTCTGCTGTTTAGGTGCAGTGGTAGAACATTATTATGGATATGGTAGATGTTTTATACTATATTATACCGTAAATTAAAGAAACGACACGACGAGTGTCGTTGTCAATAATGTCGTCTGATTCTGACTGATGTCAGATGTTACACTGAATCGGTCACAGGGATAATAATTAGTTGTAACCTACCACTAGCTTACCTAACTAAGTTTGAGTGTTGCTATTTGCAGTGTGGGATGATTGCACTGGACAGTTTAGCTATCTATTTCAGGAAAATAAAGTTTAAAATAAATCAAATTCCAGGATCTGTTCTTAAGTTGTGGCCGTTTTGAGATGGATGCTTTCAGAGTTCAGTTTAGCCTAGCCTGAACAACTGAATTAGTAGCTTGACTTAGTGGTTCATCCATGTTAAGTTTATAAACACTAATCAATGCCTAATCTAGATTATAGGTGCCTTACATTTGCATAGGTGATACATAGGCATAAGCTTTAATTTTTGTATTAAATACTGGGTGCATCATTAAGGTAACTCCGTTAGGTTGCTTTTTATAAATAAATAATTTCATAAATCACTAATACCCTATATCATCTAAGTGTGCTCAGTACATAATGACACTCTCTCAAAAAAGTACTAATCCTAACCCAAAAAAAAATATAGATAGGTAGCTTTAGGCCTACAGAGGATGAGTGTTTATATTTATATCACTTATATTTATATGTCTGTGGTTAGGTTTTGGTTATGTTTGCCTTAAGATGGCTATAAGCTTAGGACTAGATATAAAATAAACTCCCAATTAACTTATAGTGCAGCCTAGCCCTAATTTGTCAGTGTCAATGAAATAGTGCAATATCAAGGACAACCAAACTTGGATATACAACCATGTTTATACCTAAGGTTCCTTTTTGGTACTCACCAACAAGGATCAACCGTAATTATTTTCAGTCAGAAAGTGTCCTGAGTTTCCAGAAAATTGTAACTTATTACATTTTAAAAATTGAGGGTAAATTAAACGTTTCGGTTCTGGTTTTGGAGCGAGTCCAAGTTCTTGCAGTGACTAATACTTCAAAGGAAGGAAGGTGGGAAGATTTTCATACTACTAATAGTCTTCTTTGAATTCAGCGTGAAAAATACTGGGTAATTTCTATAGTTTCGGCCATTTAGGGGAACCAAACAAATTTTTAAAAACTCTTCTATCTCATCATTTCAGTAAACTATGATATTATTATTTTAATAGAAGTTAAATGTCAAGAAAAAAAATACCGCAAATTATTATTTTTGGGATAGCATTACATTGACTAAGGAATACTCTCAAAGTGTAAAGTTTCCCGAACAAAGCTCGAACCCCAGCTACTTGTCAAACAGCGTAATAATGTACGTTATTTCATAAAATTTGTACCTGAGAAATGTACAAATGGAAAATGCATTTCTCGTAAGTGTAAGCAAATCTTAAAATGATAGGATTTGTAATGATACGATCTTAAAACGAGCAATTCAGTATTCTTATTCAAAACACCAAACACCCGCCACTGGATCAAAATATGCCCGCACGGCGCAATCCGGCACGGTGGGAAGCCCCTCTCGTACAATTTAAATTACGTACATAAGCCAAAAATAAAAAAATATGATTTAGAACATTTAACTTTTTGTATACAGAATCCACTGTTTTTAAACTAACCTGACCAAAAAATAAAATAAAGTAGTAGCCGACAAAAAAAGTTCCGTGGAAATTTGCTATGTCACGTTTCATAAAACATTAAAAATAATCGACTTCATTTGAATATTTAAAATGAAAAGTACCGGGGGACCGAGCCGTGGCTCAGTATGTATATTTCGATTGTAAAAGCAATATAAAGGAAACTCGTGTTTTCTTTATAACTAATTTCGGCTTTTATTGTTTAAGTTTCAGTGGAATTTTAATTTACTATGATGTAACTTTAAATGGACAATGCAACACATTAATTTATTTTAATCTTACACATTTCTGTTATTGTAAATAAATCATAGAAATTAAAAAAAAATAAAAGTAGTATTTTTTTAAATACGTTCCTAATGAATGAATTAATATGCGATCACAGGTTAATACAGTAGCAATCAACTACACAGCATTAAAACAGCACAGTGTATGTAAGGGGTGTGATTTATTTCTTGGTACTAAATTAAGTCATTCTTCAAGTATAAGTAAAACTTCAGCATGGGCATACTCTCTAACGTACTATCATATGATGGATTAGCTGAAGGCAGATAAGTCCGATTCAAGCTTATATTGCTTACTATAAAGATTGTTGTAATACAATTAACTTTAACTAGTGGTCGTCCAGTGGTCGAAAACTCGACCAAAAATATGTAATGTACAGGTTTAAAATGATTTAGGCCTAAAACTTTTTTTCCCGTGTGAGTAACTAAGGACTTCTGGATAATTTAAATATGATATTTATATGTTTCTTACTCAGGAACAATGCCGTTCCGGGACACTATACCGGGTGTCCAAAACCACCCGTACACCCCTTTCAAAACGATGGAAACCATTTCTTACAAACAAAAAATAATACAGAACTAGCTAAATTGGGCACGGTCTACCAAATGGTGATAATTTCAAATCCAAAATCAAACCGGAAGTGGCTTTTTCAGACCGGAAGTTGACTTTTTTAAATGTAAACTACCAATTTTGATTACAGAATCGGATTCTTCGTTGAAAAATACGTAACTTTTGTCTAAAACATTTTTTGAAAAAACTTGTTTTCTACCTCTAATGCCCCATTAAAGTCAATAATTTTTGGTCATTCATCTGTCAAAGTTACTCGAAACAATAATAGAGAAAAACAAATAACAAATATTACATAAAGACATGTGATAAATAGTATCAGCTGTTCATTGTAAACACCTTAGCAATTGAGATAAAGCTGGTGTACACATTGCTTAATTTCATTTTATTTTAAAAATAAATAATTTATTTTTACATTTAAGGAGTCATATGTAACAATAAATTATAAAAAAAATTCAACTTAGCAATGTGTAGACCAGCTGTTACTCAATTGCTAAGGAGTTTAAAATAAACAGCTGATTCTATTAATCATATGTATTTATGTAAACTTTGTTATTTGTTTGTCTCTATTATTGTTTCAAGTAACTTTGACACATGAATGACCAAAATTTATTGACTTTAATGGGGGATTAGAGGTAGAAAACAAGTGTTTCAAAAAATGTTTGTGACAAAAGTTAAGTATTTTTCAACGTAAAATCCGATTCTGTAATCAAAATTGGTAGTTTACATTTAAAAAAGTCAACTTCGGGTCTGAAAAAGCCACTTCCGGTTTGATTTTGGATTTGAAATTATCACCATTTGGTAGACCGTGCCCAATTTAGCTAGTTCTGTATTATTTTTTGTTTGTAAGAAATGGTTTCCATCGTTTTGAAAGGGGTGTACGGGTGGTTTTGGACACCCGGTATAAATGGACGTTAACGTGATTATAAATTTGCATTTTACATAGTCAAAATACAATAGGTATTGCGCAACCGTGATATGTTAAGTCATTAACCTTGGTTAACTAATAAAAACTACACCGTATGCTTACTCAAACAAAACAAAACTTGCTTACTGTACAGCAATAAATCACGTAAAGAACAAAACAAAATGAAAATGTAGACTAGAAGACTACTGATACCGTAGTCATCCTAGGCTACTACTACATGATGTTTCAGAACAGAAGTATGGGGATAAAAATATTAAATAACTCATAAAACACCATAAAATCATAGTACTGTACTTAAGTCTTTCTGGTAGTAATAACAATGATAAAAATAAGATAAAGATAAAAATGATGTAAAACACCTCTTATTATTTCTCTTTGTTCTATTCTTTCTTTGGTTTCATCTACATCCACAAGTTGTCATGGTTACTAATCACCCAACGACCCAACCACAAAATATTGTAGTGTTGTGACAGCAGACAGAAGCAGACGATTGTCAGTATGTCAGTCAGTCTGTAGGTGCTAGCGTATAGGTTGACCTTGACGATACTGATCGATATTTCTCCGTTTTGCTTCCATCTTATTTTTGTTAAATGAACTGTAATATTTCAATAATTGGGAACCTACTGCACCTAAAAATTACCGTAAATAGTTAAATATATCGTTCATATCGAAATATTAGACTGAAAAACACAGTTAATAAAACATTTTCTTGGGATTTGTGAGGTTATATAATATATAGGCATCATGATGATGCGACTCCAGTTAAGCGAGGTTCTACTGTATTTGCAAGTTAAAGTTACAAATAGAAAACCCATTATGGTTTGTATTCAATGACCGATGTATTATACAAAATAAATTATAACTCATTTTGATATTAATCAGCAGCATTTATTACAGCTTGCAGCACTTATTGGTATATATAAATATCCCAGTTACTATTAGTAAAAAAATAAAAATAAAACACAAAATTGTGTGGCCATTCAATTTTTATAAACACAGTGTTAAACATTTGACTCTGCAGAATACCGGATGGTAAAGAGTGTTTGGTTTCAAGAAAATAAAATAAAAAATAGTTTAACCTGCTTTACTATTTATTTTGAAAAATAATAGATAGGAAACCATAAGGATAGGTATGGGATTGAACTGAAATAATTGCAGGAAAACTTAAATCGTAAAGTCCACAATCTGTACATTGTTAGAGAGCGAGAGAGAGAGAGAGGGAGAGAGAGAGAGAGATTTGATAAGGAATCTGAAAAGTAAACAAATAATCGTTTCTGGCGTTCGTTATATTGTACCCCCCTCCCCCCCCGTATTTGCACTCGTGACCACTTTTTGTTGCTTCCTTATCATTCTTCCGCCCCAAAATATAATTCCTGTAATAGTTTGTTTGTAAAATTGAAATTATTATAAAAATATTTTATCTTTCGAGTGTAGTTTCATGGTTATTCTTATCAGATAGAATAATATCGTTGTCATATGTAATAGTTACTCCTTCGCGTTACGCAATTGCGTAAAAAACAGTTCCAGTATCTCGGACAAGATTCACGTATATTTCTCGAGATAA
Source organism: Macrosteles quadrilineatus (assembly GCF_028750875.1). NCBI lineage: Eukaryota > Metazoa > Arthropoda > Insecta > Hemiptera > Cicadellidae > Macrosteles > Macrosteles quadrilineatus. The sequence continues at coordinate 10,136,375 of NW_026542597.1, forward strand.
AGAAAATCCGTATAGTTCCCGGTCCGTGGAAACACTGTAAATACTAGGATAAAAAATATTGTATAAAGGAGAAGTTGACTAAAATTTCAACTGAAGGAAAAAAAATCAAAATAACTTAAAATATGAGATGATGAACGGGTAGGATCAAGATTCGACCAATTATAATTAATTAATATTCGACGATCCTTATTAGAGGTGCATCATATTTATTTGGAGTATGAACATGTTTAAACATTAACACGTAGTTAATCACTATCCCAACACAAATAGTAACAAGGAGTAAACGAAGGTTACAGACCGCTGGGTTTTACCGCTACAAAGTAGGGTAGGGTGCCGTACTGGCTACACTACTCCACGATAGAACACACGATGAGACAGTCTCCGCATTGGTATTGCAGTTACGCTTATCGACACAGGCAGCAGCACCGGTTTGCTGTTTTCATACGTATAAAGTGCACGGGAAGCCATACCTGACTGGCTTATGGGAGAGCTGACTGGCTTTCGGGCGGGTGACTGCCACACCGAGTAAATTACCAGCGCACTGACTGCCAAACCGGGTGGGCACAAAAGTATATATATATATATATATATATATTTATATATGTGTCCGTTAGCGCGATAACTCGAGCAAAATTGACCCGATTTCGATGAAATTTGGTACAAACGTGTAAACCTACATTTATTCGAACGAGTTCGCGAACCAGCATAATCGGACCATGGGATCAGGGGTTTATGGGGGGTTTTATGGGGTAAAAATGGGTTTTTCTCATTTTTGCCCCTAAAAACTTTAAATTTCTAAATTTCTCTCTAGACCATTTTGAAGAGCTTAAAAAAACAAATAATTTAGTATATTGAAGTTTTTTTGAATGTTCATTGACTACGGAGAAAATTCAAAAAATTGTAAATTTAAAATTCCCATGTTATTCTTATGGAGAATAAATAAACTGTTCTAGTTTGCTTGTTTATGGATATATTTTAAGTAATCAAATTTGGCAATTTGGCTTATTTCATACTAAGCTATCAATATTTCAATTGAAAAAACACATCTCAACATCTTCCCCGTAGCAGCAAACCTAACTACTCACTAAAATTAATGTTATTTAAATAGGATATAAATCCGTAAATTTTTAGGGAATATTTTAGTAGAAATCAAGCCGGGTAAATGGAAATTCGCTTAGTATGCAGGTTTGCTGCGACGGGGGTATATTTCTAGTTGTCGAAGCCAAACACAAAATTCCTTTCCATCGGAATTGACAGATGACATTTTTTGTTACCTTAGCCTTTGTTCTTGCAGAAAGATGTTAAAATCCTCCTAAGGTAACAACAGTTCAATAATTAAATATTCTAGTTCTTGCCACTAAGAAATACGTAAAATAATCTGAATGTATTAAATTATTTTCAACTTTACAATGCCCAACTAACAAATACTTAACACTTCACAGTGTGACTCCGGCGCTGGCTTTGGTTGTTCTCTTGGCTGCCACGTTGTCTTCTCGTATTGGTAGAGGTCCATTGTGGCAAACGTTCTACTTAAGACACCAGGAGGATTGCAGAGCGCATGGCTGGACTAACCTGCTATATCTCAACAATTATATTTATACTGACAATCAGGTATGCACACATTACAGTCTCTCTGATCACAATTTTTAGGTAGGTGGCCTCAATGAATCTTTGGGAGTCCTCTGGCCTGTGCGTGCAAGGTAAGGCAAGGCAAGAGGTGAGCCAGTACATTGCAAGATAATAATAGTTTTACGATTATATAATATTTATTGCTGAATATAAACATTTTTTAATGTATAGGGATCATCCGCCACACTACCAACCCACTAAGTCAAATATTTCAAACTAATTATGGTTTCTTTTTAGTCTTATGATAGCTTGTTTTTGTTTAATTCTTCACTTAAGACATTGAACCAATTTTGTATCTATATTTTAAGCTGGAATTGATTGCAGGGCGAGTGTTTGTATAGAATATGGAGTGAGAGATACCTGTGTAGTAGCTGTTTCTTTGGTCAGAACTATTTACTAAAACCACAATCAAGATCCATATTACATAGTCATCAAAACATCACAATTCTACCCTTAATACATTGTTTCCTGTTGCAGTGTGTTTCTTTCACCTGGTATTTGTGTGTTGACATGCATCTTTACTTTTTCTCTCCGCTTGTGCTGTTTCCACTGCTACATTACAGGAATTTCTCTAGAATTGGCTTGCCTCTACTCATTATAGCTGCTGTTTCTGTCAATTTTCTAGTCGCATTTTACAACAAACTACCTGCTGGATCGCTTATAACAAGGTACTGTACCTTACCTCACTGTTTGATTTTTCATGATTGACAATTAATTCTTGTTGTTGAAATAAGGTAGGTAGACTTAAAATACCGTAACAAATAGATTTTTCCTACAGTTACCTAACAATGTACATGTTCTCTCACTGATTTGAGAAAGCAAAGTGGCGAATTCGCTCATCAGTGAGACAATTTTAACATTGTCTCACTCTAATTACTTTGTCTCACTCCAGATTTTCAACGTGAAGGCACGAAATAGTGAGCGCGTAACATGCAGGCAACGTCGTATGCGTGCGAAATACGTTGGCAGCACTGGCTGTAAATCAGCTGGTCAGCTGTTGTACTGTTGCATTTGTCACTTCACATTAAATGTTATATTAAAAGTTCACTTCTGTGTAAAAATAGGTTATGTTTCTTCACCAATTTATTTATTTTATGGTAACTGTAGGAAAAGTATAATGTGCAACTCGAGTTCAAAGTACAATTGCCTCACTCAAGAAACCATTCCTCACTCGCCTACGGCTCGTGAGTAAGGATTTCTCTCGAGTGAGTCAATTGATCACTTTTCTCACTAGTTGCACAAATAACTATTTTCATATTTTTACCCTTAAAACAAGAAAACGCCAAATTTTCATTGCATAAGTTACATTGTGTAGAGTTAAAAAAAAAAACAATTTTGTTCATTGAAGCTTGTTAAGTACAATTAAAGGTTTTGGTGAAAATTCAAAAAGATTTTACTTTTAAAATTTCCCTGTGTTATTCTTATGGAGAATAAATAAACTGTTGTAGTTTGCTTGTTTATTGATAAATTTGAATCAGATTGACAAATTAATCAGTTTAGTTCATAATATAGGTATTATTAATATTAAGCAAAAAAAACTGTTACTATTCCCTGTATCAGCAAACCTAAGTACTCACGGTAACCTATAAATTAAAATAAGGAATAAATCTTACATGTTTTTAAAGAAAATAGTTTAGTAAAAATCAAATCCGACAATTGGAAATTAGGTTAGACTGTAGGTTTGCTGCAAGAGGGGTATTTTTTTATTGTTTTTTACTTTTTGTCTGAATAACACAGATTTTTGTCAAGTTGGATCGGCCGCGGTACTGGCTGGTCCGACTAAACGAGATTCTATATTATATTATAATTAATATTAGTACTGTTATTAGTATAGTAATACAAATGTAATACGGTGGTACGGTATTAGATTCTTTGCATTGACTTGGCTAATACAATGGTGTTATTCTCAATTTGTCCCAATAAAATACACGATTAATTTGACTTGTGTATTTATGTAGGATTCTCAATTTTTTTTATACAGAATGAAAGGTTTATTCATTGCTGTTTACACATTGTCTTGTTAATTGGTTTGACTTTGGCCATGTTTCATCATAGAGATTTGAGGACAGCAGACAATTACCGGCTTGAGTACACAACAACACACACAAGAGCAGCTCCCTGGCTTGTGGGTATCGGACTAGGATACATGCTTCATCGTCTGAAAGACTTCAAGTTCAAAATGTCACAAGTAAATCATACATTCCTCGATTCCTCCTATCAATTGCTGGATTCTTTAATGATTATGTCGGTTTCAATTAGATTCTTAACCCAGCCCTCCCTTTTTGATAATTTAAAAAATTTCAAAAACATAAACTAACATATTTTTATGAAGTGGTATTGGACAACAGGCAACAGGTATGGCCTTTATTTTAAAATACAAATTGTTTTCTGTTTTAAGTAATTATAAGTTATAACTTAGATTTAGTTCCCAGTTTTCTACTGTTAAAAACATTTCCTTAAATTTGAAATCCAAGTGGCGTATAACTTTAAAAAAAAATTATAAAGTTCAGCTAACTTACTGTTATCTAGAATACTCTAGAGTCCATGCTATTTATACACAATAAAATATTTCTCTTCGACTAACTCTCTGAAAAAAGTCCTTCAATAAATCCAGGCTATGTTTTGTGAACTATAACAAATTTCCCATATGGAAATAAGCTATTGCTGTAGGTCTCATGGTAAGACTTGGATCTGCTGGTACTGATTTACCTTTTGGTGGACAGGTGATGGTGGTCACAGGATGGGTCTGTGCTGGAGTTCTAGCTAGTGTCAGTGTTGTCGGAGTGTCATACTTTCACCAGGACTATCAGATGTTGCATTACAACCCTCTACAATCCGCCTTGTACATCAGTCTACACAGGGTGTGCTGGGCTGTAGCCGTGGCTTGGCTCATATTTGCTTGTGAAACTGACAATGCAGGTTGGTGTTTAATGTGTAGTTTAAATTAAATCAGTTTCGGCCCTTGAATTGAACCTGTAACTTTCAGATTTAAAGGCGAGGTATTTAACTGCTTTTTAAAATTGCTTGTATTACAGCAATTTGAGACTTGTGTTTATGATATAGATTGGTGACGAGCATTTTTAAAATAACACAATAATCCAATTTTGCCGAGCACCTAATCAACAGCAATCACAGTTATTCCAGCCTGAATGGAAATTAAAAACATTTACACATTTGTACAAAAAGTTAACCAATGTTTAGAGTAAAGTGCCATAATTAGGGTAACTTGACTAATGCACATTTGACATATCAAAGCCAGAACATGTTTTCTTTTAGTGCTGTAAAGTTTGTGATGTACTCTTTTGTTATTAATTGATTGAGTTTAATGGTATTTAAATGATTGGCATTTATGTGATTTTAAAACTTTATTTTACTTTTGCTCTATCTTCTGATTTTATTACTAGTGATGATATTAGTGAATAAATTATAATTACGATCCAATAGGTCTCTTAAGAAGTTTTCTGGCCAGCAGATTATTCCAGCCTTTGGGAAGGCTTGCATTCAGTCTTTACATGGTTCACGGAGGGATACAATATGCAATGGTGGCGTCTCAACAAGCGCCACAATATTTCAGCTCTTTGTATATGGTAATCAAGCCTTTTCCTGTAGCAATTTACAATATATTTCTTTAAAAGTTATTCATATCATACATTCTTACTGTTTGTAGCAAATTTCCCATATAATGATATTACCGTAGACCTCATTGGTTTGGTAACACCTGGACTCGTGTCCAATTTACTTCTTCCTGATAATGTCCCCAGAACCCAAAAACAACATCCATTCAAATTCATTTATATTTCCGTTAGCTTGCTAACTCAACAGAAAATTATTTGATTTTGATGAAAATTTGAACAAACGTTCAAACTTGTGTGGTTTTATGGGAGGTTAGATGGGGTAAAAATTGGTTTTTCCCAATTTCTTTCTATACCATGTTGTAGGCCTTAAAAAACAAATAATTTAGTAGATTGAAGCAATGTTGTAGACTTACAACTATAGAGAAGATTTAGGAAAAAACTTAAATTTAAATACCCCGCAACAGCAAACCTGCAGACTAAGCGAATTTCAACTTGTCTGTTACATTTTTACTAAAATATTTCCATACATAAGATATATTTATTCCCAATTTAAATAACATTGGATTTAACAAGTACTTAGGTTTGCTGCTACAGGGAAGGTAAAAAGTGTTTTATGTACAAACGTCAAAAGTATAAGATGAAATAAATAAATTTGCCAAATTTTATCAACATATATCCATAAACAACTACAACAGTTTTCATTTTCTCCTTAAGAACAACATGGAAATTTTAAATTTACACTTTTATGAATTTTCTCTGTAACATTTGGCATACAATCATGCTTCAATATACTAAATTGTTTCTTTTTTTTTAACTCTACAAAATTGTTTGAAATTAATTCCAAAATTTTATGTTTTTAGCGTCAAAAAAAAGAAAACCCCATTTTTACTCCATAAACCCCCCCCCCCCCCCCCATAAACCCCCGTTTCCATAGTCCGATCATGCTGGTTTGCGAACTTGTTCGAATAAATGTAGGTTTATACGTTTATACCAAATTTCATCAAAAACTTTTCAATTTTGTTCGAGTTATCGTGCCATGGGACAACATATATATGAATTTGAACGGATGGTTTTTTTGGCCTCTGGGAACCTCAAAACGAAAAAGTAAATCGGTCCTGGGTCCAGGTCTTACGAGACCTATGGTAATAACTTATTCCCTATATTGGAAATACGCTAAAATTATACATTATCTATATACAGTATTAATAGGCAAGCATGTTTCTTTAAAACCTCAGCTGCATTTCAGGGAAAATCTATACACCCTTATAGAAAATATTTTCCTGTAGATGTGCAGAATCCTTTTATAGATTAAAATAGGCTAAAAAATAAGCACACAAATTAATTTGGACCTTTAAAAATATATTAATAGGCAAGCATCTTTAAAACCTTTTTTCTCAGCTCGTGTGCATCGCAGGGAAAATCTACGGACACTGATAGAAAAATATTTTCCTGTTGATGTGCAGAATCTCTTTATAAATTAAAATAGGCTAAAAAATAAGCACAACAAATGAATTTAAAACTTTGAAAAATTAATATGGTCCTATGGGTTGCCAGGCTGGTGACAAAATAACAACGAAATATGTTAAGAGAAAATCAAAACAAATGGAAGAAATTAAAAATAATTAATTAATTTTAATTCTTTAAGAATTAAAGAAGAAGAAAATAAAAAGAAATTAATTACATGTTTTATTTACAGCGTGGGGTGAAAATAGAGAATCCTGTACATTACATATTTTTGGTTGAGTTTTCGACCACTGGACGACCACTAGTTCTTATTAATAGAGAATATGTATGTTGTAGTTTGCATAAATGGATATATTATATGCATTTAATTAAAACACACTTTACCACTCTCCCTGTACAACAAACCTATTTTTTTAATAGCCTAGAGAAAAAATCTGACAAGTAATGTTGATATTATTTTTCAAGGCTCGAGATGTCTTGGGTGAGCTAATGTTGTCGATAGGTCAAGCTGTTCTCTTGAGTTTGAGTGTGGAAGCTCCTTTCATCAGACTTGAAAAAGCTTTCTTCCAAAAAGGTGTGTATTATGGTAAAGGCTGTCTCAACATAAGTTAAGACAGACTACCTGACCAGAGGGTAGAGCTGGACAATGCCTATACTGTCCCTCCGATGGACTCTCCCGACCCTTGGAGTAAATCCCACTAACCACGCTTCACTGTATACTCCACTTAAATGCGTAAATATAATTATTAATTAATTTAAAATACAATCAATTCGTTATATCTGAAAATAATGTACTCTTGGTTATCACAAAACAAAATTTTCCATGTTGGTCCCATGTAAATTGGCCTACTGAAGTATTAACAAACTATGGTTTGATTGAAGTTTTAATAAACTAAAAGGATTGATTGATCGCATAGGCAATATGTAACTGTAAATTAAATCAAATAACTATCCATCATCCAGGTTGGGAACTGGAGATTCGGTGAGTACCTATCAAGTTGAACTTGAGTTTTGATAACGGCACCAAACGCCTACAATCGAGGTTTCCACTTATTAACACTAGGAGGATTAAACATTATTTTTAATCCTCCTAGCATTTTAACGGCGTTTCAAATGCTGTTGTGTCATTAAAAAATCACAACTACACTGGGTGATCGTGGATGTTGGTGCGATCTCGGATATAATTCTTTTCCTTCTGTCAAGAAGCCAATTTGTTTTTAAATTTGTTAAAGTCAAGCACTTGAAACAATACAGGTAGCTTATTAAAAGAGCTGTATTTGGAGGAATTCCAACAAGACTTTGTTCTATTTGTCTATATGGTTCTAGTCAGTGGTTCAATATAAAATTCGAGTGAAAAGCCCACTGAACTGTTATAGGAGACTCAGTTTTTGTAAACTCTGTCACACAGGAAATCTTATGCTGCATAGCCATCTTAATTACTAATAACTAACAGATAGTAATACAAAATGGCTGCCCATTGTTGTGATAACTTTTTTGGCCGTTTACAGAACCAAGGTCAAAAAAACTTTGAAATTTCCTCTTTTGAGTGGTGTAAAATTTATGTCTGCCCGATTTATACTTTTTGAGATACAAAGTCATGAAGTTGGGTTTATATTTTTGAATAGCCCTGTATATTAAAACTCTGTAAATTATAGTGCAAGAAATGGTAAGAATCTCAAGATTTTTGAAAGTTACCCTACAAGACCCGGCCCCCAAAGCTTTAGTCCCGCCATACACCTCACAGCTTTCTGTTGAAGTACTAGAAGTTTATTTATGTTTGTTTTGGTAGTGTTTCCCCATATTTTGATATTAATTTATATTTTTTATGATTACAGCAGTAGCAAAGGATTCTTTCAGTTTAAATAACAAGGAAACAAAGAGAACAAGGTGTATGATTGAGGATAAAGCATAGTAAAGTAGTGAAAATAATGAAGCAACCAACTGTGATGACTATGACTATACTGTAGATTGTGAACTGGACAGGGCTATACGGGTCCTGGTATTATCTTCTGTTCATGGAACAAATAACAGTACACTCCAATCATGTATATTTTGTATTAAATATGATTTTGTACATTAAAAATGTAGGCTATATATTTTATTTTACACCTAGGTTCTTTTATATTTTCTCAATCCTAATTATTATGCCTATGGGCAATCAATAAAATTATTTCACAGAATCTTAATAGGTCCTACTCTTTCAAAATAATCGGTATTCAATAATCCATATGTTATACATGGTTCTCATCAAAACTCAGACTGAGTTTTGATAACAAAAAAATGGCATGTGCTTCGTCACCAACGCCATAGAACCATGGGGAGTCATACCTAGGTCCACCGCGGTCAATCTCCCCCGCGCTAGTTTCCGCAAGGTCTGCGGGCGGCGGAGCATGAGACCAACAATCCCTCCCACTTGCCTCTGAGTCGCACAGTTTGGTTTGGCCGACCTAACCAAACGGTGCGGCGGACAACTGGAGACTACTTCACTCGTAACTACGCCTGCAAAATGTAGGGTACTTTATCAAAACACTGCTGTATTGCGGGCTGACTAATGAGACCGTTTTCTGTAAAGTAGTAATTGTACAAATTACCGTACACTTGCTTGGCTACGAAAAATAATTATTCAATTATATCTATTCCACGATTATTAATGGTTTTGAAATCCATACACCACTTTACTCACTAATATTAATGGTACAGATTAAGCACATAACATTAGAATGATAATTCACTTTAAACACAAATGCAAATTGTTAACGACAACATTTAATTGAAGACAAATCAATCAAATAACAATAAGCCGTTTAATTATTAACACAAAAGGTTTCGTATGATTAGATTATGCATACTGATAAACCACCTATGGCCATCTATAATAATATTTGGGTTTTCTTTTCCGAGTCGGGTTAGCTCTTCTACTCGACCGATTTTCATAATAATTTTGGCCTCAAACTAAAGGTATGGACGCACTACAGATTTGCAATCAAGAATCGGCATTCATTTTTATTTACGTATATTTCGAGTTATGCACAAAATGTGTCCCTGTACTTTTCTTATGGGAGTTAAATTAGTTTTTTTAAATTCGTTTGGCTCTTCTGCCCATCCCATTTTCTTAATTTTGGTCTTAAAATAAAGTTATGCAAGCAAATATTTGTGATCAAACATAATCATTAATTTTTCTAATGTATTACCCAACGAAAAAATTTAATTTTTTTTACTTCAATTAAAGATGTATTTCAGCAGCTCTAACTAAATTACCCTATATGTTTTGGTCTAAAAACCTTTAGTGAAATACCAGCTTTCATTTGAGCTATTTATTATTAAGATTCCGATCTTAATAATCGTACCTAAAGCACTGTAATCAGTTAACTTCAAGATACTGTATCGCTCAATCAGAAAACATAAATTTGATTATATCTTGGATGTGGAATTTAGTTTGTGATATTTTTACTCAATTCAAATTACGTTATTCTATTTGTTTTGACCTAAGAACCTTCAGTGAAATACCAGCTTCCTTTTGATTTATTGATTATTAAGATTGGACGTACCTAAAGGACACAGCTAAATCACGAACAACACAAATTGTTCAAAAAATAGAGTTATTTATCATCGATTTATAGTCAAACGATCTTGCTTGCAACCTCAACAGTAACTGTCGACTTTGACGGGTTTCATCTAGTCAATCTTTAAAAAATCAAACTTTCATAATTATTTGCAAATCTACACAAATTAGGCTTACCAATGACCTATTAATTAATAAAATCGGTTTAGTAGAACTGTAGATTTAATTGTACAAAGTTTAACAACAACATCTTTCATTCAGTATTTTCTCACTACTATAAATTGGGAGGTTGCTTAACGTTTTTGAAAATAGAGTAACTTTTAAATGGTGAGGAAATCGACCAAAGTAGACGGTCATATTCTTGATAGAGAATAAAATTTCCTACAAATTACTATCATGTATTTCCGGAAAATACTCAATAAAGACAGTCTAAAGTTGGCTACAAATATAAACTTGGAAAAAAGGTGTTTTAAATGTATTATTTTTTATTTTGATTTTTTCTCCTCAAAAAGTAATAAAATCACACTTTCATAACTATTTGAAAATCTACACGAATCAGGCTTTCCAACGATTAAGAAACAAAATCGGTCCGGCAGGAATTTTAAATTTTATGATTTTTAAATAGATTTGTTTTTCTAACAAAATATATGGATGAAGTATAATTCAAAACATGCTATGTAAATTAATGGTATGTTTCGGGAATAAATAGTTTTATTTTAAAACGAGCTGTTGGCCCGTCCTACGTACGGGAATCGAGCAGTCCATTAAAATTGTATATAGTTGTATCAATATGTCTATTCCTAATTCAAGCTTAGTTTAAAGCAGTTCAAAGTTTATTGTAAAGAAAAAGCTACCAAGATTAATTAAAATTTCTGGTCGTTGTTACTTTCCCAACCTGTCCTCAAAAATTCGGGTGGTAAAACAATTTTCATAAGCTTTCTTTTGAAGTCTCGTGAGCTTCGATTCGTATAAAGCAATGGTTATAGAATCTTACTTAATTTCTATAATCAATGACAAAATCACAGAGTAAATAAACTAACCTCATAGTTCTTAGAATATTATTCAACCAGCTGTTAGTTATAACAAATTATATTGCACTAAAACAAACTAAAGATTTTATAGACTGTTGAAAAAATAAATTAGAACATCTATTATTTTAATTTTACTTTGTATATTTAAATTATCTCTCGTCCTCTAACCGAATAAATAAACGTATCAATTATTAAAGCATTACACATAGTATAGAAAGTCAACCCTACGTATGTCATTTCATTTTCATCCAAATGCTGAATTTGTGTCGAAAACGCTGATTGTTTACAGCTGTTACGTTAAGCAAATTGTATTATACCAAAACCTAGAGTAGAATGTTAGCGTCGGCTGCTGGACTTTTTAAAATTTTAAGCTTAATTAAAAAAAACTGAAACCCTAAACTAAAATTGTGGCTTCGACATTCCCTAGTTCCCAAAATTGGCTTCTTTCAAATCTTTCTTTCAACGCAAAAACGATGAAAATCCGTCAATTGGTTGATTCAGAATCGTAAAATAAAAAAACCCTGTTACGTTTCAATATATAAGATAACGTACACATTTTTGTAATATTCCTGGAATTAGTTTGGGTTTTCATTACTCGATACTTAAATTATATAAATAGCCAAAGGCAAGACAACGTCTGCCGGCTTCAGCTAGTTTTTTGATAATCATATCTCCTCTCTGGCATTATTTAATTCGAAAATGATTACATTGCATTATAAAGTGATTTCATACGTTGTAGGCCCACTTATTATGTCTTACAGTATACCCCTTCAATCATGGTTAAAAGATTTAATACACCTATAAAGAGTTATTAAATTGTGAGTGAAAATAGAATGATAAGTATTTGTTATTTAATTAGAAGAAGATTTACCTAAAAATGGGGCCCATTGGCTTCCTTATGGGGCAAGAATAAGTGACCCAATGTCCCCAGTGGCAATAAGCAAACTTTTTTTAATTAAAAGAAAACTGCTTTTTGTGGTGGGCCCTCCATAATAGTAGGCTATTTTAGGACGCATTCATCCCTTAGCCACCTTCCTAAGATAAATAAATTATTACATATGAGATTATGAATTTCAAAATGGAAAAGAGTGTTTCTTCAGCGTGTAGATTCTTAATATAATAATAATACGACATATTATAATAACGAATAATATGACAGATTAAAGCGTTTTCCGTACGTAAATGTGAGTGAGTGTATGTATAATTGAAATAACATAAATTATGGAAGCAGCCAGATTGGGTAAAATAAAATATGTAAACACAACAATTCATTTAATTTAAATAACAACCCCTAATTATTCGGTCCACAATGGAATGACATGCTGGGCACGTTATCGGTACTCTTACTTGAGTACCATCTCCATTAATAGAGAATAACTGTTGAGAGACAAATGCCCTCAAACACCAAACACCTACTACAAAACACGGGGTGGCCACAGGGGGTGCAAAGCCTCGTGGGCTGCATAACACCGCAGAAGCGGAGCGGCGCGGCGGTTCGATGACCAGAGGGTCCAGTTTTGCGAGCAAGAGAACAAAGAGTTTGCATTCCTTGAAACCCTAACAAAGACTGTTGTGTTGGGGTGCGAGCTTTCTCTCGGTGGCAGGTAGCTACAGCCGCGACAAGGGTCGCTGCAGTTGTAGCTAAATAATATCATCGACGCATTGACGGTAGTGGATAGATATTGTTAAAATAAAAATGAATTATAATAATTATCATAGTTCAATGTCCTAATTAAGAGCTTAATTTTTACGCAAAAACCTTATATCAGACAAATGTGCTTTATGGACAGATTTCACGTTTAAGTCCCTACCACGTGCAACACTTGGTTTTTAGCAAATTTCCCTATAGGAAATCAATAGTTTCTTAGCAAACGTATTGACTGTTTACAATTAACATATGTTCTTCTTCTCACTTTTAGTTTCTGCCAACAGTGGTTGGAATTTCATAACAGTGTTTGTTTCCCATGTTAATCTTATGGAGAAATGCGAAACTTTAAATGACCTCTGGGCCTCACTCTCTAATTATTTCCCTAAGCAGAAAGTTTCCTGCACAACTTAACGTTACGCTCTCTAACGAGGCTATGCAGAAAATCAGGCAGTTCTTAAGTAATGTAAACAAAATGTTACCATTGTAAAAAAATTATAGAAATTTGTAAACGTATTGGCAACAATGGGTAGTACCATGCAGACTACATTATCATTGACGAAGATCAACATGGACAACCTAATGCGGCTATAAGTGGGAAATATTCGTAGAATACACTAAAAAACTAGATCAGCTTTTGAAAAATGATAAAATATTTACAAGAAATGTTGATTATATGGAACTGTTAGGTACGTGATCTATGAGTTGAGTCTTTTAAACTCATCGGAAATTATGACTTTTATTAGGTTTTAAATAAGTTATTTGTTTTTAAACAACTACCATACTTTACTTCTTCGCAATTGCTCGATTTCGAGCAACATGTACACTAGTAAATGTTTCATTTCAACCAAGTGTTTGTAGCAAACTGTTAAACTGTCAAACTTCCATTACTATCCAAACTATCCATTATTTCGTAAATTGCCCTTTAAGGTCGTAATTCATTTCTAAAGCGAACTTTCCATATACCTAATGTTAAAAATACCTTAGCTGTACTTATTTGTTTGTTATTCTTTCAATTTATTTCCTTATTAAAATAAGTGTGATTTTTTTGTATTAGGTACTGTATTCTGTGTTAAATTATGTAGCACATGAAATGGTTGATATCACCCCATTTTTCAGGATTCTCTACGGGGAAAATTCGTTTGAGTAGGTTGGTGTATGTCTCAAATCAAAGAAATAAAATGACTCGACTAAATTACTTAACACAGGTTATCAGCAAGGCATATAAGGTTTTCTTAAGTTCCCGATTCTGGAAACACTTTGTTGCAGCATGTTACCTCGAATTGAAGCAGATCGTTTAGCATTCATTAGAAGTCATCAGTTAAAACTGAGAGCAGAAATACCGGTAATGTAAGTGAGCCTTGACGACACAAATAGAGATATATATAATTAGTTTCTAATAAGTTTTCAAACAACTCTAAGATGTAACTAAAACTATTCGAATTTAAGCTTAATGTTTTTCTGAGCATTATGTTTCATACTATGCGGCTCATTGAGCCTCACGGGTTCTCTAGTACTATACAATAATTGAAAATATGATGTCATTTTGAAAAAATTTACAAAACTACAACATAGCAGCGCATAAATAAAATATTATTAAAAGCAACAAAGATTAACAATCCATTGATTAAATGAATGGAAAAGGCGTTCCTGTCATCCCACAATACGGCGGAGTTTGCAAAAGGTATACTAGTTTTTGCAGGCGTTGTTTCGTATGGTACTCAGCCATACATATACAATAAGTGCCGGCTATGTATAACAAGCTTTATTTTTACATTGATTTCCTTGTAAATGCAAATAACTCAATTGTTAATATAAGTGTAGTAAGAAGATTCGTTCACTTCGTTCACTCATCTATTATTACAATTAATACAATAATAGCATTCCCCAAAAATTTAAGTTGCCTTTTTAAAAATAAAACTTATTATGATGTCTTCTGGCCAAAAGTTTAATTATCGTTCTGATTTTAAAATATTTATTTAACATTACAAAGTTTAAAGTAAATTATTCACCTACTATAGGAGGGCTTCGAAAAGGGTAATTAACTTCAAAAAATACAAAAGGATTTTTTTATTCTAAGAAAATAAGCAAAAACCAGATTTATTTATCTTAGTAGCAAAAATGCTATACAAATATATAGCACGGGTTACTTTTGTATTAGTCTTACTCTTATCCCATTTAAATACTATAATAATGATAGTATCAATAAACAAATGCATATTAGTTACGTAAAGGAGACTTTGTCCTGACCGCACCAGCCTAACAGATGCGTTGGCCACTGGCAACAAGGTCTACCGGCAGCAAACACGACTACATCCCCTTCACCCGTCACGGAACTGGTTCAGCTCGGACATTTCGCACCACCAATCGTAGGTCAGGTTGGTGGTCGTAGACCTTGTTGGCCGCGGACCTTGGCGCGTCCCCGAACCATGG
Organism: Macrosteles quadrilineatus; assembly: GCF_028750875.1. NCBI lineage: Eukaryota > Metazoa > Arthropoda > Insecta > Hemiptera > Cicadellidae > Macrosteles > Macrosteles quadrilineatus. The sequence continues at coordinate 10,151,714 of NW_026542597.1, forward strand.
TATCCAAGAGAGTTGAGATTTTTCTCAGGCCATACCTATAGTGTCACCCAGCAGATTTGAGTATTAAATAAATCTCAAGTTACTGTTTACTGAAATTAGTAGTTGTTGTCCAAGGTAAGAGTGAGTTGGCTGAGATTTTTTTATTTTTCCATACTACAATTAATTATGGTCCATCTTTAATATAGCAAACTAAATAAAATATTCATAAGGGTCTAATAAGTTTAAAATTAACAAGTTATTTATTATATCATTAATTACTTGTTTATAAAGTTCATACACACTATATTGAGATAATATCCATTAGACCTTTCAATCTATAGTGCACGAGTGTGGACTTGTAGCTCTATAGCTATGGACAGTCTGGAGGAAAAAGGGTCACAAATGAGACTCTAAAATAATCTCCCTGTACTCCTGAAACTACTTTCTTATTTTTTGTTTGTTTGTTTTACTTTAAAAAGTTTTTTTTTTATTTTATGACACAGGTAATGTGTCCATAGCTAAGTTATATATTGCAGAATTAACCGCCACACCTGTACTTGGCAAAGGAATGAGCTAGAACAGGGAATTTGGATCCTTAAAATTAATCTACCGAAATGGTTACACACCCCGAGGTATGAAGTTGGGTAAAGCTCTCTGGGAAACAGATGCTGCTTTAGGAGTTCCTTGAGGTGTTTGAAAGTCCAGCTTTGCAAACAATTTCAGGGCAGTCCAAACCTGCCAATAAATGCTGTTCTCAGTGGCGGATTACCTATTTAGGCACTGCCTAGGGGCTGCAGATCTCAGGGGGTCACAGACAAAAAAATAAAAATAAAAAATTGTTATAAAAATATTCTGAAAAAGCTTTAAAAACGGACAAATTTAAAGCCAGTTTCTTACAATTTCCCGGGTGAGGGGGTACAAACCAGACCCCGGTAGATCTTGCCACTCAGCTAAAAGTCTGAAATGACACCCATGGGGGGGGGGGGGCAGGCCGCCCAGGTTTACATGTGCCTAGGGGCCACTGAGGTCATAATCCGCCACTGGCTGTTCTTCTGATTGATGAGGACAGAAATTACAGCTGCTCTTTCACTTATATCAACAATTATATCAGTGTGTAAACTGACTGAGGAGCTGAGTGATGGTTAGTGCTCGCCTAGAAATTAATAGGTCACCTGTTCGATCCTGAGAAAAGACAGTAGCAAGTGGATGGTTCAAAAACGGACCCAGCTGCAACTATTCAATCATTGGGCTTCAAAAAATTATCTGTCTACTGAAACAGCTGATCTTACTCAGTAACAAATGAAGCTACATGACAATCTCACTCCATTGTACACTCATCCTTCACTCATATTTGTGTTAAAAATGTGTACCAAGGTGTAGGTGGCGTCCCCCATCTATGGTAATCGGCAAAATTAATGCAAAATCTTACACTGACCAACCGAAGAAAGTGTATTTAGGATAGTTCAATATAGAATTAATGTGGGCTATCTGGTAAGGGTACTAAACTAATTATAGGTCAAACAAGTGATACACAGTACTTTTGAATGTTGGTACTGAAAAGAAATCCGTCATGAAATTCTTAGATTAATATGCAATATATATTATATTAGATTAATTATATTATACACAATGTTACAACATCAAATTAGTGTTGATGTAAAAATGATTTTTCGTCTTTGATGAAAAAAAACAAAAACAAAAAACAATAACTTAAGACAGCTCACAGCTGATTGTTCTGTTCTTCTGTGTTCTGTGTGTCTGTGTCTGACGTTTTGAAGGTTAGTTGTTGTTGTTTGAGTTGTCATGTTGTCGTCTTCGTCAACCAAACCAACCATGTCATTTTCTTGTCATGGCGATGTTTACTTTACTAACAATCAAATCGAAGTAACTTACGCGATTTCTGCATTATAAGTATTAAAAAATAAGTTATGAATGGTGACACATTAACAATTGTTTACCGTAGGATTTATTAGTCCTAAAATGGTAAGTATTTGAATATGATTTCTTAATAATGGGCCTATTTGTAATAATATCAGTCTACGTTTGTTGTTGGCATATTAGGCCTAATCAAATAGAAATTAATTAATGTGCGGTAGCCTATTAAAAAAAACATAATTTATGTAAATTGAAATGTTTATGCTACAGTTTGGATGTCAGTCAAACATGTAGGCCTACTAATGTTTTTTGACTGGTAGACAAATATCAGGCTGCTAATGTTAGTTGTTTACTGGTAAGAACAAAAACTTAATGTTATTAGATAGATTTATAGAATAGTAGGCTATAGTGCTCTTTACATGGCTGCGTGATGGCCTTCCGCTGCCGGGAGCGCAGACAGCTAATAATGCGCTGCGTGGATGTGTGCGCGAACATGTTTGAATTTAGTTTCATCCAATAGGAGAGCCATATTATAGCATGTACTACGTCCCAGACGTTGTGGACGTAATGCTACAAAACCTCAATAGATAGCAGTAGGCCTACTAAAAAAACTGCTAGCATGTCCTCAGTATTGCCGAATAAAGGGGGCAAAGTACCCGGAAACTCCATCAAAACAAACCGCAAAAATGGGATCAAGCAACCATTTTGAGGTTACGTTCCTTTCACTTTTATGCTACAGTACATTCAGTATCGTATCGTTATTCTATTCTATGTCATTACATTTCTAGCATGCTACGAATTCGAGCAATTGCAAAGTATCACAGGCGTTATTTCAAAACTAATAACAATCATAATTTCCGATGATTTAAAAGAGTCAATTCAAAGATAATGTGTAATCAATCACTATGTAACGGTTTGTTTTTATGTGTTACTTCTTTTAAATAATGTTTATTAACTTACTATATAGTGTATATTGTGGGGGGTGAGCTCGCTTGGCAGTGAGCACAAAGAAAGGTACTCGAGATTCGATTATACAAAATTCTATATTATATTCTCAACACAAGTAGTTTTAATAATTACAGAGATAAAGGGAAAAATAGAATATAGATATTTTATCAAGGACAATGAATGGCAAATACTAAATGACAAAATATGATTTTCAATCAAAAATAATTGTTTATGTTATTATTCTCAAAATAACTATTCAACCAAAGAGGCAATAGAAATTGGTAAATTTATATATATTATTTCAAATAACTCTGTGTTATTAAAAGTATGAATTTAATATGACAAGTATTAAGTGTCTTTATTAGTATTTCAAATCTATCTGTGCTCTAAGTCCAAAAATATTAAAAGAGTATAACGGCCTTACCTTGGCCAGCCGGCGCTGGTTCCTAAGGAAGAGTGAATTATTGGTAAAAGGTCTACCACCGATGGTACTTTCAATTTGGCTGCAAAGAGAGAGGGTAAGGCCATAATCAGCAATTTGTTGGGTATTGAACCTACTGAATGCAAGAAGCAGCACAAAACTGCTTACACTCAGCAATCTACTTTACACAACCAACTGCTGTAACTGATACTTCTACAATTGTTTGATTGATTGAAAATCATTTACAATATGAACTTTTAAGTTTATTATTAAATTACATTCTTCCCCAAAAATTAAAGTCATCCTACCATCACAACTCCACTACAGTCATCGAAACTGAAAATGAACTCACTCTGAAAACGAACGCTCTTGTGTGTTATGTGTTTACTATGAACAGCTGTAATTAATACAAATCATTCGTCTGTTTAAGTAAACAAAATCTTTTCTTCATAAGAAATACATTGGGATTTTGATGGCCTGTGAGGCATAGCCTGAGGACTTTTATTACATTAATCGGCGAAAGGGGGCGTATACACAAAATATACTTCATTTTGACACATTGTATGTAAAAATCCGTCCATTATTAATGGAGGAGTAGTGTTTCCTAGAAATCGCCTTCTCATATTATATATAAGGATATAGGCCCTAGATAGATATATTATTATTACAGCCTCTATTAATCTACACACTCATGTCAATTAAAGTTTAATTTAGGAATTTATTGAATCAATGATAAAGTAACATTTATAACATTAATTATTATTGTTAACGTAATCAGACATCCATCTCAAATAAAAGAGGAAATATCGAAACAATTGACTGAATTAATATTTTTTTATGGTTTGTTTTCTTGTTTGTACAAGAACAGTGAAGGCTTTTGGTACTGCACCTACTGTAGTAAGTAACAGACGCTACACCCCAATCAGGCGCAGGTGTGATTGCAGTGTTAGTGCCCTGTGGAAACGGGGATTCCAATACTGCACGGCGTGACAACGCAGCGTGTTCAAACTGGATTGAACGCCAAAACAGCGGGCTACATTTACTCGAAAACTATAAGAATCGGCTTACGCTTTTTCCCCATCTTTTGAGACTTCTGTGGCTACTCTATATTCTGTGCTGCTAGCTACAGCATTTAGTAGCTGCGTTTAAAACTAACATTAACCTTATAACTTTTTGAAGATAGGCTACGTTTTACAGTGCCTAAGGCTACATACTTTAATTATGTTTTTTTCTTCTCTTTAGGAGGATTTAAAAGAAGAAAATATTTTGAATGATGAGAATCCTAATCAAAAAGTTAGTAGTGACAATGCAAATCAAAATTTAATAGTGTTGTATGAAGATACAGACCAAACGTTATCTAATGAAACACCAAATCGCATAATCAATGTCGATGATTCTAAAAAATCTTCAAGTATGGAAGATGATGGGCTCACAGGACTTAGTGAGATTCAACAGGCTCAAAATAAAAATGTTTACACCAATCAAACATGTCCAAATACTGATTCAAGTGGGAATGAGAATGCTTTAGAAAGTGTTTGTGACAAAGCGGTCTCAGTTGGTAATGTCCAAGAAATGTTACCTACTCATAGAAATTATGATAATGAAGAAGTCAAACACATTGAAACCATCAAGAAGAAACTATTGTATGAAATTGAGAGCTTAACCAAAGAAAAACAAACAATGGAAAGAGAAGTCATAAAGCTTCGTCAAACTTTCAATAATGAAAAAGGTAAGGTAACATTTTTATTTTGTCACTTTGTTATTTTTTATTCTTTTTTACTATACATAATTAGTCATGCACAGTAGATTCATTCATAGTAAATTTTATTGCTATAATCCGCCTAATTACTTTATTCTGAATCGTTTTGAGCTTATCTCGAACCGATTGCCAGTGTCTACACTTGCAGTTTTGTACCCGCTGTTGAGCCTGCTTGTAATGACTTTGAGCCTTGCAAACTGAACAAACTGAATCCTGTCAATTTTTGACATTTACATTACATTGCTAGAATTGGATATATTTTAACATTAGCACGATGTCAGTATAAAACCAATTTAAAAATTATTTCTCAGCCTTGTTCCTGCTGTTACAGGAAATCTTAAACACTAATATGTCCCTGCATCTTTCCTTCTTACAAACGTACGAAGAACTGCCATAGAATGTTGGACTGTCTGTTAAAGTTTTCTAAAACAAATATGTCCAGCTGCTTCCATGTGATGGAAACATATCCATCAAAGCAAGGGGTGAGGCGATACAGTACAAGGGTGAACTGCACTGATAAAAAGTAGTAGTAAGAACCAGGATCCTAATCCACGACATCCTTGCCTTGGGCCTAAAGTCTCCCGACTCAACAATATTAAGTTGGTACTCATGGTTTCATTTGCAACTTTTTCTGATTTAGGTGAAAAATCATCTGAAATCAGCAAGTTGCAAAACATGTTGATGATCTTGAAGCAAGACAAGTTCCGCTTGGCCTCAGACATTGCTAGTTACCATCGAGATATGGAAAGGTGGCTAACGACAGTTAAAGAGGATGTTCAGGTAACTTATGGGGCAGCTTTTATCTTTACATCTAAACTTACATTTTTAGCAGAAGATTTAATCAGCATAATAAATAATCCTGAAACTTTTAAATAGATTGTATTCCAGTCTAATATTGACAGGATAATAAAGCTGATACAAAAATATTTTAACAATATTGGAAAACATTGACCAAAATACAGGTTATGTTTCTACATTTTCTCAATACAGTATTGGCTTAATGTTTCTTTATACTGTAATATTGAAACGATGTTGAAAAAAATAAAAATATTAAGACAACTAAATTGTCAAGGCAATGTATTTTGTTTCACAAAAACGTTGTAAAAATATTGTTACCCCGTTGATCAATATTGGGGCAATATTGAATTAATGTAGACAACAATATTGAGGCAATAATGTAATGCTTTTTGGGAATGATTCTGTTGTCATTGAAAGTGTGCTTCTACAAGCTTTAAGCTTGCGAGACTGTATGAATTAGGCTTCATTCAGATAACTTCCAGTCTTTGATAGTTATAATAATAATAATAATAAAAATCTTTAACTGTCATAAGGATACATTAGATCATCGACAAAGTCAAAATCATGATCATACATCAATCGTCAAACAAAACAAAATCAAAAACACTTTCAATATTTTGTCAAAACAATAGGGCTTAATAACTAAAATATGTACATATGACTAAACAAACAACAATATATGGACCTGATAAAGCAACAGGTTAGCAGCAGGGTTATACAATCGACTTATTTGGCGAGATTTGAAAAAATCGTCCAGGCTATATGAAGGGGTTGTCTTTTAGCCAATTATAAAACAAGGACTAATATTTTTCCTGCGGATAAGCATCAATATTGTGATTATGATTACTGAATTTTAGGTGATAGGGTTTTTTAAGATATAAAGGGCAAGATCATAAATAAACAAATTGATTACAGTTTGAATCTTAAAACCCTTAAAAAGAGGCTTGCAGTGCTCGTCTAGCTCTGATAGCCCCCTTCTGTAGGATTAAAATTTCATTAATTCTTCCACACCCACCCAAGAATATCAATCCATATCTTATTACAGACTGAAAATATGCAAAATAAGCCGATCTCAAATAGTTCTTTGGAATTACAGTACATCTTTGAGACGACCAAGAAGAAAAATTACTCAAGATAGTCTAGTAGACAAATAATTTATGTGCTCATTCCAGGATAGTTTATTATCAATATGAAGACCCAACAATTTTGTTGTGACAGCACTGTTTTCATTATTTAAGGCAGAATTGTGTTTCAATGTAAATTATATTTCTTGAGTTTTACGGTCATTAATAGGAAGCCATTGGCATGAAACCATTTGGAAGCGTTTAATTTTGTGACATGGACTAAATTTTGAAGTAGGCCTACAAGATGGTTATTGTTTTCATGAAAAAAAGTTGTATCATCCGCGTACAGAATAGTTTTAGTACTTATTGCCATTGGAAGGTCATTAATGTAAATTAAAAACAGAAGTAGGCCAAGGACTGATCCCTGTGGAACGCCCCAAGTTACTTCCCTTTCTTGTGACTTTTTCCCATTAGAATTTACTATTTGTTTCCGGTTTTTTAAATAAGATGAAAGAAAATTTAGAGAAGATCTGTTAAACCCATACAGTACTAACTTTTTAATAAGAATTTCAAAGTCAACACAATCTTATTAATTAATTATCTTTATATTAATTACTATTAATCTTATTATTAGTAGGAGGATAATATTCATAAGTCGACTTACTTCTCAAAACAATACAGTTTTTACTGTGAATTCAACAATGTTGTGAAAAATTAAGTGTTAAAAAGTGTAAGCATAGGCTATATATTATTATTCTGTAAAATATTGACTCATTAAGTAAATGAGAAAGGTACAAGTTCGAACAAAGTTTATTCACAGATAAATTGGAAGTTATAACTTGGAGTTTTATTTGCCATGTTCAGTGACAGGAAGATAGCAATGCTGCTATCACTATCCACCAGCTGATAATGCTATCATTCTTGTCTTTCTTCTGGAGTCAATAACATCTTGAATCTATATCATCATCATAAACTTAAAGAATAGTTATTTTGTGCTACTAATGAGCAAAAGTGACCCTTTTTGAAACTAGAGAAAAATATTGACGCACAAAGCTTGTTTCTGTTTACATAAATTGCACATTATATTTTGTCAACTCTGATGTTACAACAACAAAATCTTATTTCAGTAGTATCAACATTTAGTAAGACAATTACTGAATACAACGGTTCTCCAACGAAAAGTTAAAGACATTTTGAACTTATAACTAAGTTTGTTCTTAATATTAAGACTACTTATATAATATTAGCGAATTTTCCATATAGGGAATAAGCTATTACCGTAGGTCTTATGAAAAGACCTGGACCCAGGACCGATTTACTTTTTTTTATGTCCCCAGAGGTCAAAAACACCATCCGTTCAAATTCATATACATTTATATCTATATATTAATTACGTAAAGCGATTCTTTGCGATAAAATTGTGGGCGACTGGGAAGTCGTAGAACGATGGTAGACTGCTCGAATTATAGGTCTCAATCCCGTGATGGTGGGAAAAATATTGAAATCCCCCAAATTTTAACATAAAATTAGATATATCATAAATTGTCCTCTATAAGAATAGCATTAGAAGCCATTTACTGCTGATTTTTGTTTACTTCAATACAGCTGATGGTGATTTATCACCAAGCCAGTAAACAATATTATATTTGGATTACTAATTTGCCTGTCAATTCTGCAATGTACTGTATACTATATAAAACCAGGGTTAACGTTGCCTATAATAATTAAGACTTTTTAGTTACGTCTTGAAATCAATTATTTTACTGCACAATTTTCAAACTTGTGTATTTTTAAGTTAATTAGCGTATGATAAGTAGTAGAATCATAGGAGAAGGCTCAATTCAAAGGAATTCAACTTAGAATGGCTGAAAAAATAATGAAGTTTATTCTTTTAATTTGAAGTTTATTGTACTGTTGAAGGAATGTTTAACATGAAAAAACTATTCAATATTGAATGAAAAACTTCTGCTTTGGTTTTATTTCAAAACATATGTTATAGATTTATTCTACACTTTTTTTTACCAAGATTTTTAATTTTAGATTTATTGTAGTGTTTAATCACTATTTTTTGTATGAAGTGGAATAACGTTAACGACCACTCTTAGAAAACAACCTGGGAATAAAGATGAATTAGGTTCCTACAGGCAATACATTTGTTCATTAAGTAAGTACTTTGACAAGCTCCAATGGACAGGAAAAATATTGTTTGGAGGAGATTTTAACCAGGTACTGCCTGTTGCTCCAAGCAACGTTAAAAAATAGCCACGGTGGTAAACGGAGCATCCTTATATAACAATAAAACCTAGAGGTTGTTTCCGTTTCTTAAAATTAACCAAAAGTATGCATGTCGAAAATGCTGATGAAAAGTAATTTCATGATTGGTTTTGATAAGTGGGTAATGGAACCCTAACCATTCGCAAAATAGTTAGGGAACAGCCGTTGAGAAGGCCCTTTTTTGATAGAATATGTAAAGCCAATTGCACCTTTAGGAGGAATATCACCAATAATCTTACACTAGGCTAATAGTAGTTTTTTTTTTATGTTGAACAGAAATAAATCTAGCGTTAATTTTGGCCAATGGGATGCCTTTACTTTAAATAGTGGGGATGGGTAGCCGAAAAATATTTCAGTTCTGGCAGGGAACATGCAACTTGAGGTAGTTTTAGTATACAAGTCCCTGAACTTAAAACCGCCCAGACCCCAATTTTTAAGGACCTCAGTCGTCCGTAGTGACATTATCAAAATGGCGGCTGTAAAAGGATGCTGGGTTGCCATGAATTGGTTATAACACCCATATGCGTGAACCGATTTTAATGAAACTTGGCATACAAGTACTTGAATACATTATCTCGGCCCCGGCTGTCAATGGTCAAGTTTGATCAAGTCGTTTCGAAATGGAGGCCGCTAATAACTAAAATAATAAAAATGTTTCAGTGTTTTGTGTTCTTAACTCCCTCCAGATATCTGCAGCAACCTATTCATTTTCCTTGTAATCACAGGTTGTGATGCAGTCTCTGCATTTCATAGAATATGCTAAATACCCCCCCCCACCCACAGCAAACCTGTAGACTAAGTGAGCTTCCCAACAGTATAAGTGTAAATATATTATTACTAGTGTTATTGTATGGCTTTTTGTTTTTCAGCTAATTAATAACATGTACGATGCTGATCAAGAAGTTATTCAACTATAGAACATAAATATTCTCTTTAGCTCTTCCCCATTGCTAAGCACGGGTATGGCGATGGCGACTAGTATAATACAGTAGGACCTCAATATCTCGAATCTGAAGGGGTTATGATAAAAATTCGAGTTATCAAGTTTTTCAAGTTAGTGAGGTTCGAGTTATGAAGGTTCCATATGAAAAAGTTCGAGATACTGAGGTGTTGGGGTCTGACAGTGATGTTACGTCATGGCCTTTATAACTCGACTTATACATGTTAAACCTTAATAATCGAACTCAAACTGTATTTATACGTAACTTACTGAAGAGTAACTTTGGAAGCAAAATAAAACAATTTGAATGCACATAAAGTACTGTATTTATTATTTGGCAATAAGTTTGATAAAGTACATAAAAAACATTTTAAATGACAAAAAAAATAGTTTAAATACTGTACAAAACAATAATACAGTATATATCATCCATACACGGAACTACATTTACTGTGTATAATGTTTGATTAAAGCAAACGTTAGTCAACCTCTTTATATGTACTGTAAAAACAAGCTAGGTACTGTAGCAACAAAAATACTGAATAGGTACAATACTGTACATACAAAAAGTATGTAGACTGTAGAGAGTAATATTTAAAGGGAAAATTCTAGTGTGATTAAAATAATAAACAAAATGCATCGTAATGTAGTTAAGTACTGAATCTACTTTGGCAAAACGGGTAAACTACACTGACTACAGTGCCTAGCCAAACAGACACGGGAAGCAAACACAGGAAGTTTGATTTTCACGTCTCGACAGGAATCACAACTGACTTGCACTGTTATGGCAAAACTTCGAATTATTGAGGCACATTCATGCGAACTTCGACTTATAAAGGTAAACTTCGAGTTACTGAGGCTCGATGACGGGAAAATTCGAGTTATAGAGGTAGAATGTTACTGTTCAAAAGTTGTTAAAATTCGACTTATTGAGGTTAAATATTTAGAAACTTCGACTTATAAAGGTACTTTTAACATTATGATTAATGTGGATTTCAAGGGGATTTAAAAAAAATCGAGATATTGAGGAATTCGAGATATTGAGGTTCGAGTAATTGAGGTTCTACTGTATAGAATAAACCAAAGTCTTCAGGGTGGTTTTTATAATCTAACTTCTAACTGTTAAAAGCCACCCCTGTTACTGCAAGCAGGCATTCATGCTATTCTAATTATTCGTCAGTAAACTATAGGCAATAATAATGTCAAGGAAAGGACTACATGAGTACAGTAATAGTTATTACATTAAAAGCCAGTACAACCAACATAATGAAAACTGAGAAACACTGTCTATACAAATCGTTGTGAGTTATACTTATTTAGGAATACGGTACTATTAATTTTACTTAGCACATAATCATAGTTTAAGTATTGATGATTTTGAAAGACAAACAAGAACATTTTCGTAACAAAACTTTGGAATTAAATTACTGTACTCGTACATAGATAACATACAGGCTGTAGAATTAAGGATAAAATTCATGGTTGGATGTAGCAATTAAATTTAACACCTCCACAGATATCATCCCTTAAAGGATAATCCACAGAAGCCGTTATTTACTGACCCATGTTTGGATTAAGTACAGTACAGGGTTATTACAAATGTTGTTCCTGATTTTAATTATAAATATTACTGGTTTAATTTGTTTCAAGACTATTTTAGTTGGTACCATTGGAAAGAAAAACTCATAAAGTTTCATTTACATGGTCTAAAAAACTCTCTCTTCCTTAGTTGAAAATGCTGTCAGTGACAGTGAAATATTCTAATGTTTTGTGTATATAGTGTAAAGTTATGTTTTGTGTTTCCTGTGCCAGTTTGGACTCTTTCCCATTCAGGTAAGCCTGCTATCCTCTCAAAAAATCCTAAAAAATCTAGGCCCTTGTGCTCTATGCTACACCCTTAACCTTTCTTTCATTTACATTGGTTTGGGTGCATATCAGCTGTTTGTCAAGTCAATTGTTGTAAGTGTTGTGTAATGGCTGAATTTGAAGGCAGGAAAGCTTTTTGCCAGTTGGAATATTACATTAACCAATCTGTTATTAGTGTGAGACGACACTTAAGAACCAGGTTTAACGATTATCCTCCTAGTAACCACTATATTGTCAAGTGACACTTGAAATTTATGAGAAATGGCTGCATTTGAATGTTATTTGTAGTAGGGCTGAACTTAACAATGTGCTGCCTGAGATATGGAACGAGCTCGGTGGTCCGAATAATGACACACCCCTGAACTGGCCTACAAGATCTCCGGACATCACCCCCTGTATTTTTTTCTTGTGGGGATACATCAAAGATAAGGCGTACACACCACCATTATCAGATAGCATACTTGAGATCCAGCAACGGATTATCAATGCTATCGAAACAATAGACCTAGACACACTTTTCAAAGTCTAGCAAGAGCTTGACTACATTATTGACATCTGTCGTACCACAAGGGGTTCCCGTATCGAGCATTTGTAGTTCTGTGTATCTGTGTCGAAACTTTTTGAGTTTTTTAAAAGTTGTAACCATTTTAATTCTTTGTACAACAAATAAAACTATAGTTTATGTATGTATGAAATCATGAACATCATTTGTAATAACCCTGTATTAGAAACTTCGTGAAATTTATGATTTTTATTTTCAGTGATTTGTGATCATAATTTAAATATTTTGACTTTTAGCAATCTTTTCGGTCACTTGAAGGGCAGCTTCAAAGAGATTGCCAGGAAAAGAGGGAACTTCTCTCAGAAATGACCAGCATGAATGAGGTTAGTCTTAACATTAGTAACTGTATAAGGATACTTAAATTGCTTCTGTTTATCCCTTATGTACTATCATAGGTCTGCAGGACCGCCCCGCCATTTTGCCATGCTCTCCCTCCCCACCCTCTCATCCCCTAAACTGGTTCCGCTCAGTACCTTCCAGTCTTGGCCTGGACATTGTGTGGTAAAAGTGAGGTTGTGTCACTCTTCTCCTGTCTCGAGCTATTTATGTTTTGAGGTCTGACAGACCTACGATAGTATTACTGCAAGTTTTAAGTTTGTACAGTGTGGTCTTGTAGACCGTGGATAGTATAAATGCTACTGTGTTTTTAGCATTGTCCGGTCCATGGTACCTTCGATAGTATACGTGTCTGGATAGATTGTAATGACTTTTGAATGTAATATGTGCAGTAACTATTGTAACGTCGACATTTGAAAAATGGTGTATTTTTACTGGCTACAAGTCCAAACTCACATTTTATTTCTACAATAGAAATAAAAGGACGGGGTGTTTGCACAAAACGTGCAAAAATTTGTGGAGCGTGCTTTGCCAACTATAAACCCAACAATATAAACATATATAAACAATATATATATAAACAACAAAACCCACAATGTATAAATATGAAATACAAAAATTTTTTTCACAAAATTTTTTAAATAAAATGTGGTCCCTCAGACCCCACGATAGTAGTTAAGAAATTTGGCTTATGGATAGTACTTAAGAGTTAACATACATATGCATTGTAACAAAGCTCTTTTGCTTTTGATTTATTGTAAATATTATGTAGGCTCATTTGAGACAACTGACATGGTTAGGTACAAACTAACAAGAGAAAGTTAAGTCTTTAAGAGTAATAAAATACAGTAGAACCTGAATAGACCAATTTGTTAATACCAAGGAAAAAATGTGGTTCGGATTCCACTATAAACTGTAGGTCCCTTTAGTTGCCATTAGCTGTATGGGCTATTAATTAACAGCTGTGTCTAAGGAATATGTCGGCTTAGTCACTAACAAGACTACAAGATCGTGCCACTCATCCTACACTCGATCTCCATTCATACTTGGCTTAAAATGCCTACCTTTGTATGGTCGCCATTTCAAAGAAAAGTAAAAAGTTGTTAGAATCTTTGTGGTCTAAGGGGGTGTTGAACTATCTAAATGTCAAACTGTAGTAAACTGGACATATACACACATCAGGGAGATTATTTTTAAAAGGTGAGATGAATCAAACAAATTTAATAGATAGATAAAACTTGAGAAACATAAACAAACTTATCAACTTACAGGGAGTGTCGAACTATCAAGTTATGCTATATTCCACTTTAAGACAAATGCTGCCTTGCTGTTATTTTGCAGTGATGCAGCTTTAGACTGTCATGTATCTATGCTATGGCGGATAGTTTGTGTTAGATTGGAAATATAGGTTTAGGTTCTCAACACCTTTAGCTCCTGTTAGGTTATGTAATAAGAGTTTGTAACAAATCCAACTATGTACGGAGCCAAATTGTATCTATATATAAATTGCATCAGACAATTTATGATCCACATATTTGTTATGCTATACTTCCCCAAATCTTGTATTTGTATTTTGTATTTACTGTCAAATTAATTATTGACAACATCATGGTTGATTGATTCCAAACAATAATATTGACGAGCTTTTAACTAACTCCATTACTAATCAAATAGTGATTCATGGAGTAATTTATATTCTATCAGACTCAATGGCAGCTCAATCAATGTCGTAGTCTCCTCAACTTTTAACTTAAGGGAATATTTTTTTATTGAATCTGTTTTGTTCCTTTAAAGTTAAAGGGAAAAGTTGTAAGTGCTGTCATATTTTTCTTCTTGGGGCATTTAAAATGTCTTCATGTTCTTGATGATTAATTTGGCTTTAAATTGCACTTGCTGGTGATGGTGTTGCATTAAAAGGTCTGTAATACTGGCAAACTTATTTGCACACATGGTTAGTTCGACTATAATACCTATGAACCAATATTTTTCAGTTCTTTGTTTGAAGTTAATTGTTGGTGATGGTGAGTTAATGTTGTTCAAAGGTTTATTGGGGACATTTTTTTTTTACTACTACCCTTGTAGTGTATTCCAACTTAGGTTGGACGTTTGTGTACTGTTAGATGTAATGTGTTAGTTAAGATTTTTTCACCTGAGGACGGGATCAGATTCCAGATCCCGAAACTTTGTGTATTGTTTTTTACCATCGTGATGGAAAATGTCCGCAATAAACCTTTGAACAAAATTTTTCAGTTGTTCAAGAAATACGGTAATAAGTTAATATTTTTGGTCATCAATGGTTTGATATGTTGTGCTGAAATATTTGTCTAATACTGGCAAACTGTTATTATCACACAATATAGATAGTTCAGCAATAGTCACTACCCATTTACCAATATTTTTCAGTTGTTCAAGAAATAAACAGTTAATGTTTTTGGTCTGTAATTATATCACTTTGTCAGGTGACTGTAGGAAAAATATAATTTTCACAGGAGTTGAACAGACGAGGTGAAACTATCTCTTCGCTGAAGGAAGTGGTGTCCATGTACGAGAAGAAAGTCAGTGAGCTGAACAATCAGCAAAACTGCGACCTCAGTACCATCAAACAGTTGAGAGACGATCTGGCCGACAGGAACCAGCAACTGCAAGAACTCACCAACCAACAGGAGGCCAACAGGTGATAATGCAATTCAGTTCACCTTAACAGGTTTATTGTAGCCATAAAATGTTAAGTTAACGATACTGGAACTCATTTTATCAGACCTACCTGTATTTTCCAACCACTCTTGGGTTCATTTTCTCTCTCCATGAATTTCTTATGTAGACACTTGCGAAATGATTAACGGTTTTACAAATTCTTCAACCTTGGTTTAAATTTGAGGGGAAATCACTGATGCCAGCAGTAGCCACATTGGCAGCCTCTTAAGGAGGAAGGGTGGTGGTAGTAGTGAGAGACCTTCCTTAAGGACCAAGAATAACCATCAATCAATCGGCCGGTGCAAAGCTGGCCACTTCTCTCTCTTCTAAACTCTGGTCTAGTAAGCCTAATACTTTGGAGAGTTGAAATAACTTGGTCTTTGTACTCATTCTTAGACTGTTACTGCAATGTGTAAATAGCATACTGTCTTAAATAGTTATTTGTGTAGCTAGTGGGCGAAGTGGCACTTTCTGGGGATGTTCTCTAGAGTAGTAAGTCTTCCTTACTTCCTGACCATTCTCTTGACAAATTATTAAAAACACTGGAAAAGGTCATACTTAGCTGTCCTCCTTAGTTTATTTAAAGAAATAAAATCCTTTCGGTTTCCTCTCCAAGTGGTTTTGAAGATAGCTCGACGTAATTCACATATAAAAAAAAACGACACAAACCACAAATAATCAAAAACACATTTACCAACTGTTTTTATAATTAATAAACATCTGGTCATGTATATTTCCTCATTTCTACTTTAAAACACTTAAGACAAACAAATAAACACTAATAGATTAACCAAGTGGTTTTGTAGATAGCTTTCGTAATATTCATACTATTTGTAATACTTTGGGTTTGTGTGGCATCACATATTTTGTTCACTTGTCTCAAGTATAATATCAAACGTTATTCACATATAAAAAAAAAAACAATACACAAACCACAAATAATCAAAAACACATTTACCAACTGTTTTTATAATTAATAAACATCTGTTCATGTATATTTCTAATTTACAACACTTAAGACAAACAAATAAACACTAATAGATTAAGATGTTCTAATTTGATATGTTTTAACAGTAATACGATGAGCCAGTTGCGAGATGAGTTGAGTAACGCTTCAGCTCGACTGCAGGATCTGGACAGTCAACAAAACGTGAGCAACAATACAATCAAACAGCTGAGAGATCAGCTCAGTGCTGCCAACAACACAGTGAGTGAACTGGAGACTGAGGTGTCTAGACTGAGAGAACACCAAGGTAATAACATTTACGCCACCCTACGCTGTTTTAACAAACTTCCCACTCAAGGATTTAGTCCAGGAAACAGCTGTTTGCCGCCAGCTTAATCAAATGGGGTTTCATTACGTACTATTGTACTGTAATGAGTTTTTACTGGACACCAACCAGCTGATTATATTTGGCAATGAGTGGTTATAAACAAAAACATAACCTCGCTTAGGGGTTAAGAGTAGTTATTGTTAATTCTTTAGTCGGTGGGAATATAAGAATTGGTCCAGATTTTTATTCTTAAGTTAGCTTAGAGTAGTACTGTATGGCGTAAAATATAGTACGTCACTCGTCCAAAATGTATTTACCGGACTTGTAGAGTAATCCCGCACATGACTTTGTCTCGCACGGGAACCACCAAACTTGTCCGGTAAACACCTATTTTCAGGACTAGTAACTTAATATACTGTTACAACTTAATATATCCTACACTGAACGTTCTCAGGGCAGCGTTAGATGGCTAATAACACATTTATATTTAGACGACAAGGGCACCCTCGATCGATGATGTCACTCTCAAGAAGGCATGGCGCGCGGGATTACCTGCAGGCAGCATCCAATATGTTAAGGACTTAACAATCATTACTTAAAACTTTTCTGAGAGTTATGTTTTCGTTTGTAACCACCCGCTACCATTAGAATATTAACAATCAAATGTCAATCAGCTGCAAGATGAATTCAGAACAGAAAGGTGGTGGGGGAACTTCCCCTAACCGCCCACATTTTGCGAACGGACTATAATATGAGTGGCATAAAACATAGTAAAGTGGTAAAAACTGGGTTCAATTAATTCTATAAAAAAAAAATTTGCTAAGTACTCAAGAAAGATAATATCATAATTGGTTTTAACACAAAATATATATAATCACATAGCATGTTATAACAAGACAAGATAGCAATGCAATAGTTTTGACCAAAATATAAAAAGAAATTTTTATAGTGTTGTGTTAGGTCTACCAAAGTGAAATCTCCTTTGCACTCACAAAGTATATTGCTTACTACTATTCTGGTGTTGAAATACAGAGTCTCACACCTTCACAATCTACCATTAAACAATTATTGTTTCCAACAACTCATTGTTGAATCAACTGTTGTTGAATATTGTTTTTAAATGCTGTGTTGCTGTTTTACTATCAGCTGTGTATATGTTACAACTACAGGAGGAGACACTGATCATCTCAGCACCAGCACAGTAAGTCGAGTAGAGGAGTCTGGCAGGTTGAGGGACGTTGAGGACAGCTTCGAGGATCGTTACTGCAAGGTAAGACAAGCCATTAGTCTCATGATTTCTATAAACAACTGCTAATCCTACTGTAGATTGAGTGCCAAAACAATCTGAAAATTTTACCTGTGAATAAATAGGACCTTAATTAATGTTCCTTGAGAATGCCATTTTTCAAAAAGCCCAAAACACGTTAAAAAGCTAAATTGTTTTGGGAAGTTCTTATTGTAGTCTTTAAGCAAACTGGAATACCTTGTTTGTCATCTTCAGAGGCAGTAACTGACTCCAAATGAGCCGTATGTTTATGACCTTTGACACAGTAGGCTGTTGTGTAGGTTGGGTAGTTATGGGATCGAGGGAAATGGTTGAAGCTATATTGTCTAGTTACAATGTGTGATATGTTTATTATTAGAAATAGAGCAAACATGATTAGGTATTTTGTATGTAAATTGTAGGGTTTTTCGTTGGACTAGTGGGAGACAATGTAAAATTTCTTCCAAAAACTCTTTCTTAAAACTTTGTACGTACAAAAAAAGGCATAGCTTTAGGAGATTTTTAGAATTCAAATAGGATGTGTTTGCTGGGTTTATGATTGACCTTTGTGTAGACATTCATCTCAGTTTAGTAGATTTGGTCCCAAAACAAATAAATACATAGTCACACTGATAGACAGGCATGAGGGCTTCTACTTTTGATATAAGAGATTTTGCAATGGGAAGATCGTCTAACCATAGAGCAAAGCATTCTGACACAGATTACTAAAAGTCTAGAGTAATTAATAGTTAAAAAATTAAAGATGAACTCAATTTACGGCCCAGTTTCCCACCGTTAAGCTGTCTAAAATTTGTTAATTGATAAAATGCTAGTGTAAGTAAATATTTCTAATTGTGTTTCAATTTGTTTTCTATCTTCTCTGTTTTGTTCCAGCTTAAAGTAGTGGCAGCAAAGTTGAAGAAACGAGCAACTGAGACGCAGCAGACGTTAGACAATGAGCGACAGAAGTGGACAACGGAGAGAACAGAAATGGTCAACAAAATGAACCAGTTGACTGCATCAGCTCGGAATATGCAGGTGTGACAACACAACAACTAAGTTGGATAGAGTAACTAATTATTATTTGTGCATTTTGTAACAAAACCAGACCTGTTCAAACAACGTTATTTTTAACTGCAATAACAATAACAGAGTCTCTAGATTAATAGAAAAAGATTGAACCAACCATTTTTTAAATTTAGTACAAACCAACCTCTGTTTTTGCTTGGGCAGTTAGTTAATCCGAGTGGAAGTTAATCCAAGCGGAGGTTAACAGAAGGTCGTTAAAGAGAAGGTCTTGATCACTGATTTACCTATTATCTGTTGACAGACGCTGCAGCAAGAGCTGGATCGACTGGCAGACGACCTGGAAGCCGAGCGTAAAGAGGTAAAGGTTCTGAGGAAGGCTGCGACAGACGCCAAGACCTCAGAGGTTAACCTCAAGGTTAAACTGGAGGAGGCTCAGACCAACATTGAGATACTCAAGACTAACCTTGATCTGGCCATCAAAGAACGGGATAGGTTGGTGCACAAGCAGTTACATTTTTTACCACTAGACCTATTAAAAACTAGTTTTTCCCCATGGTGTCCCTCAGAGGTATAATTTTTGTATTATAATTGCATGATTCATACTTTTATCACATAAAACTTTGTTCACATTTAAAATACTCACCATTCACCACAGCGTATACTTCTTCAATCAACACTCCCATAGTTCAAAACAGTATAAATTCCCTTATTAGGAGGTTTCTTAAGCCTTCCAGCGATTTTAGTTTTCCGTCCTAAAACAAAGTAAAACGCTCTTCTCTCATGTTCCTTTTTGATTCTGGGTAGTTATTCTACATGAGCATGCATTAATAGAGGAACTCACAAACATGTTGTACAGCGGACTTTGACTAAGATGCGACTCACATACTTTGACACGAACACACCCCTCCCCTCCACAGCCCAATTCTCTTTACTCTTGGGTCCTTCCTGAATGATCTGCCAGATGTAGTGGTCTGCATGGATCCCGACAGTCACTACTTTCTGGCCTGCGTTGTGACTGAAGATAAATCTCTCCAACTCAAACCTGTCTTTGAAAATGAAAATCCTTTATTTCAACAGGCAAAGTTAGGGCCACATGGCCCTTTCTTGCACTTAACCTGCTGTCAGTGAAAGTGAAATATTCTAATTTTTGTGTATAGAGCAAAGTTTTGTCAGAGTATTTCCCCATTCGGATCTATTAAGCCATACCATATTTTAAACATGCTATCTCCACAAAAATAATTAAAAAGTAGGTCCTTTTGCTTGTTGTTAAATACTTGGTAGTTAATAATCTCCATACCAATTAAATAAAGAAGTACAGCATTCAAATCTTTCTTTATAACTTTTTAGCATTGCCCAAACTCTGGCTGTCAAGGAAGCAGAACTGGAGACAGCTGTGAAGGAGAAAGTTGCTGAGGAACTGATAAGGAAGGAGAAGGCGAAGGAGGTCACAGAACTAAAGGAGAGATTGAAGGAGGAGCAAGACAAGATGGCCACCATGCAGAAGACTGTGGAATCTGCCAAACTGGAGGCGAGGAAACAGGGTGTTTTGTCCCTGGAAATACAGAACTATGAGGTAGAGCTGTGTTTTATAGTTAAGTTATACTTTTTTTATACCAATCGCAAATGTTTGTTTATCCAGGCCTTAATCAAGGTGTTAAGCAATCTGGTCTTGAATGTATCTTATGCGCTTTTTTAAAAAACTGCATAACATTTTATCTAAAGTAGTTTCAGTTATTGGATTGGATTACTGTATTTTTGTCAGGGGACAGAGGTAGCTTCCATGGTGACCTAAAATGTTTTAAAAACAATGTGCACTATCAAGTCTAAGTGTCAAAGAAACTGGTAAACATCCTTTCAAAAGATGAAAACATCAATGCACAGTAAGATAAATAATTTATGAACAAAAATACTTTTTAAAAATGCCACGTTTTTAAACACACTAAAAAGTATAAAATAATTTATACTTTTTAGTCTTTAATGTGTAAATATGTAAAATCTATTTTATATGGCCTAATAAACAACCAAAACCTTATTATCTGTAATCAGATGTTTTATCTTTACTTTGAAATGATTGTTTTATATTTTTAGAACAGGTGTAATAGGCGTAGCTCTAGGGAAATATGAAAATTAAATGATATAATATTGCATTGTCATCCATTTGTGAGCTATGTTTCAAGTTTCATGTGTCTAGCTCATCGGGAAGTTAGTATGAAATTGATTGCAAAATTTGTACCGGACAAGAAAGCGAACTAATAAAAACGTTTTAAAATAGCTTCAACCTGATCGATCCACATAACATTTCTCTCCAATGTTTTTCCCCATGTTTTTTTCCCAAGTCACGCCAAACCATCTCTTGTTTTGCCCTTTGCTGTTCAGAATAATTGTTAGTGCTAGTCATGATTGAATTTATAATTTCCAACCTTTCATATTTTTCTTGTTTGAAAATAATACATCTGTCTCCATCCCACTTACTAACACCTAGAGCAGCTGTAAAGTAAGTCATGGGTAATGTGTGCTGTATAAAGTCCTAGTTCAAAATAGTTCACTGGTCCGTGGTCAGATGCCAAAATTTATCGTGTTGCAAGAACGTCTCGTCAAACCATAGGAGTGTCTTTTTACAAGTGACAGGTTGTCAAACCACCTGGAAGTGTTAGCTTGGTCACATTTTTGTTGGTTACAGAAGAGCCTGTCAGAGTTGGATGCACAGCTGGGAGCTGAGCGAGGCAGAGTGTCTAGCCTGGAGGCTGAGGTACAGACTCTCCAGGACATCCGGGACTCCCTACAGGAGCAAATCAGACTACTGGAGGACAGAGTGACTACAGAGGACAACAGGTGTCAACAGGCTCAGGTACCCCTCTTCCCCCTTACATATAACTATTGACTAGAACTAGGCATTCTATTCTAAAAGATTCAAGTGAACAGAGCTGAATTGAGCCACTGAATGAAAGCGCTGATTTAAATTACTTTTACCTAATTTCCTGTCCAATACACAAAAGTGTTAACCATTCAAATTTATGTGACTACTTCAAGAATCAAGAAGTTTATTGACCATTGAGTAATACTAGAGTAGATTTCAGTTATACATCTGCTTATACATTACATCAAGACAATTACTAAGATAATAGTAGCCTAATAATAATAATAATAATAAAATAAAAATACAATATAAATTTTAAATAGGCACAGCAAAATAAATTAATGAAACAATAACATCAATAAAAGTAAAAGAATATTGTACTCATTTTCCATAAACTAACCACATGCAAATTTGGTATTACAAAGGTATTACACTCCTTGTATTCCAGCTGTTTCAATCGAAACTTAAGTGAATCATGGTGGTTGTTTTTGGTAAGATATAATTCAGAATCACAGGAGCTGTAAATTTAGAAATGTAAACCTACTTTGCCTTTTTATGCTTATTATAATATTGTATTATATATATATAACAAAACCAACCAGTGCTTAGTGGAATTGAATGAATGAATAAAATTAATGAAAAAGTAAAATTCAAAATAGTTTGAAAAGTTCCTCTCAGAAAATAATTTGAATGCGCAGGAGGAGCTGAGCCGCACTCGAGCCACACTCCATCAATGTGAGGAGAACATGGTGGAACTAGAGCGCCGTGCAGGACAGCTAAGCGCACAGTTGGAGAGTGAACGCGCCAGCGCTGAGGCAGCCACACTCGAGTTGGCATCATTGTCGTCCGCAGTGCAGACCAACACGGACATCATGCTGAAGGAGAAGCAAGAGTTGTCCCAGCAGGTGGCAAGTCTGGACTCACATGTGGCAACACTGACCAGCACACTGCAGACCAGGGAGGAGGAGTTGGCAGCAGTGCGGGCAGACTTTGACAAGTACAAGGTACGAGCGGCGAGTGTGCTGCGGAAACATCAGAGCTCGGCTGCTAGTCAGGCGGAGACAGACGCTATACAACGAGCGGAGGAACTGCGCCAGCTCAACCAGACACTGAAGGCCAAACTGGATGAAACTGCGTACGATTTTTTTCGTGTCATTAGCATTCTTTACAGTTTTTGTAAGAGAACAGTCAAAACCTTAGTCTTGTTTTGATTAATTTATAGCACAACTGGGCTGAATGGCAGGGATCCAGGATGTATATAATTTAGAATCAAACCAGCGAACTACAGATTTAAAGCCAAGCATTAAATATCTAATATGTTCTGCGCAGATTAGTTTTGAATTGGTTGATTCTTGCAATAAAACTGAATCTGGTTTAATTGAGCCACTGACAAAGTGCACTGAAATAGATTATTTAAAAAAAATCGATTTTGGTTAAACTCTGTGTGTATTGTATGTTTTTTTACATTGTTTAAGACTGTGGGTATTATTCTCATGGTATTTCAGGAGTTTAAATTCAAATTTAGTTTAATTATAAATCATCCAAATGTCAATGATTGTATTCAAGGAGAGCTCAGTTTTAATGATAATGTCTAACTAATTTAAGTATAAATTTTACTGTAACAAGAGGTAGGCCTAGCATTTTAAAAGTTGAATTAAATTTTTTTTTACATTTTTATTGATTTCTGATATTGGTAGCAGTTATTTTTATATCCAGCCAGCCCATTATAAATTTTCATTTTGAGCCCTAAAAGCCCCAAAAGACTAATACAGGGTTTCACATTTCTTAAATGCTCAAACATTACTCCTTGTGACCCCAGGACGCGCATAGACAAGCTGCAGGGCGAGCTAGTGTCAGCCAATCATGAGAGAGAGGCTGCTGAGACGCGATGTGTCAACCTCAACATTGCTCTGAATGACAAGACCAAACAGCTGGAGAGGGCTGTCGCTGAACACCGTTCACAGAAACTCAGTCTGGACACTCTAGTCCAGTGTTACAAGGTAAACTAAACAATTAGACATTCTTCATAATGTAGTTGTTTTTGGTTACAGTACCTGCAGACTGCCTTGTGGGTTTTGTTAATCCAGTAGGATTACGTACGTTTCGGCAAATATATTGCCATCATCAGATCCAGAACTTGAAGGTTAAAATCTTGATTTTTCGACACACATGGTCACGTCAAAGTTTAAAATAGAACACATACACAAAACGAACATTAAATACATGTAGGCCTACTATTAAAAAACCGAACAGGATATAATATGATGCAAGCATCTCTCTTGCCGAGTCTCGACTGGTGGTCGTCAGGTCCTGTGAACTGGACTCTGACCCCAAGGCATCCTGTATCATAAGTGTCGGTCTCTGTCCAGTTCACAGGACCTGACGACCACCAGTCGAGACTCGGCAAGAGAGATGCTTGCATCATATTATATCCTGTTCGGTTTTTTAATAGTAGGCCTACATGTATTTAATGTTCGTTTTGTGTATGTGTTCTATTTTAAACTTTGACGTGACCATGTGTGTCGAAAAATCAAGATTTTAACCTTCAAGTTCTGGATCTGATGATGGCAATATATTTGCCGAAACGTACGTAATCCTACTGGATTAACAAAACCCACAAGGCAGTCTGCAGGTACTGTAACCTTTTATTGATTAATTAGACATTCCATCCTCAATGTAACATTTGTCTCCAGACCAACAGATTGTGCTGATGTATATTACTGATTTATAACTTTTCAATTAAGTCAAACAGAAAGGAAGACTTATTGTAAGCTGTATCATCTTTTATCACTTTTATCACCCTATGAGAGGCTCAATTAAATGGTTCCGTTTCGAGTGCCTCAAGGATTAATTCTTGGACCATGTCTATTCATTTTATTTGTAAATGACTTAGGAAGTGTATAAAGAATTCCAATATTTCAGTATGCAGTTGACACAGCAATAATTTTCAAAGAGAAAAAAGATGTTGACATTAATCACACAATTACCAGAGAGCTCTATTCCCTTGAGGACTGGTTTACTGTCAACAGCCTCTCCATGAATGTATCCAAAACACAGCTGATACAATTCTCTGTCTCAAATATAAAAGACAAGATAACTCTTTATTCAAACTCAAATTTGATAGTTTCTCAAAATTCAGTTTATTATTTAGGAATAAAAATAGACTCTCATTTAAATTGGCAAACTCAAATTGAAAATTTATGAAAAAGACTTACTTCAGCTATAAATTTGTTTTACAAGTTCTAGATAGAAAAAAATTTGGTACACAAATAATTGCAGTATATCATGATTATTTATCTATATATTAAAAACATATTGACTTTTTCTTTTCCGAGTTGGTTTGGTCCTTCTCTCCAACCGATTTTCTTAATTTTGGTCTTAAATTAAAAGGTATGCACACACAGATTTACCATCAAGCACTATTGTTCTTTATCTACTGAGTTATTTGACCAAATAACATAAATTAGATTCTTTTAAATTCTTACTTCAATTAAAGATGTATATCATGAGTTATAATTAGCGAGTGCGCAGTTAACAGAAAAAAGATTGCGAGACAAGAAAATTATCTAGAATTTTCAGAACAGCTTGTACATACATGTACAGTGTCCCTTGTACAAGAATAGAGACGATGCCGGTGACTAACTGAAGCAACGACTCTTCAGGAAACCAACATTTTCAACCAATTATGAGCATTGTCTGTGATGTTGCTTTGCCAACCAATGTTGCATGCTCTCAAACGTAGCCAGACATATTTCGAGGCAGAAATCTCAGCTGTAAATAGTTAAACATGAACATTAAAAATTCAAATTAATTGAGTACATTTTTGTTCTGGCATTCCATGACTTAATTGTTTACCAGAGTCAATTGGAGGAGAAGGAGAAGAGTTTGCAGGAGCAGTTGGCGTCCCTGACCAAGGAACTGGAGGGAGTCAGATGTCAGCTGCGGGAGCGTAGCTTGACAGAGGAGCCGGAGACTGCAGCAGTGGCGGAGGAGCTCCCTGTAGTTGTTGGCGGGGGGGCCGGAATCCGACAAGAGCCCCCGCTGCTAGAGAGAGAAGACGGAGAGGCAAGAAAACACACTTTATGCGTAAATCCTTAATTTTTACGTTGAAAACATTTTGTTAGCATTCCGTAGATTTGTTATCCTATAAAGAAACACAGGAAATGTTAGGTTTTGTCTCTCTAGTTAATTAGTTACTACTGGGGATCACGCTACTCTAGTGGTAGAGTGGTCTTCAGCTTCCAAGGTCCCATGTTGGATGCTAATCTCCAATTGTGTATTTAATGTTGCAATCCTTGTTTAAATTCTTGTTTCATAAATTTATATTGAGACAGAATAAAACTACGACACAACTTGATTACATGCATAGTAATTATTTAAATGTTTTGTTTTTTATCATGTTTCTTGAAACCACAAATCCTTTACATCTTGAAAATTAAAATGTTGGCTATTAGGCTAGTATGATTGTAAAAAGGTTCAACACCAACGATCACAGCTGTAAAAAACTAATAACATTAAATATCAGTAACAGATGGCAGAAAGAATCTTTCTATAATTAGCTTTTTGATATTTGTTCGGTGATTTTTGTTATTCTATTTGTGTGAAACTTGGGGGAAATGTGACCAATACCGCTCACTGGTTGTTATTCAAATTGTATAAGACATTCTCAAAAATTTAGTGAATACAGGGAAAAAGTTTAATCTTGATCGGTGCCCTAGTTTTACCCAAGTAGGCAGAGTAAATTAAATTGCCATGTTGAGTGTCACCATCAGAAATTGAGATAAGACTTTTTTTCTTTCTTACGCTATGAAACTTAAAAATAATCCTAAACTTCATGATTGTGTGCAAAGTACTGACAAACCTGTATTTTATTAATATCGATTACTGTTT
This sequence comes from Macrosteles quadrilineatus, assembly GCF_028750875.1. NCBI lineage: Eukaryota > Metazoa > Arthropoda > Insecta > Hemiptera > Cicadellidae > Macrosteles > Macrosteles quadrilineatus. The sequence goes on from NW_026542597.1 coordinate 10,178,544, forward strand.
TGTTGTTATTATATAAGATTTTTTTCTCAAATTACCAATTTGGTGGGATTTTATTGATCCCGATAAATGAGTTTGACATACATACAATCTTATTTTATCCTTACTACCTAACTCATTCTTCCTTCTTCTTTAAGTGTCCTACTTTGTTTTGTTTGTGTTAAAATTAACTCTACACTTTAGTCTTCTATACCATATTGTTTTTAAATTAACCGCTAACAATAGCTTTGTGTCGCTCTAGGGTTCGGAGTACATCCCAGAGTATTCGCCTAGCAACACCCCTCCCCCCATCTCTCCTAAGCCGCTGCTACCACTGGACAAACTGTTGGAATCCAATGACAATCTCCACGGTCAGTCTTATATTTTTTACACATCCAATGAAACAAGATATGATCAACTACTTTGAATAGTAGACCCTTCTCATCCTATCGTAAAAATTCAGTGTTTTACTTGTGTTTTATGTTGGTATTTTGTTTGGAGAACACTGATGTCAGAATATGTTTCTTGTCTAGTGGATTTTACGGTTTGTGCTTTTTTTTTACTGGAAGAAAGCTGTTGTTTATTGTTTTATTTGGTTAAAATAGTTGTAACGTAAGTTAAATAACAAGTGAAACAAACAGCAAAAGGCAAAACGCCCCTAGATGAACCAGTCAAAACTAACTTTGAAATTGTGATCAGCGGATCCATAAGGATAATAAATATTTAAGGCAGTACTGTAGTTTAATTTATGATTCAGTGCAAATTTGCTTTATCATTGTCATTTGACACTACAAAGTGTGCTGACATAAATAAAGAGTTTAAGATTAAATGTGTTTATATTATCACAAAAATTTAGTTTTTCTTTGTAATTTTTTTTTTCAATGAAATTTTAATTGAAGCCAAAGTTAGTTTATGTCTGTATGTCCAGGAGAGAGGGAGTTGGAGGCAGAGTTGGCTCAGTTGAGATCTGAGCTGGAGCACAGTCGTGTGAGAGCCCAGCACCAGGCAGCACTGCTAGCTGACACTGAGCAGGACGCTGCCCGTAAAGACCACCTCATAGCTGTGCTGAAGCAGGAGATAGGACGACTGGAGCGATGCATCCAGCGGCAGCCTCACGCCAAAAACACTGAGTACTTGAAGAATATCGTTTTCAAGGTTATTGTTATTGCCTTTTACTTTTAGATACTTTTTAATGTTCCTGAAGCTGTGAAAAGTGAATTGAAATGGATAAAATAACGCCACACTCACCACAGCCAGTTGTCTTAATAGCGATAGTACTCGTAAGAACTCCCTTCACAGCAAAGATAACATAAAATCCATGTAAAGTGTAAGTTACTTTGAATGAGTGTGTCAATTAGAGTGGCAAGCCGAATGCGCTTGGGCAAAAGAAAGAACCTTTCTCCCACCTAATGAACCATTTTGTTGTTGGCAGTTTGTTACCCTGGAGGTGGGAGAAGACAGGATGAGATTGGTTCCTGTCATCACTACGTTGCTACAACTCAGTCCTGAAGAAACCCAACAGCTCACCACTATAGCCAAAGGTAACATATTTGTCAGTTGGTAGTGTTTAATTATCTTAGGACACTTAAATTTATTACTTAATGTGATATTCTAAGATAAAATAGATTTTGTATTAGATATTTTCTCCATCCTCGTATTCCTATGTGATTTATTGAATCATTAGTTTTTAAAAAATAAAATTATTTAGTTGGAAGGTATACCTGAATTGTCATAATATTAATAATATTAATCAGAGATATTTATAGGTAATACTAATATTATTACAATGTTGCGTCTTAAAAACAGTTATTTTAAAAACCAATTGTACCGTATGATACATCAAAATACTTTATAAACATTTTTAGAGTTTCTTTAAATATTTTCCATGTCTCGTGATGATGTAGCCTTCCTTGGCTTACTACTCCTTAAAATTTGCATTATTGTAAAAATAATAATATCATAAAAATGAACTTTTCAAAGATTTTTAAACAATAAAGTTGATTAAGAAAACCAAAAACAGAGAAAGAAATGCAAGGATTTCAAAATTAAGGAAGGAAAGAAATAATAAATCATTTCTATAATGAAATCCTTGCCTTTCTTTCTCTGTTTTTTTTTTATTTTTTTTCTTAATCAACTTTATTGTTTAGAAATCTTTGAAATGTTCATTTTCATAAAATTATTATTTTCATAATAATGCAAATTTTAAGGAGTAGTAAGCCAATGCTACATCATTACGAGACATGGGAAATATTCGGGGTCAATCTCAATGTCTGCCCACTATGAACATCACCCCCGTATGTTCCTTGTGATAATAAAATCTAATAACATTCATGGTACCAGCTTTGACTATTGATACAACTTCTGTATCCAATAGTCAATGGTACCGGTAAGTTTGCTTCCTAACAATCAGTGAAGGTATATTGAATGCAATATCGTAAAAATGTTATAGGTGAAACTGAGCAAATGTATTACGCTCTTGAAATTTGTTGAACTACGATGTGAAAGTAGCGAGTTTTACCTTGGACAGAACAGTAAGATTCTTATAATTGTTTTTGAATGGGTGAGCATGAACAGGGATGCACTTACATAAAGTACACTACTGAAAGTGAATTTAGATTTATCCATACAGAAAAAGGTGGTTTATAAACTAGAGGTAACAATGTAAAATAATATTGGCCACTTTGTAAATATTTTCTTCAATTTTCTTAGATCAGTAATTCTTTTAAGGAAAAGCCATGTGGCTGATTAGGGGTAGTTTGAATAGATAAGGTACTGCTAGCTCACTTAAGAAAATAATAATTCTGTGGATCGTGGATACAAAGTTGTTTTCTGTGACCTTTTTTATAAATAAAGCAGATAAGTTGCAATTTATCAATAATTTAAAAATTAATTTATAGATTTTTTTTTATGTTTATTATTTTCATGAGGTGACTCCATTCAGAGTTCTTAATTTTAATTATTTTTTTTTTAAGTTCTTAATGGTGGCTTAGTTTCCAAGTTAGTTTTAGTAACCAGTTTTAATTATTTATCCTGGTTAAAGAGTCAGTTTCTGGAAAATTCAATTAGCCTTTCTACTCTATAGTTTAAGATTGTACATATTCACCGTGAAACACAATCATTGTGTACATTCATTGTCTGTTTGTCATGGGTAAAGTAAAAAGCTATATCTTGCTTGTTTTAGCTATCGACATAAACTAGTTCCTTTTATTTTATCACTTCCCCTGTACATATTTTACAATGATCACTGATCAGACACTTGCAATTGTTTTTATATTTCATTGGAACATTTATGTTTGGTTGCAAATTGATATTTTCAAAATAAATTAGTAAAACGATTCAAAATGTTTCCAATAATATCAAAGGCGTATACAAATAAATGTTGGTACATTATATAATTTACCAAGTAGTTAGTTAGCGAGGTACACTATTAGGTACTGCCAAGACAGGGAAATAATATTATTGTATTAGAAATACCAGAGTACTTGTTTGATATTTTAATTTTATTTAGGCCTGCTGATTACATTAAGGTAATTAAGGTGATTACATTAACATTAAGGTAATCACAGTTACTTTACTTAGAATTTCATAGTTTAGTTTACAAAATTTAAATAAATGAAAAAATCATGTCATTTCTTCCATGTGCGTCTTGATATATTCTGTATTACTTATTTGATTTTGTTTAAAATGTTTGATTATAATTTTGCTGTTGCATGATATTTAGGATATAATATGTTTTTTTGTTTTTTTTTTACTAGGATATTATGTTTAATAATTATTTTATATTCATTTTGTTCTGTATGTTTATTGTTTACATACATCCTAACAAACAGTAGTGTCGAAATAAGATTCAGTAAATAAAAATATCAAAAAAGAAACTATGGTATTTCTTAAATGAATATTACAATACTGTATGCTTTTGTTAGTAAAAAATATACCTACAGTATATTAATATTTTTACTAATAATACTTGTAAAGGTAAGGTAACTCTTTTTATAATGTAATGTGAATACAATTTGTAAGTTGATATTGTTTGGCCATATTTGGTGAATGATGTTCAGGTATGAAGTATGGTAATGGTGTCAGTTGGATACAAAATTCAGCTGTGTCAGAAATAGCTGCTACAGAGGTCACGTTTTTGCTGACCTAGGGTCAGAAGCTCATATCTGATAGATTGTTAAATCATTCTTTTGATTAATACAGCACATCTAGACCGCAGTCTTCTTGACTTATTTATGTCACATAAAACTGAACTTAAGACCCATTCTCTTTACTATGAAATTTAACTTATTTTAATCTAATAATAAAGTTATATATGTCAATTTTTAAATTTGGTTTCCAAAACTCTGGAAATGCTAGTGTTGTATTTGTTGCTATCTAAAAAGTATATGTACTTATGTTGTAACTAATCACACAATACACAATTAAACGTAGGCATACATTGGTTTATAAAAAATAACTGTAATTATGTGGTACATTGTCATTAATTTTTATTGGAGTCACAAGAATAAAATCATGTGTTAGATTGTGCTGATTCACATTCAATTCAAAGTTGAGCTTGATGGTTTAAATTATATTTTACAAAATTATCACAATTGTAATATAAGATATGGTGTATTTAAAATTGGAAATGTATGTTTCCGCAGGACAAAGCCCTGAAGGTGGAGGGGGGTGGAGCAGCTACTTGCCTGTGTGGAGATAAGAACAAGAACATTCCCATCGCATGATTATTCGTCTGTGCCTTAGTTGCTGTGCTTGTGATAACCGGTTCATAGGTGAACTGTGGTAGTTCTCACGATTTAGATTTGCTACTTATGTAGTTTTTCCTTCAATACCATTTTTAAATATTCCAAATAATGTTTCCTAATGTAAAGTTATTATTAACGGACACGTTGTAAATGAAAGTTTGTTAAACGCTCATTTAAATTGTAAAATGTTGAGCATTAATATTATTTGTAAATAGTTTTATTGTAGGCCTACACATTAAGAGCATAAATACACAAATAGTATTAAGTGTATTGTTATTTTATTAATCCAAATTGCATTTTATTTTTGTAGTGTACTTTGTATGCTTAATTATAGTTTTAGTGTTGTCAATGTATGATCTGGGCTACATATAGTAATAATGCAATGGAAAACCTAAACAAAATGTGCAGAGTACTGGTTCTCACCATTATAATATTTCCCTTTCATGAGTAATAATGAGTCTAATAGCTGATAGAAGCCTTGTATTTCCCTTACAAATTCTGACAAATATGCATGTTTCTCAGTAGCCGTGAGTACTACTACTCATGTACTGTTTAAGTAAAGATTCAACTATTATTCTGGTATAAAAAACATGTTTGTTGGTAAAATTTAAAAAAGTAAATTTTAAGCTATTATATATTATAACCTTATGTAAGGGTTACTAAAACTCTTAACGCAAAAGTGTTTTTCACTATTAAAAGACAAAGGGGTGTATCAGAGTCAAGATAAATATTTGTATGTATCATTGTAAAGCTTGAGTTCGAATTATTCGTTCAGCTTGAAATTATTTATCTATTTTTTGTAGCTCAAACTATTTTCACATGATTATCATTTACTAGTACACCTGTTGCTCGAATTCGAGCAATTGCTAAGTATTACAGGCGTTATTTCAAAACTAATAACAGTCATAATTTCCGAAAAAAGTCTACTCAAAGATAATGTTATCAATCACTCCACTCTAGTTATCGAAACTGAAAACGAACTCACTCTGAAAACAAATGCTCACTCCACTCCAGTGTTGTCTCTGAAAACAAACGCTCTTGTGTGTTAAAATGGTATAAGATTACCTGTTTCTGTCTATGATCCTAATTTGTAGTATGAGCTACCGGTTTCGATGTTATAACCTCATCATCAGGCTCTTGTCACTCTTGCGAGGTCGTCGAGTTTTACAAACACACAAAACACTGACATTTAAATAAATAAAAACATTGACGGATACGATACGAATACTATTTAACATTTAACATAAAAATCTGGAACTAGTTCCCACACGACGCGGCACGGGCAAACGTTTTGTCATGGCTCTTGTGTGTATTATGAACAGCTGCAATTAATACAAATTTGTCTGTTTAGTGTTTAAGTACACAAAATCTTTCCTTCATAAGAAGTACATTGGGATTTTGATGGCCTGTGGGGCAAAGCCCGAGGACTTTTAATGCAGGAATTGTTGAAAGGGGGGGGGTCTACACAACAAATACTTAATTACGACACCTCGTTTGTAAAAATCCGTCCATTATTAACGGAGGAGTAGTGTTTCGTAGAAATCGCCTTCACGTATTATATATAAGGAATTCCTTATTCTGTATTTATAAATTGAAATTTTAACCAGCTACCTTTTGCAGAATCACAACAATCGGTGTACCCCACTCAGATTGATCCACTTTCTCTATTATGTCTTCCTTTTCCAGTTTAAATAGTTCGTTCTCAACAGCTTCTCGAAGGGCGTGAGGTACCGGTCTGGCTTTCAAGTACACAGGTTTTGAATTATCCTATTCCTGAAACCGCTGATCTTAGTAACAAAGCTACACAGGTCATCACACACCATTCTACACTCATCCTTCACTCATATTTGGGTTAAAATACGCACCTAGGGGGCGTCCCCATCTCAATCATTGATAATTGATAATTATCTAGCAGCTTTATTTGATTGCTGCATATAAAGTAAGACTGTGGTCTCGTGGCTGTGCTGTTAACAAACCAGTTTACCTAATTGTGTGAACAGTGATGGTTGTAGTTCTAGCCCATGAATTTCACATTGCAATGATTATTTTGATATGTTGGTATCTTTTTGTAACATCACTATGATCATTGGTACACTGGAACCAGACTAGATATTTGCTGTTAAGTAACCAAGCACATAAGTGTTTTGGTGTTAATGAACAATTAGATATTTATTGCCAGAAATACAGAGTGTCCTGTTGATTAATTTACCAGATATCAGTCATTTTAAATGTTTTTTTCTAAAAAAGATTAACCTTTGAGTTTGAACTTAGTCAACCGATCTTTTTGAAACTCGGCTTATATGTTAATGTAGATGAGACTTATATTCAAAATTTACTTTGTCTAGTTTATAATTTCAAAATAGCGGCCTTCAAAAATTGTACAAGTCTAATCCAAGTTAGAGTAAAATCAATCTCCGATTTTCATTCCAGCAAGTTTCTTATTCAGGAACCTACAAAACAGTAAACAACAGCTGGGTAATCTATATTCTCTATACATAATACAATACGGGTGTTTTCCTGTGACATCTCTTTATGTGACATAGCCTTAAAATACATTAAAAAGGGGTAAAAAAGGGGAATTAAGTAGAGAGAAGAGAAACGGAGTAAAGAGTAGTTAAACACCGTGAGTGATGGACGCCGAAGACTGGTAGGATGTCGATGACCGGCTTCACTTTGAAATACAATTGTGGTTTAGAGGGGGCCCAACAATTTGATTCCCATCAGAAATGCGATAGAAGCATACACGCCGTCAGGTGAGTTATGGTTAATCTAGTAAAGAGGAAAATAGACCTTACTGTGGTGGGAAATTTGAGCGGGCTTAGCAATCTAGTTTGAATCATAAAAGCAGGAGTCTATTTACAATTGTTATTGAGACTAAATAATAATATTACACTAAAAAAGATGGTGATTTATACCGGGTGTCCCATAATAGGCCCCCTGGTTGATTTTTAAACGGCTGCATATATTCGACACATGTTACTAGAATCAAGAATTAAGAAGTATATTCACCATTAAGTAATACATGATCATAATAGGCTTCATCAGTTATTCATTAAAAGACAGTACCAAGATAATAATAATAACAATAAAGTAAAATCAATATAAATTGAAAGAAGTAACAACAAAATTAATAAACAAGACAAAAACGTTTACAACAACAACAAGATATACAAATACTAGGGTACCGGTAATGTAAAGTACTGTTAAGGGTATTTTGAAATTCACCCCCAATAGGGGTTGCTGCTTAAAATGTTTAAATATCAACCCCTATTAAGTAGCACATCATTAAGAAGCCGCCAACCTCTTTTTTTTTTAAGAAAGAAAGATTTAAAAGGCCATTAGTTTTAAAAATATATCGGCAAAAACCAGAGGTCTCTATCTCAACCCATTACAGAAAGGCAGCCATGTTTTTTTCATCGGCATGAGAGAGACCATGTAAAAATATACACCAATATACCCTATTAGCGTTTTTATTGGTTGTACCAGGGAAACTAAACTCATTATTATTGTAACAAGAAAGTAAAAACTACTTTTTGATCAGTATGACGATTTTGCCCCGTACGGTACCCCAAAATGGGCTATTTTGGGGGCAAAGATTTTGAGCTGCTCTGCTCCCTTTTGGGGTCCCGGGCAAAAATGTCATACTGATGAAAAATAAATAAATATAGGATGGAGAGGACACAGCTAACTCACCTGATGAAAGGTTGCAGATGAGTCAAAGAACACATAAAATCACACACATAATTTACTTAATATTTCGCCTCTTTCAGAGGCTTCTTCAGAAGTAGGCCTAGATGGTAGTTACTACCATCTAGGCCTACTTCTGAAGAAGCCTCTGAAAGAGGCGAAATATTAAGTAAATTATGTGTGTGATTTTATGTGTTCTTTGACTCATCTGCAACCTTTCATCAGGTGAGTTAGCTGTGTCCTCTCCATCCTATATTTATTTATTTAATCCAAGCTAAATGCTTTTTCCTAAAAACATACTGATGAAAAAGTAGTTTTAACTTTCTTGTTTCAATAATAATGAGTTTTTAGTCTCCCTGGCCGCCTAAACAATTAACCTAAAAAATTAAAAAAGGTCGCCATTCTGTAATGGGTTGAGATAGAGACCTCTGGTTTTTGCCAATATTCTTTTAGCCCTTAGGGAATTCATTCTCCCAATAATTTTGGCAAATCGACACACTCTAGCTTCATTTTGATGTAATATATGCCTATAGTTTTATTTGGTCAATGGCCTTAAACAATGACAACAAATTTTACTATCAATTTAATAATATACTGTAAAGATTACCCTCAGATGATTTTCAGAGTATCAAAGATTAGATTATATGTAGATCTTTAAGAAGCTGACAGACCGAGGTATTTTAAGGCGAAGAGGAGTAAGAATGTGTGTTGAATGGATGAAATGACAGCTTTGTTACTAACTAACGTGTAATAAACAAAGTTGAGACTGATATTTGCTGCAGCCTGGATGACGAAGTACTTAGAGTGTTTAGTTCATTAGATTGATTGACTCACAATAAAATATTTAACACTACTTAAATCTTGTGGAGCAGTTTTACTGTTGGGTGTGATTCGGACTATGGGTAACTGTTCTAAAACTTCTCTCTGGACACGAGACACCATAGTTTTTGGTATTCTACATCAAATCGTTACCAAAGAAATCATTCCAGTAAAGCTGCTTTCTGATTTTGGACCAAAAATTGTACTGAGATCACCTCATAAGCTCAATCCTGCATAAAATTGTCAAGGGGTTGTCTTCCTTCTTCTTCTTGTCACTGAACAGTACTTCATTACCGTATTACTTCTCACTATTTCACAGTCACGTAATTTTTTATGATATTCTCCTCTGGTGTCATGAAATGAAATGTGTTTATTGCCCTTTGAATTTTTACAAATTTTTGACAATGTCATAAAACAGCTGTTATAAATACAATATAGCGAACTAGACAAAATGAGACATGTTACAATACACATTTTAAATATTACAATTGATTATTCTTATTCCTAAGAAAGTTTTGTGGTTTTTAGAATAATCGAAGTGATAAAACCCCATTACCAACAAAATCCAACAGTACTTTAGTCAGTTTGCTAACTCTACTTAAAAATTAATGCATTTAAAAAAAATCATTTAGAGAATAGCATGATAATATGGCTTTTAAGAATTTTTGACAGTCTGAAAAAATCTAGTAGCAAAATTTTTATTCCTTGTATTGTGAACATGAGAATTTTGTTTAAGTCGGGATTTTTTAAAATATATGATACAGAGTCAAATAAATAAATTTTAATCACTGTTGGAATTTGTAGCTGAATGAACAAGGGGGTTACAGTGTTCCTGTAGGGATTCATAAGATATAAAATTCCAACCAACTTCTTTTTTAAGACTAAAATTTCCTCTCCATGCTCCCCCCTGCAGTGGAGGACCTCTAGAAGAAGACTTTGAGGGTGATGACGTCAATGAAATTATGAAGAATGAATTCACTCAGGCCTCTATCCCAATGTCTTGTCTTGGCATCTTGACTATCTACAGACAATATGTGTTAAATTCCTTGCTACACATACAAAACAACGTCTCTTCCGTCTCTTCCTATGGAAATGGAAGATTACAAGGTGTTCACTAAACCTACTAGTAGGAGTCACAATTTTTGCAAGCAAGCTCCATGATGCAGTGGTTCGAGAACAACTCGCCGAGTCGAAATGCCAGAAAAACTTAATTTGTAAATTTCTCTAAAAGTTCAGCTGAGAAAAACAAAAACAATTTCCTTTTGAATGATGTTGAGCTCGAAGCAACTGATCAGGTTAAGTTCTTGGAATTGGTGCTCAATAGAAACCTGCGCTTTCCATATTGACGCTGTGAGTAGAAGGGTTTCTTTCATTTTTCATTTTTTTATTTTTTCCTCCCGCCAACTTTTTAAGTTCGCAAAATATGATATTTTAATTACAGCATATTATGGAGTAATTATACCGCACCTGATGTACAGTGTCGATGTGGGGGGTGAGTGTGGGAAAATGTCTTTCCTTTTCCAACTCCTGAAGAGGGTAGTCTTTGGTTTGAAAAGAACATCTTGCAGGCAATACTTAACTTCATTGCAAAGTTTAACACGTTCACTACCGAGCGTCGCCGCGGTCATTGCCACGGACCGAGGTATACAATTTAATCTATACATAGACCGGCTGTCCCTTGGTTAACAGTACACGCAGACCACGGGCGAAAATCTGCTGGGATATCTTGAAATATCCCAAACGTAGCATATATGCGACATTTCATTTTTATTTATGTTTTTATATAAAAGTAAGAAAAAAACAGATTTTTCAAGAACAGTTTATAGTTGAACAAATATAAAAGCTACATAGGATAATGTAGCATACATACAGCATTTACATACATACATTGATGCAGCAAAGTAAATACCCTCACCGCAGCAAACCTGCAGACTAAGCGAATTTCCATTTACCTGGCTGGATTTATACTAAAATATTCCCTAAAAATTGTCAGATTTATTTCCTATTTAATTAACATTAATTTTAGTGAGTATTTAAGTTTGCTGCTACAGGGAAGATATTAAGATGTGTTTTTTTTTTTTATTGCAATGTCGATAGCTTAGTATTAATTAAACAAAATTTCCATTATTCTCCGTAAGAATAACATAGGAATTTTAAATTTACAATTTTTTAATTATCTCCGTAACCGTTGGACATTCAGTAAAACAACGCTTCAATATACAAAATTTTTTCTTTATGTTTTATAAAATGTTTAGTGTAATATGGACCTAACTCCCAAAAATATATGAATGTTTGTCAGAAATACTGTTATCAAGTATATTTTAATTTAAACTAATTTTATTTTTAACTTAATTGAATTTTTTGTAGTTTTTTATGCATTAGATTGATAAAATAAAGCTTTATCGTTTATCGGAACAGGCGAATTTCTTACTTGAGCACTATTTTAAGTTTCCCGCGAGAGGAAATTATACCATTACACACCCATTGGCTGTTCCATTTAGTGTGTTTATCCCCTGCAGTATTGAGCATTCTCCCCATATATCCGTTATTGTTAAACTCTATTATTTCTGCTTACATTGATAAACAATATAAAACAATGTATTGAGTAAAAATTTATTATCAGTTTGAATATATTTTTTGAATAAATTTTGTTTTTAATTTATTGTTCTTTCAGTTTAAGTAGAATAAATATATTTACTCCAGTTGGAACGTCTGCTACTCTGTGAACATTCTCCTTCTGCGCAAGTTTACCAGCTCCGTCTTCCTCTTTCTGCCGTGGCAACTGGAGGTGAGTACTTCTATATTTTGCTCCTCTGAATATTATCCGTGGTAATCCTTTGCTGTAGTGATATTTATTGTTACATTTTGTATTACATACGTGAAGGTATATGTACTATTATTTGCCAATGGTTTAGTTAATTGATAAATCATAAGGATTAGTTAGAAACATAAAATAACTTAGCCACCTTTTGTCTTCCGAATGCCGGTCTATTTAATGCCTAGGGGTTAGTTACCTCCCTTGGTCGTATCTAAACCAACACTTGAAATTTACTCGTCTCAATTTTTAAATGTTTCCGTTTAATCCTCTATTTATTTTCCGTTTACTTCCAATTATTTAAAATTTTTAATATAGACGATGTCAAACCACACCACGTTTCTCTCGACGGCCATGTTACTTGCTCCGATTAGTTATCGATTTCTGAAAATTATCTGTTACAGTTAAGCTTAATGTAGTTAAGTTGTACACCTAATGTTCATTTCCTATGTTGATTTTAAGTTAGTACGTTTAACACTTGCATTTAAAGTTGCCTTCCCCTTAGAAATAACTTGGACTACTTTCGTTCAGATTCCCTTTGCTTGCACCATACGCACTGATACGTCATCATCCGCTAGTACAAGTAGTTACAGAGTAGGCTAAGTGGAATCGTTTTAACTTTGCCATGTGATGATATTAATGTAACTTAACCCTTGGCCTCAAAACTTACTGTAAACTTAGTCAAAACTGAACTTTGGTTTTAACTTACGGTTTTAGCCTAAATAGGCGTAGGCCTACCCTAGTTGTAACTTGAACTTGGTCTTTATCTTGTTGGACCTAGCCTTAGGACTAGATACGAAATGTTCAGCCAATTTTTTACAATTTAGGCCAAGTTGATTCAAGCCTTAGGTAGGATTTAGGCCCTAAATAAAGACTTGGCCCAAGTATAAAGTTAACTTAACACGTTCGCTGCTGACCGCTATGCCGGGACGGTGCCAGGAGCTGAACTAACGCTCGCCGCTGCGTAAACATTGCTGCCGATACACTGAATTACAGTAAAAACCAGTAACTTAGTTGTGCTGTATGGCAATGTTCTGCAATACTGGCTTTGGACATTTAGTACTAAGTGATTCAGATAGATAGCAGCACTACCCAGGTTCCAGTCGGTAAAGTAGTGTCCGCTATCTAGCAGGAAAGAGGTGGGACAAAGCCCTTGTTCTAAATGACCCTGGTGGTGATTTTGGGAAACTTTATTTTTTATTGTCAGGAAAGTCCGTCCCCACGAGCTGCAAAGAAATATAGGACGCTCGTGACGAGCTGGCTGATCCATGGTAACGTTAAACATCAATGAACGGCGACGTTCCTAGCTCCTGGCGCCGTGGCCCGTTTGACGTTCCGGAACGTCCGTAGCAGTGAACGTGTTAAGTTTCCCCAAAACATTATTTAGCCTATGGTGGAAAACCCTCTAAGTAGGTGCCCATAAAAAATCTCTAATGTCACTGCCATTTTTGGCAGTTTTGCAGGTATCCTAAGTTAACTTACATTTTTCAAAAAAGAACAAAAATATATAACTTATAAGCTAATAAGTTAGGGCCTAATTACTTAAACAGGTAGGCCTATAAAAACATTAATAAAATAAATAGTTATGACGAGAAGACCAAAACATGACGTCATGGTTCTTAACCTAACCCCATAAGAATACTTGTTTGATTGACTGATAATCACTCATATGCCTACTTATTTGACATAAAAAAACTCGATGAAATATAACTTACAGTAGGCCTACTGTTTAACTTAAAAAAATTCCTCCTAATAAACTTAGTATTAAGAGCAATTTTGAATGAATCTAACCTTAAAATTGTTAACTTAGTTTCTAAACCGTAAACATCAGAAACCTAAGAGCATACTGTAAGATAATGAAACCAAACTTCAAACATAAGTTCGCTTCATGACAAAGAGTAAAAAACTCTGAAACTAAGTTAGACTTTGAATTCAAGCTTAAAATGTACACTTTCCGTGGTTACAAAGAATTCAATCCGGTTCAGTCCCAACTGGAGTTCATTCAGAGCGAGTTGTGTAGTGTCTGGAACATTGATAGTATTCAGACGATTTACACTAGGCAAAGTTTTCGGGATTCTGACGATTGACACTTGGATGGTTAAAATGAGCTGTATTAGGCTAGCATATGTCGGGTATAATCAAGGCAGGTAGGTTACATAAGTTTGCTGAGAGGACCGCAAATAAATATGACCAAGGCTAAGTTGCTGTAACCTTATTTCGTAGCCTAGGCTTAGCTGGAATTCAATTCAAACTCTCAACTAGGCTAGCAAGTCATGGTTTTGGGGTAGGCTATCACTATACTAACGACCCTAGATGGGTGTCACACATAAATTTGATGTAGGGCGAGTAATTTTTAGCGTCCCACCTTGGTTATGGTGGCTGCCTTGATAGGGTCGTAGTGTTTCATGTCCAAGCTAGTCGGTTTCTTGGAACCCATAGGCTATGTCAAATTTTGTGAAAAGTAAAATGGTCGGCATTTCGTCAAATTTACGTTTTAGTGATACCCTTAGCGTCACACTGTATTGACGATATCTTACGGTATGACTCCTATATCAAATTTATGCATTCTTAAACTTACTGTAGCGTCATACTGTATGGCAATACCTTTCCAAGTTAGGGATAAGTTCTGAAATTTGTATATCAACTTAGTTTGTTAAACATGTCCAGAGGAAAGCCAATTCATCTTTGATGGGTTCAGCTAATTTGTCAAAATCGTGGTAACTTAAGTTAGGCCTAGGTAGCCCACTCAAACTTACAATTGGCATTAGTAAAAAACGGGTCTTTTTATGTCAATGATATTTTTACATTTTTTTACCCTTCACGTATGGGTGGTGAATATATCCGCCTTAGTCTTTGACAAAAAAGGGACGGGTGGTGGATATATCCGCTTATGGTTTTTGATGTTCCGGACTAGAAGCGAATATATCCGCCTTCTCTTCAGAGAGACTGGTAGCTGCTTGAGGAGTTAGAAACCATATGTTTTGCGTAGTTTTTGAAATACTATGAGAATGGAGTGTTTGTGGGGTAAAAATTTGTAAGTGTATGCCAAACATACACAGATAATGGTGTTTTCCGAAGGTCACCTTATACAGCGCTATGTTAGGCGGTTTATTATACAGTTACTTTATACAGGCGGTTATGTTAGGTTGGCTTATCATAAATGGAAAGAACATACTTTTTTACTTACTGTCCACATTTTGGGACATGATTGAAATAAGAGGCCTTTGAGTTCTGCCTCCCGAAAGGCAGCAAAGTCGGGAAGGATTGAGTTGAATGTGTCGCCGTCTCTAGCAGCCACACCATATACAGGCGGTGACAGGTGATGCACTTGCTCCGGTCAACGACCTCACCTTGGTCTACTTGGAGGGGATTTGGCGAGCGAAAGTATGACTCGTCTGGTATTGTTAGATTCATGATAAAACAAGGGCAGTCCTACAAACATGTTTATTATATAATTTTTTTTTTTTAACTATTATTTTTGGTCCCAATTGATTTTGAGATTTTGTTATCCTTAATTTTAACCATTTAGTAGAGAATTCATTCCTGAACAAAGTAAAACAAGAAATTAATTACAGTAAACCTTCGATAGTTTGACACTCCTTGTACAGTAGAACCTCTTTAATCCAAACCCCCGTAATCCGAACGTCCACTAATCCGAACCCCTCTTTGCTGTACTCTATACACAGTACAGCAGTTCTTTATTGTATACTGTATTTAATTTACAGTACTGTTTATTCACCATGTTTACTACTGTACTAAATAAACACTGTATTTTACTTTATAAAACATTTTTTCACTCTTCCCAAAATAATGTTGATCAAATTTAGCCATATTTTAGCTATTGTTATGTAAAAACAACAAACAACAATATGTTCTGTAATCCGAACTATTCAATAGTCCGAACTACCCCTGGTCCCAATTAGTTCGGATTAAAGAGGTTCTACTGTAGTTCGACACGGGCTGAGCTATTGTCAAATGATATTTAATGGTTACTATTGTGATGTAAGCTGACTTGAACAGTGAAATTGTCAAGTTTTTTAGTATTTAATAAATTTGGGTTATTTCTATGTAGGCCTAAAACTTGTGTTTTTACTTTCCTGTATATTAAACTCCATTTACTCCCTATAGTTTGACATTTTGATAGTTCAACACCCCTTTAGTCCACAAAGTGTCGAACTATCGAGGTTCTACTGTAGCTCGGCAATTTATGCATAAGAAATAGGCATGACACGTCGGCACTCAAAGGATTAACCTACTTCAATATGATGATTTTTATATACTTAAATCTTTTGCTATAATAAGGCCTTTTAACTTTTTCCTTCCTAATCAATATTGTCTTTTGTTACCAGCTGTAATGTGCTTTAAATACTAGGCTACTTACTGTCATTGCTAATGTAATAGGCCAAACTATTAAATATTGTGTGTTATTTTTTTTTTAATTCCTTGTTTTTATGTTACAGCTTTTTTCTAATCGTCCACCAGAGTTAAATCAAAATCCACTATGGGTAAGGAAAAGATCCACATCAACATTGTCGTCATAGGACACGTAGACTCCGGAAAGTCCACCACAACTGGACACTTGATCTACAAATGCGGAGGTATCGACAAGCGTACCATTGAGAAGTTCGAGAAGGAAGCCCAGGAAGTAAGTCTTCTTACTCTTAAATTTATGCTCTATCTCATTAATTTAAACTAGAGGTCGTCCAGTGGTCGAAACTTGACCAAAAATATGTAATGTACAGACTTCTCAATTTTCACCCCACACTGTATATAAAACATGTGATTGGAGTTTCTTTCATTTTTGTTTTGATTTTCTGTTTATATTTCGTTGTTATTTTGTCACCAGCATGGCAACTCATAAGTAAGATCGTAGGCCTAAATTTTTTCAAAACTTTTTAGTCTTGTAATGTGCAGTGAACTTAATCTTTTAGGCCAAAGTTGATACTGATTTTGCAGTCAATCATTAATTGACTTAATAACTGTTTGCAGATGGGTAAGGGTTCCTTCAAGTACGCCTGGGTGTTGGACAAGCTCAAAGCCGAACGTGAGCGTGGTATCACCATTGACATTGCCCTGTGGAAGTTTGAAACTGCCAAGTACTACGTAACCATCATTGATGCCCCTGGACACAGAGATTTCATCAAGAACATGATCACTGGAACTTCACAGGTAGCCTACGTCTAACATTTAGCCTATTGCCGTTTTATAATTTTTAATAAATACAGCAAATAAAAGCTTATTTTTGTTGATTCCCAGAGCGATGATTATAACAATATTTATCTGGTGTCTAGGCCTATGACCTCTTGTGATTATAATAATAATTTATGAGCTCTGGTTATCAATAGCAAGTTTTACTGTAAAGGTTTATATGTATGTAATCTCTGCTTCAAGAAGATAGGCCTGCTAAATTACTAATTTCTTTTTTAGATGTAGCCTATTAACTTACTAGGCCTACATATTTTATTATTACATAGCCTTGGTGTTTCTATTGTAATTAGTAAAGGCGGCAATTAGCAGCGACTCAACGAATTGTGAGTAGTGTGGATAGGCGTTTTGTCTATTTGGCAAGCTACAAACATTTGTGCTTGTTGTCATTTTCCGTATTGTTGCACTCATCAAAGTGAACGAATATTTGCTTTAACTGGAACGAATAAAAAGCGAACAGTTGTTCGGGAAACAACTTGTGTGTAGCCTCCTGCTCATTGAGTTATCGGCGAAGGCAAGTCAACTAGAAAACCGAAGGTCAAATATTCCGTGCTTGGCAGATGGCGCATGTGTGAAGCCTTAAATATAGATTTAGTAGCTTAGTTCCTCAAGAGTTTGCATACTGCAAATTTACAATTTTGTAGCTTATGACCATTACCGTTGTTGGTCAAGGTATTTATCTTATACTAAACTGTTAATGCTTTTCCAAAACACATTTTTTTAGTTTCCTTGTAGCAGTAAACCTAGGATCTTGTTAAACCTGTTATTTAGATTAAATTGAAAATCAATTCAGACAAATGGAAATTTGCTTAGTCGGCAGGTTTGCTGCGCTGGGGGTACTGTAGGTTAAAATTAAATAGAGCAAATGATTATATCTGTGCATTGAGATTTTCAATGATATTTAACGTATTCCCCTAATGATGCTCTTTATAGAATGTTTTGCCTAGCCTATCGTTTGTTTTTATTTCTAGCCTGATTATTGTCTCAATTTGTCCTGATGTTGCCATTAGATGGTTAGGCCTAAATAGAAAAAGAGCAAATGATTATATCCGTGCATTGAGATTTTCGATGATATTAAACGTATTCCCCTAATGATGCTCTTTATAGAATGTTTTGCCTATCGTTAGCCTATCTTACTTCAATTTTTTTCCGTTAACTGAATTTGTTTGATTATAGGCCGATTGTGCTGTGCTGATTGTTGCTGCTGGTACTGGTGAGTTTGAAGCCGGTATCTCCAAGAACGGCCAGACCCGAGAGCATGCTCTGCTTGCCTTCACCCTGGGTGTCAAACAGCTTATTGTTGGAGTGAACAAGATGGACTCCACTGAGCCCCCATACAGCGAGAGCCGTTTTGAGGAAATCAAGAAAGAAGTCAGTAACTACATCAAGAAGATCGGTTACAACCCTGCTGCCGTAGCTTTCGTACCCATTTCTGGATGGCACGGAGACAACATGTTGGAGGCTTCCGACAAGATGCCCTGGTTCAAGGGATGGGCCATTGAGCGCAAGGAAGGCAAGGCTGACGGCAAGTGCCTGATCGAAGCTCTGGATGCCATCCTCCCACCCTCCAGACCTACTGAGAAGCCCTTGAGACTTCCTCTTCAGGTAATAAATTGAACTTAACAATAAATATTCCTCTGAATATCAATTCAATTTCCGGATTTAAAAAATTTTGAATTAGCCCATTTTAAAAGATTGCCAAAAGTCTTCTGCATCTTCCTGATGATACAATTTCAGTATCATCGGGTAGTGTCGGGGGTGTTTTTTTTTTTTTTTTCAAACATTGTAGTCTGTTTAATGTGTCCAAATGCTAATTGAAAAATAAAGTCAAATTTTCCGTTGGTAAAATTGTTGACTGGCTCAGTTAAATTAAGGTTGTAAACAGTATCTGTCATTTGTCTTTGCATTGTGTAAAGAGAAGTGGAAATATTTTTACTGTGAAAATAATAGCTAAACTGCTATGGTTCTTATTGCCAGTGCACTTGAACCACGAAGTTTCAGCAACATTTTTGTCATTTAATAAAGACGCCTTAAGTTCAACAGGGTTCAACAAATAAGTCTTTCCAGTCAGGAAAAAGTAGGGGATTTTGAAAGGTCGTGAAAAGGTATAATGAATTTTGGCCGGAGGTCGGGAATAATCTCCTTAAAATTAAGGATGAACGATCCAAAAACTTCAAAAAAATTTGGGATCGTGTATTCCTGATCATTGGAATGGGATTACATTTGATACGGGATTTTCTCGGCACACAATTTGTTCTGATATGTGTTCGCAAAAAATATTTTTGGTATTGCGGCTGCCGATAATTATATCTCCACGATTGTGAGAGATGTTCACTATCATTCTGCGAACCCAAGAGATGATGATATTCACGCTTGCACCCTGACTGCGAGACAAGTCAAAGTAGGTGCTACGAATATGTTAACGATCGTTTCGCAGGTGTGGGACATGTTGACGATGGTGCCGTGACTGCGGGACGGATTAAGAAGTATAGGTACATGGAGAATGGAGTGAGTTTTGGTAGGGAATTTTTTCAATTAATAGGCTGATGTAAAGTTAAAAAAATCTGGTAGACACCCTGTTAAAACTTTTTGTATGATTTGTTTTTAATGTTTGTAAACTAATAGCTTGGAACTTTTTCTGCAGGACGTCTACAAAATTGGTGGTATTGGAACAGTGCCCGTCGGTCGTGTTGAGACTGGTGTGCTCAAGCCTGGTATGGTTGTGACTTTCGCCCCTGCCAACCTGACTACTGAAGTCAAGTCTGTTGAAATGCACCACGAAGCCCTGCAAGAGGCAGTGCCTGGTGACAATGTTGGTTTCAACGTCAAGAACGTTTCCGTCAAGGAGTTAAGGAGAGGGTTCGTTGCTGGAGACTCAAAGAGCAACCCACCCAAGGCTGCCGCTGACTTCACTGCACAGGTATACCTTTCTCTAGAACAAAGAGTTACGATTGGATTTGAGTCATCATAGTTCTTTATTTGCATTTTTGTTACATTATAGTGTTGTAGCGGATTCACGCTAATTGCTTTCTTCACATTGTAATAACAGCTCCTTAATTGGACCTAGCATGTGCTACTACCTGGCTGCTTTGTACACAATCTGTCAAGCTTTCTGATAAAAATTTAACATGTCAATCTCACAGCGTCACAGCCAATGGTTAGCTGAGCTTTGACAACGTGGCAGCACTTCTGCAGATCGATCTGCTGCAGCAACCTTTTTTTTGTCATGTAATAGCGTATTAGCAGACCACTCATTTTGTATAGATGAGTAAAATGCTTAATGGGTTTTTTAAACCAATCCCACGTGATGAGAAACTTGGCTGAATAACCTCTGTGATATTTTACTGATTTAATGAGCCTGATGGGATAATTTGACTTATTGGTCATGTTCTTTATTTTATATTAAGTATCAATATAACTGTCTTTTGCAGGTCATTGTCCTGAACCACCCTGGTCAGATTTCTAATGGCTACACGCCCGTCCTTGATTGTCACACAGCTCACATTGCCTGCAAATTCGCAGAGATCAAAGAGAAGTGCGACCGTCGTACAGGTAATTTTTCTCAAGTGTGCAAATTTAGTAAACACAATAACTAAGAGTACCGGTATCTATATCTTGTCGGGTTTATTTTTAATTTATAAAGACCCACTGCTGCCTAAACAATTGATGAAACCAGTCATTTGCAGAGTTAGGAATATTCTTTACATTTCACTTAACCTTTTTTCTGCATTGTAACATTTTCTATTTAAGTGAAGTTTTTACACAGTTTCGGATCCAAGGAATGTCTAGTTGTGTTGCTTGGCGCTTTAAACTGTGAAGATAAACGCTGATATCTGTTGGTACAATGAAGTTTTTCAACTTCATTTGAGTTGGAGTCAGCTATAATAAATTATAAAGCTAGGCTTGCTCTCTTCCACCATATGTGTGCGTGAGCTCATATGTTTTCTGAACAACTTGCAGGAAAGACCACTGAGGACAACCCTAAGGCCATCAAGTCTGGTGATGCTGCTATCGTTGTTCTGGTTCCTTCCAAGCCCATGTGCGTGGAGAGCTTCCAGGAGTTCCCCCCTCTGGGACGTTTCGCTGTGCGTGACATGAGACAAACCGTTGCTGTCGGTGTCATTAAGGTGAGCCACGATATTTGTTTAAATCTCAATGCCCTCTTTAATATTAATCTGCCCTCAAATGAGAATAATTGTGAAACTTGATGTGTTTGTCATCACCAAATTGTTCACAATCTTGGGCACTCATTGTATTTCTGTTTTATTAAATATATATCTTTGGTGTGATATTCTCTGTAATGGATATAAAACCAAACTCAAACTGCCAATTAATTCAGAACCTGCCTGTAGTTCTGAAACAAATGCCCCAGATAGGTCATAGCTAATCATTTTGTTGTGTTGCAGAGTGTGAACTTTAAGGACTTGTCATCGGGTAAAGTAACGAAGGCTGCGGAGAAGGCCCAGAAGAAGAAATAACTAGCTGTGAATAACAACGTTCCCTTTCGCTTCTTTGTCGGCTGTCTGCTTGGCTGGCACAGGCAGCCATGTTTCCATCGTAAAGAATTCCGGAGGAAAGGCATGTTCTGTCTTTCAAATCTTGTTTTATAATTTTTATTATTTCTCTTGTAAGACTCAAAGACTGAGTTGTTTCTATTTTTGAGTTGTAAAAGTAATTTTCTTTTTAACCTTAAGGACGAATTGTTTTGTATTCAGAATAGCTGGGCTTAAATTGTATAAATATTACCCGAGTTATTTTGAAAACTTATATAAATATCATTTATCTTAATGTCTTGTTATTTTTCACTATGGTGACGATTTAAAATTCCGAATAAAGAAGCTTCATGACATGGAGACATTTTTTGCATTTATATTTTTTACCTATTGGTTTGATCATTTTGAGTTTGCTTGATTAATTTTACACAAACTTAAACATCTGTTCCTTGTATTGTAGTTATCTGTAACTATGCCACTAATAAAGTGTATGGCTGACCTGAACTGTTACTTATTTAGTAGTCCCCAGTGTGTCCTCCAGAATGTCGAATTCAGTGTCAGTAAAGTTTACTCGAATTAGTTGTGATTTAATACAAAATGTGAGGACTGGGGTTAAGTGAGGAAGGTTTAAATTATGATAGAAGGTTATTGTTGAAAAAAATTATTGAACAATCTATGCAGCTACAACTGTCTTGGTACAGGTAGTTACAGCTAAGTTGGTATTTGGGCCTGGCATGGCAGGGGGTGGGTGGAAGCTAGAGAAAGATCTTTCTGCAAACATTCCGCCTCTGACTCACGGGGTTGGCACCTCCAAACGATGACTAACATCATACTGAACTAATAGGAGATGACTTATACGGTGTGGTATTGTTATGAAAACCCAGGGGAATACCTAAACACTCTGTCTGCTTTATTAGTCAGTCGTCAGCTTTGCTAGCATCACAGTGGTTTTTCAATAATTGAATGTGTCTTTTTAGTATAAGGAATATTGTTTGTAATAAAAAATGGATAAGCTTAAATTTGTGTTGTGGAAATTTTATTAAAGGAGAAAGTGTTCAACATAATAATTTTTAACTAATGTAGACATAATTAATAGCATTCCGTGTTTTCATCCATTCCAGCGCCTTCCGCGAGGACAGTTGATGCTACTCGCATGACTGCAGACAATGTTTTTGACATATGTTAGTAGAGAATTTCTATCGATCGGCCAAGTGCCAACTTTGCTGGAACTACCTGTAACATAACTCAATATGAAGTCAATATCACTAATGCATGTTGATAAAAATGCCTACAGTCGGGACCACGTAAGTTTGCAGTTGAGGGAGGAGCCTAATTACCATATGGTTTTGAATGAACCAATGAGAACCGTGTGGTATTGTCAAGATGTGGCAACGTCGCACTAGCCTTGTCTTGTGATTGGCTGCTACCAACTGCAAACTTACGTGGTCCCGACTTAAGCTACATTAAAATCCAAATACAGTTCAACCTTGGTATAGCGAATCTGAAGGTACCGAACTGAATATTAGTTGCATCAAGGATTTTGTTGAAACAATGTTTGTTGACCAGAGCGAGCGAAGCTCTTTTAGATCGGAACTTGTGCCAACTAGGTAATCAGATAACTATAGGTCGGCCGCTTAGAAAACGACCTCCTCCAGCATTGGTTTAGCATTAGCGCGCAGGTCGTTTTCAAAGCGGCCGAACTATAAATAACAACTGAACATATTAAAGCAAAGCCAAACTTTCCAGGGTTATTTTGACTTTTTTGTGTGTGGTTATTTTGACAATCAGTGAACATGTTATTACACAAACCAATTTCAATTTGAAATTAAATGAAATGAAATCAACTTTATTCATACTTTGCAAACATGTGCACGAATGGCGTCATTACATTGAATCAAAATCATAATACTTAATCCTAAAAAAGTACAAGATATAATCACTAATGAAAAAGTTCTTATTCTAATATATTATGTAGGAGGAAGAGTACAGGGGATTGGTTAAAAAGTACATTTTTAGATTATTTTTAAATTTTGTAGTCCTTGTATAGTCCTTTAGTTTTGTTGGAAGAGCATTGTAACATTTTATACCCATATACATTGGTTTTTTTTCAAAAAATTTTAATCTATGTGAAGGTGTTGTATAGTTATTTCTGTTTCTGGTACAGTATTGGTGAGAATCCCCTACCAGTGAGACATTATTTGAATTTTGGACAGTATATAATATACATTGATAGATGTAATAGCTATATACAGTCATATTGTATATAATTTGACTAATGTCTGTACAAATTAAAACTACCGTAATCTAAAATTTCTTATATATTGGCCTTATGGGTTGCCATAATGGTTACCAATTAACACTAGTAAATGTCAATAAAGAAAGACTAAAGACATTAGGTTATGACAAAGGCAGTGGCTATTCGCACGTCAATCTTCCTATGACAAACCATCTACAGTTAGCTAGCAATTTACAAAATACAATACAAAAGAGAACACCTAATAGTGTTCACCTTTAGTCGAGCAAAGTTAGCAGGAAAATATAGGGATACAAGATTTCCTTGAAGAAACTCCACTGCCGCCAAAAGAACCAAGGAACAAGGAGAGGTAATATTCATTCAAAATTGATCAAACAACTTTACTGTGAAAAAGAAGAACTGAACCTGATTGCCTACGACATCCTCCTACAATTTTTGAGATTATACGGACTACAGTAATTACATGGAATCTACTAGTCGTCAGTGAATAGGTTGATGACGCCATGGACCGGAAATATTCACGGATAAACTACAAATTAGATAGGCTCGTAGAGAAGAATACACCTAATGAAGACTTGGATAGGACTAGTACAGGACACAAATTCCAGAAGAGAGTCTTCAACCTTGCAGATGTTCAATTCAGCGAAGAAGGAACGAAAATACTGAACTACAGAATGAAGTACAATTTCCCAATGAAGAAGATGGGCGAAAACCAACTACTAGCTACTGAAGTTGAAGCAAATGTAATACTCCTTTTATCTATGGTAAAATCACTAAGAAACGTAGACCATTATGCCGTTCGGAAGGAAATAAATACAGACATGTTCCTACGGTGAAATGTGTTTGTCTTGACCTAAGGAATAACGCTATATACATATGTCAAGAGAGTTACGGGACACCCTGTATAATGAATGTTTAAATGTTTAATAGAGTATAGTTTGATATTTATAAAGTTCATTTTGGATCAAAACTGGAAACGAGACATTAAAATGTTAGTCAACTGTAGTTTTATCTGTGGTAAAATTGTAGATAATTAAATATATTTTGCTGTTAGTATTCAACTTTTTTTTCTACCGCGCTTAGTTTTGTCAATATTCGGGTTGAACAGAGCAGCAAATCCTCATTTGAAGGGTTTGGCGGGTGCTAGCCACCCGCGGCTGTCATAGTATCGCATTCGCATACCTAATTACTATAAGTCGATTGAATATTCCAAGAAGGTTGTTTCTTATAATTTTCCTTATTGTAGGGATGGACGAGATTGGATTTTTAGTTTGAGACGAGTCAAGATTTTTTATTGCTCATAAAATTTCAAGTCGGGATTTCCCTTCTCATACACAACAAGAAATGTGTGTTCAACATTTTTACCTGATTTTGTAACATTGTTAGATGACTGTTTAAATACAAAAATAATGATAATAGGCAAGAATATTTACAATCTTTTATTAAAAACATCAGCATGAAATTTTTTTATTAATCACGCCTAACTTATTAAAAATGTTTATGATTAGGAAACACAGTTATATCAGTCAGGATAGAGTTAAACTTATCCTAAAATAAAATAAAATCCATATTAATTTTTATAAAATAGTTACTTGTTTTGGCTTTGTTTATAGTAGTAAAACATGCCTCACACTGCTTACACTGAACAAAACTTCTCAAATGATAAAATAATTAAAGTAATATTTATATAAAAGATTTAATTAAATAACGCCTTCGCAAAGGGAACACAACTACAACACACTCCTGTATTGCAGGTATTGCATTGACTTTCTGCAGGCGTTTTTATTTATTTTTTCCTCGCCTCGATTAAAAAGAAATCTTGTCTTATGTAAGGGCTGTGTCACACTAGGCTACTTTACTAGCCGCTAGCGAAATAGCGGCTACTCATAGCCAATCTGACATAGGCAGTAGCGGCTGGTAGGAGTAGCGCGCTAGTCTCATTTCACTAGCGTCGAGAATTGAACATGTCCAATTTTCCGAGCTACTAACTAGCGGCTAGTGAGTCACGTGATTGACTAGCGGCTACCGAGTAGCCGGTGTGACATGTGTACTAGCGTAGTAGCGGCTAGTGGCTGTGCATGTTTGGGTTTGGTTTGTTGTGGAAAAGTTGGTTTCAATTAAAATTTGTGAAAAATGAGTGAAGTGAAGTGGTCCGGTGGGGACATAATTAACTTTTTAAACATTTATCGGAAATAACAATGCCTTTAATTAATTTCAGAGGGATAAATTACATGTACGAAAGTTAAATGCACCTGTCAACAACCTGTTTCCAATGAATGAGATACCATACACATACCTGTATAAATTGTTCCATGACTTCATAAATAGCTTTAAGCACTTCCTGTAGAAATGTAGATATTGTATTGTGTGGCTCTCTGAAAAGATACTGAAGGGATTTTAAGCTGTCACCAGTTGCAAGATATCTTAAAGTTATTTCCAATTTCGTTCGACATGTTATTGCCACCCTCATTTTTGTATCTTGTTTTTGAATTAAAGGAGTTACCAAGGTTAGCAGCTCATCAAACTTTTTTACGGACATTCTCATAATATTGTAGTACGATTTCGGGTCCTCAACAGCTAGTTCTCTAATAAGTGTTCCTGATGCACCCAGCCTGTCTCTTCTCTTAATACACTCTCTTACCCAGGAGCGTTTCTTCTTGTTGCGGATATTTTCAATTAAATCAATACAAACATCACTAACGCACATCAAAATTAAACGCCGTAATTCAACCCGGCTTATACCAACAGACGACATTTTCACAGCATTGACACTGACTGGCTGAATCGCTGCTACTAGGTAGCCGCTACCGACATTTGTTGTATGACAGCTTTTACTAGCGGCTACTTCACTAGCCGCTACTAAATAGCAGCTAGTAAGTAGCCTAGTGTGACACAGCCTTAATGAGATCTAAAATTTCCCGAAATTTCGAGACTTGACCATCCCTACCTTATTACTAATAGTTTTGTAGCAAATATTGGTTTAAATCCAATAAAAAAAATCTTGGTAATATCATATCATTAAATCATATTCATATCTTATAAAATAATAATAATAATAAATCTTTATTTCTCCACAAGTAATACAATAAAATAACAAAGATCTATAAAAACAAATTATTTATAACTTACAATGTAATCAAAACTTATTGTTAATTAATTAAATAAAAACAGTTTGCTTTAACTTGTGAAGAAATACACACCCAAAAGAAGATTTAAACTTCAGTGTGTGGGCGGGAGTCTCAACTAATACTTAACAATAACAAAAATTTCTCTGAAAAGTGTAACAAAATGAATTTTAAATTAAATTTACCTTTAGTCCAATAACTTTTGTGGAAAAGACAACAACGAAAACAAAATTCACCAGTATCTGGGAAGTAAAACTAAAAGTATGTAACTATAACAATGAGAACATTTTAAGAAATTTAAGGGAACAAAGAAAACCCAGACTCTGAAATACAGATACACACAAAGATAAAGCAAATACTTAGAGCTAGACATGACTTGCTAATATTATTAAGAATACAACTGTTCTATTTCATCTTTTAAATAGACTTTGTCTTTTGACTTTGTTAAAAGCCACTTTTTCAAAGATTTCTTAAAAACACTAAATGACCCACTCTGCTTTACAGAAACAGGAATGCCATTACAAATTTTAATTGATAAATAAATAAAACACTTCTTAAACAGGGTACAGTTTGGTTTGGTTAAACGTAGAATGTTATGTGCAGTTTGCCTGGTTGAATAATTGTGAATGTTATCAACTGTTGGTATTGCATTACCATTTAATTTAAATACCCCCGCCGCAGCAAACCTGCAGACTAAGCGAATTTCCATTAATCTGATTGGATTTACACTAAAATGCCTCCATAAAAATAGCACATTTATTTCCTATTTAAATAGAATTAGTTTAACGAGTACTTAGGTTTGCTGCAACAGGGAGGGTAAAAAAGATTTTTTTATAAAATGATAATAGTTTAGTAAGAAATAAAAGTATTTTCCAAAATCGATCAAAATATGTTCATAAACAAGCAAACTACAACAGTTGACTTATTCTCCATAAGAATAACATGGGAATTTTAAAATTACAATTTTTTTAAATTTTCTCCATAACAATTAGGCGCATAATAACGCTTCAATATACTAAATTATTTGTTTTTTTAAGCTCTACAAAATGGTTTAAAAATAAATTGTGAAATTTCGTGTTTTTAGGGTCAAAAATGGGAAAAACCTATTTTTACCCCATAAACCCCCCATAAACCCCCGTTCCCATAGTCCGATAATGCTGGTTCGCGAACTCATTCAAGTTTATCCCGCCTTACACCTTCAAACCAAATTTTATCAAAATCGGACAAAAATTACTCAAGTTATCGTGCGGATGGACACATATATATATATCTCTATATATAGATATATAAAAATTTGAACGAATGGTGTTTTTGGCCTCTGGGGACATCAAAATGAAAAAGTAAATCGGTCCCGGGCTTAGGTCTTACCATGAGACCTACGGTAATAGCTACTTCCCTATAGGGAAATTCGCTAATATAGTCAAAAAAATATAGTCAATACTTTAAAAATATATAAATATCTAAAGGGAATGATATTATTTATGATTTAAAAGTAAAGGTAGAGAACGAGAATAAAAATTTACATTACATATTAATCTGACAAATTTCTTCTATAAAGTTATTAAAGATTTTAAATTCGACACATAGGCACCTCCATACATAGAAATTCCATATTCGAGCTTAGAATTGATTAAAGAGTGGTAAACCTGTTTTAAGATGGGAGAGGACAGCAATATTTGAGGTGGAAAAAAGATCTAAGTGAGTAACGTAATGAATTCTTTCTGGGGATAAAGAAAAATTAATCTTTATAATTAATACGCTACATGAAACTTTGTCGGTTGAACTCCTCTGCCATTTCTTAACCGATTTTATCCATTGACGTCTCATTGGAATGAGCGTGTCGTGTAGATTTGCAAACTGACCTTACATTTTTTTAAAGTCCCTTGGTCTCTGCCCCAGTGGCTGTTAAAGTTCCCATGTTATCCTTATGAAGAACATAATTTACATAGTTTACATTTTGATCAGCTGTATAATTTAATTGCTGTTATTTATTTTTCAATTTAACGAAACACAGTGAGTACATTTACTGATTTTTTTGAAATTAAATATTTACTATTTTAATTTACATTCGTACATATTACAATGTAAAAAATCTAGAAAGTCTAGGAATTTGATATATTTTACCAAATAAGAAAAATGAATTGACATAGTACTGTATTTCTTGAGAAATCATTGAAAGAACCGATTTGATAACTATGGAAACATAGCAAAGTCATAGAACACCACCAAGTAGAAGAAATAGAAATTTTAAAAAAATCACATCCTTATCAACCTGATGAACACCTACAGCTAAAATATGACGATTCCCACAAACAATGAACAAGGATGTTGGCCGAAGTGCTACTATTCTGTAGGAGACATGGTCTTAATTTTATGATGATTGGCAAAGGAAACCCCTCTAGTAGGAAAATATTTTTTGTTTTATTGATTACGTTCTGTAAAAACCTTGAATCAAAATAAAGTGTGTACAAGGTTGTGAAAACTGGGCCATGGTCTGGTTAAATGGTTCTGATAAACTACTAGGAGAATCATCAGAGAAAGTATTACATAATTAACTCTGAGGAAATAACGTTAATCAGCTATTTTTTCACATTGCTTGAAAATGCATTCTAAATCATTTCTGATACCCTACACTAACACTATAGAATATTTGGCTTAGTATTAAATACAACAACGGGGATCACACGCAAATTCAATAGAGTTAAAAACTTGTTTTGAGGCAAAAGAAATAATACAATCAGCTACCCTTTTATGTTTTAAATATTATGTTTCTTTTAGACTTATGTTATCTTCTTTTAGTTATAATTTGCTGGATAAAAATAATAATAATTTACAATAAATTAAATTGTTTATATAGATCTGTACTATTTACTAATGAGTGATTTACCTACCTCAACCAGGTTACATTTATTACTAAGAGTAGTCTAGAGGTCTCGGCTATTTGCAAGAACTGTTTCCTGTCTTCAACTTTCTATCTTTTACTGTCTGACTGTGGTTGAACATTTAACTGAAGCATCAGCGCTGTTATTAAATGACAACAATTTACATTTAAAACAGTTATAAAGGAAGTTGGTCAACATCACTGGATCTTTGAATGTGAAATCTAGTAAAATCAAGTTATAAGGGCAAAGCCAAAGCCCTAAATGAAATTACTATTTTAAATACCATTCGTCCCTCCGCTAAATGATGAGCTTTAAAATGACACCTGAGTGGTAAATTGTTCAAGTAGGATGGCCAAAAGAGGGATGTTATAGAAAATCCTTATCAAATTAAGTATATAGATTTGATTTGATATCAATCAAAAGATCTTTATTCAAATGTATTCCTACAATCAACATGATCGGTAGGACATTATTGATCACACTACTCCAGGTTGCTGTTTTCTGAATTTTAAGATCTATTATTTGTTCTAAAGTTAAAAAAAGTCATCAAATGAATAAAGTGCCCTCTGTATCAAAAATACTTTCAATTTCACTTTGAAACCTCTATCATCCTGCATGCTTCTTATGTGATCTGGTATGTGATTTAGGAATCTAATACAGTTGTATGAAGTTTTTCTTTTAAACAATTCTAATTCATGATTTGGTAATACTACTTTATTTTTATTCCTAGTATTATAAGCTGTAAATATCTTTAAAAAAATAATAAAACTATTTATATTATCTTTTAAAAACATTATGCATTCTAAAATGTATAAGCTGTAAACATTCAAAATTTCAAATTTGGCAAATTAAGTTTTAACAGATTCAGTTCTTAAAGTTTAATATGGCCCTTAATGCTCTTTGCTGTCCTATTAGTATCTTTGTTAAATTTTGAGCGGATGTTCCTCCGTAGACACAGACCCATAAGGAACATGGGATTGGACGCAAAATAAACACTACATTCGTTTTGAAGTGATAATATAATCTTCTGATGGCGTAGATTCCTGAGTTAATTTTATTTAAAACATTTTCCCATTCTTTGAAACATTATCGATACTTGTCTGCAATAAGAAAAAAAGATTGTTGAGAATTTTATGCAACATATTATTGCTGTATTAAGAGGTGCCTATTCCCTAACTTACAAGGCCAGAGGCGCAAACCCAATTTCATACTGCTCATTTTTTCATCCCCCTGCCACCTTCCCACACCAACACAAAAATTTCAAGGGTTTTCTAAAATAAAGAATTATACAAACACCAGCTAAGTCAATTCAAAATGTTAATAAGGAACATTCATTTCCCAAATGAAAAAATCACATCAAAATAGTCACAATATTTATTTTGAAATGGTGAGTTGGCTATCTATAATTGATAGGCAAGCATATTTCTTTAAAACTTCTTTTCTCACCTCGTGTATCGCAGGGAAATCTATGCATACTGTTAGAAAGATATTTACCTGTAGATGTGCAGAAAATCCCTTTATAAATTAAAATAAGCGAAAAAAAATTAATTTACAATTTACAAAAATTAACTAGGGTCTTATGGGTTGCCATGCTGATTATGAAATAACAATCTATAAAGGCAAAGCCCTCACTGACTGACTGACTGACTGACTCACTCACTCATCACTAATTCTCCCACTTCCCATTTACCTAGGAGGCTGAAATTTGGTACACTGATTCTTTAGGCATTAAATAGGAAAACTAAGTAGTTTTTATTCTGATCGGACTCTCGGGCTCCGCCCCAGTGGCTCTGGAGTTTCCCATGTTAACCTTATGAGTACTCATATTTAAATGGAATTAATGAATCTTAACAGCTGTTTCAATTAAACAAGTTGGTTCTGTTCTATGATGTGCAATAGCATTAAAGTTACGAGGGTTACCAACAGGGTGCAGCACTATTATTTTGTTTTATTTATGACAGCTAATTTGCAACCAAAAGGTGAGTGAGCGTAGCGAACGAACTTCAACCTGGAGGCGAGTTAGCGTAGCGAACGAGCTAACCTGAAGGCAAGTGAGCGCAGCGAACGAGCTCCAACCTAAAAGTGAGTGAGCGTAGCGAACGAACTTCAACCAGGACGTGATTGAACCATGCGAACGAGCTTATCTTGAAAATTAAGAAGTTAAACGGGGCAAAGCCCGCGGGTACAGCTAGTGAAATATAAACAGAAAATCTAAACAAATGGAATAAATTTCAATCACATGTTTTATTTGCAGTGTGGGGTGAAAATAGAGAAGTTTGCACAATACATATTTTTGGTTGAGTTTTCGACCACGAGGCGACCATTAGTGCTTGTTAAAGGGAATTCGGGAAGGTCTCTTCACCCAACCCAGTAAAGATTTAATAACCATGAAACTGACAAACGCAAGACTCACACAGCCACTACAGGAAAGACAGCCACTACAGGAGAAGATGAAACAACTATTCCTCTCCCTGCATCCTCTGCCAGCAATCTTAATGTCCTTGTAACAATAGCGACGAATAAATATGAATTTGAAAGGATGGTGTTTTGGGTCCTCTAGGGATATAAAACGAAAAAGTAAATCAATCGGTACCAGGTCTAGTTTTTACCACGACACCTATAGTAATAGCATAGATAAAAACCCCTTAGTAGATTTCTCATCCTTATGAAACAGCTGGAGCCAATTTTATTGTTGGTTCTGTCCGGTGCACTGTCGAGGTCGTATTTTGTTTACAATTTGTTTCTTGTTATTTCTGCCATTTAAAAACTCGTTTAACCAAATAAAACTAAATAGTCATAAACAATAACTCGTAGGTACCCTAGTTATATAACCAAACAGTAAAGAACAAATCATGAAATTAACCCTAAAATAATAGAAACAAAATTTTGTCAGCACTGACATCCAGTGCCACTGGACATGAAATAGACACGATAAACAAGCTTCAAAATTTACAATAGGATGAGAAGTCTACTTGTGGTTGGCTAGTCTATGGTAATAGCTGATTCTCTACACAGTAAATTATCTAAAAATTATGTATATATAATATATCTTTAAAAAAATTAATATGTTGTACTTATTACATTTGAAAATATAACTTTGGCTGCAATTTAACAGTGCTTTTTACAGTATAAGTAGTATGGCATTGTTTAAAATTTTAAATTGTTGTCAATCAAAACAAACTTAACCATCAACACTGAAACACACTGTACACAGTGATGTCGAAGCACATTTTAAACCAACCTCCAGTGATAATTTCCAAGAGCTTGTCACTGCATACAGTAGACATTTCAATTGTACAATTTAAAAATAGCTTTATTACCTAAATGAGAAATTCGCTAAAAACAAAAAAAAATCAAGCTGTGTGCCCTAATTTACTTTATAATTTTTAAATATTATAGTGAAGGTGCATTTCAAAATACTTATAACCCTTTCAAAAACCATTTCATAATTAAACTTTTTGTTCTTTAAAACATGTTATATACAACCGAAGAAAATTCCCCTAAAAACAAAACTGCACAGAATCAGTCAACAACTCAATAAATGCATTCTGAAAATATAGATAACATATTGAGAATCAGACGCGATATTGTTTTCCCCAACTGTTGATAACCGAGGTTAAAAGAGCAAAGCAGTGGACGAGACGGGCAGTTGATTGGTGTAAATCGCTTGGCTACAACGCAGTCCAGGTTCACCCTAACTTCCTTTGAGGCGCAGACTACTCGTACTCGACACCGACTGCATCACTTTGACGGGTAATCATTTTACTTGATTTAGTTATTATTATAATCTTATAGATAAAATGGAAGAATTACCTTATCCAACCACAGTTGCTAGTATGACAACTAGTTTCGTTCCTTAGAACATCGTCAGGTCATTGTATGCAACCACATCTTCAATGTATGTATGTACATTGTGGTATGTCAAAAGATTCTTTAAAAACACTGTCAGAATCACAATAGTAAAAACTAGTTATGTTGATCAAACTATTAAAATTGAATAAAAAGTGATAAAACTGGTTAAAACTGTAAAGGCTGGCCAGCACTCTCTTTATCACTGTCACTGACTAAATAAAACCAGTTTTATTTAGTCAGTGACAGTGATAAAGAGAGTGCTGGCCAACCTCTACAGTTTTAACCAGTTTTATCACTTTTTATTCAATTTTAATAGTTTGATCAACATAACTAGTTTTTACTATTGTGATTCTGACAGTGTTTTTAAAGAATCTTTTGACATACCACAATGTACATACATACATTGAAGATGTGGTTGCATACAATGACCTGACGATGTTCTAAGGAACGAAACTAGTTGTCATACTAGCAACTGTGGTTGGATAAGGTAATTCTTCCATTTTATCAATTATATTTCCAACCAAGGGTAACAATGAATAACATATAATCTTATAGTTTTTACTACGGTACAGGGAAAGTTCTCACATAAGACAACAATATTTTTTTGTTTTCTGGATAAGATCTACAGCTCAAGATGTGCTCTGAATTATCCGTTCACAGTGTTTTACGTAGCTTAGTTAAAACTATTGGTTAACAGCTGGATTTGTTAACCCTGGCTTCAAGAAAAGAAGTTTCACGCTCTAACCTTTTGTTTTGAAATTTTATAGTTTGTGCCAAGAACAATTATTTAAGATACTCTGGGGACTACTGTTTATGTCAAATATATTTTCACATTAAATAAGAATACCCCCGCCACAGCAAACCTGTAGACTAAGCAAATTTCCATTTGGCAGATTGGGTTTACACTAAAATATCTCCTTCAAAATATCACATTTATTCCCTATTTAAATAGCATTAGTTTAACGAGTACTTACTTTTTCTGCAACAGGAAGGTCAAAAAAGTGTTTTTGTAAACATTGATATTTTGTAAAATGTTAATAGTTTAGTATGAAATAAATTTATTTTCCAAATTTGATCAAAAATGTTCATAAACAAGAAAAACAGTTAACTTATTCTACATAGAATAACATGGGAATTTTAAATTTTTTTGGAATTTTATCCGTATAATTTTGTATTAGGCGCATAACAACGCTTTGATTTACTTAAAAATAATTTGTTTTTTTGAGCTCTACAAAATGGTTTGGAAAGACATTGCAAAATGTTATGTTTTCATGGTCAAAAAAATGAAAAACCAATTTATACCCCATTAAACCTTCCATAAACCCCCGTTCCCATAGTCCGATCATGGTGGTTCGCAAACTTGTTTGAATAAATGTATATATAGGTTTACACATTAATACCAAATTTCATCAAAATTGGATCATTTTTGCTCGAGTTATCGTGCTAACGAACATATTTAGGTATATATATGAATTTGAACGGATGGTGTTTTTGGCCTAGGAACCTTAAAACGGAAAAGTAAATCGGTCCCTGGTCCAGGTCTTACCATGAGTACTATGGTAATAGCTTATTCCCTATATGGGAAATTCACTAAAAAAAGTGTTTGATATTATCAACATCAACAATATAAAGGTTTTATCATCCATGAAACTGTATGTGAAGATAAAGAACTTAGGGTTGATCTTAAATTACGATAAATTAGTGGCGGTCCCTGGATTTCATTTTGGGGGGTATGACCACCGGGACATGGGGGTATGGAATATCCCCCAAAAAAAGGGGGTCCAAGGGCCCCCCTGTAAAATTTTTTGAATTTAATGATTAAAAACATATTTTTATATGTATTTCAGCTCTAAAATATGCTCAAGCTAATAGTATTTATGTTATCTAATAAAATATAAAATAGTTCGGGAGGTATGTATCCCTCCCATCCCCCCCTGGGACCGCCACTGGATAAAATTATGTTAATTTAGTTGTTTTACTAATTATACAAATATTTCGCTCTTAAGACCGACTGTACTGCAATCCAAATAAATAAGGCTGAATATAAAAATTTAGGACGAGGGAAGCAGCATTAACTAAAAAAAAGTACCCCCACTGCAGCAAACCTGCAGACTAAGCGAATTTCCATTCATGAGTACTTAAGTTTACTGCTACAGGGAAGGTAATGAGATGTTTTTGGTATGAAATAAACAAAATTGCCAAATTTGATTAAAATATATTTATAAACAAGCAAACTATAGTTCGGCCGCATAGAAAACGACCTGCGTGCTAATGCTAAACCAATGCTAGAGGAGGTCGCTTTCTAAGCGGTCGAACTAAACAACAGTTGATTTATTCTCCATAAGAATAACATGGGAATTAATTTTTTTTAATTATCTCCGTAACTGTTAAGCATAAAACAATGCTTAAATATACTAAATTGATTATTTATGCAAGCTCTACAAAATGGTTTGGACAGAAATTGAGAAATTTGATGTTTTCAGGGTAAAAATGGGAAAAACAATTTTTTTACCCCATAAAACCCCCGTTCCCATAGTCGGACCCATACTCGTTCAAATAAATGTAGGTTTTACATGTTTGGACCAAATTTCATCAAAATCAGATCATTTTTGCTCTAGTTATCACGCTAACGGACATATATATATATATGAATTTGAACAGATGGAGTTTTTGACCTCTGGGAACCTCAAAACAAAAAAGTAGCCTAAATCGGTCCCAGGTGTAGATCTTACCATGAGACCTACAGTAATAACGTATTCCCTATATGGGAAATTTGCTAACATTAGGTATAGCTATATGGGAAATTCGCTAAAATGAAAGACCAAAGAATTAATTAACTAATTTTAAGAAGCCTCAGATTAGAGTGTAATCATCGTTAAAACAAGAAAAATTTAACTTTGGATAGGTACAGAACTATTTATATAAAAAAATATTTATATTGTTAATCCCGAGTATTTTTGTGTTGTGTTTTTACTTTAAACTAAGTTTTGAAATAACAGTCAATTTATGTGCTTTTAAAAATACTTTTTTACATTTTCATAATTACTTCGGCTTAATGTTGTTTAAACAAACTGTGTGTTATAATATGACCAATAGTATGCTTTAAATTGGAAAGAGGAAGAGTGTTAGGTAATGTTTTGGGAGTAATCAAGTATAAAACCGTTAACTTGATAAAACTATACAATTGGCTGTTCCATTAATTAGGTTGGAGATGGTTACAAAATTATCTTCTTCGGTTGTCCCGGGCCTAATTCTTACTATGTGAGTCATTCCAAAAGCAAACCTTTCCAAAAGGAATATGCTAAACAAACACTGATATGTGTTTAACTAAAAATCCTATAGTAATTACTAATTTTATTCAAAAGTAAATATAGTACCTAACATAAAAATAAATGCAGACATATGGAAGACTATATGATCTAAACAATATTTGATGTTTACAGGCAGAAATGGCTTTGAAGATAGTCTGCATCATTGCTCTGATGATACAAACTGTGGTTGGACACCCCCACGTCAGGAGGCAGCGTCAAATGCCAGACAACCCTCCTATGTGGGCACATCAACATCACGGTCATTACCGACATGAATACCATCAATATCATCAACCACACAACTCCCTGCCTCAACAACAAGAGCATTTCCATCACCACCACCCCCACCCGCATCATCACCCTCACCACCTACACCTTGATCCTCATAACCACCACAGACACCAACAGCATCAACAATACTACTACCCTGTGCCAGTAGCTCCACTCACAAACCAGCATGTCACACGAACAAATAACTATGACAAAGAACAAGGATACATACGTGAGGAAAACCATGAGTTCATGCAACAGTTTCAACCAAATATCTATGAAAATCAGCAGTCAGGCCTTTTTACAGACCAACAAAACTCAGAGGCCTTCAATCAACAGGATCAACATAACTATGTACCACAAGGGCAGCAACTGGTAAATGAAAACACTCAATATGAAGACACCCAACAAACAGAAGACACACAGCAAACTAAGGATTTTGGACAACAAACCGATTTTGAATTTGGAGCACAACAATCTCAACAAGAAGTTCAGAAACCTGAAAAGTTCACAGACACACAGCAAACTGAGGATTTTGGACAACAAACCGATTTTGAATTTGGAGCACAACAATCTCAACAAGAAGTTCAGAAACCTGAAAAGCTCACAGACACACAGCAAACTGAGGATTTTGGACAACAAACCGATCTTGAATTTGGAGCACAACAATCTCAACAAGAAGTTCAGAAACCTGAAAAGCTCACAGACACACAGCAAACTGAGGATTTTGGACAACAAACCGATCTTGAATTTGGAGCACAACAATCTCAACAAGAAGTTCAGAAACCTGAAAAGTTCACAGACACACAGCAAACTGAGGATTTTGGACAACAAACCGATCTAGTATTTGGAGCACAACAATCTCAACAAGAAGTTCAGAAACCTGAAAAGTTCACAGACACACAGCAAACTGAGGATTTTGGACAACAAACCGATCTAGTATTTGGAGCACAACAATCTCAACAAGAAGTTCAGAAACCTGAAAAGCTCACAGACACACAGCAAACTGAGGATTTTGGACAACAAACCGATCTTGAATTTGGAGCACAACAATCTCAACAAGAAGTTCAGAAACCTGAAAAGCTCACAGACACGCAACAAACTGAGGATTTTGGACAGCAAAACGATTTTGAATTTGGAGCACAACAATCTCAACAAGAAGTTCAGAAACCTGAAAAGTTCACAGACACACAGCAAACTGAGGATTTTGGACAGCAAACCGATCTTGAATTTGGAGCTCATCAATCTCAACAAGAAGTTCAGAAACCTGAAAAGTTCACAGACACACAGCAAACTGAGGATTTTGGACAACAAACCGATCTTGAATTTGGAGCTCAACAATCTCAACAAGAAGTTCAGAAACCTGAAAAGCTCACAGACACACAGCAAACTGAGGATTTTGGACAGCAAACCGATCTTGAATTTGGAGCTCATCAATCTCAACAAGAAGTTCAGAAACCTGAAAAGTTCACAGACACACAGCAAACTGAGGATTTTGGACAACAAACCGATCTTGAATTTGGAGCACAACAATCTCAACAAGAAGTTCAGAAACCTGAAAAGTTCACAGACACACAGCAAACTGAGGATTTTGGACAACAAACCGATCTTGAATTTGGAGCACAACAATCTCAACAAGAAGTTCAGAAACCTGAAAAGTTCACAGACACACAGCAAACGGAGGATTTTGGACAACAAACCGATCTAGTATTTGGAGCACAACAATCTCAACAAGAAGTTCAGAAACCTGAAAAGTTCACAGACACACAGCAAACTGAGGATTTTGGACAACAAACCGATCTTGAATTTGGAGCTCAACAATCTCAACAAGAAGTTCAGAAACCTGAAAAGCTCACAGACACACAGCAAACTGAGGATTTTGGACAGCAAACAGATCTAGAATTTGGAGCACAACAATCTCAACAAGAAGTTCAGAAACCTGAAAAGTTCACAGACACACAGCAAACTGAGGATTTTGGACAGCAAACCGATCTAGTATTTGGAGCCCAACAATCTCAACAAGAAGTTAAGAAACCTATAAAGTTCACAAACACACAGCAAACTGAGGATTTTGGACAACAAACCGATCTAGAATTTGGTTCACAACAGTCTTACAATACATTCCATAAGCTCGGCAAGAAAATAGACACACAGGAAACACATCACAATAATCCTTATGAGAAATCTGCACCAAATGCACGCTATGTTCCATCACAGGATTATGATTTACCGTCTTCACAAAACAAAAAACCTGAGAAAGATCCATATGACTGTCTGAGTTTAAAAGTGGACCAATTAGAACAAGAAATCAATAAACAAATTCCTGAAAGTACCACAACAAAACCACTGGAGATTCAACCTGTTGCAGGGGAATCATCAGTAGTTGAAACATCATTCAAATCTCAGAACCAGGAAAAATCTCAAGTATTCACCACTAATCAGCCACCAGAAGAAATCGCTGAGGAAAATACTCAAAAATCATTCTGGCAGCGAGTTAAAAGCAAAGTTGCTGAAACTTACGTGAAAGCTCGTTCTGAAGCGACTGAAATAGTAAAAAAAGTCAAGAGTAACATTCCTGGAGTCCAATCAGCTCAATAACTCTTGTTTATACAAAAATAATCAGTATTTTCAGTATTCTGTGCAGAAACCTTTTTTTTAAATTGCGATAGCCTATTTTAAATTATGTTGCTTAGGGTACAGTGAAAAATAGTGCTCATATATAGTATTTGGAAAAAGTGTTATGCTTCTAAGTACACTATACACTATCTATACACTGTCATGGTTACTCAAATATCTATTTGTTTTTAAATTAACTTATTTTGTTATCTATACTATTATAAAGAAGAGGTGGTGTCTGTGTGTGTGTGTGTGTGTTTGTATGAGCTAATCTCAAAAACTACTGAACCTATTGGGCTCAAATTGCACACACATGAAGCTACAGTTCCGAGGATACATATAGAACTATTCCCGCTTCAATATTGTCCTAGGGCTATGCCCCGTGGGCTTTCAAAAATCGGAGGTGAGAGATTTCAAAGTAAATTTTGATTGATGGTATCCATGACAACAAAGAACAAACCTACAAAGTTTAAAAATGTAAACAAGCAGTACTAACTGTCAAATTAATTTTGATTTCACAATTCCATACAGCTGGTTCAAACATTCATTTAAATACTGCATGAATATTAGAACAGAGAGGGTAAGGATCATATTTAAAATAATGATGTCACTATCCTGAATGTAAAAATTATTTAACATTACTTAAATGGAGCTGTCAAACCATACGCTAATGTCATTTCATTATAATAGGATTCTTTCAGTTACATAATTACAGGGTGCAGCACTATTATTTTTTTGCATTTATGACAACAGCTAATTTGAACCAACTAGCCACAAAAAGCTGTGGTACACAATGAGACCTTTACTTTTTTCTATGGTTCAGGGGCAGTAGTAGAACAAAAGAACCAAACTTTCTTAAACCATGTCCTCACCCATAACTGCAATAAGCATTTTATACTTATATGCCAACCCCGTACGAAGGACGGGTACTCTGCTAGTATATTAATAATAGTTTAGATTTTAAGAATAATTAGGTAGGGTAATTTTTCAAAAACATATTTACTTTATATTCCTATTCACAAATCTTGTAACCTAGGTACATTAAACATTTTAAGGAAAGGACATAGCTTGGTTAAGTTTAGGCTGCTTACATTTTTTTAGATTCTGTGAATGTATTCCTTTTTTTCATTGAAGAAAATGTCATTTGTTGAGGAGCTGTGTTTGTCTCTAAAAATATTAACTAGTACAGTAATAATTTTATAATTTGTACCATTAACTTTAGTCTTTCAACTAAATAGGCTATTGTGTGTGGATCTAGAATTGTATCAATAAATTAAAACGTACAAGTAACCAAATTGAATTAATTCAATAAACCTTAGTTCAAACAATAATGATATAAAATACCCCCGCCGCAGCAAACCTGCAGACTAAGCGAATTTCCATTTGACTGATTGGATTTACACTGAAATGTCTACTTAAAAATATAACACTTATTCCCGATTTAAATAGAATTAGTTTTAACAAGTACTTAGGTTTGCTGCATCAGGGAGGGTAAAACTGTTTTTTTTTTTTTGTAAAATGTTAATAGTTAGTAAGAAATAAAATCATTTTCCAAATTTGATCAAAATATGTTCATAAACAAGCAAACTACAACAGTTTACTTATTCTCCATAAGAATAACATGGGAATTTTAAACTTACAATTTTTTTGGAATTTTCTCCGTAACCATTAGGCGCATAATACCGCTTCAATATACTAAATTATTTGTTTTTAAGCTCTACAAAATTTGAAACAACTGGCAAAATTATCCTTTTAAATATGAATGAGCTACTATAGTTCGGCCGCTTAGAAAGCGACCTCCTGCAGCATTGGTTTAGCATTAGCGCGCATGTCGTTTTCTAAGCGGCCAAACTATATACCCGTGCTTTGCAACGGGAAGAAAATGTGACCTAGAGAGCTATTAAAGTGGTGCTGATGTGTGTTTTAAAATACAGCAACTCTATGATTTAATTTGAAAATATAAACTTTTATAAAAGTGTAAACCTACTTACTTTCAAACCCCTACTTTTGATGTTAATAGATCTCAAAGAATATGACAACATACCTTAAATGTAGCACTAGCATCAATTGCTTCAAATTGATGGTTCATGAATGACATGTTTTACCATAGGCTAATTATTCAATTTTAGTCAAGCCTCTTTACATGTAGCTTACTGTAAAAATTACAAAATGAAACTTTGAGCAATACTTCACTAAACTTGTACAACCTTTCTTTAAAACCAAACAACACTCCTCAATCTACATTAAGCACAAACATGTTATTCAAGTAAATAAACAAACACCAGTTCATTGCACTGAACCAGCTGTTTCATTAACTAAATTAAATTAAATCATTTGAACTTTGGAAGCATGCCAGGCATAGTCCTTTGGAAATAAGCCTGTATTTGGCAGAGGCCTTAGGAAATTTGTCCGTATCAATACTTTTTGGCAAATCTACACATTCTAAGATTCATTTCATGATTTGCCATATGCCTATATTGATTGATTGTATTACTAATATAATACTCATAAGAATAACATGGAAACTGAACCCCCGTGGGCATAGCCCTAGAGTTTTTTTTCATAACTTTAATATGCCTATGTGTTTCTCAAGACTATCAAGTACCTCTCTGCAAAATGTCGGCTCAATAGATCCAGTAGTTCATGTGATGGTAACTTCAGAGTTATACACAAACATCCATTATTTCCAAACCCATACTATTTCACTAGCAACAGACCCAGTTGTGGTTAAATACAACGGTTATGTGGGCCCCGATGTTTTAGGACAGCTTGTGTTCACTGAAACTGTCATTTAAAACACCTGGCTTAAGGACAAAGATGGAGATGAGGATGAGAGATTTCAATTCAAGCACAGTACCTAAAATTCTAAAAAGCATGTACTGTAAAAATGCTTTAACAAATTATTCTCAAAATAAAATAATGGAATAATAATTCTCAATAACGGAAGAGAGACTGGAGCCTTTGCTGGAGCTAATCGATATTGTTAGGTTATTGCATTTGCCAGGTAGATGGTTTCACAATGTTTTTAAAATGGGCTTAAGTTTGAGACTATCGATTTGATACAGCACACTCGCAAATGTTTGTTTCAATAATTCAACAATAGCTTATTAATATCATTTTAAGCTAAGGATTGATCTAAAATAAAAAAATAAAACAATACCTTATGTGAATATTGTTATTTTATTATCACAATTACACACATTTCACAATATATGTCACACTGTACAAAGTAAAATACAGAATAAATAATGGTTTATAGACATGAGATTTTATAAAACAATATACAAATAAACTTTTGAGTTTGGTTTCTGGTGACAAATCCGGGAAACTATTTTTTAATTCTACATAGGCCTACTAAACTGACTGCTCTCAGAAATGGATAAAATAAAACCAATTGTACATTAATTCAGTGAACAAATTATAATTATTTTAAATCATATTTTAACAGTCTTAGTCGATTTTGGAAATAGAAAATATTGTTCATAAGTTACGAATTATTTTCATAGATATGTATATTGGTTCTATGTCATTTTATTCCCAGGTAAAATTGATTCAAATTAAAACTCCTATCAGGTCAGGAATGCTCATTACAGGTAAAAATGTAGATAAATTTGTATTAGATAAGTTTCATTATTCTTTTTTTAAACAAAAACTCCTTTATTCTTTGTAGGGCAATTTTTAGTCCCTCAACATTTTTCTTAAATAAAAAAGTTCAGTAAAAACTTCTAATCCAACATAGTCATTCTAGCCGGACTGAAAATTGACATTTTTGAACAAAAGGTTAATCATTGTTAAGTCTGATAAACTGAAACTTTCCACATCATTGTGTTTTATCTCATTATCTTAAAGTGTCAAGTATTCAAACCATTAAATAGCACGCACACACTATATACACCTACATACATTCTGGTTACACGCTGATATATACATACATACATCCACTGTTACTTAAAAAAGTGCAAATTTTATTTTTTGAACAAAACCAAGTTGGTGGTTCTAAAACAGTTTTAAAGACAGTGCTGCTACCTACCACCACCTTTTCCTGTGAG
The DNA here is from genome assembly GCF_028750875.1 of Macrosteles quadrilineatus. Classification (NCBI taxonomy): domain Eukaryota; kingdom Metazoa; phylum Arthropoda; class Insecta; order Hemiptera; family Cicadellidae; genus Macrosteles; species Macrosteles quadrilineatus. Next base: position 10,222,643 of record NW_026542597.1, read on the forward strand.
TCGTAAAATCATAGATGTAATTCAACTTAATAATAATGTTAAAAAATTCAAATTTCAGTAAATTGGAGCTTAATGATTAGAAGATATTTCAATTCCTTAATTGTTCTGTCTAAGCCTCGAGTAATAAACTTAGGCCTATTAATATTAGGTTTTCCTAAGAAGTTTTCTTTAAAATTCTATTTTCAATTCTTAGCAAACACGACATGCTTGAAATGGAATATTCATGACACCTAATCATTGAAAATTGACGAAATAGAGAGGACACTCAACCAGACTTTGGTGACCTAATAGCAATTGAAGGTGACTGAATACATGATTTGTGTGACTGATTAACACTGTACAGATTCAATTCGTATTAATATCAGTTTAGCTAGTTTATGAGCTAGCACACATTTAACAATAAGCATGGTCAATTAACACTTAGTGTCCTTTCTAATACGTTGTTTTTAATTTTTAATGACATATCGATCTCTGTGTTGATAGTCAAGAGTCGTCATGGACTTTTGACATTGAGGTGAGGAATTCTTCAAAAAAGGAACGTCTCAAAGACATAAAATTATATATATTATTTCCTAATCAACTAAAATCAAGACAACAAAACTCAAAATCATACCTGGCATTTCTCAAATTAAAAACCAAACAATTTGTGTTAAACATAAGCAAATCTTTGTATTCATTTAGCTTTTTATAAGGTATATAAAAGTTATCTGAAGATGTAGTGATTTTAAAACAATTAGGATAACAGGATCAAATAAAACGGACATTTTGCTACAGTAAAATAAATCTTTGGGAAAGCAAGAAAAGCAAAGCGATTGGTTTTAAGCAATAAACCTAGCTAAAATAAGATAGATATAATAAAATCATCCTCATTACTTTTAAAACCAAAATGAAAAATCAAATCTGAATCCAACAAAAGGTATTGATTTAAAATTACTTTTTAAAATTTTTAAACTAAAACATCACTCTTACAATTTATAGAACACACTCACCCAACAAACCAACGAAAATTCTGCGAGGGAATAGAGTGAAGCCTTTGGTTGTTCAGGCTGTTAAAAAAAATAAAAATTTATATACCAACTAAAATCACTCCTGAAAATCGGTATCACATTTCGATACGTGATTAAATAACACTTTGATACATGTTATTGCTTTGTAAGTGACTAGAAGTAAACCGTATTGAATGTGCGAGTTAGTGTCTTCAGGAGAGGAAGACGCGGACAGTGGCGGTGACGGGTTGACGACACACAGCGCAGGTTGTGAGGGACAGCGCGCACTTGACACAGGCTACAAGATGGCCACAGGGTAGGAACACAACCCCGACCTCATCTGTGTAGCAGATCTTGCACAGACTCGTGTGTTCAGACTTACCGGCATCACTGCCATCATCCTCTTTTTTACTGTCCACTCTGAAACAGATGAAAAACAATTAATATATAATCATCATATATATTAAAACGTGACAGGGTTTTTTTATTTCACGATTCTGAATCAACCACTTGACGGATTTTCATGATTTTTGTGATGAAAGAAAGATAATTTTGAGAACTAGGGAGTGTTGAAGCCATAATTTTAGTTTAGGGTTTCAGTTTTTTTTATTGTTTTAAATTTTAAAAAGACTTTTAAAATTTTTAAATTTTAGCAGCCGACACTAACATTCTACTCTAGCTTTTGGTATAATACCATTTACTTAACGTAACAGCTGTAAACATTCAGCGTTTTTTGACACAAATTCAGCATTTGGATGAAAATTAAAATACATACGTAGAATTGACTTATTAATACTATGTGTAATGCTATACTCATTGATACGTCCATTTATTCGGTAAGAAGATGAGAGTTTATTTTAAATATAATTAGTAAAATACTAGATGTTCTAATTTTTTTTTTTACAGTCTATAAAATATTTAGTTTGTTTTAGTGCAATATAATTTGTTATAACTAACAGCTGGTTGAATAAAATTATTTTCTATAGAACTATGAGGTTAGTTTATTTACTCTGTGATTTTGTCATTGATTATAGGAAATAAGTAATATTCTATAACCATTGCTGTATACAAATCAAAGCTCATGAATCTTCAAAAGAAAGCTTATGAGCTATTTTACTACTCGACTTTTTGAGGAAAGGTTGGGAAATAACAATGAAAACATGTTTTAATTACTCTTGGCAGCTTTTTCTTTACTATAAATTTTGAACTGCTTAAACTATGCTTGAATTAGTAATAGACCAGCACACTATATACAGTTTTAATGGACTACTCTATTCCCGTACGTAGGATGGGCCAACCGCTCGTTGTATTTAAATCAACGAAATTCTACTGGGTTTTGGTTCAAACATTGATCTAAGCTATTAAAAATATAGACCTAGGCCTATACAAACTGGAAATCCATGTCAGTTAACGGTGACGTAGGTCTATACAAGGGGTTTAAATAGCATATTCAAATTTTACACCAAAGCAACCAGAATATTAATAAATAGTCTATGTAACTTAACTGACTTTTAAGCATAGGTGAATGAATCATCTAAAATGTGTTCCTTTTGATTACTCTTCTAGGCACTGTAACTTCTCAGCTACTCAGCTAAATGCTAAGCTTCACTTTTTATAAAAATAACAAGATCTGGGTTGTTCTTTTTCTTCACGAAAATCTAAGTGTTTTAAAGAGAAACATCCACAAACATATTGAATCGCATTTCCATTAAAAACCTATTAATACTACCCTAGATTTGTAGGCCTAATAATCCAGGGTATCTCTTTCATTCTGATAAAGATGTAATTTGTTTATCTACTCACTCTTTGCTTGTTTTAGTCTCTTCCTTTTTACTGCATTCTAATGAGCTGGACTGACTGATGTTTTCTTCACTTTTTGATTTTCCCTGAAAATTAAAATTGAATGTTAAAAGTGTCCGTATAAAACACAGTGACTTTAAACAATTGTCAAAACTAAAAATTCATTGACTTTAAACAATTGTCAAAACTAAAAATTCATAAATTTATAATAGGAAATTGACAGGACAGCAGGATTACCAGTCAATTTCCTTAACAATTCCTGGCAAGTGCCCTATCTTTTCATCAGATAAATTTATAATCGGTCTAGTTTTGGTGATCAAAGGACAGCTAGGTTTGTCTTGACTAGAAGATACGTTTAATAAAGTTTCAAGGGCATGAGTTCATCATGAAAAATATAATTTTACCAAAAATATACATTATTTGTTTGTGGTTAAAGAGATAAGGTTTGAGTAATTTTTTTTTAAACTATGGGGAGTGGCATGAATTTAAAATTGTAACAAGTTATTGTTTGGTTTATTTTTGCTACTTAATCAAGGCAACATCTCAGGGCTATAGTCTCACCTTAACTATTTTCCTGCCACAAACTTCATCGACAAAATCTTTTCCTTTGACGAGCAGCACAAAGTTGCATTTAGAAAACCATCTCGCGTGCTCCACCCACGGTTCATCTGACTCCTCCCAGTCTTTCAGTCCTCCGCCACAATGGAAGCAGATCGTCTGGTCTCCCTTACCTTGGGAACAAAACACTGTATGAAAATACATTCCTATATGTGAAGCTGATTTAACTGTACACTCTACCTTCATCTCAGTTAACCAGTTGTTGTTTAAGAGCTAGGTACCAACAACATGAAGAGATTTCCAGAAGAATTCAAGACGAATTCCTGAATTTTAAGAACTACTATCGGAACCCTACTTAAAGCTTTAACAGCCGTTTTATATTAAGTAGAAAAGATTTTAAAAAGAAATCATCATTTTTATCACATACTGTAATTCATTTAACAAATGTGTGTAAAAATGTACTTCAGAAATAAAAAGTTGGAGATTGCATTTTTTTATTTTTTCATTAACTGGTAGGCACTATAACTTTGAAACAAAGAGTAATATTTTATATAACATATTAAAACATTAACTAGTAGGTAAGGCGACACCAGTTATCATATCCCACGATCGCGGGTATAACAGTGAGCACATCTTGCAGTCTCAGTGACACCAGTTATCGTTTCCCGCGTACGCGGCAACACCCGTGAGCATATTTTGCTATTTTGGCAACACCGAAAATAGTTTCCCACGATCACAGCAATACCCATGAGCATATATTGCTGTTTCGGCAACACCGAAAATCGTCTCCTGCGATTGCAGCAATACCCGTGAGCATATTATGCGGTTTCGGTGACACCGATAATCGTTTCCCACGATCGCGGCAAAACCCATGAGCATATTTTGCGGTTTCAGCGACACCGGTAATCGTCTCCCGCAATCGCAGAAACAGCCATGAGCATATTGCATATTCTCTTGGGAATTAAGCCTAGTTTACCAGGTACAACACAAGACTAGAACAGGATTGTGGTTGAAATTATTATCACTATAGACATTGAGCTATATACTGAAGCAAATATAAAAAAGCCCACAAGGCGCTTGACATTAGAGCCAGCATGTAACTAGGGAATTTGGCGATTATATTTGGGATTTTGTTGTGATTAAACACCTTATGTAAAGTAAGGTTTATTTAAAATAATCTAAAATGAAATAAATAGGCATACTGTGGCATAGACCTACATCAAATAACACTGCTGATCACAAAGTTAACAAAATACCTGTATAGAAAAACCCAGCTTCACTCAGAGTATTCGGCTTCAGTTTCAGAGCGATTGGCCACATCTCGTACGATCGCAGTCTTGACTCTAAAGTTGCGTAGTTGGGAAACGAGGGAGCTCTGCTTTTGTGTATTCCCAGTTTTTCTAGTGGAGGTAAGGGTTTGTTGTCTTTAACAGCATTCACGTTCACTCCGCATTCAGGCCTGAATTCAATCCTTCCACACGTGTCATAGCCTGAAATTAAATAATAAACCATCATAGTTGCTAGAGTAATATTGATTTAGCAAATTTAAACTTTAAACAAATGACAATGATTGTAGATGTCACATATGCATAGTTTAACAGTAAAAAAATTGCCATTGCATCAATTATTTAACATTTATTTTGGCTTCATTGAGTAAGTTAATGAAAAAGAAATGGTAATGGTTAAGTTATTTAAAAATAGATAAAATAAGTTCAGCTATTCTTATATTTAATGCAAGTTTTTACTCACTCACTTTACATACAAGTTAAACACCAAATTTTTCCGGGGGACTGTAGGTCATTCCGTTACGTTAACTAACAAGATTTATAATTTTAAATTGAGACTTTGAACTTGAGGTTATGACACTCAATTCAATGGAATTGGATACCGGTAGCTATATAGTTACTTCAACTACAACTCCATTAGGAAAAATGTCTAGATAAAAAAACCCATCTAGATAAAAATACACATTTCGGTAAAAATACAACTATCCATAATGTTGACTAGCCAAGCATGGTAGCCTACAATCCTTATTGATTCGGAGTTCCTTATAGTTGGAGATTAACTGTAGGCTACCTATTTTAAAGTTTGTCTTTATTAGAATCACAAGTAGGCTACAATTATTGTTGAACTGGTATTGTATATAATTGTTTTTGTTTTGTATAGGCTAATCTTTTTAATTCTTAATGAATTGGAATTGTTTACAGAAAGAGAACATAAGAATAAGAATAAGAATATTTATTTTCCTTTAGACAAATACATGCATTTGGAATCGTCATAATAATCACAAGGCAAATTCAATAACAATCAACATGCTTCTACAAAACTCTCAAAATTTCTACAATAAATAAATAAATATATAATAATAAATAATCACTTTATGTTCACAACTAAAACTAAAAGATGCAAGGTCTAATTGCATATATCTCATATATCATATCTAGTCCAACTAGTTTTCAAAGCAGATCTTTACCATATGGTCTTAGCCCATCACCCAAGACTAAAGACATTAAGATCTGAATCATGCTTTCATGTTTAATAAGCCAAACATGCTATTTTAACTACATTTCAAGAGCTTTAAAATAAGTAACTCATGGAAATATTGCTACATAATTACTCAGCTCCATTGGAAACTGTTGAGATTACTCAATCTAGATCATCCATCAATAATACCTATCACAAATAATTTAATGTCGATAAGCTTCAGCCTAACGCTCATACCTAAATGTTAATTAGAAATATCATAAGTAAGTATTTATTGAATTTCCTTAAATTAAGTAGGTGTAGGCCCATTGGTCAATGTGTCAATAACCCCATAGAGCTAAACCTTTTAGGTCCACTAAAACTAAAACACCTTCAAGAAAAGAGAAAACAAATAAACTTTATAATATCCTAATGAGAAGAAAACTCACCATTTTCTTTAGGAACATCTTGTACATTGTTGTTTGCATTGTTGACAGTAATAGGGACGTTTCCAACAGGTAGTTTCCGCACAAATTTACAAGATGGAGACCACCTCTCATGATCGTGCATAGGGTCGTCCCCTTCTACCCAGCAGCCAACTTCAACTCCGCAAAACGCACAACGGACCACATCTTCTCGCTTTAGGTAGTAGAAACCCGCAGCGGCCATCTGGCTGGGGCTTAAAAATGAGACTGGCCAATTCTCGAAACTTCTAAGCCTTTCTCTTTCATAGTGAAACATAGGCATATCTTCAGGTACATTTAAGCCATTTATTCCATTAGAGTGGATGGAAGATGACGATGCACTAGGTCCAGCTAAGTCATTCCTATGGAAAGCTCTTGAATGGCCATTGGCTAGGATTGAATTCATCTTCGAGCGTTGTTCTGATGTTGATGAAATCAAAGGGCTGTTTTCCACTGGGCTAATGGAGTTATTTGGTGGCATCTGAAACAGAACCACCTTAGTTAATTTTATTCTTTAAAACAGGATCTAGATCTAGAATATAGAATTAAGTAAGTTAGCCTAGATGTTCAATTACATTTTCCTTTTAGAGTATCTTTATATAGCCTAGGCTATCTAACTTATCCAAACCTATGTTACAGTATCAAAACCCAGCACAACAACATCCCCATGTCAACTTATCCAGTATCAACTTATCATTAATTAATAGATAGTTTTAAACTTACTTAACTCTTAATTAACTTTTAAATCACGGATTTTGAGGTCACAAGTGACGCTGGCTGCTAAGTTAAGTTATTTTAAAGGAAATTAGTATGGTAAAATTTAATTCATTATAGAGTTGCCATATGGTAATGTGCAAAAAAGATAGGAGATAATAGCTGGTGGCCCCCACTATAATAGTGTAGGCCTAGTATAAAAATTAACTAAATAACTTCTTGATCAGCATTGTACGTGTTATTAAATTTACGGAAAGTAAATGATTTACTTTCCGTAAAAATTAACTGGCTGGCAAAATTGTATACCTAGTAACTTACCCCTACATAGAAAAAATATTATTACAGAAACTGTATGAGTCATAAACTTAAACATAGGTAAACAAAATTATGTCACTGGCCCGAAAGTAAACACGCTTTTATTATTATTTAAATGGAACTGTCAAAAAACACCCAAACCAGTTGTTACCGCTATTAGCCTATAGGCTAAGTTAGACATTCGGGCCAGTGACGTATTTTTTGTATTTATTGACTCCATAACATTTATGTTCAATATTCGTACTACATTGTCAACATTTCAAACGGTACCGGTATGCGAAAATATAAAGTGTTGCATCGCTTGTCACATCTCACTAAAAATAATGAATAGCCGGATACAGTCAACAAAACGCTCCCTGTCTGCTAGGCTTTGGTACCTAGTGAACAAGAATACTCCTTCAAACTGGCCGGCAGACGCATTGAAGGACTGGGGGCAAAGAGACAATTTTTTTCTTTGTCCTAGGACCGCTAGGCAACTGCCCGGGACTGTTTTTCACATTACTTCAGGCTAGACCTAGGGGTAACGGCAATATCACTTCTAGGTAGATAAAATCCATTGGTGATTTGGCGGGGTTTGAACCCGGGACCCCAGGAACCGGAGTCCAGCGCTCTAACCACTAGACTAGCTCGCTTTCCCAAAGAAACAGACAATAAAGATAAACAAAGGACGTTGCTGGCCAAAGTGAAACCAAGGAATGAAAAAACGTTGGTAGAGAGTACGAGAGTTGCATTTTTCAGTTACGGTATTGCATAAACTTAACAATATTTTAGAATGTAGGATTTTACTCCAAAATCCCTCGAAGCTAAATTTTGAATGTTAAAATCCGGTAATCTCCGGGGATATGGCTACACTAATTCAATAGGCCTACATTGTTTATATCGAAATAAATTATAATCAACAGGCTTAAATAACTATAACTTATTTAGTAAGTATTAATCCGAAAATACTAATATCGCAGGTTCCCTTCGGAACTGAAACTTACCCATTTGTAAACTTAATGTAGGCCTAAGCTAAAAAAAGGCCGAAAAGAAACTAGGCCCAACTTAACAAAAAGTAAGCTTGTACCTGCTTGTACTTAAACCTAAATATAGTGGGCTATAAATTAAAATTTTTCCATCATGGGCCTACCAATTTCAGACCAAAACTAGGTGTAACTTAGGCCCTAATGCTAAGCATTCTCTTTCTAATCACATGATTGCCAACAGGAAGTTATGTATGGTAGCCCTAAATTAAGCTTATCCGACTTGGTGAGAATGCATGTGACATAGGCTAGGCTAGCAATTGTTCACATCTAAAGGAAATAAGCACAAATTAAAGGTTTAGTAAGAATCGTCCATCAGTTCTCAAGACCTAGGGCCTAAGTTAAAATGTAACGATCAATAACTCAAATCGCCTTACGAAACGGACATAACAAAAATGGCTGATCACGCCAGACGACAAAAGACAAGTTTCACGTTTGCTAAATCTAGCAATTTCAATGTTAGTTCGCTAAACGATTTATATGATTAAGACTAAAATATGGTAAGAAACAGTGGCGTAGTCGCTATAAATCAACTCAACATTATAAACGTTTATTTAACTAGCCTATAATAATATGCCAGCGCCAGCTTTCACTGACCTCCCATTACGTACGATTGTGAGTGTGACGTTGCAAATTGAAGAACTGTCTAGGTCCTATATAAATTTACTAACCTGCAAAGCGTTTTGGTGGCGAGGAGTTTGGTTATCCTTAAGCCTAGAATAATAAGTTATTAAAACTACGAATTTACAATACACATACTAAGTAAAAAACCCTAAACTTAAAAGACTAGCAGTCTCTCTCCTAAGTGCACAACTAAGCGTAGTTGTACGATTTTACTCCGCACTGGGCAGGCGCGTCGCTTCTATGTTCAAGGTTCAAGCTGACGCGTACAGTTGGCTGGAGAGGTGGGGAGGTGGAATGTGGCTGGTATTTTAATTCAAACGTGCAGTGTTGCCAGACTTCGTGGTCCCTTGTCAGCCCGACAAACCTTTTGAACTCTGATCAAAAAGCGATTGTCTAAATGGTGTGACCATAAACAATAGTTCTAATCGACAATACAAATGTTTTGAGGAAATTTTCCGCTTGGCAATAAATTCAATCTTTGGCCGACCGTTACTGTTTAGTGTTTAGTTTATTCGGATTTGGGCTGAATTCCTTTCGTACAATAAATAAGGCCTACTTAACTTAACAAAATCGTGGATATGCATTTTACGTTTTTCGATAACACATGTTAAGCTACAGTTTTAATGCTTTGCCTACAACCCCGTACCGTACAATTAATTTCAACGAGTTTACCAAAATACTAAATTGTTTGTTTCCGTTTCACACACTTAACTATATCTTTTATTGTTGGTAAGGTCAATTTTTTAGTGGCATTGAATGTTTGTGCGTTTACCAAAATACTAAATTGTTTGTTTCCGTTCCACACACTTAACTATATCTTTTATTGTTGGTAAGGTCAATTTTTTAGTGGCATATTGAATGTTTGTGCACGATGATAGGTCTACATATTTTTCCTACAGTCACCTGACAAAGTGGCCTTCCTTGCACTGATTATAGCATAGAAAGTAGATAATTGCTGCGTCTACTTACTTTTGCCGCACAGTTTCTGTTTTGCCACACAGTTTTTTTCCGCACCCCAGTATTCCAACCAAACAATACAACATAGCGTGCTTTTATTAGGCACGTAATACATGTATGCTTGAAAATAAGTTGGCAACACTTAAGATATTAATACTACGATCAGCTGGTGCAGCGTTTCCCATTTCGTTCAATGTTTGTCAGTCTGTTCGAATTTGACGAGGGGTAGTCCAGGCAATCACCAATCATTAATCAACTTGTCTCCATCCATTATAAAATGGAGAATAGAGCACATGCCTCTTTCTCCAAGGTTTCAGGTTTAAATCCTGTTAATCACAATGAATACCGCAATACCCTCAAGGGACAAGGGCATACAGCCTGAAGCTATGTGTAAAGAGGTTCGGGCTTCAAACTAGCTTTCCAGAATGTGAATTAAGAGCGAAGGTAAGACAAAATAAAAATCTGCTTGTCGAATCTGAAAATAATACAATGATAACGGTAATTAATAGCCTACGTTCAAATAGAAAACATATCGCTACGACCTGGGTTTAATCTGTGGTTTAGCTAAAAAAATGTTAGTGATCAACTTCCAAATTGCAAGACATAAGACATAAGACATTTATTCATCATTTTTTACATATGAAATGCATAGATAAGTCAAAATGTTGGTAAATACATCTTGTATTCAGTCTTGAGTAAATAAATGTACCTATTAATATATAAATAACAAGGAATTCAGTTAATACAGTCAATATAATACAAGAGTTAAAATTAAAATTGAGCGACGAGCAACTAAATACAAAAGTTACAGACCATGGCAAGAGATTAAAAATTTGACAGTAATAAATTAAAAAATCGTGCAACTTATATCTAAATCGCAGTTACATCCTATTTCAAATATTTTTTATTAACTTATCAGACATGCTAAAAAAATCTTCGATACGGTAGAGCGGGTTGTTTACTAAAAATAAAAACAGCCTTTTCTTAAAATTCTTAAAGTCTAAATCTGTCACAGCCAGAGGTAATTTATTTAATAGCCTAATACAAGTTACAGCATTTAACATTGCTTTGCTTTGAGAGTCTGTAACAGTCTTCTATGTTGTAGTGCAGGCGAGCGGATCGGCAGACTCGCCGGACCGCATTGCAACGCAGGGCAAGCTACCGTGATCCTGCGAGACTTTCTACAATACCGAGAAGTGAGGACACACAACCACATCCTGGTTGTTGTGCACCGAGAAACAGCGAAACAGCATTTGCAAAGGACTCTAAAAGGATATGTGTGGACGACGAAATGCCTTTTATCTTTTGCTCGTGGTGTAAAAGCATCGGGCTGCGATGGCAATACATTATTCATATAATACTTTTATTTGTGAACTCAACTGAACGGCCTGTGAAAAATACGAGCCCGTTCTTTAGAGATTCAGTTTCAGTAATCGTGTGTTTTTTTTTTAATGTTAGAAACGTTCATAACCAACAATGAGTTAAATAAACTGGCAAAATAATCTTCAAAGTTTTACAAAATATTATTTTGTTCAACACCGCTTTTTACAACACACGATGGAATGTGCTGTATAATCTAGTTAAATTATAGAATTAATTTTATTCTGTTCGATTTGATTAACAACAGGCAATAGACCACCATGGTCTATGGCCTAATCAACGATCACAAATGGTATATTCAATTCTCTGTGTTAACTTAAAGGGAAATAGCCATTTTTATTTCGCGACCCAACACTTTTTTCGTAACACTATTAACAGGCGGAGGCGAATGATTTTGCCTGTATAACAGTTATGGCATTATTTATGTAATTTTCTCTGCTAAAACTACGAGAAAACTATTTATTTGCAAATTATGTTCCAACGATAAGTCCGATGCAGATCCAGATTTTACAACTCATTTGCCTCTGACAAACACAAAGCGTATCCCATGTGCCAACGGCGTGGTCTCAGTGGTTGGTTGAAGATCAGATCACTGCATGTTTCTCGGCTGTGTCGGCTGCTACATGGTACAGTGGTAGAGAGGCGGCGACGGCGCCGGTCTGTGACGTACAAGGCCATTATACTCCCACCACGACTGTACCATTCACTGAGTCAGACCGTGGGAACATACACTGGCGAGCGAGAGAGAGGGAGAGAGAGAGAGAGAGAGACTTGGAATGCTCAAGAATGCGGGGGGTCCGCACTCCACACTCGGGTTCACCCCTCTCCTCAGAAGAGAGTCAATCAATATGTGATAGTTTTACAACTCATTCAGGTTCGGACCTTTAAATACGGTGTAGTATTGTATGTACAATGTGTACCTTGAATGTTTCCCTTCCCTACAATTAATGAGGGAAGGTAAAGGGTAAAGGTAAACAACAATGATCAATCAATTATTGAGATGGGGACGCCACCTAGGTGCGTATTTTAACCCAAATATGAGTGAAGGATGAGTGTAGAATGGTGTGTGATGACCTGTGTAGCTTTGTTACTGACTAAGATCAGCTCAGCGGTTTCATTAGTCAGGATCATTTATTTAAAGCCCAATGATCAGGAACAGCTGGGTCCAGTTTCGAACCATCAAAAAGCTACTAATTTTTCTCAGGATCGAACCGGCGACCTTTTGATTACTAGGCGAGCACAATAACCACTCAGCTACCCAGCCAGTCTAAGTAATGTTGGCTTCCTGCTGAGTACGACGAAGTTGCGTGGTCGGAGCTACAGCACGTGCCAAGCTCTCCTCACTCCTCAGAGGAGAGTCAATGCAAATGTGATAATTGTACAACACATTCATGTTTGGACCTTTAAATACAGTGTAGCCTAGTATGTGTAAAGTGTACGTTGAATGTTTTCCTTGCCTTATACAGTCCTGCTGAGCAGTGTATGTATGGTTTGAGTTTGCGTGGTCGGACTCGGAGCGACTCCACGTCTCTCGTCCCTCATCTTCTTTTATTTCCAGAATAGAGCTAATTCCTTTGTTCGAACTTCCTATTGCGATCAGTTCTTTAAAATAGTTTGATTTTTTGGAAATGAGTGTGTAACATTGATAACCATGTTATAACACCAACAATGTTCTTGATATTTGACAACTGTGGAGTATTACATTTTTTGTGATATCCATTCTTCAAAACAAAGTCAACTAATTGTTATTACAGTACTAGTATTTAATCGAGTGCATTAAGACGGTTAATGATATGTTGATCTAATAAAGGTCTTCAATAATAATTGTACATATTAAATATCGTATTATGAATGCTGTATCGCGATGCTGAGTACATTCAGCAAGTTCACTAAAGTTTGGTTCAGTGGCTGTATGAAAAAATATTTTAAATTAAATTAAATGAATGATTTATTGTCGTTGCCTTATACAGTCCTGCTGAGCAGTGTATGTATGGTTTGAGTTTGCGTGGTCGGACTCGGAGCGACTCCACGTCTCTCGTCCCTCATCTTCTTTTATTTCCAGAATAGAGCTAATTCCTTTGTTCGAACTTCCTATTGCGATCAGTTCTTTAAAATAGTTTGATTTTTTGGAAATGAGTGTGTAACATTGATAACCATGTTATAACACCAACAATGTTCTTGATATTTGACAACTGTGGAGTATTACATTTTTTGTGATATCCATTCTTCAAAACAAAGTCAACTAATTGTTATTACAGTACTAGTATTTAATCGAGTGCATTAAGACGGTTAATGATATGTTGATCTAATAAAGGTCTTCAATAATAATTGTACATATTAAATATCGTATTATGAATGCTGTATCGCGATGCTGAGTACATTCAGCAAGTTCACTAAAGTTTGGTTCAGTGGCTGTATGAAAAAATATTTTAAATTAAATTAAATGAATGATTTATTGTCGTTAAAACTATGTACAAAGTTCATGACAATCGTCAAAAGAAAACAAAACAATCAAGATGGCTCTGGCATTAAAACTAAAATAACTAAAACTACCAAAGTACTCTTCTTGTTTGTACAGGCAAGCCTGTTTGAATTTTGAAACACACAGGTTTTTGATGGAGGTAGGCAAAGAAATTGTTTATTTTAACACCTTATTGATACTAAAAGGACCTATATATTAAAACTCGTCCTGTTAAGAAACAGTAATTCAAAAATTTAATGATTTTATTATATGGTTAACTATTACCGTAATTTGCGTTATGCAATAATAGGCCTACTAACCGTTGGCATTAGCAAACGTTTACATAAGCATAGAAAAAATATTTGTTATTTAATTCTTTTGTCTATGTTATGGACAATAAGAACTGAAACATAATCAGATCGACGACTTTTAAAGAATGAAGAAAAATAAATGTGTGTAAATCTCTTAAGATCTCATTGTGTCTCTTTCCAGTAAACTGTAATGTGTTCTCAATCAAGTTGCTCTAATGTATTATTTATAAACTTTATATTAGATTAAAGGAGTATACACCCTACTGTCCTGTAATCTATGATTATATACTTACTCGCGCGAACTCTATAATTTGACAGCTCTGAATTAAAACAATCTATATTCTGTGGTATTACTGAAGACAATTTTGGACTTATTTATGAAACAAACAATATTATTAATTGGCATGTTGACTGGGGTGGTATCAACATGTCGAAGTTCTATTTTGTGATTGTGTGGCCTTCCTTGTCTGTAAAAGTGTGTAGTAAAGATACAGTAGACTATTCGACTACACTGTCTACTGCGCAATTTGTACCGACGTTATAATCATTTATCCTAAAAGAGTGACGATTGATTCTAACATAAAACAAGAAGGCGACACAAGAAAAATACGTTGTGTTTCTGTCCCGAGTTTTTAGTTGGAAGCGGCGACGAGCCCAAATTAAAAGGATTCCTCAGACCCATCGGCACGCACCTTCCAGGAAGGTCGTTGATTCAATGGGATGCTTGGGGCCAAATAGTTTTGAAGGTACCACACCGTGAATGTGGCGCTAAAACCCCCAAAGGACGTGGGACTCCTCCCAAATACCGCTAGCTGCGCCCCCTGTGCCTCCACCCGCATTGTAAAATCGATCTGGCATTCAAACGAAAATAAAAAAGAAAAGGGACTTTATTTCGTTAGTGGCCATTTTACTGTGGAATAGTCACGAACAGTAGATTTGGATTTTAACACTGTTTATCTGTAATGTGTTCAAATAGTCGTCGATGAGATAAAATTCGTCTGATGAAAGAGTTTTACAGTCTTGTAAGATATTGCTGCATATTTTAAAAAGTTGTAAATGTTATTGATGGTATTATTATCGCAAGTTTATTTGGGCGTAGTTTTAATTATTGAAAACCGGCTACTTACTTTGGAAAAAAGACAAAAAGTAAATGTATTTGGAATTATTTTTATTTCTGAAATATAACCCTAATTACAACCAACGTATAACTAACTAGGAACCAAAAAAGCAGTCTAATTTTTATCCTACCAACTACAGTATTAAACAAAAACTAAAACGTCTGTTAGTTTTTTTGTGAAAAATACTTTACATCGAGGTTAAAAAAGTTTTATCTTAAACTGTATAGGTGTATGTGAGCCAAATTTACAATTCTATAAAAGATTTACACCACCAATGAATTTACGAGAAAATAGAAAACTAAACTCTGTAGAAATGTATAACAAAATGCATCTTGAATGTATCCAAGCCGTGTGGCTGCGTAATGGAATATGGAAAACAAACTCAAATAATTATTTCGACTAGACACTCCTGGAACATCATCAGAACCAATGTCATCAAGCACGAATCATGTTCTGATAGTCATTATACAATTGGCTGGAAGTGACTTCACATGTGTGGGTGAAGCCGAAGCATATAACGCTTCGCCGAAGCGTTATGACGTCATTACCAGTTTAGCTCAGCACACTTGGCAGCTGGCACGTTTTGTACCAGCGTTTGGTTGTTATTCACGTTCACGTACAATCTTGTTGATTGTTTATCATTGTTGATAACATTCCGGGAACGATGACAACGTCGTCTCTGGGTATAGTCCAGTGGAAATTCCATGAGTCACCCACGTCTCTGATCATTGTAGTCGCCAAGCTGTGTTCAGAAGGTATGAAGGTCGTTTACTATCATTACTCGACGGCCTTGTTGATTGTGACGTCATTACACCCAAACCCGCCTTCTGTTCTAACCTACAACCTACGACTGTGGCCAGGCGAATAAAACACATCTTGATCTCATTTTGTTGGTAATAAGCTGAAGGATATGAGCATTGACTAAGGCTTTTTTCCTTGTCTGTGATATGAGTCAATCTTTCAATAGTGAGAGCGCAAATAAACAATTCGTTTACTGATTGTTATGGAATAAAGAGAGTCACGCATCGTTCTATGAAATTAAGAGTGTGTCTCACCCTTTAACACTGTGATGACGTCTTGATAGAATTGTACTGAAACTGTTTTCCAATGTTGTTAAAAATGTATTAAAGCCTACCGGATTGAATTTTCTTGGTTTCAGTTGTAAATGTATTAAAGCCTACCGGATTGAATTTTCTTGGTTTCAGTTGTATATACAACTGAAACCAAGAAAATTGTATATACAACTGAAACCAAGAAAATTCAATCCGGTAGGCTTTAATACATTCCCTTATGATTAAGGGACTCATCAACATATTTTCACTTGTTTCATATACAGAAAAATGTACTCGATCTGTACGTCGATTCTAATTAATTTATTGTACCCAACTTTCCGCATCTCCAACTCAATGTTCACATTTTTACAAAAATATCACTTAACCATCTGGTTCAGTTCTCGGGAAGATATCCTCACCTCACAGTATCTGAAGTCATAATTTTTATCAACAGGGGTTTCCTCTAACTAGGTAACTTCAATACACGTTTTACCAACTTTGTATGAAACCTATGTTTTTGTACGTAGTAAATTCCCTATTCGCTATAGATCCTCTCAGTAACAAGTTATGACATGTTCAGGGAACAAGTAGTAAGCAAATGGCTACTGGCAGATGTTCCTAGTCCTGTACCCCAGTTGTCTGTATCGTAGCTCGTGCCGTGATGTAGCGCATCTCCCAGCTGTCTTTACCCTGGGCTGAGCAGATGTTATACCACCTGCCTCTGTCCGTAGTCTGCAGCTCTTTTGTACAGCCGCTGCACGCGCCAACCTCCTAGCCTTATCTCTATCTCCACTCAGAAACCGTGTTGGAAAACTTTCGTCTCTACAAAAATATGTTAGAAAATTTTCCAATAATAAAGTTTTTTCCAATTTAATAGTCCAACCTTGCCCCTCAGTTTTCTCTTAATCATAGAAAACGAGTCTTTAAATTATTGCACACAACTGAAAAATCAATGGTGCCTAGTTTTGACCCAGAAAATGTTTTAAACAAAATTGTGGTAATTAATTTAACAGTTTGTGAATGCGATTTACTACACTATACAATATATCTGTTTGTACTTTCCTAAATAACAATGCCGCAGTGCTCCAATGTGACAAATCCGGCTAATCTGTAAATGAAGAATCAGAACTAGAGAATGCTTCTTTTTAGTCAAACCAAGATAGTTTGTACCCTACTCTTGCTAGAACACAATTTTTATTTTGATGGACCCAGTGTTGGAGTTTTGATAGAGGACTAGGGTGATCACATACAGCAGAGCTTGTACTATTCTTTATAGTAAATAGGCTATATATTAGTCTTTAAAAAATTGAACTGTAGCCTATTGGAATTTGGAGCTTATGTGACAGTTTATAATGATGGTTCATTTCATTCAAGCATTTAGTGTAATCAAATTAAAATAATATTGTTACTATAAAGTTACCCTGCTGTAACTGGTGATTGGGAGGATAAAAAATCAATAACTTAAGATTCCAAAACTCATGGTTGTAAAAATTAGACTTTTGAATACATCTTGCTTTATAAGAGCTGTAATAGGAATTCATTAAAATTTGTTCAAACACATGCCTAATGATGGTTATATAAACAGAAAGGAGATAACAAGTGTCATCAGAGGTTGGGTAAAAAGGAAGTTGTGAAACCCATGTGCTAATCCAAACCACAACATTTCACCAACCATTTCAGACAAACATTTTCTTCACACTGAAAATACTGAATATAAGCACATTGTTTGGAAATACAATATGTGTATGCTAGATAATGTATAATCCACTTTCTCCTTCCTTTTTAGTCTACAAGATAAAGTTAAACTTATTTCCATAACAAATCCCTTGTATTGTCAGATAGATTGTGAGATAAGATTAGCGAGGTGTCCTAAATTAAAAGAATTAATAGCAAAGTATTACTAAGCTATGATGATGGTTGCATCAGATACATTTGTAAACATTAACAAACTACGAACATGCAAAGACAGGGTGACATGGATACTTCTGATATGGAGATTGCAAACAAAGATAATAATTTGAAGTTAATCAATATTGGGAATTAAGTATTTTAGTGAAGGTTAAAGTGGTTGAAAGAGAATGTAGACTCATTTACAAATTTAGAAAGAACAGTCAAGTAACAAATTTTACTAACAAATCCAGATATCAAAACCAGAAAGATCGGATAACCCTCAGGCCACTTTTGGGGGGGTTGAAGACCAAAAATAAGCGGTTTATAGCAAGTTCCCTATAACGGAAGTATTTAGTGAATTTCCCTATAGGGAAGTAGCTACTACCATTGGTGGGACAGACAGTCTTAGATCCGAGACCGATTTACTTGACATTTTCATTTTGGTATCCCTAGAGACCAAAAATACCATTCGTTAAATTTTTTTGTGTATGTAATAATATGTGTCTGTGAATGCAATAATTCGAGCAATTTTGGTCCAATTTTGATGAAAATGAGTTGAACTATTGAAGTGTCTGGGTATGTGTGTTACTCGTTCATACATACTATAGTGATCCAATGATATTTCATACTTAAGTTCATAGGGTCTCCAAATGTAAAGTTTAATGAGAAAATACCCAAAAGGCTGCTTCCATCGGAATTTTAAATGTTTACTTGCATAATGGACTTTCACTATTCATTAGTAAATTGCTGGTAAATATTTACTTTTGTTTGTTTGCAAAACTATTCCTTATTGTGTTGCTCTGTTGGTTAGGACTACAAAACAAAACAAAGACTTCAATATTGTTGTTTATAGTATATTTAGATTTCAACCAATGAAATTGCTTGCTATCATTTAATATTTACTGATTAAAGGTCTATCTTGATAGTTCTTTATCCTCTTGTTACCACATCATCGTTTTCATCCCCCTCCTACTAATTTAGTCATGTCACTAAATATATACTCTGTGGTCATCTGTTGTTTTGTTGTACCTCTTAAATGTTTTAACAAACACGGGTTTAGAAAAGTAGTACAATCAAACAATAAAACAGCAGCATGAAATAATAAAAACACCAAACAATGTGATATTACATTCATTATGTAGCAGTAAATAATAAAAAAACATACCAATACAGTTATGGTCAACTAGTTTGAGATACAAGACAAAATTATACCTAATTTGGAAGCTATACTTTTGAAAGTTGGATTTTATGATAGAGATAACATAGCGACTATAGTAAATGGGACCAGGGGCACAAGAGGTTTTAGGTTATACTTTATACTTATACTTTTTAGTGGAATGGCGGCTTAGGTTTGTTAGGAGTGCAAGAAAGGGAGGCACAATCGTCTCAGGCCCATAGTGTGCCACATGCAAACTGCAGGCCTGAGAAATAATCAACTGTTTTAAGTCTATCACCTCATTTTGATCAACTGGTAAGGTAAATAAGAAACAAGAAACCAATGTTAAAATGCCTAATCATTTAATGATTCTCCTCCGATAAATAAAATAGTCAATGTACAGTGCTACGGACTAAGATCACAAATAGTTATAAAACATGCTTTCCCACAGACGCCAAACTATATCAGGATAACAATAAGAACTAAATTATGTACCAAAATAACTTTAGCAGATAACCTGTCATTCAGAATCTGAATTATCTATTTATACACTTAAAGAATTCATTGGACATTGGCTTACTACCTAAAAGTAAATCCAAGTACACTATGACTCAAAAGAAATTAAAAAAAGTTAAGTCAAATCGTAAGTTTAACTAATAAAACCTCAACTTCTAACAACAAACAGTTCAGAATCTTTTATG
Source organism: Macrosteles quadrilineatus (assembly GCF_028750875.1). Taxonomy (NCBI): domain Eukaryota; kingdom Metazoa; phylum Arthropoda; class Insecta; order Hemiptera; family Cicadellidae; genus Macrosteles; species Macrosteles quadrilineatus. Next base: position 10,242,615 of record NW_026542597.1, read on the forward strand.
TAAAAACATTTATAAAAACAGGCAATTTTTTAAAATTACAATTGTGCGGATAAGAAATTTAGCTAAAGTTGATTCATTAGTACAAAAACAGAAATGAAATATGCTATAGAATTGTGGGCACTTAGTACTGATTACAAATACAGCTTAGGCCTATATAACAATCCCAGATAATTAACATTTACATTTGTGCTAGAATAAAATATTGTCAATTTCAAGCAACAAATTCACTTATTTTAATGTATTATGTCTATTAAAACCTTTCACAGCTATGTATGCGGGTAAAACTCAACAATAAAAGCTCAAAGTTATACTTGACGTGTTGCAATCTGTTAGTTAAGTTTAGACAACTACCATTGGGCTTTAGGTTGACGAAGATTGTTTACTCAATACGCAAAAATACTCATGCAATTAATGTGTAAATTAATTAAATTGTAATTAATTTAATTATTGTAATTAATGTGTAATAATCAGTCTATTATGTATTAATTTATTAAAACCCAATAAAAATGTCAATGTTCTGGCCATTCTGGGTAACTCGACAACCCCCAAACTCGAACACCTCTGGATCCACAAATTGTCAAGTTAAAAAAAGTTAAATTGTTACGGTAGTGAGGTTTTACAGTTGACCATTTGTCTCTTTATTGATTTTTATATTTTATTAGTGATATAAAATGCTAAAAATATAAAATAAGTTATAATAAATTGTCCCTGATTTCCATTGACTTCAACCGACCTCTGCCGTTTGCTCCTAATGCCTGCCGATCCCACCCAGCATCTGCCATTTGCTTCCAACACTGCCAAACACGCTAATTAAAATAAAATAATTTTATGACCTTTAGACCAATGCCAGATAATTGGAATTGCCGGACAAACAAAATAATAATAGTGCTGCACCCTGTTGGGAAACCTTATAACTTTTTAATGCTATTATAGAACCAACTTGTAAAGTTGAAATAGCTGACTAAATTCTTTAATTCCCTTTAAATATGAATACTCATAAAGTTAACATGGGGAACTACAGACCCACTGGGCGGAGCCCGAAAGGATTTTTGAGATAAGAATATGCCTAAATGTTAATAGGGAATGTGAGCTATCATCATGCCAAATTTCAGCCCAATCAATCCAGTAGTTAATGAGTGATTGAACTTCAAACAAACAAACAAACAAATAAAAAAACACACAAACTTTCACATTTATAATATTAGTAAGATAAAATCAAAGATAATTGTTACGTTTCGCAATAGTTGTATAAAGTTTTAGCCTCTTTGTAAGATATTTTATCAGCTTTATTCCATAGAGTTTTTAAATTGAGTACCCTTCTCATCAGAAACTATTGTTTGTTTTGTTGGTAGTTTTGTAGCGCTTGTACAACATTAACACGTTCGCTGCGCCACGTCAAATGGCAGGCAAATCCCCAGTGCGGCGTAGCCCGCAGCGTCGAACAAACCCGATTGCCGCGTGTGATTGACTTTCCAATTTCGGTCTGACGAATAGCAACTAACGTGCAGGGATGTCCTGCTTTAGGCCTACAACGAGAGTCGACGTAGTTCGCTAAACACCCACAGATAGCAGCACTGCTTGGAACGTAGTGGGAAACCCTGTTGGGAAACCTTATAACTTTTTAATGCTATTGCATATTATAGAACCAACTTTTTTAAGTTGAAACAGCTGACTAAATTCTTTAATTCCCTTTAAATATGAATACTCATAAGGTTAACATGGGGAACTGCAGACCCACTGGGGCGGAGCCCGAAAGGATTTTTGAGATAAGAATATGCCTAAATGTTAATAGGGAATGTGAGCTATCATCATGCCAAATTTCAGCCCAATCCGTCCAGTAGTTTATGCGTGATTGAGCAACACACAAACTCACAAACTTTCAGGTTTATAATATTAGTAAGATTCGCTAAAATTACAGACGATTTAGAGTGTGTTATTTTTAATTCTTTTTTTTTTTAATCATCACCACTTTCAACCTCCCTTGATGAAATGGTTTTAATAAAAAAATAGGGGACATGTCTATCAATTGCGCCTACTGATAAAGCAGAAAATAATCATTACCAATATTTACACATTTTTGGTCAAATCACACTTCTGATCCTGACTAAATCTATTCAAAAAACTCAATTTAAAACCATTAAATGTTGATTAAGTCAAAATATGATTTGTTAAAAATAAGTAGGTGCCTACACATGATACATTTTAGTTATTTACAATTCATAACTTAAAACTTTGTTCACATGAATATTTATTAAAATAATAGGTTTTCAACGATTCTGTAATAATTGGATCAAGAGATACGTTTACCAGCATGTATCAACCTGCTGACCTGGACGGACCGCAGGCGAGTCAGGACAGGAATGTCCGCACAGTGGCTTTAATCGTCCGTCGACACACCGGACAGTCGCTGAGACTGTGTGCACAGTTGACGCAAGTCACTAGGTGGCCGCACGGTAGGAACACAATACACACTTCGCTATCCATGCAAATCTTGCACAGCCTTGCTTCCCGCAGACGACGGATCTCCTCCTCCAGTGTAACTGCAGATCATGCAAATTGGTTATAATAGATTAAACACAGTCACTTATGGAATTATTATATCAGCTAAGGGCAATTTTAAGATATGTTTCTGCCCTTGTTATTAAGGGCAGGCCTATAGTTGATTAATTACATTTTTTTGTTATTTAATAACCTTGATATATTTGTAAACTATTGCTTTTCCTTTGGTATTCACTACACCAGATGCATGACTGTCTGTTGGCAAAGCTTATAATTAGGGATGGGCCGATTCCGATTCTCGATACCAGCGGTATTGACAAACTGACTAATGCATTTATTTCACAATTCCTGGTCAGAGGTCCAAGGGTAGAATAAGGTATAAAATAGAATTTTAGACACTAGGACATTCTGTGGCTGGCCCCATTGATGAGATGTCTACTTCAGAATCCAATAGTCAATTACAACACTATGAACCAGCTGATTGTATTATGTTGTTTCATTTACTTTGATAACATTAGTGTCCCAAATAACAGTAGTGAAATGTTTCATTAAAGAAAGGAAGTGGTTGTTCGAGATTTTGCTGAATATCTGTGAGTGTGAAAATGTTAAAATTTGTTCTACAATATTTCACAGTTTTCCAGATTTCGGCCATAGTAGGCCAACAACGCTTTGCAAATGAATGACTATGAACATCTAAATATTGCTTTCGGGAAAATTAATACAGAATGTAAATTCGAAAAACATGTACATTTTGAAGATTAAATTGCAGGTAAGTACTGTTTGAAAGGGGAAGTAAAATCAATTTTGCTAATATGAACTGAGCGGTACAGGACACATTGATGCAATTATTGATTTAAAATTAGTTTTTGTAGCCAATATTGTGCATAGCTTTTTGACCCGGACAACAACAGGTTTTGCTGCTAGTATAAATAATTCCAAGTTCATTAGCTCACATTCATAATCGTTGTATAATCCAAAACAGCGTGCCTTTGCATTTTACAACGAATGACGTGTTTAACTAACATCAACTAATAACAAAATTCCTCTCACCAACACACCTGCACATCAGTTGTTGGGGCCTCCCCCTATAAGACCCTTGCATTTCCAATGGAGGGAGGTATCATGGCAAGAGGTTAACAATGTTGTAGCTAACCTTTCACATTCAAAAACGATGGATCACTATTGGTTTTCAAATTATAGCATCAACCAAATGATTCATTTCATAAGTGAACCTCTTGGCTTTTTGTATTACAGTAGTAAATGTTTGAAAATTTGTTATTTCTCTGACCTTCTCAAAAAGTCTAAAATTAATCCAATATATAAAAAAGTGATAAAATCTTCCTAGTAATTATCGTCCTATTTCAATAGCTTAGTGCCAATTTTTTTTACAAAATTCTTGAATGTTTCATGCATAAACAAATCAATGAATACGTGCACGCATTTGGTACATTTGGCACGCATCACGACGGTTGATCGAATAAATGTTAAGTCGTTTTACGTGTGTTCTGTGTTTTGTATTTTAAATTTATGACGAACCTGAGAAGAGGATAAACCTGAGGATGTGGCAGTTGTCACGAAACATGTAGTTTGTTTGAACAACATTAACTCACCATCACCAACAATGAACTTCAAACAAAGAACATGTAGTTTGTTTACAAATACCAAACTAGGATATTGTAAGGTAACAAAATAATTTTATTAATAGGCCTATAAAGCAATATCTAGAAGTAGGACGATGAATTCTGTAATTAATTAGGGCCTAAATCTATAAATGCATTTTAAAAAAAACTGTTTCACTAACTTTATTTGATCTTACAAGCTTTTGACTATGTACCTTATGATATTTTATTTTAAAAACTTGAATTTTATGGTATTACAGGTGAAACTTAAAATTTTTTAAAATCTTACTTAACCAATAGGAAGCAGTATGTAACTGTTGGAGGCAGTCAGTCTGACATAAGTGGTTGATGTAATTTTATCAATCTTATCCTGAGATTCTGTGTATTCGTATTCAGTTTTTAGATTCAGGTCCAACACATCGCTTAACTAGATCATGATATAGTCACTAATCAGGTCACACAATCTCAGAACTATCCCACCTTTCCTGTCCGTTCCGATTGTGTTGATGTCAGGCACACTAGTGTTGGGAGGCGGGGACTTCTCTGCAACTGAAACTCTGGAAAACAAAATAAAAATAATTACAATATTGAATACAAACTTTTTACTTGTATCAAACCCAACGCTATCCAATTAATTTTTTAACACTATTAGGTATTGCCTTACATACCTACAGTTACAGGTAGTAAGACCTTTTATGAATTTGTTAAAATAGATGCTTACTTTTTGAGATGGGATTCAGATTCTTCTGAGTCTGAGGAATCTCTGGACGAGGTTATCTGATCTCTCAGTCGAGACAAGAGTCTCTCATTGGGCCTGCGATGGACGGGAGAGTGCAGAGGAGTACTCCTGTTACAAACATTACGAGTTAAAATAAAAGCGTATGAATATTCACACTACCTAAATGCTCAAACACTAAGTAGTTTAGTCAAAAAAACCTTACAATTTTGCTAATTATTTCCTGAAATTTGTTCATAAAAAGATTTCAGCTAATAGGCCTATAATACTGAATACTTAATACTGAAAGATTTTTTTACAAACAGAAAAACTGTTAAATTTTACTATGAAACTAGCATCCACTTTGTGACTTCAAAATGGGTCCGCGGAATTGGCTAACTCTGGAACTCGCTAACCCCATGTTAAACGCCCTATCTTCAAATTTGGTCGATGAGAGGAACTCGCTAACTTGTTCGGTTTCGGAATTGGCTAACTCCGGAACCCGCTAACCCGCTTTAGAGCCGGGTTAGCGAATTCCGTCCTCGTACGGAAGTCGCTAACTCGGTTTCTCGGCGGAACTCGCTAACTCCCAATCAGAAGCCTCGCGGGCCGTCCAATGGGAGCCAAGCACGAATATTTTTGGCCAGTGTTGCCGAAAGTGTAGTACCTATATCGTATCGGTACCATAATGTCGTATCCTACCATTAATTAGGAGTAAGAGCAACGTAGTCGATAAAATAAATATATTTGGAAGTATGTTTAACATTATTCTTATGATTATTTGGGTGGAAAATGCATTATAGTCTTACCATAGACTAACCAACACAAGTAAACTTTACATCCCATTGTAAACTTTGAAGCTCGTTTTTCGTGTCTAGTTCATGTCCGGTGACACTGATTGCTAGTGTCGGCAAAATTGTGTTTCTATTATTTGATAGTTAACTTCATGATTTGTTCTTTACTGTTTGGTTATATAACTAGGGGACGTGTTATTAGTTGTGATTAGAACGTTTTATTTTGTTAAACGAAGTTTTTAATGACTGAAAACAAGAAACAGTTGTAAACAAAACACGACCTCTAAAGACATCAGTGCACCGGACAGAGCTATAAAACTGTCTTCAGCTGATCCATAAGGATGAGAAATCATACTAATATTATAAAGGTGAAAGTTTGTGTGTTTGTTTGTTTGAAGTTCAATCACGCTTTAACACACTACTGGACGGATTGGGCTGAAATTTGGCATAATGATAGCTCACATTCCCGATTAACATATAAGCCTATTCTTATCTCAAAAATCCTTCCGGGCTCCGCCCCAGTGGCTCTATGGATCCCTATGTTAACCTTATGAGTATTCACATTTAAAAGGAATTAAAGGATTTAGTCAGCTGTTTCAACTAAACAAGTTGGTTCTATGATATGCAATAGCATTAAAACGTTATAAGGTTTACCAACAGGGTACAACACGATTAGGCCATTTTTTGTTTGAATTTTTGACAATACCTAATTGAACTAAGCAGCAACAAAAGCTGTAATACGCAATGAGAACTATCAAAGTAGGATATTGTTTAAAGTTATTTTTAGGCTTATATGACCATTTAATGAATCATTTGTGATATTGTGCAAAGGTTTGATCGTTTGTGTTGTTGTTTAGGTGCAGTAGTAGAGCATTATGGCTATGGTAAATGTGTTATACTATAGCATACCGTAAACTTCAAGAACCAAATTTTATCAAACTGTGTCGTCCCCCATTGCAAACACAAAGTTTGAGTATGTCTGCAATAAACATTTTACACTTATATGCCAACCCCGTACGAAGGACGGGTACTCTGCTAGTGTACTAATATAAGGGAGTATGTGTTATATGTGGGTCTCTTACTTAAATAGTAGCTTTTTGGTATGCAAAAAGATAAAAATGCACATTTAATTTGGATCTATTATACATGTTATGAAATATCTATTTTCGTAGTCCGCCATTTGTATCTTTTATCCGAATAAATACCATTTTGTGAACTTCTGCAAATAAAATTATTGAGTTCGCATTTTATATACTGGGCTTGTAACCTTGAATCATAAATCATAATTAAATTTACACGTTAAACGTCATTACAGAATTACATTGTAGTGGTACAGTTGAACCTCTATAAGACGAATTTCAAGGGGTACGGGAAAAATTTGTACTATAGAGGTATTCTTAATAAAGAGGGTCGTTTTATCGAGGTTTAATGCTGCTGTTATTCTTCTTATAGAGGTTTCTCTTTGCTCCAAGGTTTCTCCAAACAATGACTGAGGAAGGAGGAGGGATGGGTGGGGGTTTCATGTTGAGACAAGCTTCTGTTTGTTTTGAAAACTACGTACTATGGAGGTTAAGATTATGATAAATTCGTCTTATAGAGGTCACGTTCGTATTGTAGAGGTTTTGTGCTAAGAATATTCGTTGTATAGAGGTTAATCAGTCCTAGCCCATGTCACAAACAAATTCGTCTTATGGAGGTTTTTAACTTAATTACTACGTTGTATAGAGGTGTTTTTAGCATTGACCTATATGAAAGTGTCAAGGGGATTTAAAAAAATTCGTCTTATCGAGGAATTCGTTTTATCGAGGTTCGTACAAACGAGGTTCAACTGTAATGTATTTTTAAATAGAGCTATTGAATTTAAATAAATATTCATCAATACATTATAAAGTGGTAGGCTTAAAATGTATTCATGGATTGCATTAAAAATGAGTCTATGCATAAATACAACTTGCAAATTTCTTTTATCATAGGCTATTATCGTGTAGAACCCGGGTCATCCTCTTAATTTTGTTGAATTAATATTAATTTTACGTCTTTCAGTAGACCTATTTTCTAAAAGTCTAGAGTTTTTCTCCAGGCTTGTTCTAAATGCACCCAGGCGTTCTTGTTTGTTACAATTCTTATGAATGGTGGCCATAGCTAAAATTACTTGATCTTATCCAAAAACAAAGCTATTGTCTATTGTGTAGCTCAGTACCGGTGAATGGTGAACCGAGCAATGGCTTGGTATAGTTTATATAGTTTGTGAAAGCAATATAAAGGAAACCCAACACTCAAATCAGGAAAATCAGTCAATTCGTTTATTAAGAATCGTGAATTAAAATAACCCTGTCACGTTTTATTATATCAATATTATATCTTCTCCTATTTTTTACTAGTGGTGCTTAGGTGTACAATCTAAAAACGGTTTTAAAACATGTAATATTATTGCTAAAAAATTCAACACATTTTAGAATTAGGCAACTATTTACTAGTAGACCTACAATGCTTTGGTTCAAACTATTAGGCCTAGATAAAAACTTAGTCTATGTCATCATATTTGTACACGTAAGTTGGACGGTTCAACGACGAACATTTGATTTTAAATCTATGAATTAGTTATGAAAGTTACGATAGTTGATGACTGTATTAATTAATGGTTTCGGTTTATTACGACATTACGATTAAATCTGTTTCCCGTGTTTGAGAACTTGCGTGTATTTTAGCTTAATTTCGTAGGGGTCTAATTATTTAGTACCAATTAAACTGAATTTTCAATATTTTTCATAGTCTATTATTTTCTTTTGTACTGATGGCATTTCTTTTTAAGATCGAAATCATAAACATTTAACTGGTCATTGTACAGTTAAATAAATAAACACTTTTTCGTGATTTTTCAATTGTCTTTGAATTACTTTGGGCTAGTTATCTGTTAAAAGTGGAATTGATAACAAAAAACTATAACATTTACTGTATCTTCATTGACACTGACATTTTGAAATACGGCAGTGTACGATTATTTTGTCGTACAAGGTTGGCAACGCTCCGTGCAGTGGGCGCGGCCGGGTTAGCGACTTCCAGAGTTAGCGAATTCCGCCGCGAGACAAAATCGAGTTAGCGGGTTCCGGAGTTAGCCAATTCCTTACTGAGACGGTTAGCCAGTTCCAGAGTTAGCCAGTTCCGACACACGACCGAGTTAGCGAGTTCCTGAGTTAGCCAATTCCTACGTCTCTTCAAAATCACTTGGGTCTTAGCACTCATCATGGCCATAGCTGCATTACAAGCCCTACTATTTGATCTATAGTTTTGGAAGTTCAGTTTTGGTCAGTTATAAGTGCTATGATTCCCAGATAGCACGTAAGCTTGATTCAAGCCTTGAATTACGCTTGCTTTTACTTGATATGACAGCTTTGAATTGTCACTTTTGATTCAAACTCGAGTCAAATGTCAACTTCGTGTAACACACTTGAATTACGCTTACAGTGGATTGAATTAACAGCTTTGAAATTTCACATTAGATTCAAACTGGATTCGAGTATACACAACACACTACTATTACGCTTGCACTTGCTTGTATTAACAGCTTTGAAATATCACATTAGATTCGAATCCGAGTCGAGTGTAATATTACCCACAATGCACTTCCATTACGCTTACGTTGGTTTGAAATTACAGCTTTTAAGTATCACGTTGGATTCGAATTGGAGTCGAGTGTAAGTTACCCATAATTCCGAGCGGGAACGACGCTAACGGTGGGACCGGCACTTGAAGACGCCATCGGCCATATTGCTTTGTTTTGTTTATTGTGTATTTGTGAGTGATTCATTCTCAATCTCTCTCATTGAGTTGAGAATATCGATATTCTGGTGCTGAGTTGTTCAAGTTATTATATTATATTGTTTAAGCTGATTTGTTATTAAGTTTCATCTAGGCCTATTTCTTCTTATCCATCAAGGTAAGTTCTTATTAGCACAAACTAAGTAAACTCAAGGATTGTGACTAACAAAATCAAATCGTCTTAAGTTAATTACAAGAATAGCCTAGGAAGAAATTAAGTAAACTCAAAATCAGTGAAAATTTTGAAAGAGCCAAGTAAGTTATAGCCTAAAGCCAGCCACTTTTGAGTTGGTAAGCCTACGTGCAATGAGTAGCCTAGCCTAAAAAATAAATGTTGTCAACTTATCGGCCTAACTTTGAGTTGTTTGTATGCATAAAAACATATTTTTTTTACCAGCTTGGATATCAAGCTCTCCATGTAAAATACTTAGGTATTGTGGTACTGGTATGGTCTAACTTAGGCCTAGGCATTGTCTTCGCTGTTCATAGTATAGACTATGGTAGGTTATAGCCTAGATTAGCCATAATGGGCCTAAGTTACGTTGTAGTCTATTCTATAAAGCTGGGTTTTTCTAGGCGGGGAGAAAGTAGCTTGGAGAGTGAACTCCTCTTGTCTTAAATAGTTTAATGTTACCGGTACTGTTTTCCTAGGAAGCAGAGCGGAATGCCATGTTAATCGATTTTCCGCTCTCCGCGCTCCTCTTCCGCGTCTAGGAAAACCCGGCTTTAGACTTAACTTAATGCCATATTTTATACCATGATATTTTAATGTGTAGGTAACGTATAACTTAGGGCTAGGGACTTAAAGCTAAGTTACTTCAGTAGCCTACTCGATAAGTATTTAAGCAGCTACTTTGTTAGTGACACTGTCAGATAAATAGCAGTAACCTACGTTTAATCGCAGTAAGAGTCTGGTAAGCTTTCAGGCGATTAGTTTCTGATAAAGGTAGGCTACAAAATTTCTTCTCCATTAAACTAAAAATTGGCATTAAGTTAGGTTAACTTACTTTGAGTTAGTCCACTTAACTTAAGGCCTATTTTGCTTGGAGGGACTGTAGCGATAGTCGCACAGCGATTATCGCTCAGTTACTATCGCTGTTACGGCGACCGTTTTGCTTAAGAGCGATTGATTTACGGTCGTTGTACGATTTTTCATCAGCACTCACAATGGTGAGGTCATGAGTGCGTGTTGTAACTTTTTAAACTATCTCCTCAGGGAGGAGTTAGAAGACGAGGCTCTACTTGACCCTAGGGGAAGTATCAATAGACGATCGATAGAAAATACGTGGTGATAGGATAGGAGTGAGTGATAGGGTTTGGAACGGATGCGTATCACTAGATGTCATTATTTAGGATATAAATAGAAAACTGTAGGCTAGTTTAAGCTACTTATTAAAATCAAAATTAAGAAAAATGCAAAGGAACCTAAACCTAAATAAATAAGTAGGCTAGGTTATTTATTTAGGTTTAAGTTTTTTTGCATATTTCTTAATCTTAATCCTTTAGCCTATAGCAAAATAGGCTAGTATAATTAAATAACTTCTTGATCAGCATTTTACGTGTTATTAAATTTACGGAAAGTAAATAAAAGAAACGTCTTATAACACTTAAAACATATATTTACGCTTATACTGTTACTCACAAGACGGTAAATATACAAAACAGATGGTAAGTGGTGATCGATTTCGATTGGAGTGTCCAATCGAAATCGATCACCACTTACCATCTGTTTTGTATATTTACCGTATTGTGAGTAACAGTATAAGCGTAAATATATGTTTTAAGTGTTATAAGACGTTTCTTTTATTTACTTTCCGCTAGTATAATATAATCTCACTAATATTATAAATGTGAAAGTTTGTGTGTTTGCTTGTTTGTTTGAAGTTCAATCACGCATTAAGTAACTACTGGTCGGATCGAGCTGAAATTCGGTATGATGATAGCTTTCGTTCCCAATTAACATATAGACATATTCTTATCTCAAAGACCCATTCAGGCTCCGCCCCAGTGGCTTTGGAGATTTCCATGTTAACCTTATCAGTATTCAAATTTAAAATGAATAAAATAATTTTACCAGCGGTTTCAACTACACGAGTTGGTTCTATGATATTCAATAGTACTAAAAAGTTATAGTGTTTACTAATAGGGTGCAGAACTATAATTTTTTTCATATATGACAACAGCTTATTTGACCCAAGCAGCAACAAAAAGCTATGATACACAATGGGAACTGACAAAAAATAGGACTGTTTACAGTTATGCTTAAGTTTTTTAGTTTTTTATTTATAAATAATTTGTGATTGTGCGAATATTTGGTAACTTATTCGTCTCTATTGTTTAGGTAAAGTGGTAGCACATTATTATGGCTAGGCCTATAGTAGATGTGTAAATTACCGTAAAGTTAAAAGAACCAAATTTACTCAAACTGTGTCCTCCCCCATTGCAAACACAAAGCACGAGTATAACTGCAATAAGCATTTTATACTTATACGCCAACCCCGTACGAAGGACGGGTACTCTGCTAGTATACAATACATATAAAAATAAATTTGATTAAAATGTTTTTCGTGGACCCCACATTCCCCACAAAAAAATGCTTGCGGACAACACCTAGAGAAACTCTGACCTAAGTTAAACTTAATAATTTACATTGAATGAAACATTTTAATCTGAGTCAAACATTTAAAGTTATAAATTTACTTAAGTATTTTATGGGAAAATAACATAATCCTTACTTAACTTAAGTTAATATTTTAAGGTTACCTAAGTTAAATTATCGAATAAAAGTTGCATCTGATGATATAAAATAGGCCTTTTGTAGGTTTGTTGCAGAACTGTACCTGGGTGTTTTAACATAAATAATATAAATATTTTATAACTAAAATAACTTAGGTCTAGGCTTAAGTTTCACAGGTTATGTAATAAAGATCTTCTAAATAAAGTTATACACATCGGCCTACGGCTGGATTTTTTTTAACCAGAAGCGGTTAAGATAGGCACTGTAGGGGTGGCACAATTTTTATTTCACCTGCGGAATTTTAATACGGACAAAATGAGAGTAAAAAAATTAAAAAATGTATAATTTGTGTAATATAAAAATTAAACTGTCATAACCTAACCTTACTAACCAAACTTGCTGATAATCGCTACTGATAATCGCTATTACTAATCGCTACTGAATAATTTACTACCTTTAGTCCATCAGTGACGTTGAATATTAGGATCGGTCTATTTTGATCGCCCTACCGGCGCAAGTACCGATCAGTAGTGAACTTGTTAAACAATTGATTTATTAAAATATTAAGGATACCTAATATGAAAGTAAAATCTTGAACTTCAGAAATTAAACTTAACCCCATGTTTGAAATGGGAAGACAAACTTTAGGTCTTAGGGGTTAAATGTAGGCTACTATTCTGTATTAAGTTCATTTGAAGTTTTTTTTTTTTTTTTTAGCTGCTGCACAGAAAATTTTGGGCATAAGTGAAGTCACGGAAGCCAAAGTTACAAGCGTTTTTGCTAAGTGGCTTCAACAAGCCAAAACCAGATGTGAAAGAAGGTAAGGATAAAAAATTGTCACTAACTAACTATTCAACTCACCATTAATAGAATTCCATTGGTAGCCTAATAATACTGTACAGTGGACTCAATTATACAGGGAAGGAGACACTTGAAACTGACGTGCCCAACAACATACTTACAACTGCATACTTGTTACATGATTAAAGTCTAATGCAAAATATATTTAAGCCAATAATGTTAATTCTGTAAAAATAGCCAAACTATAGACACTTTGGGATAATTACTGTAAACAAAACACAAGATGCCAAGACTTTATACCTTTTAAATATTTTAATCTTAAGACATGTGATGAAGAGTCTCAAATCTATCCTACAAGACAAGTTGTTTCAGCACCGCTCACTTCCTGCCGATCCAGGGTGGTTAAACCGTACTGATAAAAATTGTCTGGTTTAAGAATTATATCTGCTGAGTGCAGTCTGGTTACTAGGTGTTCGGGTAAAAAGGAGTCTACTGCATAATGGTTTTTCATAAAAATGTTTTTTATTGTTTATCATTATGATTACTCAAGTACTGTATAAGCTAAAAAATACCCCCGCCGCAGCAAACCTGCCGACTAAGTTAATTTCCATTTGCCTGAATTGATTTTCAATTAAATGTATTTAATTAACATTAGCTTTAATGAGTACATAGGCTTGCTGCTACAAGGAGGGTAAAAAAGTGTGTTTTTTAGTAAAATATTAATTACTTAGTATCAAATAAATAAATTTACCAAGTTTGGTCAAAAACAAGCAAACTACGACATTTTACAATATTCTCCATAAGAATAACATGGGAATTTTAAAATATATATTTTTTTTCTCCGTAACCAATAATTGTACAAAAACACTTTGATATACTAAATCATTTGTTTTTTTAAGCTCTTTAAAAAGGTTTGGAGAGAAATTGGGAAAATTTGTGATTAAAGGGTCAAAAATTAGAAAAACCCATTTTTACCCCATAAAACCCCGTTCCCATGGTCCGATCATGCTGGTTCACAAACTTATTCAAGTTTATCCCGCTCTGACACCTTCAAACCAAATTTCATCAAAATCGGACAAAAATTAACTTAGCCTACACAAGTTATCGTGTTCACGGACATATAATCTATATATACATATATAAAAATGTGAACGAATGGTGTTAATGGGCTCTGGGGACATCAAAATGAAAAAGTTAATTGGTTCCGGGCCTAGGTCTTACCATGCCACCTACGGTAATAGATTTTTTCCTATAGGGAAATTCGCCAAAAGAAAAATGCTAGTATTTTTATTCTTGTAGAGGGGTTTTCATGTTTCATAGCAATGCTGGGCTTACCTGGATTAATTTATACAGTAAATTAAAGCTTATATATATTTGTAAAGTATGAGCAAGATTTGTAACTAATATCTTGGCTATATTTAGGATAACCAACCAAGAACTATCACTAGGGTGGTCTGCCGTTACACTTTAGACGCATAAATGAGCGAAGCATTATTTGAAGATTAATGGCTAAAGCAGCTAACAACCTACAATATGTTCCCTTTCAACAGATTCACCGTTTGTTTGCCCGATATTATTTAGGTTCTAAAGAATGACAAATTTATCTGATAGTTCATTTATTTAGTTAAGAATAAGAATTGATAAAAGCCTGACCATTTGCTTGTACTTTGTAAATGTGCATAGCGGGATGTACTTGTGCAATCAACATTTGTTCTACAATCGTCAGGTCAGTTCATTCGTTCGGGACACTTGACACATCCATATTATTTAACACCGTGAATTTAGTTGCATTTGAACGACAACGCGAACTTTTGGTGATTGGTTTGAACACCAAAAAATTGCTTGAAGCTGTTAGTTGTTGGTGATGACAGTTAGTGCAAATGTAAAATTTTAGTGCATCTAATTCATGTTGGAATTGATTAGCTAACTGCCTATCATTATCAGCTTCTTCTACCACTGCTTCATCTGGTTCTTCTTGTTCACGACGCCACTCTCTTACAATATTTGCGTTATTGGTGCGTCGACCAATATTACGACGTGGCCTTTGAGGCATGCTCAAAACAAATATAGCAAAACTGTTACTTCCATTGATAAACTGTTACATTCCAACTTTAACCTAGGATGAAAGTAAACATTGAAATGTAAACAAAACAGTTACAAACAATTAACATATGTTTATCTTAATTAAATGAAACGAGATAAACCCATATGTCATAGACCCAATATAATTTTTCTTTCAACTTATATTAAAATAACAAGCGAAATTGCGTGACGCATAAAATAAAATCCAGAAGGAAATTTGCAAATATTTTTTACCTAAACATTGTGCTCAGTATTCTTTAGCTGTTGGCCAAATTTCATATCAATTGTTCAAGCCATTACATTCTGATGCTCTTACAAAGAAGTTTCAAAGTGAGGGAAAGTGAGCTTTGCTCAACTAGTTTTATACTTAAACCGTAAAATACAAAATCCCGCAGATTTACCTAATTATTTTATCGAAGTGATAATGCCGCAACGCCTAGGTTTTGCCTGAAGTAATGTGAAAACAATCCTGGGCTTGTGTTTAGCATTTTTTGACAATCAAAATGTAATTGTGTTTTATACATATTAATAATTAATACTAATATTATTGGGAAGATCATATATTGTATTTGTATATCATTGTAGGAATAAATTAATTTTCACTAAACAGGCCTACACTGGTTGTGAGTTAAACTGTGTTAGTTTAAAATGTTGCTTACTTGCCTATTTTTTTATACCAGATACAAAATTAATCATTTTGGTTGATTATCCTTAAATTTAATATTGATTCTATTTGTTTTGACTTTTTTCAGAGGGAAAAAAACCTGCCACTGTGGACAGTGGGGAAGAAGTTCCACTCAATGGGGATGAAGATCTTGTTGAATAGATAACTTACTCTGTATTATTTAAGTAATCGTAAAAAGAGGAATTTTTGAGGGAACTGTTTGTTGAAAGTTAAAGATACGAGGCATTTTCAAATGTGAATGTGTTATGTAAATCTTCAATATAAATCTATTTAGACAAATTATCTCTTGTGTTTTATTTTTAATTTCAAAGAATTCTGAATTCTACGTACTGAATAGTAATAATATGTAAAATTGTAGGGTTGAAAACTATAATAACTCATGTTTTCCTGCTCTTTTATGAAAACAAGTTTTTAGATGGTAACTCGCTTTTTTATTTAGAGAAGTGTCTTAGCATGTAACAACTAGAGGCATTGAAGTTATTAGATTATGTCGTGATTGTGTAAAATTATCTGAAATATTGGAAAATTATATTGTGCTATGCATCTCAACCTAAAAAATATGAAATTTTTATTACATGTAAGACTGTGAATCCTGGTAAAAGCATATGAATTAAATTTTCAGAAATAAAAAAAAGAGCTTGTAAGTGGCTAAAAAAGAATTATTTCTTGTATTCTTCAATTAATATTCAAATAAGATGTTTCAATTTTTATTCAAATTAGATATTTCAAGTTTTATTAAAATTGGATCTTTTAAGTTTTATTCAAACTGGAAGAGCGGGAACTTCGACGCATGATTTTAACTTGAATCAAGTTTACAAACCCGATCCTTCAAGTTTGCAGTTTTGACAAACCAAACTTATTTCAAGCTTGAATCAAGTATTTTTTAATTTATATTTAGATTTGATAGTTCAAGTGTTATTAAAATTAGATGTTTCAATTTTTATTTAAATTAGAAATTTCAAGTTTTATTCAAATTAGATGTTTCAAGTTTTATTCAAACTGGAAGAGCGGGAACTTCGACGCATGATATTAACTTGAATCAAGTTTACGGGCCCATCCGAGCAAACTTGTTTCAAGTTTGCAGATTTGACAAATCAAACTTGTTTCAAGCTTTAATCAAGTATTTTTTGCTATCTGGGTTTGGTTAAATTGTTTTGGGAATGTCAATCTTGCCTTTCCGTTACAGCAACACTTGCTAAAAAACACCTGTAGCTGTTTTATAAAGCATCACAAAAAAAAAATACTTAATTTATTAGTCCAAATTCAAAAAGAGGGGGATTGTCACTAATCTACTTAAACTACAGTATATAAAAAACAATCTTTCTAAAGAACAAAAATAAATTTTGTAAAACATGCCATCCAAACAATATTTGCAAAAAACTATATCTCATCCGGTTTTGTAGTTCCTAAACAGTTTTTCAAGAGGATTTTTTCTTTTTCTTTTCTTTTTCCTAGGATCGCTAGGCACGAGCCCATGATTGTTTTTCTCATTACTTCAGGCTAGACCTAGGGGTTGTGGCATTATCACTTAGATAAAATCCATTGGTGATTTGGCGGGATTTGAACTCGGGACCTCAGGTAAAGTCCCGTGCTCTAACCACTAGACCAGCTCGCTCCCCCAGTTTTTCAAGATGTTAGAAAGACTAATTGACATACCATGTTTCTTCTGAGTCTTGGTAAGGCACTTCGTCCAGCTGTATATCTAGGGTAGCTTCAATGAGGTCGTCAGGTGAAGTGAACGGCTGACCCGTCCGCTCAACACGCTGCCTCAACGCAGACTTTACCCGGGACAGGTCCAACCCAATCTGCAGGGCTGTCTGTAAATCAACCATCAACCACGTTTAAGTGATAAAGAATTTTGTAAAAGTAAGCAAAATGTTTTGATTTATTCTTTGGTAATTTTTACGGATATTTTGATTCTAGTTAATGATTTCAAATCATATTACAGAGTGTCTAACAGTTGATCGAACAAAATTTCAGTGACTTTGAGGGGAGGGGTAATCCAGCTACTAGGTCACGAATTGTGGATATTTATAGGCATACACTGTGGATGGGTACTCCCTTGTGTGGATTAACGTCCACAAGAGTGAGTACTACGACTATCCGCAGTGCTATCCTGATAATTAGACCTATTCGTATACACAAAGGCAAAAATGTGGTTCGGATTCCACTATAAACTGTAGGTCCCTCAGTTGCCATTAGCTGTATAGGCAGCTGTGTCTAACAGCTGTGTATTTAACAGCTGTGTCTAAGGAATGTCGGCATTGGTCACTAACAAGACTACAAGATCGTGCCACTCATCCTACACTCATCTCCATTCATACTTGGCTTAAAATACCTACTTTGTATGGTCGCCATTTTATAAGAAAGTATTAAAAGTATTAATATCTAAGAAGATTATCATATGATAATAATCTTCTGCTACAGTTTTTGTTTCAATTTTTAGTTCTCAAAAGCTTAATTTTTTTTCTTCTGTTCCTAACTCTTAGTTTTGTTGTTTTGCACAATTATTGTGTTGTTTTATATTTACTCCTGTTATGTAGGCATATGTAAAATTTTGTACTCTTGTTAATTAATTTTTACTACGTGAGTTTTTGTTATATCATTGACTATACCAATGGTTATATATGATCTTCAGAGGTTTATTTTTAGCGAATTTCCCATATAGGGAATAAGCTTTTACCGCAGGTCTCATGGTAAGACCTAGACCCGGAACCAATTTACTTTTTTGTTTTGAGGTCCCTTGAGGCCAAAAACACCATCCGTTTTAAATTCATATATATACATATTAATATTATATATGTGTCCGTTAGCGCGATAACTCGAGCAAAATGATCCGATTTTGATAAAATTTGGTACAAACGTGTAAACCTACGTTTATTTGAACGAGTTCGCGAACCAGCTTAATTGGATTATGGGAATGGGGGTTTATGAGGGATTTTAAGGGGTAAAAGATGATTCTTTCAGTTTTTTACCCTAAAAAACAAAATTTCATAATTTCTCTCCAAACCAAAATTTTGTAGAGCTTAAAAAAATAAATAATTTTGTATATTTTGTATATGTAATTTTGTTGTCCCAGCATTGTTGTATGCCCAACGGTGAAGGAGATAATTGAAAGAATTTTAAATTTAAAATTCCCATGTTATTCTTATGGAGAATAAGTAAACTGTTGTAGTTTACTTGTTTATGCATATATTTGGATCAAACTTGGCCAATCTATTATTTTATACTAAGCTATTAATATTTTACAATAAAACATACTTTATTACCCTGTAGGCAGCAAACCTATGTACTCGTTAAACCTAATGTTATTTGAATAGATTCAATTAAAAATCAAATCAGGCAAATGGAAATTCGCTTAGTCTGCAGGTTTGCTGCGGAGGGGGTATTTTATGTAGTTAAATCCTGTAATTAATTATTGTCAATAATAAAGTTGTTGTTTGTTTTATATTATACCTCCTTGTACCTTGTAGGCCTAATGTTCTTGCTGTCTTTTTAATTACAAAAATGCATGTACTAAACTATGAACTATGTAATCATTTTGTAAACTGGTTTATGCCGTGAATAAATTAATTGAATTGAATACTAAACTATACCATTCTACTTATTTTATAACTTATAATAAAAATACCCCTGCCGCAGCAAACCTGCAGACTAAGCGACTTTCCATTTGCCTGATTTGATTTTCAATTTAATCTATTTCAAAAACATTAGGTTTAACGATTACCTAGGTTTGCTGGTACATGGAGGGCAATAAAGTGTGTTTTTTAGTAAAACATTAATAGCTTAGTATAAAAGAAATAGATTTGCCAAGTTTGATCAAAATATATACATAAACAAAAAAAAAACAAGCAAACTACAACAGTTTACTTATTCTCCATAAGAATAACATGGGAATTTGAAATTTACAATTTTTTGCATTCTATCCAAACCCAATAACCATACAAAAACACTTCAATATACTAAATTATTTGTTTTTTAAGCTCTTCAAAATGGTCTGTAGAGAAATTGGCAAATTTTATGTTTTGAGGGTAAAAAACAAGAAAATCCTATTTTTTTACCCCATAAATCCCCGTTCCCATCATGCTGGTTCGCGAACTCGTTTGAATAAACGTAGGTTTACACATTTGTACCAAATTTCATCAAAATCGGATAATTTTTGGTCGAGTTATTGCACTAACAGACATATATATATATGAATTTGAACGGATGGTGTTTTTGGCCTCTGGGGACCTTAAAAGGAAAAAGTAAATCGGTCCCGGGTCTATGCCTTACAATGAGACCTGCGGTAATAGCTTATTCCCTATATGGGAAATTTGATAAAAAACATCTAAGTGTGTGAGGTGAGGAGAGGATTAGTTTTGAACGAGAATGAAAGATGCTTATTAGCACACCCATTAGTGAAAATGCTAAACCGATGATGGTTATGTTAAATTAATGGCAACCCATTTTCCAAACATACAACAGTGGCACTGACCGTAGCTGCTGGACTGCTCATCAATCTCTCCAGTTCCTCCTCGGACACTGGGTGCAGACAACACTCTACCGGCCTGGTATTTGTAATAGTGGCCTCCTGCAAGCATAATTAAGAATATGACTTTTATAAACTATCAATTTACTAAGTATTTAGCACATTTTATAAAATACAGAGCTTTATCTAACGGATATTAATATAATTGATAATTAGATTTATCATCATAGATCATTGATTAATAGTTGGTTCAATCCTGAAAAAGGTTGAAATCTCTACCCAGCTGTCCTTGAGAAACTGTTGATCTTGGTATTAGTAGCATTGACTATACACAGAATAGACTTCCCATGTGATATGAAAGTTCGAAACCAAGAAAATAGATGAAGTTCAGGACCATCTCACCAGAGGTTATTAGTGTATTGGATTGAATCTTTGACTATTATAAAGCTATTATCCAATAGTCAATGGTTGAATATTAATTAAAACAATGCAGTATAATAGCAAACAGCTGATTGATTAATCACTTAATACAGAATAACACCGTATATCCGATTGAATTTAAGGATTGCCAATGCCAATTGTGTGTGACAGAATTTACTCATAAATCAATCTTGAAAACAAAATGTTTTAAGCAATGTAAATATTGTTTCTTACAGCAATTATCTACCAAAGAACTGACTCAAGAGCTTTATACCTCTAGCAATATTGGTGGATGTTGAGTCAGACAAGTGTTAATGAACTTCTCTCCCTTGATCAGCAGCAGGAAGCCACAATCTGGGAACCACCGTGCGTGCTCCACCCATGGGTCATCACTTGGATCCCACTTACGCAGACCTCCGTTGCAGTGGAAGCACCGAACCTGGTCACTACTGCCTGAAAATAGTTCTTTCTCGTAGAAAACCTTTGTCACAATAAATAAACTAAAAATTCAATCACACAGTGAACATCCAGCATTAATATGGGTTACATCATGCAAAATCAAAATTAAAAAGATCAGTTAAAGCATTTTGCTCTATAAATTTTGACATGTTTGTACAATAATAATGTAACTACCAGTTAAAAAAAATCACACTCTCAGCTGTTGAGCTATGTTTTAATGGTAGGATTTCTTCCTTTAAACCGGCAAAATTTTGTAAACGGAGTATAACAAAAATAAAATATAGATATAGTACGATTTAGACTGGATCAATTTGAGCGGAGCGAGCGAAACTTTTATACGTAGACTTTTATGCATTTCGTAATACGGAAACTCCTCCTAGATGGCTGAAGCAATCATTTTCAAATTTTTCATGGCATATCGCTGAGTGCTAACATCTAGATATGGTGTTAAAATATTCTTTAAGGAATTCGTCCCACGGGCCCTCTTTCAATGTTATCCTTATGGAAGCAGTATCTGACACCAAAAACAAATACATAAGATCAGCTGTTGACTTAAAGGAATTATTGTAACTGTTGTTAAATATATTAGAAAAGGAATGGTATGATCATAAAGATAAAAAGTCACTAGCTCGAGCCACTGATAACATTAACATATGGTTTGGACGTTTTTTAAAAGTTAAATTTAAATAACAATACAAACATGTTTGCTTTCGGGATAGTGGCGCCATTTGTTTATGATCAATACCGTTTCTGTTATAATACTCGTGTTGTTAATCATCTTGTTATGAACTATCTAAGTGTGATTAATTCTTAATTTAAGTTTGAACATGTTTAAATATTTAGTACCAGGGGACCGACCGTTGCTCGTTAGTGTTTTTGCTTGGAAAATAAAAAATATTTAACATCCATATTTATGATTTTTTCAACATAATAGCACACAGCCATGTGTGGGGTTGAAAAAGTAATTAAGGATTCTATGTCATCTTGTTTGATTTGTCAAAGTACAAGAAATGCTGCTGGGCCATTCCATGTCAAGTCATCCAGGGGTTGTCACCCACTAGTCACAGATTCCATTATTAGAAATTAAATATACTAACTAAACCATATGTTGTAAAGACAGATTCAGGGATATGAGAACACTTTACTAACCAGCGTAGTAGAAGCCCGCCTCGGCCAGGTCGTCAGGAGACTGTGTCACATCTCCTGGCCACGTAGTGTAAGTGGCAAGCCTAGAGTCCTTACTGGAGTACTTGGGGTGCTTGGCTACCCTGTGACTCTGCACACCAAGCGATTTCATTGTGCCTGAAACATCAGAACCATCTTGTCAAACATTGACTGTTCTTCAACTATGGGTTGGGTAATAAAATAACTGTTACAAAAAACAGAGAGAAAAACAAAGAGTCAATTAAACAAAAGTTGTTTGACTAAATTCACAAACATTAGAAAAGTAGGTTAACTTATTAGATAAAAGTTATAGCTTTTCCAAAGAGAGATTTTTAATAGCCTACAGAGGCAGTGCTCATCGCAATAAGGCGTAACTCTAGATTTTAAGGAGGGTTTTAAAAAAGCTGTAGAAATGTTATTATATACCGTACAAAGGCATACATACTCTCCGAGCAGTCGCCAGCGACTTGTCTCAATGTTATTCCAGAAGTGTTTGTGTTATCAGGTACAGAAAAGTTCAGTGCTTGGATGAAACTACAACCCTCTGAGTGGCGCCGATGCTCCTCTAGGGGGTCGTCTCCTCGCTCCCAGCGTCCGATAATCACAGAACAATATGCACAACGAACCTGGAATCACCATAACATCCTGCACTTAACAAAATCACATTGCAACTAAAAATATTTACAAAACTACCTAATTTTTTTGACGGATCCAATTTTTTAAATGTGTTTTCTACCACAATGATATTTTTTATGTTTTGAACAGTTCAACACCTGTTGTTGTTACTATCTAGCGTCGACCTTTTTTATTAGATCCATCATTAATTCATAGCCCAGTGATTAATAGCATCTGAGTCTCGAGAGGATCTCGCTTTGAATAGAACCAGCAACCTTCACATTTGAAGGCGAGCACTATAACCACTAAGTTAGCCTACCCAGACAGTTTGTTAATAAGTCGGAATCACAGGCAAACTGTACATAAAATTCCCATGTTACCGGTATTCTTATGGAGAATAAGTAATCTGTTGTAGTTTGCTTGTTCATCAACATATTTTGATTACATTTGGAAAATGCATTTATTTCATACTAAACTAATAACATTAAAATAAAAACACTTTTACCCTTCCTGTTGCAGCAAACCTAATTACTTGTTAAACTAATGCTATTTAAATAGGTAATGTAATAAATGGTATATTTTTAAGGAGATATTTTTTAAAGTAATACCTACCGGTAGGCCTACTGTATAGTGTAAATCCACTCAGGCAAATGGAAATTTGCTTAGTCTGCAGGTTTGCTGCGGCGGGGTATTTGTAACATCTTATCAATATGTATAAACACAATGTTAGATTAACTTATTCCCAAGTTAGTATATTTCTTATTTGAATTTAGTAAGTGGTAGTTTAACAAACCTTATCTCCTTGTCGAACATAGTAAAATCCTGCTTTAGCCAAGCTTTCTGGAGTTACAATAAATGGTACAGGCCAATTGGAGAATGTGTCTAGTCTCATCTGCTCATCATACATTTTATTCTCTTCAACACTTCCAGCAGCTGACCCTTGAACTACATTTGATCTTGTAGTAGTGAGATTACTATTTTCTTCCGGAGAACTTACTTGCAATCCAATGCCGTTGCTTGTAATTGGTATGTTTCCAGAGAGTGCAGGACTGAGTACAAAAGGACATCTTGGATCTAAAGTTCTGTGTCTAGCCATGACTTGATCATTATAATTCCATTCTGAAATCCTTGCCCCACACTTAAAACACTGAACCTCTAGGTTTTGCCCCATGTAGTAAAATCCAGCTTTAGCTATCCTCCTGGGATCAACTGGAGCATTTGATGGCCAGTTTCTAAAAGTTCTTAACCGACTCTCTTCATTATTCATCTTGAATTGAATGTTAGTCTATGCCACCAACAATTTTAATTTTGTAAATTAATTGATAAATCGTAGGACTAGGCCTTGTTCATGATGACAAAATTCATGAAGAATTCTACAAAATTGGTTGGTGCAAGCAAACCTCTAGGCCTAAATTAAGTTAGGCTTGATCTAAACTTAAATTAAGGCCTAGCATAAGACTTTATAGGCCTACTTTCTAGCCTAGAAGTATTTGTGTAGCTGTAGTATGGTAATATTTCAGATTGATTGATTAACCAGGCTTGCTGAAAAATATACTTGCAAAAACACATAGGCCTATTTCTTCAAGTGAAATTGATGAGCTCCACTCCACTCCTTAAAATAGGCTAGTAGGTAGCCTAATAGAACAAAATGTAATTTTAAAAAATAAGTTACCACCACACTATTTTAGAATAAGTATAAAAAACTACTTAAACATACTTAATCTGTAGTAGTTCATTTTTAAAATTATAAGTTAAACTTGATTCCTGCTTGCAATGATTATCCTTTAGAATAGAAGATAACCTACGATAAAAATATAAACACTAACACTGAACAAAAATGCAAAATGCTACATCTTGTCGGACTTGTCCTTGTCTTGTGCTGACTCTGACTGCTGGTGCTGATGGTGGTGCTGCTGCTAGTGCTGACTGTAGTAAGTGAGTTGAAATACGAGACCTTACCGTCAGACCGCCACCGCCCACCACCGCGCCGTGCAGAACGCATCATACCGTGCATAGCCGAACTGTTCGTGGGAAATTGTTATCTTTATCACTGTCGCTGTCAAAACGTGTCGTTTGTAGGTTAAATTAAATTTAAATGAATTTAACTGTCATAACCCAACCAAACTTGCTGATAATGAATATTTCAAATGAAGTACTAATAACAAAAATTGTTCTGTTTATGAAATAAAATTATAAATGTCTCAAAATCAATTCTATAATTTTTTAATTATAAAATTACACTATCATTACCTAACCAAACCAACCAAACTTGCTGATAATGATACAAATTCGAGTCAAAAAGTTAATGCCTCCGGTGGGTTTCGAACCGGCTACCTCCAAATTATCAGCCCGGTCGCCCGGTGCGCTATCCACTACACCATCGAGACCTACGAACACGAAAGGGTAGCGGATTTTTATCCCCCTGGAATTGTACCCCCTGGGCAAACGTGACGTCACAAACCAGGGGGTAAAATTCCGGCCGCGAACTTTTGAGTTTCGCGACATCAGCTCGATGGATTAAACGCTGAATTAACACTATTTGTGCTGTCGACATGTTTGAACATAAAAGTTGCATTTATTTCAATGTTAAGCAATTGCGGGAATTCCCGTCATCAGCACCCAACGTGTTAAACATATATTTTCACGGTTGTGAATTTAATCAAAACACATCAAATTATAAAAACCTAGAGTGTACGGCCCGGATTTTTACCCCCAGAATTTTACATCCCGGAATTTTACCCCCCCCCCCCGGAATTTTACCCCCCGGATTTTTACCCCCGGATTTTTACCCCCGGAATTTTGCCCCCGGAATTTTGCCCCCTGGCCAGATATATAAATTAGTGAGAATGATTAATTATCTTCATTCTGTTTTAATTTTATAGTAAACATTTTATTATTAAGTAGTCTGCTGTATATTAATTTATTTGTAACATAAACTAATCGAACAAGTTTTTAATTTTAATTTTGAGATTCTAGTATTGGGATTCGATTTTTGAAGCCAACAGTTGGTTGATATGACGTATAAACAATCATCTTAATGATAATTGTATTGTTTCAAACATTTCTTTACAAAATAAATAAATAAAGATAGGCTACTTAATAATGAAATGTTTACAATTAATTAAAAACAGGAATAAGAAAATCAATAATTAAATTTCTAAAATCGGACAGGGGGTAAAATTCAGGGGGGTAAAAATCCGGGGGTAAAATTCCGGGGGTAAAATTCCGGGGGGTAAAATTCCGGGGGTAAAATCCGGGGGTAAAAATCCGGCCCGTACATCTTTAGTTGTCTAAACGCTAGTTATATGGACAGGGGGTAAAATTCCGGTTTTTATCGCTAATCTAATTAATCACGCTCTGGCTATTTTCATTAGACTTCCAAATCCGCGGGGGTAAAATTCCGGCCGCGAACAAACTTTTGGCCACTCAGGTTCCTACGTCATAGTATAGTGACGTCAGCTTTGCCCAGGGGGTAAAATTCCAGGGGGATAAAAATCCGGCGACCCAACACGAACGGCTGTCCAGTGTATCGTTTAATGGTGTTCGCTCGAGCAGTGGTGGGTGGTGGCGGTCTGTCGGCAAGGGTTAATGTAATACGGCTGACCGATTATTATAACAGCTCCAGCTGTCGGCTGTCTTGCTTGACTCGTGAGTCATGAGTGTCGACTCGACAGTGTAGTGCAAAAACAAAGATGGAAAGACTGACAAAAACGTTCGTGTTATTTGGAAGGAATTGTTTAGTTAAAAGTGCTGAGGTAAGGTAGACAGGATGTTTAATTCAGTTATTATAGGCCTACTTCTTGCAAGCTTCTTTTAAGGAATACAATATTCTTACATTTCCATCCATATAGGCCTAGGCTACATACTAAGTTAGGTTGTCTATAGTAAAAATAAATAAATTATTATTTATTTATTCAACAACTGAATGAAAATATCGAATAATTTTGATTCAATAACCTAACTAACCAAACGATAGGCTATAGGCTATCAAATAAAATACGGTAATCGATATAGGTTTATCGGTCGATGTTTTCATTCGGTTGTTTTTGACAACAGATACGGAAGTCTACCCAAAATAAGTTATACAAAACAATATTTTCAAATCAGCTGGTATTATTAGATTTGGTAACAACGCACGGTCCTGCACCAACTGGTGGACCTCCCTCAACTGCGGACTCTCGTGGACCTTACTGTAGTACACTTTTACTGACATAGTGCATCAGCCAGTCGGCTAATATATGGTTTGTTGCTATTGCTATGCTAGTCTAGTGGTTAGTGTCCCGGACATAAGATGCAAGAAAGTAACTTAAAGCAGTGTAATGGGTTTCTTGTTGGAATTAATAAATAAATCAATAAGATGTACTGGTTTGATTCCCAGCATGTTCACAAAACATTAAATGGGTTTGGACCACAGAAAACATACTACTGGACTGCTTGTTTGTACCTAACTTAACTTATTAAGTTAGCCTAGCTTCCATTAGGCCTAATGATCTGAAGAAATGGTACAAAGAAAAGGTAGCTAAGCTTAAAAAAACTCCCTACTTCTTCTACAAGAAAGTTTAAACATTTCGTTCTATCTAAATTAATGTTAAAAAAATTACAGGACAGGCTGTCAACGACACTACAACAAGTCCGATCACTTCAGCTGTGGGCCGATTGGAGAATGAAAAAAGATGTTAGGAAGCGAAAAGCACTTGAAGATAATTATGAACTGAAACTAAGGTACAATGCTATGAGAAGAAGTAATATCCTTCCTCCAGAGATAAAAGTAAGTATTTTATTAAATTGTTAACTAAATTAACAAGACTTTTTTTACCGATGCTTAACATTTTTTGCAGAGGATACGCGTCCGGTAACCGGACGTGGATTAGGCGTCCGGCAGTTACTGTCATAACCTAACCTAACCAACCAAACTTGCTGATAATGAAAAAAATCAAATGAAGGTTCAATTCTCTTCATAACAAAATTATAAATGCCAAAAATTCTAACAAAAGATGTACAGTTAAGAAGAAATTACATTCAAAGCAAAATCTGTGACAAAAAGTTAAAGAAACCGATGGGTTTCGAACCAGGGACCTCTTGGATATCAGCCGAGCACTCTATCCACTACACCACGAACAACGCTGGCCGAACATCACACACCCGGTGACGTCACTACCGGACGCCTAATCCACGTCTGGTTACCGGACGCGTATCCTCTGTGAAAATTTGTATCATGTTTTTTATATAACTGCTTGCCTCTAAGCTTAATAGGCTACTGATTTCTGTTCTTAACTGTCTAGCGGATGTGTGAGCTATAACTTAATGGGCTAATTAAATCAGGCCCAAAAGCAGAATGTTTTTAAACTTTCTGCAACGGACTTGGAAAATCTAAAGATTTTCTGCGGGCTATCGCGGTCCAAGTTGTGTGTAAATGAGCCGTGTGTGTGATAGTTTTAATGAATATTTGTCATTCGCCTATTGGGTCTGATGATGATTGGAGTGTCCAATCGAAATCGATCACCACTTACCGAAAATGCCGAAACCATTTTCAAAATTCAAAAAAAGATCCTTAGAATTATGACATTTTCAAAACCTAGGCGATCCTGTAAATTATTATTTAGAGGATTGAAAATATTAACAATTCCGTCAGTTTATATCCTGCAAACATTAATCTTGATAAAAAAAATCTTGAATCTTTTATGAATGAAAACCATAACCATAATTATTTAACACGACATCGAAATGATTTACAACTGCCCATTCATAGACTTACCTCACTTGAAACCCTTCCACAATATCTAGGGAAAAAACTGTATAAACTGCCTGATAATATTAAATCATTAGAATCTCTTGAAAAATATAAAAAAGAAGTTACCAAATTGCTGCTTAATAAAGGGTATTACAAAGTTAATGATTTTTTAAATGATGTATATATTTGATTTCTTAGCATATTGTATAGTTATTATAGTTTTATGTATTTTAATTGTCCATGACCATTTCACCTGTTTCCCAGCTATGGTGGATCTGTAAAACGTTGTGTGAAAATAAATGATTTGACTTTGACTTGACTTACCATCTTTTGTATATTTACCGTCTTGTGAGTAACAGTATACGGTAAGCGTAATTATAAGTTTTAAGTGTTATAAGACGTACCTTTATTTACTTTCCGTGAATATTTGGAAATAAATTTTAAACGCTCGTATCGGTTTGAAAACGCCTACTACTGTTATTAATTTGAATCGGTTTGGTAATTCAGTTATTCTATGCATTCTTCCTCACGATCAGTGCACCGAATATTGACTTCATAGCGTTTGTTTATATAATGCATGACATTTTGTAGCGTTACTGTAAAACGGAGAGGTTTTTGCAGAAAATAAAGCTCTCCACTTGGCCCTAACTTTGCAGGTGAAAATAAATAATCTAAAAAATAGGCTTATAACAGAATAAAAATAAAATTTAAAATAGCTAATAAATTAAACCAGTTGGGCAGGCTGGGCTATCTGCAGCCCTCCTCGTCTTTCTGCGATGTCGCACTGTCGCCCGTAGTTTATGCTTTGGAACAGTCAGGTAAAAAGTTTAATCAATTTAAGCTGCAAAGAAAAAAAATGTGTATATCAGCTATAATAATAAAGCAGCAACGTGAGCTAGGTTGGGTAGGACTACTACTACAAATAAGTAATACATACCCCTGCCGCAGAAAACCTGCAGATTAAGCTAGGTAGGCCTAATTTCAATCCGTTTGATTGAATTTTTACTAAAATATGTCCACAAACATGGAAACATGACATATTTATTCCCCATTTAAATAAGTTAACATTTTATTAAAGACTAAGTAGGCCTACCTACTTAGGTTTGCTGCTACAGGAAGGGAAATAGTGTTTTGTATTAAATGTTAATAGTAGGCCTATAATGAAATAGATATTTAGCCTATGCCTATTTTTTAATCAAAATATTAAAAAAATATATCAAAATATCTATAGCGGAAAGAACTTAAAATCACTCAACTGCAAAACATATACCACTGTTTAGGGGAGTGTAGTGGCGCAAATTCGCAACGCGACGGCACATGCACGTGGGTAAGAGAAGGGGTGTGGCCTACGGTATGGGGCCACCAAGCTTCTCTATAAATCACAATGTCGCATACTACTCAGTGCTCAGACAGACGCACTATGTTTTGGGTTATTTATTATGAAGAGTGAAAAGATTGATCGATAACTCCTCGATAAAATTTTAAGAGTAAGTTGATATTGAAAAAAAACCTGCTTGAGATGTGGCCTGGGGGCAATCTTCCCCCTCTGCCTCCCCCTCACAGCGTTCATGCGATCAAATGTGTTGCTAGGCCAATCGCATAAATGCAGGTATTTACACCAGTTCTTTAGTATTTAAATGCAATCAGGAGACTAAAATTCAATATAGCCTAATAAAGGTTTAGGTTTAGCATTGTATGTGGGTTAGCAAAAAAAATGTATATGGATAGCATTCTGAAGCAGCAAAAAGAGGCTATTTGAACTATGCAAACAAGATTATTTGGGAAAAAAACACTTTAAGAGATTATAAATTTTTAAAGTTTTTGGCAATTCTATGAAACAATTTGAATAGAAAAAAAAGGAATCAGAGGAAATAATAAGTTCATCACATTCTTAAAATTTCAGGAGAAGAAGGGAGTTTGTCCAGCCTCACAAATTAAAATATTTTGAAAAGAAACCCTCAAACCCTAGTTATTTTTTTCTAAAATTTGCTGTCCCTGAATCCATAAACAAAGGATCTATCAAAATAAAAAAAATGTAAAATAGTATATAATAAATTTTGTATTATACTCTTTTGATGAGTTTTGCACCTCCCAAAAATAGAAATTTTGTAGCCTGTTCAGTGCGATTCGCTTATGTTTACATTTTTATTCTCTTTTATAGTTTGTATTTTTATTTTATGAAATTCTAGACATTGGACACTATTCACTGTACAACCAATGTACATGATTTATAAATTAACATGTTTGACTATGACTATAAAATGGGAAATTTGCTGGCAAAAAAGCAAAAACTACGGATAGGAAAAAACACCATCACTTAAATCAACCATTTTGTGAACAAAACTTAGTTTGGCTACCAATACTGCTCTAGTTCTATGATGCTTTCATGTTGAGACTAAATTGTTTATTGTACGTTACATTTGTTATAAAGTCCTAGCCTACATTGGTAGGAACATATGTTATACAGAGGTTCCAACTAAAAGAAATTAACATAAAAATTATGTATATTGAGGTTGTCAGTACAGTCTATTCATAATGTAGGGAAATTCAAAAACTGTGATATCGAGGAATTTGTAGAGCATGGAAAGTATTTGAGTTTGCATTGTGATAAGGGGTTTCAAATGTTCTTTTAGGAGCTGGTTACTGCAGACTTCCATAAGAACCTACCAAACGATGTCAAAATGAACAAGATCATCCCACGCTGTGCTTTAACATCTCGTCCGAGAGGTAATGTTGTTAGATGGCGACTCAGCAGAATCATGTTCAGACATCTTTCGGACTACAATAAAATGGCTGGCATCCAAAGAGCAATGTGGTAGATCGTTGTAAATATTATTAAAAAGTAAATAAACTGTAGGAAAGATTTTTGTTTTTTTTCCTACGTAAATTTTAGTTTGAAGGTTTATTGTGATTCTTAGCCCCTATTTGTATATTTTTCCTTTAACTGTTGAATTTTAATTTCTAATATAATCACTAGGTTCACTGATCACTTGCCCACATTAAATAGATTAGATTCTCCTAATATCAAAGTGTACGGGGTGGAATTGTACCCCCCCCCCCCTAGGCGTGACCATAGACAAATAGAATAAATTTTGACCGGCAGCTGTGCTAGTTTTTGCGTCCACCGTGCGGTGGGCGCCGGAACCTTCCTTTGACAGTCCATATTTATTCTATTTGTCTATGGCGTGACGTCAAAATGATGACAACGATCGGTGGGGGGTACGATTCCGGCAAACCGTTTTTTGGGGGTGAAGGCGTTTGATTTTCGGAAACACCTAAGAGTGTCTTGTAGAAAATTTAATTCCTGACCATAAAAACTCTTACCGCTTTCTAGTTGTAGCCGTTTAAAAAATAGTGTTTTGTCATTTTCAGATGGCCGCCATTTTGGATTTTTGGGGAGGTTAAATTTGAAAATGGTACTTTTTGGATATTTTCTGGATAATTTAAGGTGATGTTCCACACCCTTTTCAAATTTAAAGCCTCTAGCACGTTTCTCAAAATGTTTCAGATTCATGGTTTTTATGGTTCAGATATACCAATGTCGGTCACATTCAATGTTAGGCTATTACCCATAAGAATAACATGGGAGAAATTTGAAATTTTGGGGCGCTTATTGCATACGCCATTTTAACAACTACTGAGCTGGGCGCTGACAGAAGCACGCTACTGCAACCTGGAAGAAATTCTGTGAAACTCTAGAACTTCCTCTTTCTAACAGTATATTGTTAGATCAAATTGGATTCATAGATGAGTAGCTATGATTTTCAAAATCGGACGATTCTTTTTGAAACACCCTATATTTTAAAATTAATATTATTATTTCACGAATCAGCTGTTTTTAACTAACCAACTTTCAAAACAATGTTTACGCAAAGACCTATTATAAACCTGAGATTTTACAATTGACTTTAAATAGTATAAATATACAGTACATCTTGTATCATTATAAAATCTGGTGCAAGTGTTGATGCGTGTTTTGTGTTTATGACATTTGAGGATACTGGCGTCAAATAAATGTTTCACTGATTTATGGGTAGATTTTACAATTTCTGATGCAGTTTTTTTATAGTTTACATAACTTATGGACAACTATATTCATAGCCCAGTCAATGAATGCAATAAAACAGCCTTTTTCGCAACTAAATGTTGGAAAGCTGGATTTTTTATATGTGATAAAACCACATGAGAGGTGTATTTTCCCAAAAGTCCCCACTTCTACCCCTTGAGCTTTCCCCCCCACCCCCCTCCAAACATAGAAATTGCAGTGATTTACTTAATTGATCATAATTCGAATGTTATGTAAGCTATCGAGCTGCAATTTGTTTTATTTATTTCTGATTAGTTTTCCTACAACTTTTGTATTTATAACATTTTTCTAAAACCAATACTTAGGGAGATACAAAATTTAAACTCCATTAAAAGCTTTGTTTCAGAGTGCAAAATCTTGTTTTTCTCTATGTATACTTTTAAATATAAATAATACGCAAATATGGTTCAAACAAAAGGTTTAGTCCGTTTTTCAAGGTTTACAAATATATTATTGGTTAGTCATCTAGGTGACCGGGTGAAGAGCTGAGCGTCGGCAAAGTAAGCGCGTGCGCGCTAGTTGAACACCTCTGCGCTGCGTCATCGCATCTAGCCCAGCCAATAAACGCACCAACTGCCTTTTTTCGTAGCTAAATAGTGGAAAGCTGAGTTTGTTATATGTGATGGAACCACTTAATACGTGTATTTTCTAAAAGTTCCCGATTCTCCCCCCCCCAACCCCACTCCACCCCAAAACCCCCTCAAAACCTGGAAATTACAGTCGCTCACTGTACTGGATATACTGTAATTCAAATTCTACGCATGCCATCGTAGTGAAATTTGGTTTGCATTTTTTATAATTAGTTTATCTACAACTGTTGTACTAAAGATTTTCTTATAAAACTATATCCACAGAGATATAACATTAAAACTTTTTTTACAATGTTTATGTTTAAGAGTACACAATTTTGTTTTACCCTCTATATATTTTTTCCCCAAAAAAATACGCAAAATGTTTCAAACAAAAACTTTAGTATGTTTCTTAAGGTTTATAAATATATATTTGATTAGTCATCTGAAAAAAACTGATGTAGTGTGGGGCGTCGGCATTGTCGGCAAAGACACCGGGTGCAGGCTTCCGCGCAGCACCGCCCGTCGATGCGTCGCGTCATAGGCACCGACATCGCTAAGTTCTCAAAGGTTTTATACAAATGCTATGGCCTTGTACTTTTTAGTTTACTACCAAAACAATCTGTATCCAAGCTTAACCGTTAACATTAAAAACAATTATTATTTAGATGGAACCAAATTTTTTTTTATAACCAGTTTTGGTTCAGGTAAATTAATCTCTACCTACTTACTTGTTATACTTGCAATACTTTTAATACTTGATTTCTTCATATTTGACCAACGAAAGTTTGATAGATTGAGGTATAGAACACTAGGCCTAATAAACACTTTAAAAATCACTATAAACATACTCTTTGCTCTTCCTTACGTTACAATGTGATTTCCATTATCTACCACCAATGGGACTAGCTTTGTTCCTCGCAAGATTTATACTAACTGCGCCTCGCGGTCAGTAAAGATCTAAGCAATAAACTGAAAAAAATACTAATTAGATGAAACCTAATCATTTGTACATTTCTTAAATTTATTGTTGGTTTTAACTTGTTTATCGTTTAAAATAATAATTTATTTAATTATTTCTGTCAATGGCTCAACCTATTGACAATAATATACATGGATACATATATTACATTACATAAAGCTGGGTAAGAAACATACTGAACCCAATGATGAGATGATCCAATTCGCCTATGGGTCTGAGGATGATTGGAGTGTCGAATCGAAATCGACGACCACTTACCATCTTTTATGTATATTTACAGTATTGTCAGTAACATTATAAGTGTAAATTTATGTTTTAAGTGTTAGACTATTAGACGTATTTTCTTTTATTTACTTTCCAATTAATTAATGTAATAAGGCATATATCCAAAATTCATAAATAAGTAAGTAAAAAACTATTTGTGTCCCCATACATGCAGGCAAGACTATTTACGGGATACATACAGGCAGATTATTCAAATTTCTTAACATATTGTGTAGATGTGTCAATCAAATTGAGTTTTTTTTTCGTAAAAATTGGCAGCAATGTTTTACGAATCTGCTTTACGGCACTAATACGTGGTCCAGATCAATCATTTTTAGAGACTCTATACTGTGAATCTTGGTGAGGTTCTGTTCTCTAATATTTTATTGTTTT
This sequence comes from Macrosteles quadrilineatus, assembly GCF_028750875.1. Lineage (NCBI taxonomy): Eukaryota > Metazoa > Arthropoda > Insecta > Hemiptera > Cicadellidae > Macrosteles > Macrosteles quadrilineatus. The sequence goes on from NW_026542597.1 coordinate 10,277,521, forward strand.
CATGTTATCTAAAAAATTAGTCAGCATAATAGTTCTTTAATGGTTTTTGGTAGACATTATGTAAACGTTTAACATCGCTAATAAAGATGAAGGCGCTTATTAAGTGTTTTAAAATCTCCTCTATATAGACTTAATAAAAAAGTTAGTTTTAACATTGACTGGTTTTAATTTGTGTTCCTTACCATGATTAAAAATTTTTACTGACCGTGAGGTGATTCATTTAGTCACGGTTTAGCTTGGAAACAGATTGTTTTGGTATTAATGTTGGCTACAAATTAGGAAGTCTTAGGATTTATATAAAACAGTTGAGAACTTAGCGGTGCCGGTCCTTATTAGGCTATGTATCGACGGGCAGGGCTGCGCGGATGCTGATGACTAATCAAATATATATTTATAAACCTTAAGAAACATACTAAAGTTTTTGTTTGTAATATTTTGCGTATTTTATTTGGAAAAAAATATATAGAGGGTAAAATATATAGAGGGTTCAGGAACTTTTTGCAAAATTAACGTCTTAAGTGGTTCTATCACATATAACAAACTCAGCTTTCCACTATTTAGCGACGAAAAAAGGCAGTTGGTGCGTTTATTGGCTGGGCTAGATGCGATGACGCAGCGCAGAGGTGTTCAACTAGCGCGCACGCGCTTACTTTGCCGACGCTCAGCTCTTCACCCGGTCACCTAGATGACTAACCAATAATATATTTGTAAACCTTGAAAAACGTACTAAAACTTTTGTTTGAACCATATTTGCGTATTATTTATATTTAAAAGTATACATAGAGAAAAACAAGATTTTGCACTCTGAAACAAAGCTTTTAACGAAGTTTAAATTTTATATCTCCCTAAGTATTGGTTTTAGAAAAATGTTATAAATACAAAAGTTGTAGGAAAACTAATCAGAAATAAAACAAAACAAATTGCAGCTCGATAGCTTACATAACATTCGAATTATGATCAATTAAGTAAATCACTGCAATTTCTATGTTTGGAGGGGGGTGGGGGGGAAAGCTCAAGGGGTAGAACTGGGGACTTTTGGGAAAATACACCTCTCATGTGGTTCTATCACATATAAAAAATCCAGCTTTCCACCATTTAGTTGCGATAAAAAACATTTATTGACTGGGCTATCAGTTGGATTAGTATTAAAGTTAATTGAACTATGATAATCTTATAGCAAACAAAATACGCTTAAACCGGACAGAGCTAACCTTGTCTTGTCTTCAGTTGATCCATCATACTAGAGTATTTTTAGAGACTACATGCTAATGCTGAAGTTTTACATAAAGAAATATTTAGTTTAATAGCAAGCAAACAAATCACATTCCTTAGTTACATAAATCATAATATTTTTTACATAATTATCTCTAAAGCATAGGAATGAACATGAACTAGACACGATAAACAAGCTTCAAATTTACAATGGGATGAGAAGTCTACTTGTGGTTGGCTAGTGTATGGTAATAGCTGATTCTCTACACAGGAAATTCTCTAAAAATTAAGTATATACATCTTTAAATAAATTAATACGTTGTACTTATTACATAATTTGAAAATAACTTAGCTGCAATTTAACAGTGCTTTTTACAGTAGAAGTAGTATGGCATTGTTTAATTTTAAATTGTTGTCAATCAAAACAAATCTTAACCATCAACACTGAAACACACTATACACAGTGATGTCAAAGCACATTTCAAACCAACCTGCAGTGATAATTTCCAAGAGCTTGTCACTGCATACAGTAGACATTTCAATAGTACAATTAAAAAATAGCTTATTACCTAAATGGGAAATTTGCTATAAACAAAAAAATCAAGCTGTATGCCCTAATTTACTTTATAATTTTAAATTTTTAAATATTATAGTGATGGTGCATTTCAAAATACTATTAACCCTTTCAAAATTGAACTTGTTCTTTAATACATGTTATATACAACCAAAGAAAATATTCCCCTAAAAAACAAAACTGCACAGAATCAGTCAACGACTCAATAAATGCATTCTGAAAATATAGATAACATATTGAGAATCAGACGTGATATTGTTTCAAAATTTACAATGGGATGGGAAGTCTACTCGTGTTGGTTGGTTTATTTTATGTCTGTACAAACACACAGCCATCACTTCGAAAACCAATTTTTTTGGTCTAGAGCAGTGTTTCCCAACCAGTGTGCCGCGGCACACTGGTGTGCCAGTAGCCCTCTGTAGGTGTGCCGCGAAATTTTAAGTAGTTAAACAATTTATGATCAAGAAAGAAACTTTTAATAAACATACGTCAAGCACAACATACGTTAAGCATTATTTAAAACTTTCCACTTAATAAACACTAAATAATGTACATATGTTGGATAACAAATGTGAGTTTTATATTTTTTACCTTGGTAAACCCACCTTTATATTATTATATAAATATATATATTTACTAGTAAAAAATAGGTTTTACAGAGTAGGATGTAATTGAAAAAAAAAAAAAATTTTATGCACTTACTAATGTAATTTTAACCAATGATATTTTGTCTTGTGTGCCGTGACTCCAAACTTGTTCTAGTTAGTGTGCCCTGAACGGAAAAAGGTTGGGAAACACTGGTCTAGAGGGACCCAAAACGGATAAATCTACTCAAAACTCAAACTCCAAAATGTTGACAAAAACAATACATTCTCCATAGCCTATACTATGTATAGGGGGAGAAAGTAAAAGGGTATAGAAGGCGAATTGACATCATGTAACTGTGAAGAAGTCTTTTATTTATCACAAAATATCAGATAATACATACAGTTTCACTGTCAACAAGACAAGGTTTTAGGAGTTCATGGTCTAATTAATATAATACAATAAAAGATAAGCAAAGTAACGAAACAAACTGAAACAAAATTATACAATCTAATCAACTATTCTAATCTTCACCTTCACTGGAGTCACACATCTGAGAGAGTTCTACAACCTGAAACAAGTAAAACAGATGAACAACTTTCACAAATTTAATGTCACTTTGGCAAAGGTTTCCACTACAGTTTTTCATTTGATAAAACTTTGTTCAAAATGCTCTATAACTGGGTCAACATTTTAAGAAACGATTACATTTTTTATTAAAGACTAGCTGTACCCGTGGGCTTTGCCCCGTTTAACTTCATAAGTATTCGCATGGCTCAATCACGTCCTGGTTGAAGTTCGTTCGCTACGCTCACTCACCTTTAGGTTGGAGCTCGTTCGCTGTGCTCACTTGTTTTCAGGTTAGCTCGTTCGCTACGCTAACTCACCTCCAGGTTGATGTTCGTTCGCTACGCTCACTCACCTTTAGGTTGCAAATTAGCTGTTGTCATAAATTTAAAAAAGTCATCCCTTTTATTGTTTATAATACTTTGATAAAGGTTTTTATGTTTTAATATTTAACATTGAAGAATTTATACGTTGTTAAGTGCACAGGTGTGCTGCGATTGGGGTTTAATACATTTAGACTTATTCAATAGTTTTCTGTGCTGCACTCTGTAGAAACACTGTGGCACTATTTCAAATCATGACTATTGCTAATACAGAATGTTGTGATTATTCAAACCTACAAAACAGTTGGTGAAACTAAACCTGCTTTTGAATTATATTTATTTGTAAACATTGTAGATCAAAAAGTCTGACATTGGCCCACTTAAAACCCTCTGGGGCAGAGCCCTTTTGACGGATCTGCACCAAACTTCACTCGAACCATCCTTGAAAGATGCTTAATAATGCCTGAAAGTTTCCTTACAATCTGTCGAGCGGTTTCGGAGTCCATAACGTATATACATATATATACACACACATACATAGTTCCTCTTTTATAGATATAGATTGTCAGATCAAAGTTTCCACATTTTTTTATTGCAGAACAATTTTTACCTGCTGCAAGGGTTGTATTTAAGTTAGTAACATTAAACCACCGTGAAAGATCTGAGAGATCAATTCCCTAAAAACCTCTGGATTGTAATTATGATGTTGACAAATATATTTTTATCCTATATTGTAATTTCCTTGCACCAAAGAGTATATTTGATATTGTTCAGTTTTCTAACCACACCATGCTTAACTTTAAAACCACTCTACACTCCAGATAAATACACGATGTCAGGCAATGGTAACTGCTTGCCAGAACACTTGCAAAGAGAGAAAATTGTCAAGAAAATCTAGCAAGGATTAGTAGGCTGGTAAGTGCTAATATATTATTTTTTGTGGCTGGACACTGATTGAACTTGGTAGTAGAGAACCTTCCACAATGTCTGCAATAATCCCCTAAAATATAACACAAAGAGTGGCTCCCTCATCAGAATTACAAATTAAAGGCATGAAGGTAAGGTTATATAGTGCAGCTATAAAATTTACAGTTTTCAAAATGATACTTTGTCATTTTTGGCAGCATAAAAACTAAAAAAAAAAAAAAAAAAAAAAAAAAAAAAAAAAAAAAAACTTGATCAAACACTTTAATCAACCCAATATAATTGGAGGGATGGCAAAAAAGATGAGTCAATTATATCAATTATTTAAAATGGGGACGCCACTAGGTGCATATTTTAACCCAAATATGAGTGTAGGATAAGTGGCCCGATCTTGTAGTCTTGTTCGTGACTAATACAGTTTATAGTGGAATCAGAACCACATTTTAGTCTTGTGGTTAACAAATGGGTCTAATTATCAGGATAGCACTGTAGGTAGTCACTAGTGTGCTCGTTAATCCACATCAGGGAGTATCACACCCAGTGCATGCCTATAAATATCCACAATTCGTTACACCTCCTGGTAGCTGGATTACAGGACGACGACGCCGTCCCCGTCATAATGTAAGAACTACTTCAGTGAACTTACCTCTTTAAATATGTCCAAAAATTCACTAGCAGCCTGTTTGGTGCAGAACTCAGCCTTATACTGTTGTACAACGGAGGTTGAGACCTCCTCGTCATAATCTTGTCCACTCCAAGTCACTTCTTTGTCACTGACTCCCTTAAAAGCAAAACATATGACATCAACAAAAACTAAATCCAAATGACACGTTACCTATTGCCTACACTGGTCCCTGCTTATTATTTTTAAAACAAACAATGTTTACTATTGATTAATACATCCTGTCTTGATTAGTGACACTTTGACACAAATGAATCTATAAGTAGATTGTGTCCAGAGTGATGAGCAGAATGTGCATAAACACAAGAATCCTTCCCCCACCACCTTTAGTTATTTTTTACAGTCATCTCAACAATTTATTGCTGTTGGATTAATTTAATACTACCATTTAGTATACACGTACTAGAGTAGACACTCAATGGAGGCTACTGTTACCCATCGATATATATAACCTAACTCGATCGTGCTCGGCTGGTAAGCGAAAACGGTCCCCCCCCCCCCCCCCCAAAACAAGTGGTGTACCGGAGCGGCCCATAGCATTGATACTCAACTTTTTACTCAAATACCCAACTTTACTCAAATTTAAAAATCACTACTCACCCACCCCTAGAAAGCGATAGAACTAAAAAGGTGAAGACTATCAAAATCTGATAAATAAACGACCCTATCAATAACGGTTTAGCTACCTGTACTTTGCTGTCGGCCGTTGCAGAAATCATCTTAGTCTCCTCATTATCTTGTTTGAAAGTGATGCTTCCCATCTCCATTTCATTGTTGTAGAAGATCTTGAGCTCTCCCTGCCCTAGTTTTTTCCATTTCCTGCTGGGATCTTGCACATAAAGAGTGACTCTTTTCTCAAACAAAGGCTCCATGTCGTCCAGATAGTCACCCTCCGTGTAATCTCCACTACCCTCACTGTACTCCGTCGTCACCTCCTCAATAGTGACTACGGGTTCCTCTAAAACTGTAACCAAACACAATCATATAGGTATAGACAGTTTACATAATATTTGACTTAAATCGATGCAACAAAATCTTCACACATGCTTGAATGTTCCAGATACCTAGGGTTATTGTAAGTTGATTTACTGGAATCACAAAGTACTACAACACTTGTGAACAATATAATCGATTATTTTAATCATAAAGTTCTTTATTTTACTTGGTTTTGGATTTTATAAAAAACAAGAATGGCAAAACTTCTTTACTGCGAGGACTAGTCTCAGCAAACTAATCCACAAGTATTTTTAAGAATTAACTTATGGGCTATAAATTCCAAACACAGTTAGTTATTAATTGCTATATAAGTTAAAATGTTTATATCATGGCTTACAGCCTAAAAAACCCTCTTGCCCTTAATGGTGACATTCTTGACTATTGATTTACATTTATGATGCAAATGGAAAAGAAAGATTAATATTCTACTCTGTGAACCGATCTCAGTTTAGGAAGTGGTACCGGTAGCGACTTTGATAAACCAATACTGGTACTTCACTAGTTTTAACCCCACATGTAATCATATTATCTAGACATGTCTAAATTTCAACTCTAAAGCCAGATTTCGGCCGAAAGTAACACAGACTTTACATACCAGAATTTTCCCTTCGAGCTTTCACAATTGTGACACACTCTTCCACCTTTTCCTTGAACTCTTGCGCAATGTCGGAGTTCTTGAACCGAACGGCTAACCTCTCCAGTTGTGGTTCCGTATATTCCTCGGCCATGTTCATCCCGGCCCAGCAGTACGACTTGTCTGAGTTGGACAGCATCTGGAGCTCGCCTAGGTCTGGGGTGATTAGTTGATTGCAAACTACCTTGTGGACCTAAAATAAATTTACCAGGGTGAGAAAAAAACAACAAAAAGTACCAGTCTTATCACCCAAGTTGTAATTGGTAGAAGAGTGATCCTTCCATAAGATTTTTACAGGATGGATGACTCCAAGATATTGTTACTTAACAAATGGAGGATACGATATATGTAGACATGCACACATGTATATACTGTGTGATTGTATTGTGTTAAACTATCTGATGACCCCACTTTACAAGTACCACATACCTGCTTATGATCAAGTCTTAACATAAAAATGTGTATAAATCTGACTAAGGTTAGGTTGCAAAGACAGAATAATTTACCTAAACATACCAATATCAAGTTGACCAGAAGTATTTACAGTCAACTCATTCCTTTATTACTAAACAACCAGTTAAGGTTATGTTTGGAAGATGGATGGAAAATTTTAGTAGATTCGTAAAATTGACTAACAATTATGAGCTTTTGGATTCAGAAATTATGAAATAAGATGAAATGAGGGATTAATTTGTATTGTTTAACTATTGTTAACTTATTTTTTAGCACATTAAGGAGTGCAGCCTGTATAACATGTAAATGCTGATGTACCTGATCCCTCCGGAGAAGGAGGCGATAAGTATTGTACTCTCGGTGACGGAGTATTTTCATCTCTCCTGTTCCCCGCTCTTTCCACTCCTTAGTATCCGTATCATAACGATACAACTTGGCTCTCTGACAAAACTCTGCAATATAAAAGATCGTCATCAGTATTGAGACTGTACCATTGGACACCAAAGAATTTTATGGAAGTTAAGAGAACTATATTTTGAGGGTTATTTATTTAAAGAATACATGCATTAAGGTATAAAGTATATAAGTTGTTAAACTCATCTCTAAGCTTTAAGTAGGTTTGAGTGAATACCTTTGTCTTCGTCTTCTTCTCCAGTCCGAACCTCTATCGTATCTGGCAGAGGCACGATCGGTTCAAAAACAGGGTCGTGATTGGCCTCAGCATCTTCCTCTCCCCCACTTTCTTCCCCCTCTCCTTCGCTATCCTCAGCTTTGGGCTTTTGCTTAGCTTTGCCACCAAACACTGTAGTGCCAGCACCAGCCCAGGAAAAGTCGGAGGATTGGGCACTGTCTGAAAAAAAAAAAAATACCAACTTGTATCCAAGCGAATAGAAGAACAGAAGAAAAAAAATCTGTTATGGACATCAGATTGCAATTATTCAACTATTGATTGACAAAATGAAAGTATTTTTATAATAATAATAAAAGGTTAAATACCTTGTTTACGTCCTCAATCCAAGTTGACTTTTTATAATGACTATAGTTTCAGCCCCATTGTCAAATTTTCTGTCTTGTTAAATTACTGTTAATAGCATTGGTCATCGTTGAAGTCCACATATATACATACACTGACACACGAAACATTTATATATTTTTTTTAACATTGAGAATTTATACTTTTGGCCAGCCTAAACAAAAGTGATTATATCGTTGTGCGGACCGGTACACTGACTGAAATGTTTCGTGTGTCAGTGTATGTATATATGTGAACTTTAACGATGACCAATGCTATTAACAGTAATTTAACAAGACAGAAAATTAGACAATGGGGCTGTTGGCCCCGAAACTATAGTCATTATAAAAAAATGACTTGGATTGAGGACGTAAACAAGGTATTTAAGCTATTATTATTGTTATTACTCTTTATCAATCCAGGAGGCAAACATGGATAAAGTATTTTTATCATTTCAAATGAAGAAAAAATGTGATTTATAAGACAGCAATGAAAAGTTAGTCCTTATTCTATACATACCAATCAATTTCATTGAATAGTTTATGTTCATAAATATGGGGGCTTGAAAATGAGGCTAACAGTATCAATTAGTGATGTGACAAAGCTGTATCTAAAATCTGAAATTTACAGAATAAAAAATGTAGATAAAAGGTTTCTGGCACTCTTTAAATGGATCCAGAACATTAACTTGGGACTTTTACAGGATCTTTGCACAGCTGGTCAACAATAGGGTACATATAAAACAAATTTGAGGGTAAAAACAAGATAAATGTGCAATTTGACACCCAAAAAAATACCTAAGACTTCCGACATCGCAATATTAATGAGTTCAAACTCTCCCACCAACGTATTCATTTTCTAGGGGTACTTGAGTATTTTACTACTCGGCTTGACTCAAGCATTCTAAGAAAACTCAAAGAGTTGAGCTTTTTCGAATCAAATCAAAATATTCAGTTTCATAAAGAAATTACAATGGCATAATTTTTATACCAGTCTGAGACAAAATATATAATTCCAAAAATCTAATCAAGTCTATCAGAGGTGAAGAAGGATTTACATAAAAAGCTGACTTATCTGACAAAGGAGAAGTCCATCCTGGCACAGAAAAAGTATACTTCTTAAAATTGACTCATATTGTTGATATTCCACTGCCAACTATCATAAAAGACTAGGCAACTAAAAGGGGGTTTGAAGATTGTTAATTCATCTTCTGGTTGTATCCTGTTCCAGTATGGAATTTTCCCATTTAGGTAGACCTGCTATCCATACGAATACTCCATTACCTTCTGTTCTAAGTTCTTTGTTGAATTATCAATAATTAAAATCACTTCTTATTTACCACATATAAGTAAGATACAATGATACATTCAATGGTACACTTAAGTGGTGTCTAGCACCAGTCGCTAATGTCTAGAGTAAATTCTATTCGTCGTCCCCTCCCACTCTCCTTTTCCACCTCGACATCACATACTACAGCATTGTAGGAAGACCCTGTGCGTTACAACAATGCTATGTGGCCATCGCCTTGTCCCATTTGCTTGTATCCTCTGTATCTTCTCTGTGCCTTTACCAACATTTTTTTTTTTTACAGTATTATAACTTAATACAACGTTGATTATGACTCACTTGAACCGAAGGCAGGCTTGGTGGTGGCAGCGAGATCACTGAAGGTAGTTGTGCTTTTGAATAGGAACGAGGGTCCATTGTCAGTTGTGGCATTTGTAGATGTTCCCAACTGTAGTATTTTGCTTAAAACTGTATGACTTTGGGTTGGTGTGCTAAAAATTGACTGGCTTTGGGCAGTGGGTGTGCCAAAAAGTGGCTGGCTTTGGGTGGTGGGTGTGCCAAAAAGTGACTGGCTTTGGGTGGTGGGTGTGCCAAAAATTGACTGAGTGGTTGAACTATTCAAAGTAGACTGATTTTGGTTTGTGGGGGTGCCAAACACAGATGCTGGACTGGCAGTAGAAGAACCTAAATTTGCAAAAAATGGTGACCCTTTTCCCGTAGAACTACTACCTGATGAAGAAACTACACCGGGGGATGTCACGGGACCCTCAGCGCTTTCATTTATGGATGGCTTTGGTAATTCAAATGAGAAACTGCTTTTTGGCGATGAATTTCCAAACAACGAATTGCCTCCAAATACAGATTTGGTTGAAAATTGTCCTTCGGAGAAAATGAAACTATTTTGTGTAGGATTTCCAAAGAATGTGGTTCCAGTATTAGAACTTCCTAAAGAAAAGGTAAAGCCAGGTTGGGAGGAGGGAGCTGTATCAGACGGTTGGGAGGTTGGAGTACTAAACAGCGAGACAGCAGCTGGAGTGGGTGTTGTAGTTTTCAAACTAAAAGTAGAAAATGGTTGAACTGCAGTTGTCTCAGAGGTTTTGGTTTCACTAGTTGTTTTCACTGTAAACACAAAAGGCTGCGAGGCTGTTGTTGTTGAAGAAGTTGACTCTGACTTTGATCTGGAAAAATAAAACAAAACATTATACCAACAGTAGTAGCTAGAAAGCATTAAAAAAATTGTCTTGCCAGTCTAATGATTAGACATGCCAATCCTTGAAGAAAATCAATAAACATAACCACTCAGTAGATGTGTTTACTGATTAAAAACTAATTACTACATAGTATTTAACTGAAATTCCTTTGCTGTGTAGAGTTTTACCTTCGTAATTTAAATGTTGGAAATAGGCAATATTTTTAACGGCATTGGCACATGCTAGTGACATTTAATACATTTTTAGGGAAAATGTCCACACCCTGGTCTTGTAACATTAGCCTCCCTAGCTTACTAATCAATAGTCCAAAACTAATGTATATTATTGAATAAAAAAAAAGAAAAGTTCATGCACCGAGGAGCACACCAATATTGCATTATTGTTCTTGCAGTGCATGTACTAATTGTAATTACTCAGTACTGTATTTGTACTTGAAAATAACGTAATCATTAAGCTATATTTTAAATAGTTTTTGTATATAACATAAATCACTTATTTGATAGTTTTTGGAGGCTTTATTTTTAAATTTTGAAGGTATTACACATGTTGCTTCCCTACAAAACTACTCAAAGCTCGTGAGACTTTTTGTAAACTCGACTCAGCTCAAATATTTACTAGTGGCACACCCCTATCCGTTAAGAAAAATAAAACAAAAATATGGAGAATATTAAGAAAGAGTATGGATCTGATACTCATGGCCCAGTCATTCATAATTATACATCCATTAGATATTAGTAGTTTTAAAAAACCTATTTAAGTTTTAACTCTTTAACATGTTGTCAACACTACAAATATGAAGTTTAAAACTTACGTTGAAACGAACGATGAAGCAAAAGAATTTGAGTTTTCGGTTGTAAACACATTGCTTAACTGTGATTCACTTAGCTTTGTTTCTGAAGGAATGGCGTGGGATAAAAATGCAACCCAACTATTACATACTGAACTCTCAGCAGTTAAAGTGAAAAACTGCTCAGTAGGTACCATAATACTTTTTACATCAGCAGACTCAGATGAAACCTCACTATTGACAGGTCTAGTTCTTGTCATACTATTGGTTGCCAAAGATGAATAAGCTGCTATATCATGCATTGCTTTGGGTATTGTAATTATAAGTCTTGGAGCTGTTGCTGTAGACAAAAAAGTTGCAAAGGTCTGGAATAGGTTTGAAGCAATATTTGAAGGGAAAATCGGAATTCCTGGTGAAATAGATGGATTAATTGAATGTGATAGTCTGAGTGAATGATATAATTTTGGTGCTGAGCAAATAGTTGATGTTACACTTGGTGTTGTTGTCTGTGATGGAGTTGGTAAAAAAAACATCGATTTTGGAGCTGAGGATGTGGTTGATGTTACACTTGGTGTTGTTGTCTGTGATGGAGTTGGTAAGGAAAACAACGGTTTTGGAGCTGAGGATGAGGTTGATGATACACTTGGTGTTGTTGTCTGTGATGGAGTTGGTAAGGAAAAAAACGGTTTTGGAGCTGAGGATGTGGTTGATGTTACACTTGGTGTTGTTGTCTGTGATGGAGTTGGTAAGGAAAACAACGGTTTTGGAGCTGAGGATGTGGTTGATGTTACACTTGGTGTTGTTGTCTGTGATGGAGTTGGCAAGGAAAACAACGGTTTTGGAGCTGAGGATGTGGTTGATGTTACACTTGGTGTTGTTGTCTGTGATGGAGTTGGTAAGGAAAACAACGGTTTTGGAGCTGAGGATGTGGTTGATGTTACACTTGGTGTTGTTGTCTGTGATGGAGTTGGTAAGGAAAACAACGGTTTTGGAGCTGAGGATGTGGTTGATGTTACACTTGGTGTTGTTGTCTGTGATGGAGTTGGTAAGGAAAACAACGGTTTTGGAGCTGAGGATGAGGTTGATGTTACACTTGGTGTTGCTGTCTGTGATGGAGTTGGTAAGGAAAACAGCGGTTTTGGAGCTGAGGATGTGGTTGATGTTACACTTGGTGTTGTTGTCTGTGATGGAGTTGGCAAGGAAAACAACGGTTTTGGAGCTGAGGATGAGGTTGATGTTACACTTGGTGTTGTCTGTGATGGAGTTGGCAAGAAAAACAAGGGTTTTGGAGCTGAGGATGAGGTTGATGTTACACTTGGTGTTGTTGTCTGTGATGGAGTTGGTAAGGAAGACAACGATTTTGGAGCTGTGGATGTGGTTGATGTTACACTTGGTGTTGTTGTCTGTGATGGAGTTGGTAAGGAAAACAACGGTTTTGGAGCTGAGGATGAGGTTGATGTTACACTTGGTGTTGTCTGTGATGGAATTGGCAAGGAAAAAAAGGGTTTTGGAGCTGAGGATGAGGTTGATGTTACACTTGGTGTTGCTGTCTGTGATGGAGTTGGAAAGGAAAACAAGGGTTTTGGAGCTGAGGATGAGGTTGATGTTACACTTGGTGTTGTTGTCTGTGATGGAGTTGGTAAGGAAAACAACGGTTTAGGAGCTGAGGATGTGGTTGATGTTACACTTGGTCTTGTTGTCTGTGATGGAGTTGGTAAGGAAAATAACGGTTTTGGAGCTGAGGATGAGGTTGATGTTACACTTGGTGTTGTTGTCTGTGATGGAGTTGGTAAGGAAAACAAGGGTTTTGGAGCTGAGGATGTGGTTGATGATACACTTGGTGTTGTTGTCTGTGATGGAGTTGGTAAGGAAAAAAACGGTTTTGGAGCTGAGGATGTGGTTGATGTTACACTTGGTGTTGTTGTCTGTGATGGAGTTGGTAAGGAAAACAACGGTTTTGGAGCTGAGGATGTGGTTGATGTTACACTTGGTGTTGTTGTCTGTGATGGAGTTGGCAAGGAAAACAGCGGTTTTGGAGCTGAGGATGTGGTTGATGTTACACTTGGTGTTGTTGTCTGTGATGGAGTTGGCAAGGAAAACAACGGTTTTGGAGCATAGGATGTGGTTGATGTTACACTTGGTGTTGTTGTCTGTGATGGAGTTGGCAAGGAAAACAACGGTTTTGGAGCTGAGGATGAGGTTGATGTTACACTTGGTGTTGTTGTCTGTGATGGAGTTGGTAAGGAAAACAACAGTTTTGGAGCTGAGGATGTGGTTGATGTTACACTTGGTGTTGTTGTCTGTGATGGAGTTGGTAAGGAAAACAACGGTTTTGGAGCTGAGGATGTGGTTGATGTTACACTTGGTGTTGCTGTCTGTGATGGAGTTGGTAAGGAAAACAGCGGTTTTGGAGCTGAGGATGTGGTTGATGTTACACTTGGTGTTGCTGTCTGTGATGGAGTTGGTAAGGAAAACAACGGTTTTGGAGCTGAGGATGTGGTTGATGTTACACTTGGTGTTGCTGTCTGTGATGGAGTTGGTAAGGAAAACAACGGTTTTGGAGCTGAGGATGAGGTTGATGTTACACTTGGTGTTGTTGTCTGTGATGGAGTTGGTAAGGAAAACAACGGTTTTGGAGCTGAGGATGTGGTTGATGTTACACTTGGTGTTGCTGTCTGTGATGGAGTTGGTAAGGAAAACAGCGGTTTTGGAGCTGAGGATGTGGTTGATGTTACACTTGGGGTTGTTGTCTGTGATGGAGTTGGCAAGGAAAACAAGGGTTTTGGAGCTGAGGATGAGGTTGATGATACACTTGGTGTTGTTGTCTGTGATGGAGTTGGTAAGGAAAACAACAGTTTTGGAGCTGAGGATGTGGTTGATGTTACACTTGGTGTTGTTGTCTGTGATGGAGTTGGTAAGGAAAACAACGGTTTTGGAGCTGAGGATGAGGTTGATGTTACACTTGGTGTTGTCTGTGATGGAATTGGCAAGGAAAAAAGGGTTTTGGAGCTGAGGATGAGGTTGATGTTACACTTGGTGTTGCTGTCTGTGATGGAGTTGGCAAGGAAAACAAGGGTTTTGGAGCTGAGGATGAGGTTGATGTTACACTTGGTGTTGTTGTCTGTGATGGAGTTGGTAAGGAAAACAACGGTTTAGGAGCTGAGGATGTGGTTGATGTTACACTTGGTCTTGTTGTCTGTGATGGAGTTGGTAAGGAAAATAACGGTTTTGGAGCTGAGGATGAGGTTGATGTTACACTTGGTGTTGTTGTCTGTGATGGAGTTGGTAAGGAAAACAAGGGTTTTGGAGCTGAGGATGTGGTTGATGATACACTTGGTGTTGTTGTCTGTGATGGAGTTGGTAAGGAAAAAAACGGTTTTGGAGCTGAGGATGTGGTTGATGTTACACTTGGTGTTGTTGTCTGTGATGGAGTTGGTAAGGAAAACAACGGTTTTGGAGCTGAGGATGTGGTTGATGTTACACTTGGTGTTGTTGTCTGTGATGGAGTTGGCAAGGAAAACAGCGGTTTTGGAGCTGAGGATGTGGTTGATGTTACACTTGGTGTTGTTGTCTGTGATGGAGTTGGCAAGGAAAACAACGGTTTTGGAGCATAGGATGTGGTTGATGTTACACTTGGTGTTGTTGTCTGTGATGGAGTTGGCAAGGAAAACAACGGTTTTGGAGCTGAGGATGAGGTTGATGTTACACTTGGTGTTGTTGTCTGTGATGGAGTTGGTAAGGAAAACAACAGTTTTGGAGCTGAGGATGTGGTTGATGTTACACTTGGTGTTGTTGTCTGTGATGGAGTTGGTAAGGAAAACAACGGTTTTGGAGCTGAGGATGTGGTTGATGTTACACTTGGTGTTGCTGTCTGTGATGGAGTTGGTAAGGAAAACAGCGGTTTTGGAGCTGAGGATGTGGTTGATGTTACACTTGGTGTTGCTGTCTGTGATGGAGTTGGTAAGGAAAACAACGGTTTTGGAGCTGAGGATGTGGTTGATGTTACACTTGGTGTTGCTGTCTGTGATGGAGTTGGTAAGGAAAACAACGGTTTTGGAGCTGAGGATGAGGTTGATGTTACACTTGGTGTTGTTGTCTGTGATGGAGTTGGTAAGGAAAACAACGGTTTTGGAGCTGAGGATGTGGTTGATGTTACACTTGGTGTTGCTGTCTGTGATGGAGTTGGTAAGGAAAACAGCGGTTTTGGAGCTGAGGATGTGGTTGATGTTACACTTGGGGTTGTTGTCTGTGATGGAGTTGGCAAGGAAAACAAGGGTTTTGGAGCTGAGGATGAGGTTGATGATACACTTGGTGTTGTTGTCTGTGATGGAGTTGGTAAGGAAAACAACAGTTTTGGAGCTGAGGATGTGGTTGATGTTACACTTGGTGTTGTTGTCTGTGATGGAGTTGGTAAGGAAAACAACGGTTTTGGAGCTGAGGATGAGGTTGATGTTACACTTGGTGTTGTCTGTGATGGAATTGGCAAGGAAAAAAGGGTTTTGGAGCTGAGGATGAGGTTGATGTTACACTTGGTGTTGCTGTCTGTGATGGAGTTGGCAAGGAAAACAAGGGTTTTGGAGCTGAGGATGAGGTTGATGTTACACTTGGTGTTGTTGTCTGTGATAGAGTTGGTAAGGAAAACAACGGTTTAGGAGCTGAGGATGTGGTTGATGTTACACTTGGTCTTGTTGTCTGTGATGGAGTTGGTAAGGAAAATAACGGTTTTGGAGCTGAGGATGAGGTTGATGTTACACTTGGTGTTGTTGTCTGTGATGGAGTTGGTAAGGAAAACAAGGGTTTCGGAGCTGAGGATGAGGTTGATGATACACTTGGTGTTGTTGTCTGTGATGGAGTTGGTAAGGAAAACAACGGTTTTGGAGCTGAGGATGAGGTTGATGTTACACTTGGTGTTGTCTGTGATGGAGTTGGCAAGAAAAACAAGGGTTTTGGAGCTGAGGATGAGGTTGATGTTACACTTGGTGTTGTTGTCTGTGATGGAGTTGGTAAGGAAAACAACGGTTTAGGAGCTGAGGATGTGGTTGATGTTACACTTGGTGTTGTTGTCTGTGATGGAGTTGGTAAGGAAAACAACGGTTTTGGAGCTGAGGATGAGGTTGATGTTACACTTGGTGTTGTTGTCTGTGATGGAGTTGGTAAGGAAAACAAGGGTTTTGGAGCTGAGGATGAGGTTGATGATACACTTGGTGTTGTTGTCTGTGATGGAGTTGGTAAGGAAAACAACGGTTTTGGAGCTGAGGATGAGGTTGATGTTACACTTGGTGTTGTCTGTGATGGAGTTGGCAAGAAAAACAAGGATTTTGGAGCTGAGGATGAGGTTGATGTTACACTTGGTGTTGTTGTATGTGATGGAGTTGGTAAGGAAAACAACGGTTTTGGAGCTGAGGATGAGGTTGATGTTACACTTGGTGTTGTCTGTGATGGAGTTGGCAAGAAAAACAAGGGTTTTGGAGCTGAGGATGAGGTTGATGTTACACTTGGTGTTGTTGTCTGTGATGGAGTTGGTAAGCAAAACAACGAATTTGAAGCTAAGGATGAGGTTGATGTTACACTTGGTGTTGCTGTCTGTAATGGAGTTGGCAAGGAAAACAAGGGTTTTGGAGCTGTGGATGAGGTTGATGTTACACTTGGTGTTGCTGTCTGTGATCGAGTTGGCAAGGAAAACAACGATTTTGGAGCTGAGGATGTGGTTGATGTTACACTTGGTGTTGTTGTCTGTGATGGAGTTGGTAAGGAAAACAACGGTTTTGGAGCTGAGGATGAGGTTGATGTTACACTTGGTGTTGTCTGTGATGGAGTTGGCAAGAAAAACAAGGGTTTTGGAGCTGAGGATGAGGTTGATGTTACACTTGGTGTTGTTGTCTGTGATGGAGTTGGTAGGGAAAACAACGGTTTTGGAACTGAGGATGAGGTTGATGTTACACTTGGTGTTTTCTGTGATGGAGTTGGCAAGAAAAACAAGGGTTTTGGAGCTGAGGATGAGGTTGATGATACACTTTGGCTTGTTGTCTGTGATGGAGTTGGTAAAGAAAACATCGATTTTGGAGCTGAGGATGTGGTTGATGTTACACTTGGGGTTGTTGTCTGTGATGGAGTTGGTAAGGAAAACAACGGTTTTGGAGCTGAGGATGAGGTTGATGATACACTTGGTGTTGTTGTCAGTGATGGAGTTGGTAAGGAAAACAACGGTTTTGGAGCTGAGGATGTGGTTGATGTTACACTTGGGGTTGTTGTCTGTGATGGAGTTGGCAAGGAAAACAAAGGTTTTGGAGCTGAGGATGATGTTGATGATACACTTGGTGTTGTTGTCTGTGATGGAGTTGGTAAGGAAAACAACGGTTTTGGAGCTGAGGATGTGGTTGATGTTACACTTGGTGTTGTTGTCTGTGATGGAGTTGGTAAGGAAAACATCGGCTTTGGAGCTGAGGATGAGGTTGATGTTACACTTGGTGTTGTCTGTGATGGAATTGGCAAGGAAAACAAGGGTTTTGGAGCTGAGGATGAGGTTGATGTTACACTTGGTGTTGCTGTCTGTGATGGAGTTGGCAAGGAAAACAAGGGTTTTGGAGCTGAGGATGAGGTTGATGTTACACTTGGTGTTGCTGTCTGTAATGGAGTTGGCAAGGAAAACAACGGTTTTGGAGCTGAGGATGAGGTTGATGTTACACTTGGTGTTGTCTGTGATGGAGTTGGCAAGAAAAACAAGG
Source organism: Macrosteles quadrilineatus (assembly GCF_028750875.1). Lineage (NCBI taxonomy): Eukaryota > Metazoa > Arthropoda > Insecta > Hemiptera > Cicadellidae > Macrosteles > Macrosteles quadrilineatus. The sequence goes on from NW_026542597.1 coordinate 10,295,493, forward strand.
GTTTTGGAGCTGATGATGAGGTTGATGTTACACTTGGTGTTGTTGTCTGTGATGGAGTTGGTAAGGAAAACAACGGTTTTGGAGCTGAGGATGAGGTTGATGTTACACTTGGTGTTGTCTGTGATGGAGTTGGTAAGGAAAACAACGGTTTAGGAGCTGAGGATGTGGTTGATGTTACACTTGGTCTTGTTGTCTGTGATGGAGTTGGTAAGGAAAATAACGGTTTTGGAGCTGAGGATGAGGTTGATGTTACACTTGGTGTTGTTGTCTGTGATGGAGTTGGTAAGGAAAACAAGGGTTTTGGAGCTGAGGATGTGGTTGATGATACACTTGGTGTTGTTGTCTGTGATGGAGTTGGTAAGGAAAAAAACGGTTTTGGAGCTGAGGATGTGGTTGATGTTACACTTGGTGTTGTTGTCTGTGATGGAGTTGGTAAGGAAAACAACGGTTTTGGAGCTGAGGATGTGGTTGATGTTACACTTGGTGTTGTTGTCTGTGATGGAGTTGGCAAGGAAAACAGCGGTTTTGGAGCTGAGGATGTGGTTGATGTTACACTTGGTGTTGTTGTCTGTGATGGAGTTGGCAAGGAAAACAACGGTTTTGGAGCATAGGATGTGGTTGATGTTACACTTGGTGTTGTTGTCTGTGATGGAGTTGGCAAGGAAAACAACGGTTTTGGAGCTGAGGATGAGGTTGATGTTACACTTGGTGTTGTTGTCTGTGATGGAGTTGGTAAGGAAAACAACAGTTTTGGAGCTGAGGATGTGGTTGATGTTACACTTGGTGTTGTTGTCTGTGATGGAGTTGGTAAGGAAAACAACGGTTTTGGAGCTGAGGATGTGGTTGATGTTACACTTGGTGTTGCTGTCTGTGATGGAGTTGGTAAGGAAAACAGCGGTTTTGGAGCTGAGGATGTGGTTGATGTTACACTTGGTGTTGCTGTCTGTGATGGAGTTGGTAAGGAAAACAACGGTTTTGGAGCTGAGGATGTGGTTGATGTTACACTTGGTGTTGCTGTCTGTGATGGAGTTGGTAAGGAAAACAGCGGTTTTGGAGCTGAGGATGTGGTTGATGTTACACTTGGTGTTGCTGTCTGTGATGGAGTTGGTAAGGAAAACAACGGTTTTGGAGCTGAGGATGTGGTTGATGTTACACTTGGTGTTGCTGTCTGTGATGGAGTTGGTAAGGAAAACAACGGTTTTGGAGCTGAGGATGAGGTTGATGTTACACTTGGTGTTGTTGTCTGTGATGGAGTTGGTAAGGAAAACAACGGTTTTGGAGCTGAGGATGTGGTTGATGTTACACTTGGTGTTGCTGTCTGTGATGGAGTTGGTAAGGAAAACAGCGGTTTTGGAGCTGAGGATGTGGTTGATGTTACACTTGGGGTTGTTGTCTGTGATGGAGTTGGCAAGGAAAACAAGGGTTTTGGAGCTGAGGATGAGGTTGATGATACACTTGGTGTTGTTGTCTGTGATGGAGTTGGTAAGGAAAACAACAGTTTTGGAGCTGAGGATGTGGTTGATGTTACACTTGGTGTTGTTGTCTGTGATGGAGTTGGTAAGGAAAACAACGGTTTTGGAGCTGAGGATGAGGTTGATGTTACACTTGGTGTTGTCTGTGATGGAATTGGCAAGGAAAAAAGGGTTTTGGAGCTGAGGATGAGGTTGATGTTACACTTGGTGTTGCTGTCTGTGATGGAGTTGGCAAGGAAAACAAGGGTTTTGGAGCTGAGGATGAGGTTGATGTTACACTTGGTGTTGTTGTCTGTGATAGAGTTGGTAAGGAAAACAACGGTTTAGGAGCTGAGGATGTGGTTGATGTTACACTTGGTCTTGTTGTCTGTGATGGAGTTGGTAAGGAAAATAACGGTTTTGGAGCTGAGGATGAGGTTGATGTTACACTTGGTGTTGTTGTCTGTGATGGAGTTGGTAAGGAAAACAAGGGTTTCGGAGCTGAGGATGAGGTTGATGATACACTTGGTGTTGTTGTCTGTGATGGAGTTGGTAAGGAAAACAACGGTTTTGGAGCTGAGGATGAGGTTGATGTTACACTTGGTGTTGTCTGTGATGGAGTTGGCAAGAAAAACAAGGGTTTTGGAGCTGAGGATGAGGTTGATGTTACACTTGGTGTTGTTGTCTGTGATGGAGTTGGTAAGGAAAACAACGGTTTAGGAGCTGAGGATGTGGTTGATGTTACACTTGGTGTTGTTGTCTGTGATGGAGTTGGTAAGGAAAACAACGGTTTTGGAGCTGAGGATGAGGTTGATGTTACACTTGGTGTTGTTGTCTGTGATGGAGTTGGTAAGGAAAACAAGGGTTTTGGAGCTGAGGATGAGGTTGATGATACACTTGGTGTTGTTGTCTGTGATGGAGTTGGTAAGGAAAACAACGGTTTTGGAGCTGAGGATGAGGTTGATGTTACACTTGGTGTTGTCTGTGATGGAGTTGGCAAGAAAAACAAGGATTTTGGAGCTGAGGATGAGGTTGATGTTACACTTGGTGTTGTTGTATGTGATGGAGTTGGTAAGGAAAACAACGGTTTTGGAGCTGAGGATGAGGTTGATGTTACACTTGGTGTTGTCTGTGATGGAGTTGGCAAGAAAAACAAGGGTTTTGGAGCTGAGGATGAGGTTGATGTTACACTTGGTGTTGTTGTCTGTGATGGAGTTGGTAAGCAAAACAACGAATTTGAAGCTAAGGATGAGGTTGATGTTACACTTGGTGTTGCTGTCTGTAATGGAGTTGGCAAGGAAAACAAGGGTTTTGGAGCTGTGGATGAGGTTGATGTTACACTTGGTGTTGCTGTCTGTGATCGAGTTGGCAAGGAAAACAACGATTTTGGAGCTGAGGATGTGGTTGATGTTACACTTGGTGTTGTTGTCTGTGATGGAGTTGGTAAGGAAAACAACGGTTTTGGAGCTGAGGATGAGGTTGATGTTACACTTGGTGTTGTCTGTGATGGAGTTGGCAAGAAAAACAAGGGTTTTGGAGCTGAGGATGAGGTTGATGTTACACTTGGTGTTGTTGTCTGTGATGGAGTTGGTAGGGAAAACAACGGTTTTGGAACTGAGGATGAGGTTGATGTTACACTTGGTGTTTTCTGTGATGGAGTTGGCAAGAAAAACAAGGGTTTTGGAGCTGAGGATGAGGTTGATGATACACTTTGGCTTGTTGTCTGTGATGGAGTTGGTAAAGAAAACATCGATTTTGGAGCTGAGGATGTGGTTGATGTTACACTTGGGGTTGTTGTCTGTGATGGAGTTGGTAAGGAAAACAACGGTTTTGGAGCTGAGGATGAGGTTGATGATACACTTGGTGTTGTTGTCAGTGATGGAGTTGGTAAGGAAAACAACGGTTTTGGAGCTGAGGATGTGGTTGATGTTACACTTGGGGTTGTTGTCTGTGATGGAGTTGGCAAGGAAAACAAAGGTTTTGGAGCTGAGGATGATGTTGATGATACACTTGGTGTTGTTGTCTGTGATGGAGTTGGTAAGGAAAACAACGGTTTTGGAGCTGAGGATGTGGTTGATGTTACACTTGGTGTTGTTGTCTGTGATGGAGTTGGTAAGGAAAACATCGGCTTTGGAGCTGAGGATGAGGTTGATGTTACACTTGGTGTTGTCTGTGATGGAATTGGCAAGGAAAACAAGGGTTTTGGAGCTGAGGATGAGGTTGATGTTACACTTGGTGTTGCTGTCTGTGATGGAGTTGGCAAGGAAAACAAGGGTTTTGGAGCTGAGGATGAGGTTGATGTTACACTTGGTGTTGCTGTCTGTAATGGAGTTGGCAAGGAAAACAACGGTTTTGGAGCTGAGGATGAGGTTGATGTTACACTTGGTGTTGTCTGTGATGGAGTTGGCAAGAAAAACAAGGGTTTTGGAGCTGATGATGAGGTTGATGTTACACTTGGTGTTGTTGTCTGTGATGGAGTTGGTAAGGAAAACAACGGTTTTGGAGCTGAGGATGAGGTTGATGTTACACTTGGTGTTGTCTGTGATGGAGTTGGTAAGGAAAACAACGGTTTAGGAGCTGAGGATGTGGTTGATGTTACACTTGGTCTTGTTGTCTGTGATGGAGTTGGTAAGGAAAATAACGGTTTTGGAGCTGAGGATGAGGTTGATGTTACACTTGGTGTTGTTGTCTGTGATGGAGTTGGTAAGGAAAACAAGGGTTTTGGAGCTGAGGATGTGGTTGATGATACACTTGGTGTTGTTGTCTGTGATGGAGTTGGTAAGGAAAAAAACGGTTTTGGAGCTGAGGATGTGGTTGATGTTACACTTGGTGTTGTTGTCTGTGATGGAGTTGGTAAGGAAAACAACGGTTTTGGAGCTGAGGATGTGGTTGATGTTACACTTGGTGTTGTTGTCTGTGATGGAGTTGGCAAGGAAAACAGCGGTTTTGGAGCTGAGGATGTGGTTGATGTTACACTTGGTGTTGTTGTCTGTGATGGAGTTGGCAAGGAAAACAACGGTTTTGGAGCATAGGATGTGGTTGATGTTACACTTGGTGTTGTTGTCTGTGATGGAGTTGGCAAGGAAAACAACGGTTTTGGAGCTGAGGATGAGGTTGATGTTACACTTGGTGTTGTTGTCTGTGATGGAGTTGGTAAGGAAAACAACAGTTTTGGAGCTGAGGATGTGGTTGATGTTACACTTGGTGTTGTTGTCTGTGATGGAGTTGGTAAGGAAAACAACGGTTTTGGAGCTGAGGATGTGGTTGATGTTACACTTGGTGTTGCTGTCTGTGATGGAGTTGGTAAGGAAAACAGCGGTTTTGGAGCTGAGGATGTGGTTGATGTTACACTTGGTGTTGCTGTCTGTGATGGAGTTGGTAAGGAAAACAACGGTTTTGGAGCTGAGGATGTGGTTGATGTTACACTTGGTGTTGCTGTCTGTGATGGAGTTGGTAAGGAAAACAACGGTTTTGGAGCTGAGGATGAGGTTGATGTTACACTTGGTGTTGTTGTCTGTGATGGAGTTGGTAAGGAAAACAACGGTTTTGGAGCTGAGGATGTGGTTGATGTTACACTTGGTGTTGCTGTCTGTGATGGAGTTGGTAAGGAAAACAGCGGTTTTGGAGCTGAGGATGTGGTTGATGTTACACTTGGGGTTGTTGTCTGTGATGGAGTTGGCAAGGAAAACAAGGGTTTTGGAGCTGAGGATGAGGTTGATGATACACTTGGTGTTGTTGTCTGTGATGGAGTTGGTAAGGAAAACAACAGTTTTGGAGCTGAGGATGTGGTTGATGTTACACTTGGTGTTGTTGTCTGTGATGGAGTTGGTAAGGAAAACAACGGTTTTGGAGCTGAGGATGAGGTTGATGTTACACTTGGTGTTGTCTGTGATGGAATTGGCAAGGAAAAAAAGGGTTTTGGAGCTGAGGATGAGGTTGATGTTACACTTGGTGTTGCTGTCTGTGATGGAGTTGGCAAGGAAAACAAGGGTTTTGGAGCTGAGGATGAGGTTGATGTTACACTTGGTGTTGTTGTCTGTGATAGAGTTGGTAAGGAAAACAACGGTTTAGGAGCTGAGGATGTGGTTGATGTTACACTTGGTCTTGTTGTCTGTGATGGAGTTGGTAAGGAAAATAACGGTTTTGGAGCTGAGGATGAGGTTGATGTTACACTTGGTGTTGTTGTCTGTGATGGAGTTGGTAAGGAAAACAAGGGTTTCGGAGCTGAGGATGAGGTTGATGATACACTTGGTGTTGTTGTCTGTGATGGAGTTGGTAAGGAAAACAACGGTTTTGGAGCTGAGGATGAGGTTGATGTTACACTTGGTGTTGTCTGTGATGGAGTTGGCAAGAAAAACAAGGGTTTTGGAGCTGAGGATGAGGTTGATGTTACACTTGGTGTTGTTGTCTGTGATGGAGTTGGTAAGGAAAACAACGGTTTAGGAGCTGAGGATGTGGTTGATGTTACACTTGGTGTTGTTGTCTGTGATGGAGTTGGTAAGGAAAACAACGGTTTTGGAGCTGAGGATGAGGTTGATGTTACACTTGGTGTTGTTGTCTGTGATGGAGTTGGTAAGGAAAACAAGGGTTTTGGAGCTGAGGATGAGGTTGATGATACACTTGGTGTTGTTGTCTGTGATGGAGTTGGTAAGGAAAACAACGGTTTTGGAGCTGAGGATGAGGTTGATGTTACACTTGGTGTTGTCTGTGATGGAGTTGGCAAGAAAAACAAGGATTTTGGAGCTGAGGATGAGGTTGATGTTACACTTGGTGTTGTTGTATGTGATGGAGTTGGTAAGGAAAACAACGGTTTTGGAGCTGAGGATGAGGTTGATGTTACACTTGGTGTTGTCTGTGATGGAGTTGGCAAGAAAAACAAGGGTTTTGGAGCTGAGGATGAGGTTGATGTTACACTTGGTGTTGTTGTCTGTGATGGAGTTGGTAAGCAAAACAACGAATTTGAAGCTAAGGATGAGGTTGATGTTACACTTGGTGTTGCTGTCTGTAATGGAGTTGGCAAGGAAAACAAGGGTTTTGGAGCTGTGGATGAGGTTGATGTTACACTTGGTGTTGCTGTCTGTGATCGAGTTGGCAAGGAAAACAACGATTTTGGAGCTGAGGATGTGGTTGATGTTACACTTGGTGTTGTTGTCTGTGATGGAGTTGGTAAGGAAAACAACGGTTTTGGAGCTGAGGATGAGGTTGATGTTACACTTGGTGTTGTCTGTGATGGAGTTGGCAAGAAAAACAAGGGTTTTGGAGCTGAGGATGAGGTTGATGTTACACTTGGTGTTGTTGTCTGTGATGGAGTTGGTAGGGAAAACAACGGTTTTGGAACTGAGGATGAGGTTGATGTTACACTTGTGTTTTCTGTGATGGAGTTGGCAAGAAAAACAAGGGTTTTGGAGCTGAGGATGAGGTTGATGATACACTTGGGCTTGTTGTCTGTGATGGAGTTGGTAAAGAAAACATCGATTTTGGAGCTGAGGATGTGGTTGATGTTACACTTGGGGTTGTTGTCTGTGATGGAGTTGGTAAGGAAAACAACGGTTTTGGAGCTGAGGATGAGGTTGATGATACACTTGGTGTTGTTGTCAGTGATGGAGTTGGTAAGGAAAACAACGGTTTTGGAGCTGAGGATGTGGTTGATGTTACACTTGGGGTTGTTGTCTGTGATGGAGTTGGCAAGGAAAACAAAGGTTTTGGAGCTGAGGATGATGTTGATGATACACTTGGTGTTGTTGTCTGTGATGGAGTTGGTAAGGAAAACAACGGTTTTGGAGCTGAGGATGTGGTTGATGTTACACTTGGTGTTGTTGTCTGTGATGGAGTTGGTAAGGAAAACATCGGCTTTGGAGCTGAGGATGAGGTTGATGTTACACTTGGTGTTGTCTGTGATGGAATTGGCAAGGAAAACAAGGGTTTTGGAGCTGAGGATGAGGTTGATGTTACACTTGGTGTTGCTGTCTGTGATGGAGTTGGCAAGGAAAACAAGGGTTTTGGAGCTGAGGATGAGGTTGATGTTACACTTGGTGTTGCTGTCTGTAATGGAGTTGGCAAGGAAAACAACGGTTTTGGAGCTGAGGATGAGGTTGATGTTACACTTGGTGTTGTCTGTGATGGAGTTGGCAAGAAAAACAAGGGTTTTGGAGCTGATGATGAGGTTGATGTTACACTTGGTGTTGTTGTCTGTGATGGAGTTGGTAAGGAAAACAACGGTTTTGGAGCTGAGGATGAGGTTGATGTTACACTTGGTGTTGTCTGTGATGGAGTTGGCAAGAAAAACAAGGGTTTTGGAGCTGAGGATGAGGTTGATGTT